>NC_084587.1:20219182-20923349 GCF_033807715.1 Cololabis saira
CTTTTTAGTAACATATAAAGTGTTACAAAGAGGAATTGGATCGAGGGGAGCGGCCTCCAAACTAAGCCACGTGGACCGGGGGTCATTTCTAAACCATTCCCAGAAATACCGACAAAGACAAGCCAATTGGTAATATTTAATGTTCGGCAGGGCCAACCCACCCTCTCCAGGACGGTACTGCAGCTTTTGTAATTTCAATCTGGCCCGTTTGTTTTTCCATAAAAAGGAAGATAAAGAGCCATTTAAACTGGAGAGTGATTTTCTAGTCAAAAGGACTGGGATCATTTGGAAAATATAAAGCAGACGAGGAAGTATGTTCATTTTAAACAAGTTCACCCTACCTAGAAAAGATAACGGGAGATTAGTCCAGCGTGCGAGATCATCCTTAATTTTACGGATTAATGGTATGAAATTGGCTTTATACAAACCTGAAAAGGAGGGAGTAATATATACACCAAGGTAAACAAACCCAGAAGGTGACCATCGAAAAGGGGCCGAACTAGATGGCGTCCAGGGGGTATTAAGTGTTAGGGGCATAGCCTCTGACTTTGAATAATTAATCTTGTAGCCTGAGAACCGGCCAAAATTTTTAATAATCTCAACAACTCTGGTAATAGAGACCTTGGGGTTACTTAAAAAGAGCAGAACGTCATCAGCATAAAGAGAAATTTTATGGTTTTGGGGACCTACACTGACACCAGTCACCAAAGGGTCACTCCTAATCGCCTCTGCCAAAGGCTCTATGGCGAGCGCAAACAATAGGGGGGAGATTGGACAGCCCTGGCGAGTGCCGCGCCCAACTAAGAATGCAGGGGACTTCCAACCATTTGTAAGAACGGATGCCCGAGGGGAATCATACAAAAGAGAGATCCATTTAATAAAATTATCGCCCAAGTCAAATTTGGAAAGGACGTTCAGTAAATATGGCCACTCGACTCTGTCAAACGCCTTTTCCGCGTCAAGAGAGACTACGACAGCCTTAGTTTTTAACTCTGTGCCATACTGAATAAGGTTCAGCAGTCTCCTAACATTATTACAGGAATTACGTCCTAAAATAAAACCAGTCTGGTCCATTGAGATGAGGTCAGGAAGGATACATTCTAATCTTTTCGCCAGGATTTTAGCTAAAAGTTTTCTATCTACATCAAGCAGAGCGATTGGTCTGTACGAGGAGCAATCCTTTGGTGGTCTGCCCTTCTTCAGAATGAGTGAGATGTTAGTGTCCATCATAGTACCTGGGAGATGGCCAGAATCAAATGAATAGTTCAGCATTTTAAGCAAGGGATCAACTAATAGACTCTGAAAAGATTTAAAAAACTCGGGTGTAGTAACTCTCATTTAATGACAAAAAAAAAAAACGAAGGCCGAAAGACCCACAAACAAGCAGACACTCCAGACTTCAAGCTGTCATTTACTGCAATGGCACACTTATTTCACTCTGTTCAAATGTTTTTGTTCCTGTGAAAATGGAGGTTTGTCTCCAAAAGTGTATTATTTAGTTATTCTTAAATAGTAAATGCCATATTTTTGTGAATCCTCTCAAATACGTGCTAAAAGTCTAAACTCTTATCACACATTGATAGTTTATTTAAAATCCACTGTGGTGCTGTAAGAAGCCAAAACAATAAATCCTCTGTCATATTCACATAAATGTCATATAGCAATTGTGCAATAGTTGAGCAAGGCTTCTTGAGAAAGCAAGTCTTCACTGCACTTCGCTGTCACGCCAGATAAGATGACTGTACAAATAGTTAGTTTAAACTTTGAGTAATCTGAATGTGTAATGTTTCTTCAGAACTCACTTTGAAACGTATTTCTTTGCAGCCTTGTGCACATACGTGTGTGCGTGTGAATGCCGGTGTCCATGGGTTTTGTCAGCTCTTAAACTCACATAATGACTCATGTGAAACATCCACTTTCTGGGAATTATTTGGTTATACAGTTTGTGAGAAAGTGAGCAACCCCTCCCCTTCTCACCTGACTTTTTTTTAATGTGTGTGGCAGAGTGGAGGATTGGGCGTGGTCTGCGGGGGAGCAGCACACAGGTGTGCCTGGTTCTGCTAATTGGAGCCCACCTGTGTCCAATCAACCTCTCCACCCTGCCTGGGGTTATAAACAGCGGCTGGATACCAGAAAGGGAGTCTGCTGAATGGAGGAAGCTTGCTGAGAGGCTGTGCCTTCTTTTTTGCAATGCTGATTTTGCCCTCCGCCTGTATGTGTTTTTACTACATGGAATAAAAAGCCTTATTTTTTTGGCATTCTACGCTCTGCAAGGTTCTTTTTACACCTCATCAACCAGCTCCAGTTTTGCCTTGTCCCCTTGTACGTGGGGAGGCCGCTCTGGTTCCTCACATTTGGTGTCAGGAGTGGGATCTTTGGCGCCACCTGAAAAACTGGAGAGAAGAGGTGGGAAGCGACGCCGTGGGTTTGGCGGAGTCTGGGAGACCCGGTGACCAGCAGGAGTCTGGGAGACCCAGTGACCAGCAGGAGTCTGGGAGACCCGGTGACCAGGAGGAGTCTGGGAGACCCGGTGACCAGCAGGAGTCTGGGAGACCCGGTGACCAGCAGGAGTCTGGGAGACCCGGTGACCAGCAGGAGTCTGGGAGACCCGGTGACCAGCAGGAGTCTGGGAGACCCGGTGACCAGCAGGAGTCTGGGAGACCCGGTGACCAGGAGGAGGTCTGTAACCGGCAGGATGCGTCCTCGGATACCGGGAGGAAGCGTCCTCGGATACCGGGAGGAAGCGGCCGGCAACCGGAGGAAATGGCCGTTTTCCGGTCTCGCAACGGGGTTGGCGAGACTCCAGAGGGGGAGGGAACTGTGAGAAAGTGAGCAACCCCTCCCCTTCTCACCTGACTTTTTTTTAATGTGTGTGGCAGAGTGGAGGATTGGGCGTGGTCTGCGGGGGAGCAGCACACAGGTGTGCCTGGTTCTGCTAATTGGAGCCCACCTGTGTCCAATCAACCTCTCCACCCTGCCTGGGGTTATAAACAGCGGCTGGATACCAGAAAGGGAGTCTGCTGAATGGAGGAAGCTTGCTGAGAGGCTGTGCCTTCTTTTTTGCAATGCTGATTTTGCCCTCCGCCTGTATGTGTTTTTACTACATGGAATAAAAAGCCTTATTTTTTTGGCATTCTACGCTCTGCAAGGTTCTTTTTACACCTCATCAACCAGCTCCAGTTTTGCCTTGTCCCCTTGTACGTGGGGAGGCCGCTCTGGTTCCTCACACAGTTATACAGTAGGGGGCAGTTGTTTGAACTTGTTTCTGCTGGTGCTTGCGAGACACTCCCACTAGAACTTGCATGTATAAAGAGAAATCGGAGGTGACAAGCTCCATCCTGGCATCAGCTCTTCAGAGGAACATCTTACTTTCATCTAGAAGGGTGAGACAGGAGCAGCTTTTTTATCAGGTTCATCAACAGGTGGATAACATAATCATTACTAAACACTCTCTTTTCCTCCAACAGGATTCATTCAGCTTTCTAGAGTGAAAATGAATAGATATAAAGTGACTGTTTTCACTACCAACGGTGTAGCTGCAACCACGTTAAACAATGTCTTCGTTAAACTGGTGGGGACAAAAGGTGAAAGCAAACGCACGTGGCTCCGGAATTTGAAAGGGTCGTTAGCTTTCACCCAAGGATCTGTAAGTCTGGAAGATTAATTTCTGTATTTATTTGTATGACATGCTTCCTTATGAAGACTTGGATGTAAAAAAAAAGAGGATATGTGGCCCTGAAAGGATTCTGAAGCGAAAAAACATCAGACAATCAGTCACTTCGCCATTCGTTTCATTGTCATCATATCATGCATTCATTGTATTTCTCAGCATTTGCTGTTTAAATACACATTTGCTGTCTTGTAATGGTTTTTTTTTCCAAATATTTCTGTCACTATTTTAGGTTTCATGTTTTAGCGTGTGGTGCTGCACCTCCATTGGAAAACTGCTGTTGATAGAAATAGACAAACAGGCTCTCCTGTTGTTCCCACAAGACTCGTGGTTCCCAGCCAAAGTAGAAGTCGAATCTCCGGAGGGACACACCTACAAATTTCCCATCTACCGCTGGATCACTGACTGTAAAGTGCATCGCTTCAGAGAAGCAACAGGTTTGAGGAAATGTTCTTTCTGCATGCTGGTCGCTGAAAACAGACGATATAAAAACTAGAAACCTGCACCATATACTGTAAATAAATATATCAATATGTACCGTCAGACAGTTTAAACCTTTTCATTGATGTGCTTTTTTTTCCCAGCTCTGAGAGTCTTTGATGACAACCATCATCTTGGTAGGTACACTCGGCAGCAGGAGCTTACACAGCGAGAGGAAGATTATCGGTGAGTGCTCAGACTTTTTACAATCAAAAACTAAAGATAAAGACACCAGGATTTAAAAAATAACAATGAAAACAAAAAAAAACAAATCAAGTGTATTGTATTTGCACACTTTGAAATAAAACTTAACATGTATTTCTTTAACTTTTTCAGTTGGGATGTATACATGGAGGGAATACCCCACTGCATCAAGGCAGATAGTCCCCTTTCACTGCCTTGTGAGGTCCTTTTCTCCTTCACCAAGTCCAAAGAGTTTGCCTTCACTGCAGTCTCAGGGTGACGTCTTTGTAACCTATCACACATCTGTCTATTTATCTTTTTGACTTATCTGTAAAATTATTCAAAATACATCATTAACATGTTTTTTTTTCTTTAACTTCCTCTAGACTGACAGAGCTGAAGCTGAAGGGACTGTCTGATTGTAAGAAGAACTGGACCGATATTGATGACATCAATCGAGTGTTTTGCTGTAAACGTACCGACATATCAGGTAATGCCAGGTTATGAAACTTAGCCAATAATATCAAAATGTGCACATGCCACTTTTGATTTAGGCTCTGAAGAGTGCTTTTGAACCCCCTTTCTAGTTTCTCTGGAGAGCCCCATATTGTTAGGAATTGTCAACCCCGGTAAAACTAAATTGGCTATATGGGTGGAACAAGCAAGCCAAAAAGATGGCGGAAAAACGCTTGTCTCACCTCAGTCACCACTAGTTAGCTATTTTAGCTCACCTGGGGTAACTTATGCTAATTTATGTTGCTAAAGAGTTTCAACTTCTAAACTCAGCTGTAAGTGGTTGAAATCTCTTCTGAAAGACCTAATGTCTGTATGGGTCTAAATCCACTTAAGGTGTTATATTTTGAAAATTTACTGACTTCTCAATTCCATTCTGATGACAAACTTTTAACAACCATCTGGTAAGTACCATATTTTGGTAAAACCCTTTTCATTGAAAGATATATTCATTTTGATGTTGGATGTGAGTGAGAATGCGTGTGTCCTTGAAGTGCATTTTTAGCAGAGCAGTGCGCTGACGGTTGCCTCTGGAATGGTTCTGACCTGCTCCACAGCAGCTGGAGCAGCACTGCCAGTCCACTCACATTCCACGTTGTCACACCTGGCTTAGGTGGAGGTAGTGTAACCCCTCAACACTAGACACTCCATAAGTAAGGGATGGCAGACAGACACAATGGGGCAAGGTTCACGGAGATTTATTTCTACCAGTACAAAGTACCGTATTTTCGCGACCATAAGGCGCACATTTTTTTTAATTTTTTTTTTTAAATGTGCCGGGCGCCTTAAGAAACGGTGCGCCGTGTCTATTAGCTGAATTACGGTAATGTAAGGCCGGCCACCATGAGAACGGTAAAGGGAGAAGGGGGCGGGTGAAGCCCCTATGAGTTGCGACGTGAATGAGACCATCCACTGAGCTGATTAATGCGGAAACAGATGATGAAAACTTTTAAGGATTTGCTTGATGTGTAAAGTGAAATAAAATACAATCAAACTAAGTTTTGCTCCAGCTCTATTTAAATAAGCACACTTGTTCTGCAGCGCGTGTGTGTTTTGCATGTCGGAACCGAGCATGCACCTGCCGTGGGTTTGCGGGGTCCGATCGCTGCATCCCCGCGGCAGATCCGGCTGAAATGCCGGTGCTCTTTCCCCGGGAGCCCCTGCTACAAGTCCATGTGGGCTCCTCCGGCCCCGGCCGGTCGGAACCGTCCACGTTCCCCGGTTAAAGCCGCGGTGATGGGCGCTGCTGCAGCCCCACTTCCTGGTTCCCAAAGCGGTCCGATGACCTGGTTCCCGGCCGCTTTGCGAGAAGGGATTTCTGAGGTATGTCTCAGGTCGGATCAGCTTCACCCTCCGAGATTTGCAGCCAAATCTGTCGGTTACAAACCCGGTACCGGATCTCCGACATGCAAGTGCCACATAAATAAGTATGCGTGTGTTCGCGGCGCGAAACACACACATGCTTATTTATGTGGCGCTTGCCTGCCGCGCTGATGGACAGAAACTGTATGGGGATTTTTAAAAGAAAAACTTTGCATAAGACGTTTCCAGCCGGAGTCATTATAAGGGCCAATGAAAAGAGGTGGCTGGATGAAGGGATGATGATCAAGTGGCCGAGACAGGTCTGGAAATTCGGACTGGCGCAGCTGAATCAGCGGAGCGGAGCTCCTGTCGGATACAACCCGGTACCAGATCCCGACAGCGCGTGTGTGTGAGCGGGACCAGCGCGGGGGAGAGGACCGGGACCCGGGACCCGGTTCAGCGCGGGGGAGCAGACGGGGAGCGGACCCGGTCCAGCGCGGGGGGGGGCGGAGCGGAGCGGGACCCGGGACCGCCGCGGTCGGGATCCGCAGCACAATGGGGTATAAAAGGTTTATTTAATCTTGTGCTTGCCTGCCACGCTGATGGACAGAAACTGCCGGCTATGGTGATTTTTAAAAGAAAAGCGTTGCCGAGACTTTTCCAGCCAGAGTGAAATGAAAAGGGCTGGATGGATGAGGAGATGATCGGGTGGCTGAGACAGGTTTATGTGCAGCGCCCCGGTGGTTTTTTTTAATTCTTTAATGCAGAAACAGAATATGAACCTTTTGAAGGGTTTGATTGATGTGAAAAGTGAAATAAAATATCAAACTAAGTTTTGCTTCCGCTCTATTTTTAGCGCGTGTGTATTTTGCAATGCGTGTGTGTGCAGCTCCGTCTCCGTAGACGGCGCCTTTTGGGTCGGTGCGCCGTATGTGTGTTTTAAAACCAAAAATGACACACAAAACTGAGGGTGCGCCTTTCCACACAGTGCGCCATATGGTCATGAAAATACGGTAGGCTATTTATTTTACTTCGGGGGGGTCCCAACAGGCCTGTGGTGAAAACAAAAATACCATTAAAAGCAAAGTACAAATAAGCAGTACATTAACCCAAATAGAAACACACAAACAAGCACATTAAAAAAAGAAAAATGTAGAAGCCATGGTTACAATGAAAAATCAACTTCTCATGCAAACCAACTCACAGCAGCAGCAGGGCAAAAAGTAGAAGTGAGGGTTTCACCTTCATTTAAACCCACAGCAGTATTTATCACTAAAAACAAATACACAGAAAAATTTTACTTGGTTTGCTCCTATTGCATTCCTCACTGAAGGTGTACTCCAATTGGCAGCAATCAAAGATATTTAACTAGGTCAAATTTGGCCGCGACCTCTTAGGCCCAGGAAATGTTTAATTTTATTCTTTATTTCATTCAAAAAAATAAAATAATTCAATACAAATACAAATACAAATGTTCTTAAATTGTGAATGAAAAGGGAGCAGAAAGAAGAGGAATCTTATCTGATCTGCCCCTTTTTCCAAGAAATAACTTCACAAATAACATAAATTAAAAATACTAATAATAAAAAACAACAACTAAGTGAATAAAAAAACTAAAATAAAATAAAAATAAAATAAAATTACCGCCGCCTATGGGTATGTCAATCAAACTCAACTAACATATTTCATTATATTTACTTAACATACAGGCTTTAATTGTACTTTTGAATGTAATGTTTGATTTGGATTCTTTGTTTTCTTTATTCAGATTGTTCCATAAACTGATTCCTTTCACAGAAACACAACGTTCCATCAATTTTGTCCTGCATCTTGGTTTTTTAAAAATCTCTGTTCCTTTTAAGTCATACTTGCTTTCTCTTTTTTCAAATCTTTTCTGAATGTTGATTGGTAAAGTTTTGAACTAACAGTAAGAAAAACAAACATTAACAAAAAGAATGTTCAGTCAAGGTGGATGTAATGAGTAGCAGTTAGGACTAAGGGCCAATCCCAATACACCCCCTACTCACTACCACTAGCCCTCACTCACTACCACTAGCCCTCAAAATCCACAAGGGCCACAAGGGGTAGGGCCCTTGTAATCTTCCCTAGGGATTGGGACACCACTTGCTACATCACTGCGTGGTTTACATTCGGGTACGTAAGCGACTGCGTAGTTACGTTCACACCATATCAGGAAGCTGAGAGCTAAAAGCAAGCTAGAAGCTGTAGCGCTGTTAATATGCCACTTTATTAAGTTTTAAAAGGAACCCTGGCTATTAAGACATGTAGTCCCTAATTAGCCACAATTATTCTCTTATACTAAAATATGTTGTTAGAAACACATAAAATAATCTAATTGCTTTAAAAATCTACAATGTTTATCACATATTTTGACCTGCGGGAGGCGCCATGTTTTACCTGCGCAAGGCATTCTGGGGGCGATGACGTAGAGCAGTGGCTCTGGGAAGATAAGCCGCGTTAGTTTAACTGGGACAGGTATCTAAAACATAGATGAGCAGCATCTCCCGGCCGTGGAGGCTGACGAGGGAGCCCATAAGACGTCTCGGTTCAGGCAAACTGGATCAAAGTTCTGTGATGCACGGGAGATCTGCAAAAATGATCAATGTCGTGCACATCTTACAGTGCATTAGGCTCCTGCGTAGACGGCGGCTCCTGCGTAGACGGCGTAGCCGGGGCTTTAGAGCCTGCAGCGCACCGCCATCCGCTCTCCGCTCTGCGCTCTCCGCTCTGGCCGGGATGGAGACGCCACTGGGCAGGAGGCACGTTTGGGTGGGCATAGCCCACCCCTGCCCCCCCTAAAACCGGCTTCGGTGCTGGGTGATGACAGACCAGAGGCTGAGGGGACTGGCCCGGGACTTTGACGAAACGGGAGGCGCAGACTTCGCTTCAAATAGGCAAGAACATCTTTATTTAATTTAATGACACCAGATCTGGCTGGGGTTTTTATTGTAGCATCGGTTATCTGCTAGTTGAAACGTGTGGTCGGTTAGTCTATCTGAGTTTTATGGTGTTCTTATAGTTCATGCTGTATGGTGCGGCACTTTTTTTTTTTTTTTTTTACTTTTTTGTAGGTGCGCCGTCACCTTAATGTTTAGCTGTGTTTTGATCTGTGTTTCTGGTGCGCCGTCACCTGTTTAGCTGTGTTTTCATCTGTTTCTGGGTGTCAAAACAGTGGACGGGGGTTAGCAGGTGCCACCGTCTGACGTCACTACCCAGAATCACTACAACAATGGCGACCTACATGTTAAATTATATTTTCAAATTTTATAAAAACGAAGACATCAAAAAGGTTTTTTATATCACATTGTTATAATTGATACCAACATTTATCTTTTAAGACCTACATGTCTTAATAGCCAGGGTTCCTTTTAATATTTTTTCAGGCGTAAAAGTAACCGTTAAGATCCCCAACCTGGGCTCAGTTTATCCAAATAACACCTGTTAAGAAATTTGCTCCGATGTTTTCGGGGATGAGAAGAGCCACCGGCCCCGGGGCGCAGCAGCAGCTCACAGCCTTTATTCTGGGGAGATCTGAAAAAACGACTAAGCGAGTGATTATGTACATTCACTGAGTGAATATTATGAAAGTAAAATATATATTTCTCGCTAGAAATGTAATCAAAACGCATTTTTATGCAAAAACTAACTCAAAATATTGATTTTATTCACTAAAAATTAGAAATGTCCGCCATGTTTTTTTTGTTTGATTCAGTCTGCAAATGATGACGTAAAGCATTCTGGGAAATTTCTCTAGCCCTCGGTAAGCGAGTCAGCATCTGAAATCCCTAGCTATGAAGGGATAGATTCATACACCCTAACCCTCGTTATGCTCACTACTTCTACATGCAAAGAGGAATTGAGACACCACTACCCTCACGGGAACACGCAAAATTTAGGGGTAGTGCTGAAAAGTAGGGCTAGGGGGTGTATTGCGACTGGCCCTAAGTGTGCACCCCCAAAACCACACCACTCCAATTCGTCATCAACTGCACAGAATCATCGTCCACAGGTGAGGGCTGCGTGGCCATGTGGTCCGTAAGCACTGAAATCTCCCAGTAGAACAACTGAGTCCAGAACTCAGGCTTCGTTTCTCCAAGACAACTGACATTCCGTGTCCCAAGAGCCTGTTTCAGAAGGCACTCACCAACAAGCCTCTTCCCCAGGCCAGGCTCCAATGACAGACCCTGGTGAATCGAGTCTGGGTGAAGGACATGTGGCACCTAGTTCCTCTTGATTGTGTGGATCTGGATACTCTGACTGGCTGATTCAAACCCCAGCACCAATTCAACTTGGGACACCCTAGAGGGGCAATTGCCCCAGACAACATAGCTCCTGAGATCTTAGACTCTGATTTATTATAATGAATTTTCTTCACTGACATCCAGTCAAATAAGAAAGCAACAATGGCTGGAAAATGTTTTGTTTCAAAACAATTGTTAAATTTTGTTTTTTTTTTGCAGACTATGTCCAAGAACATTGGAAGGAGGATTCTTTCTTTGGCTACCAGTTTCTAAAACGGTGTCAACCCCATGATGATCCGACGCATTTCATGCCTGCCCTCTAACATTCCTCTCACTGGCAACATGGTCTTCCCTCACTGTGGGACAGACTTGGATGATGAAGTGAAGGTAATTGTCTCAAAATGAAAAAAGTCAATTGAAAAATCTTTCTTTAACTGCTTTGTAGAAAAATAAAAAAATATATTTACCTGATGACATCACTTGGTTGAGATAACATGCCTGTCACCCTGGTAGCATCATAAAATGTTGGTTTGGATTGGATATATGTGGGTTAAACCATTTCTCATGTTTTCATAAAAATATAACAGAAAGGCAACATATTCCTGTGTGACTACAAAACTATGGATGGAGTGCAGACCAGCACCATCAACGGGAAGAAGCAGTACTTGATGGCTCCACTGGTTTTGCTCCACAAAACTGCAGATGATAAGTTGATGCCAATTGCTATTCAGGTGAGATGAGCACTCAAACACATCTTGTCGTGTTTGAGCAGATTTGAGCACATTCACCTTAGCCATGCAAACCAGACTGTAGGGGTCGAATGTGCTGTGCCAAAGAAAAGTATAACAGCTGTTCTGAGGTTTATCTTGAATTCAGTGAAATTCCCTCTTGCAGGATTAGGATTATCAAATTGCGCTAACAAATTGTTAATACAAAAAGCCAAACATACTCTGACTCCCATGCTGTCTCCTTCTTCTGTAGTTGAAACAGAAACCATCAGAGGACAACCCCATCTTCCTGCCCACGGATTCTGAGTACGACTGGCTGATGGCAAAGATTTTTGTGAGAAGTGCGGATTTCAACGAGCATCAGCTCAATGTTCACCTGCTGCGTACTCACCTGATGGCCGAAGTTTTTGCAGTGTCTCTGCTTCGTAATGTACCCATGGTGCATCCTCTGTACAAGGTAAGCGAAGATGATGAACCTTGATGTTTTTATTTGTGTGTGTAGGAACATTACTGACCTTGTTACAAGTTGCTTCATTTAATCTAAACTGGTGATTGTGTTACTGTGTGGACCAGTGGCGGCCTTTGGCATCAGGGGGCCCGTTTCAATATTTAATATGGGGCCCTATTTATTACTATATTTGCCAGCTATGTGTCCTGCGTCCGTGACGCATTATAAACTGAAAGAACGCAGTAAACGCATCCATGCGTGACGCATGGATGCGTTTACTGCGTTGGTGTTATTAGAGTGGGCGGCAGCCGCTGCTGTAGTCGGTGCAGATGCTGGACCAAAGAAACAGGTCACTTTCGAAAGACTACTGTTACCTTTCTTAATTTCCCGTCCCAGGGTCGGCGCCAGAGCAAATATTCAGAGGGAGCATTTTAAGGAAAAAGTGCATTCTCACTGCTTTCCTATTAATAATCTGTCTAAAACAGCATTTCTCAACCTTTTTTTCAGTCATGACACCTTTCAAAAGTGAATAAAATCTCACGACACCCCAGAGTAAAATATAATTAAAAACCGCACTGCATCGCTCTGACTGTAAATGCATAAGTCCCGTTTATTTTGTATCAATAACTTCAACACGATAACTGAAGTCATCGTTCACTGTTGTGCTTAGTTGCCACGCTGATGGACAGAAACTATGGTGACTTTTAAAAGAAAGACAGACTGCCTAAAGAGACTTTTCCAGCCGGCTTCACGTTGGTCGTTCAAAGTGAAGCCTGATTTATGGTTCTGCGTTAAATCGACGCAGAGGCTACGCGCGCGCGTGCGTGCGTGTGCGTGCGTGTGTGTGCGTGTGCGTGTGCGTGTGCGTGTGCGTGCGTGTGCGTGCGCGTGTGTGTGTGTGTAGACGGCGCCTTTACGGTCGGTGCGCCGTGTTTTAAATACAGAAATGACACAAAACCGAGGGTGCCTTTCCACACGGCGTCCGTATGGTCGCGTATTTAGGCTATATATGAAATGTCAGAATAGGTCATTTTTTGACGACACCCCTGAAGCAGTCAGACGACACCCCAGGGTGCTGCGACAGTCCAGTCCTATCTCCGAACCGTAGTTGGGAGAGCTGGTATTTAAATACGGTTGGCTCGTTGCTGGTAACCGGCGGTTGTCTAGGAGTCCGGGGAAAGTGAAGGAAAAAAGGACGGAGGAAAAATACTGTCCGTGCAACGTCGCACATTTATTACAAACTTGTAAAGAGCAAACAAAACGCGTGAGGGCCGACGACTGAAACTAACGGAGGACACACTGAAAAGTAACTGAACACGTGTACCGGTCCTCCACACGCACACACCTGCATCTCCCTCTCTCTCCTCCGCTGCACCCACACGTCTCACACACACACACCCGAACACACACACCACCTTAAAGGGCACCGGGCTGGCCGCTAACACTACTCACAGCTTTCTTTTTTATATCTGCTCATTTTCGCTTTTCAGCACCACTCTGGTATGTTCGTTTCACTTTTCTTGGATGTTAGCTGGTTAGTTTAATGGCGGGTAGTGATTTATTATAGTGTCTTCCTTGCGCATTTATTTTTTTGTCAGTCAGTTTGGGGCCCCCTGGTGGCCGGGGCCCGTTTCAACTGAAACGGTTGAAACATAGGTAAGGCCGCCTATGGTGTGGACCCAAAGAAGTCATTGTTGCTAATCGAGTCTTCTCTCCAATCAGCTTCTCATAGCTCACACTCGCTACACGCTGCAGATCAACTTCTTAGCACGGAAGGCACTAATATCTGAGGATGGTGTTTTCACCCAGGTATGAAAACACACTATTACTGCCACTAACACACGCAGAACGTCCATGGAGTGTATTTGTCTTATGCTATGATTTTTACTTTTCCCTAGTTTGCATCCTCTGGTGGAGAGGGCATGATCACAATCCTGAAGAGATCATTGTCCTCAATGACATACACCTCCCTGTGTATACCTAATGACATTGCCGAGCGTGGGCTCCAGGACGTACCAAACTACTACTACAGAGATGATGGACTCAGGGTTTGGGAGATCATCCACAGGTACTACGGGCTGTCCCAGTTTGATTTTCACCCGACTCACGATGACAGACTGAATCATCCAGCTGCTCAAACAACATCTGTGTGAACCAGTGTGCACTGGGTATAAGTCAAGTGATGTACTGTGCAACAAATACCAGGAATTCAGCCTGCCTTTCTTTGCGGCCTTCTGTCTAAGCTGCTTTGCAATCCACCCGAATCCCATCCCATACATTTTAAATTATAACTGACTTGAGCAGAGGTGCCAAATCTGATGTCACTAAGTTTGAAACATAAGTCACAGATTTGATCAACATGAATGTAAGGTAATGTTTGTTAGTATCATAGGGTAACATGAAAGAAACGTGTTCCATCAGCCCCCAGGATTGTTTGTTCTTACGGTTCACCTGTATTTAGATTAACAAGGGTTTGTTGGAGTCACCTCCTGCCTATATTAATGTAACACCCAAAGCTGACAAAATTAAAAAGGTCTTGTCATATTATTCGATAACCATCCAGGTCTGCCATTTTTTACATTTCTAGAAGTTCATTGAGTGACCTTTAAATAGTCAAATAATTCCAAGGTAGTCTTTGTTTGTAAAATATAAAATATAGGTACTATGTATTGTTTCTCTGTCTCTCAAAGGTTCGTGGAGGGAATCCTCGGGCACTACTACCAGAATGATTCTCATGTTCAGCAAGACACTGAACTCCAGAAGTGGATTTTAGACATTTTTGAGCATGGATTCCTTTCCCAAGCATCCACAGGTGAGCTTATGAGAAAATGTCCCTGAAAAAAATGTGTTGATTATACTGTACAATTTATAAAGTAAGGAACGGTTAACTTTATTGAGTTAATTTAATGTTATTATGTTAATTTCTTCTACTTCTCAGGAATTCCTCAGAAATTTACCACTGTGCCTGAACTGGTCAAGTTTGTTACCATGGTGATTTTCACTGGCTCTGCCCAGCACGCTGCTGTTAATTCTGGACAGGTAAACATCAATGTTTACAGAAAGGATTTATTGTCATTTCTGCATTATTGTGGAATGACTGGTGTATTCCTCAATCTGTTTGAAAAGATGAACTCTGGGTTTTCTCGAGAGTTTATGCAACAACATTAACAGCTCTGTCAGTGTTCCTACAAAATACCAATAAAGACACTGGACAGCGTGAGGCATTCAAATGCGCAACACGTAAACTATGATTCTAGTGAGCTTATTTTAAGTATGATAGTACTGCATTTTGAATATACTGTGTCAGGATGCAAATAGTTGACAATTACTAAATAGTTTGGCTAAATAAACTATTTTTTGCAAGTAGATGATCCAATCGAGACATCATTTAGATACAGTTATTGTTTGGATCAATCTTGCATGAATTCTATAATTATTTCTATGCAGAATATTTCACAACAAGCAGCACTAGTTACTGAGGCTTGCATCCCTAGACACAGTCACTTGTTTGACCGAAAAGAAGCTGCTTCAATGTTAAATTTGCCACCTTTTTGGTAGTATGATAACCAGATTCAGTAACACAAGACTTAGGCTGCGTCCCAATTGACCCCCTCGCCCTCGTTTTCTTCACTACCCCTAAATTTTGCGCTTTCCCGTGAGGGTAGTGGTGTCCCATTTGCGCTTTTCACCTAGGGGGAGTGGGCATAACGAGGGCTAGGGGCTGAGAATAGCCCCTACGGATCGAGGGATTTCAGATGCTGACTTCGCGAGCGAGGGGGTATGAAAATTTCCCAGAATGCTTTTCGTCGTCATTTGCGGACTGAATCCAAAAAAAAAACATGGCGGACATTTCTTAGTGAATAAATCCATATTTTGAGTTAGTTTCTGCATAAAAATGCGTTTTGATTACATTTCTAGCGAGAAATGTATATTTTACTTTCATAATATTCACTCAGTGAATGTACATAATCCCTTTTTTGTCCGTTGTTCGCGAAGAATCGCGCCGAGTAAAGGCTGTTAGGTTACGCCGTAGGCTACCTAACCTACGCCGTAGGTTCTGCGTCGATTTGACTCGCCGACCGAAGGCAAACAGGCAGACTCGTCTCAGACTGTGACCAAGGGAGCAAGCATTTTTTTGTGAGAAATAGAGAGAAATAATCCTGTGACTCGTCAGATTTGTTTTGGATGTTTCTGATATAATAGTTTTCAGAAACCACAAAGTAATCCAGCTGTTATCTGGGTAATTTACACACTTTCAGATAAAGTTGCCGAAGATCACGCCAGAATAAAGGGATTTATGGTTCCGCGTTACACCAACGCAGAGCCTACGGCGTAGGTTACGTAACCTACGCCGAGGGCTCTGCGTCGATGTACGCGGCGCTGCGCCGTACCCTACGCCGTAATCTCTGCGTCGATTTAATGCGGACCCAATCCGGAGCCGACAGACAGAAATCTCGAAATTTCGGAGCAAATTTCTTAACAGGCGTAGCTACAACTGTTAGATTTGATCTATTAAACCAACATTTATCTTCCTAAATGATTTATTTCAGCCAGCGTAATTCTCAACAGAGCTGCAGGTTTCTCTCCCGGGACGACGGCGCTGGGTTGACCCAGCGATCACGTCTGTTCTCGGGCTGTGAGCTGCTGCTACGCCCCGGGGACGGGGGCTCTTCTAATCTCCGAAAACGTCGAGTCAAATTTCTTAACAGGCGTTATTTGGATAAACTGAGCCCAGGTTGGGGATCTTAACGGTTACTTTTACGCCTGAAAAAATATTAAAACTTAATAAAGTGCCATATTAACAGCGCTACAGCTGAAATTAAAACAGCTTTTGGCTCTCAGCTTCCTGATCAGGGTAGGGATGAAAACAAGGGGGAGTAGGAGAAATGGGACAGGCACCTGGGCCAAGTGCCCTCGATTTCAAGTGCCCTAAAATCCCCCCCTTCTTTTTTAGGGGGTAGGGAAGAAAAGAAGGGCGAGAGAAGAAAAGAAGGGCGAGTGAAGGGGAATTGGGATTGGGCCTTAGGCCGTGTCCCAATACTCCCAATACCCCTACTTTTCAGCCCTACCCCAAAATTTTGCGCGTTCCCGTGAGGGTAGTGGTGTCCCAATTCCTCTTTTCACCTAGGGGTAGTGGAGAAAACGAGTGTAGTGGCTATGAATCTGGCCCTACGGATCGAGGGATTTCGGATGCACCCTAGGTGAACTAGGGCCAGAAAAATTTCCCAGAATGCTTTACGTCATCATTTGCAGACTGAATCAAAAAAAAAAACATGGCGGACATTTCTTATTTTTTAGTGAATAAAATCAATATTTTGAGTTAGTTTCTGCATAAAGATGCATTTTGATTACATTTCTAGGGAGAAATATATATTTTACTTTCATAATATTCACTCAGTGAACGTACATAATCACTCGTTTGCCCGTTGTTGCGAAGTCTTTTTCAAACCTCGCCAGAATAAAGGCTGATTTATGGTTCCGCGTTACACCAACGCAGAGCCTACGGCGTAAGTTACGCCGCGACGCGCGCCGTACGCTGTACCCTACGCCGTAGGCTCTGCGTCGATTTAACGCGGACCCATAAATCAGCTCCGGAGCCGACAGGCAGAAATCCAGAAATTTTCGGAGCAAATTTCTTAACAGGAGTAGCTGTTAGATTTCATCTATTAAACCAACATTTATCTTCCTAAATGATTTATTTCAGCCAGCGGTAATTCTCCACAGAGCTGCAGTTTCTGCGGTTTCTCCCCGGGACGACGGCGCAGGTTGACCTGCTGATCACGTCTGTACGTGAGCTGCTGCTGCGCCCCGGACCGGCGGCTCTTATCGCCGAAAACATCAGATCAAATTTCTTAACAGGCGTTATTTGGATAAACTGAGCCCAGGTTGGGGATCTTAACGGCTACTTTTACGCCTGAAAAAATATTAAAACTTAATAAAGTGGCATATTAACAGCGCTACAGCTGAAATTAAAACAGCTTTAGGCTCTCAGCTTCCTGATTTTAGGGGTGGTGCTGAAAGTAGGGGTAGTGGGAGTATTGGGACAGGGCCCTGGGACGATTTCAAGTGCCCTAAAATCTGTGGCTTCTTTTTTAGGGGTAGTGGTAGTGAGGGAAGGCTTGTGGTAGAAAGTAGGGCTAGTGGAAGAAAGTAGGGGGTGTATTGGGATTGGGCCTTTATCACTTATGTGCTCTCTGCAGTATGACTACGGTGGCTGGATGCCAAACAATCCCATCTCTCTTCAACTTCCTCCACCAACCAAGAAGGGGACAGCGAGTGAGGCCACGATGCTGGCGACATTTCCTGACATCAACACAACAGTTCAAGGCATGGCCACCATGTGGCTCCTCAGCAAACAGTCCAGCGACTTTGTAAGTAGGCAAGACTTCAGAGCAAGTTACAGAGAACATATTTCTGCATGTTTTTTCAATCTCACTGATGTCAGTAAGATTACAAAAGAAACCTCATTTTTAAACTGCTCATGATATCTTGCATGCCTCACATAGCTCATCTTTATAATGCACAGATTCTGTTTGGTACTTAAAAGTACAAACATAAAAAAACTAAATGTGACATTGATTTCATCAGATTAATCTCGGCCAGTATATCGAGGAGCACTTTGGTGAGGAGATTCCCTGTCAGATGATAAACAACTTCCAAGAAGAGCTGAAAGTGTTAAGCGAAGACATCCAAGCCAGGAACAAGAATCTGGAAGTTCCTTACACGTACAAGGATCCAGCAGAGGTAGAAAATAGCGTGGCTATTTGAATATCAAAGGGTGTGACATTCTCACTGAGGGTCTCACAAAAGTTGCTTGTCATGTGCTGTAAAAAACATAAAAGTAGAAGCACACGTAGAATCCAAGATGCATTTATTTTCTCCTAAACCTGCTTTCGTAAAAAAAACCTGAGATATCACTGTTGTTTTACACCAATGTACTGTTTTCATTACCAGTTTTATTATTACTCTACTCATTTTAATAAAATGGTTTTTATTTTATGTGGGAGCAGTTTTTAAGGTATGTGTGTATTGTATGTTGGTAGAGTAGAAGGCATACTAAGCAAAAAGGTGGACATATAACCTCTTGCTCTAAAATCAAGACAACGCAGAATTCTTCCTTCTAAAAACCAGCAGGTTTAAAAAATAAAATATTAGTTTGAATCAAGATTAAATAATTATAGAAATTATTATAGAAGAAATGTGTGGAACTGATCTTGCTCGTGATTTATTGCCGTTGCAGTGTGCTGTAGGTGGCCATGTTGGTAGCTACAGAAGTGGATAGTAAACAATACGTTAAGAGAAGACAGGTCATAACATGTCATGTACTTCTGGCTGAAATCCGGCCCAAATATGATCGTGTCCTTATTCTCAGATTTATTTTCCCATATTGCAATCTGCTATTTAGAACATCTGTTATGTAATGCAATTGCTTTGAATTCAAAATATCAGTATCATGTAATTAATATGTCAATGTGGAAATCAATAAAATCATTTGTGTGCTTGGTCATTTTTGTTTCTGCTGTTTGCACTGGTCTTCAGGATTCTGACTTTTGTTCCTGCCGTTTATCATGATCACTGTAAGGTGAAAGTGTGGTCGTTGGTTTTGGCTTATTATCACTACTTCATTTCATTACACGTGATAATCTGACATTTTTCCCTGACAAAGTTCGTTTGATAAACAATGTGTCACGACATCTTTATTTGTGTAACTTACTTTGTCTATTGTAGGTAAAAATAATTAATTAATATTTTACATTCAACAATCATACACACGTTGACAAAACTAAGGGTTAAGAGAAATTCAAAGAAATGAGTTGCCGTCACATGCTTTTTTGCAAATTATGTAACATGCACAGGCTCCCTGCTGCGTCTAGAATGCACCAAGGCTACAAGGCCAGATTTTCTGTATCCGATAATGACGTGTTTTGATTCATAGCCACCTAAATGAGAAGATTAGATTACATACCGTATTTTCACGACCATACGGCGCACCGTGTGAAAAGGCGCACCCTCATTTTTGTGTGTCATTTTTGGATTTAAAACACACATACGGCGCACCGACCCAAAAGGTCTACAGACACGGAGCTGCAAACACGCGTGCGGCAAAACACACACACCCGCTGCAGAACACACACACAAGCACACAAGTGTGCTTATTTAAAAATAGAGCGGGAGCAAAACTTAGTTTGATTGTACTTTATTTCAGTTTTTACATTAATCAAACCCTTCAAAGTCCTCATCCTCTGTTTCTGCATTAAAGAGCTCCGCTTATTCAGCTGCGCCAGTCCGAATTTCCAGACCTGTCTCAGCCACTTGATCATCATCCCTTCATCCAGCCACCCCTTTTCATTCGCCTTTATAATGACTCCGGCTGGAAACGTCTTATGCAAAGTTTTTCTTTTAAAAATCCCCATAGGCGTTTCTGTGCATCAGCGTGGCAGGCAAGCACAACATAAATGACGACTTTTCATACCCGTTGTGTGGATCTCCACCGCGCTGGTCCCGTCTCTCCCCGGCGCGGGTCCCGTCTTTCGAGCCGCGAAACACACACACGCGCATGTCGGGGATCCGGTACAGGGGTTTGTAACCAACAGATATCGCTGAAAATCTCGGAGGGTGAAGCTGAACCGACCTGGGACGGAGTCCAGAAATCCCTGCTTCCAAAGCGGCCGGGAACCAGGAGAATTCGATCGGACCCCGCTTTGGGAAGCAGGAAGTCGGGCTGGAGCAGCGCGCATCACCTTCAACCGGGGAATCTGACCGGTTCCGACCGGCCGGGACCGGAGGAACCCGCCTGGACTGGTAGCAGAGGCTCCCGGGGAAAGAGCACCGGCATTTCAGCCGGATCTGCCCCGGGGATGCGGCGCGCTGGCCCCGCAACCCCACGGCAGGTGCTTCCTCGGTTCCCGACATGCAAAACACACACGCGCTGCAGAACACACACACAAGTGTGCTTATTTAAAAATAGAGCGGGAGCAAAACTTAGTTTGATTGTATTTTATTTCACTTTACACATCAAGCAAATCCTTCAAAGTCTTCATCTTCTGTATCCGCATTAAACAGCTCAGTGGATGGTCTCATTCACGTCCGCAACTCACGGGGGCTTCACCCGCCCCCTTCTCTTTTTACCGTTCTCATGGTGGCCGGCCTTACATTACCGTAATTCAGGTAATAGACACGGCGCACCGTTTCATAAGGCGCCCGGCACATTTAAAAAAAAAAAAAAAAAAAAAAAAAAAAAAAGGAATGTGCGCCTTATGGTCGCATTTTATATGAAGTTTCTTCTTGTGACGTATAACTTACATAATGTCCAAGAGCCAATTTGTCGCGGGTCCCAATTATCCACCCGTTGTAGCAAAATATTTTTAATATTAAAAATCCCAAATAAATCCCAAATAAAGGCCGGTCAAACATTGATTTTCTGCTTGCCAAAAAAATATTCTACCATATACAAATATAGCACACCTTAACACAAACAAATAACCTGAAACGAATTGAAAAGTGTGTGACTATTTATTTAGTTTTAGAGTGACCTCACTGTTGACGTGTATGAAGTTGAGTGGCTTGTGTATCAAAGAGTGTTGTGAATTGTTTTATTAAAAGGGATTGAAACAGATAATTCATGTTTACTTAAAGGGGACATATTATGGCATTTAATGTATATTTTAAACAGGCCTTGAATGTCTTAAAAACAATCTAAAGCTTGTTTTTTCTACATAAATCAGAAATCCAGCCTGTGGGCCCTGTCACTAGTTTTACCGCTTCTAACCCCTTTTTCTGTGCTCCATTCTAAGGGAAGGGGGGGGTATGATAATGAGGCTCTGTGCTGATTGGCTCCCTGAATGACGTGTAGCAGGGGAGGAGCATAAACCTCGCTCCGCCAGAGCAGCCCGAGCCTGTAAATAAATCACAACACTGAATTTTCACAAATGGCAACTTTATTGTTAAAAAAATAAAATATGAGTTGTATATAAATAACATTTATGCACTATTTCAGCCGGATCTGCCCGTCGGATGCTGAACGCTGGCCCCGGAGCCACGCCGGGCGCCCGGCATGGCTCCGGGGCGCATCGCCCGTTACCGGTGATCAAACCGACAGATTTCGCTGAAAATCTCGGAGGGTGATTACACCTGGAGGTGTCCTGTGAACAGTTTTAGAGGCTTCTCTTTTACTATTGCGGTCTATGGGAAAAAAGCTTTCTGGGCCCCATGGGATTTTTTGTTGCAGTACCGCGGCTGGCCACTGGAAAAAATCGGCGTGCCTTCTGAGTGCGAGATTGGGGGGCTGCCTACTCCCCACACAAACTCCCTCCCCCCTGTGCTCTGCCTCATAATAAAGCTCCCGCCTCCGACACACCCCCTCTGGTACGGTAGCCAGCAGGACCAAAAACAAGCAGCGCCTTTGCTGAAGCACTGCTTCGGCAAATACTTTCTCTCAAATGTCCTTGGTGTTGCCGTACTTTGGGAGGCGGGGAGTAGGTGAGGACTGTCCAATCACTGACATTCAAGCAGATTGACCAATAGGCGCCGTTCGGGCCGAATGGCGCCTATTTGTTGATTTCTTTGCAGGATTACAGCAGATAGAACAAATATTTTCTTTTGGTTCTTTTTGCTAATCATATTTCATAGGTAACACTATTGGGCCATAACAACCTTATAAATGAATGATAAAAATGAAGAATATGTAAAATCGTAGACCCTAGCTTTAAGTTAAATGTAGTTCGATATGCAGAGCACAATCGCGGAGAAGCAGTGACCACAGAATTCAGGGAAAGAGTGAGAGAGTGGAAAAAAAATCCAAGTGTTGGCCACGGAAAACAGAGAGCGCATGAGTTTGCATGGTGGAGGGAGAAAAAAGCTAGAGGTTAAAGTTGTAGCTTGGATACTTCACAAGCGTGCCAGACACCAGCGTGTGTCGAGGAAGATGATATGAATAATGGGAAAAGAGTTGTATCAGACCTCCAGAGCTTGGCCTTTGTTGTGGTGCTGATGCGGCACCTGTACGCATCCCACACGAGGAATCGATCCCCAAGGTTACACCCACTCATTGCAACCAGTGTGCTGTCAGCGCATTATTCATCCACCCGTTTTGGGTGACGCGACACACAATTAATAATGGCAGGTCCCAAACAAACGCAGGTCCCTAATAAACGCCTGTTGATTTGAGCGATTTAAGCAAATAAATGCCTGGGCTTTTTTGGTGTTTTTCAGTAAATTTGCAAGTTTTAAAATAACAAAAACAAAACTTTATAAAGTATTTGAATTATAAAATACAGGCTGAGCCCAGTGCCGCACCGGTTAGCTGAGCATCAGCTTGTTAAGGGTCTTGCGCAGTAAAAGCTTGCCCATAGCTCGTTCCAGAGTGACTGCCCCCCCTGCTTCCCAGTATAGAACATCCTCGTTTACACATTACATCGATTATTGAAATTATAAATAAAATACATTTCTTAATGAAGGTGTCCCATTTACACATATATAAACAAAAATCACACTATTGTGACCACTCCCTAACAGGGGTGTCACATGTGCGTGTGAATGCTGGTGTCCATGGGTTTTGTCAGCTCTTAAACTCACTGTGAGGAACCAGAGCTGCTCCGCCAAACCCACAGCCTCGCTTCCCACCTCTTCTCTCCAGTTCTTCAGGTGGCGCCAAAGATCCCACTCCTGACACCAAATGTGAGGAACCAGAGCGGCCTCCCCACGTACAAGGGGACAAGGCAAAACTGGACCTGGGTGATGAGGTGTAAAAAAAACGCGCAGAGCGTAGAATGCCAAAAAATAAGGCTTTTTATTTTGTGTAAAAAAAACACAGACATACAGGCGGAAGGCAAAATCCGTATTCTGAAAAAAGGCACAATGGGGCATAGCCTCGCAACAAGCTTCCTCCATTCAGCAGACCCCTCTTCTGGTATGCAGCTGCTGTTTATAAACCCAGGCAGGTTGGAGAGGTTGATTGGACACAGGTGTGCCACAATCAGCAGAACCAGGCACACCTGTGTGCTGCTCCCCCGCAGACCACGCCCAATCCTCCACTCTGCCACACACATTAAAAAATAGTCCGGGGATGGTGAGAAGGGGAGGGGTTGCTCACTTTCTCACACTCACATAGTGACTCATGTGAAACATCATTAGAGATCTCATTCAGGTGTTTCCTGGTTGTGTAAACACGTAATTTCTCTTGTGCAGCAACTGATGCAGGTTCCTGTTGTGTTTGTCTTTGCCAACGTAAAAAAGGAGAATTATTTGGTTATACAGTTATACAGTAGGGTGCACTTGTTTGAACTTGTTTCTGCTGGTGCTTGCGAGACACTCCCACTAGAACTTGCATATAAAGAGAAATCGGAGGTGACAAGCTCCATCCCGGCATCAGCTCTTGAGAGGAACATCTTACTTTCATCTAGAAGGGTGAGACAGGACCAGCTTTTTTATCAGGTTCATCAACAGGTGGATAACATAATCATTACTAAACACTCTCTTTTCCTCTTTCCTCCAACAGGATTTATTCAGCTTTCTAGAGTGAAAATGAGTACATATAAAGTGACTGTTTTCACTACCAACGGTGTAGCTGCAACCACGTTCAACAATGTTTTCGTTAAACTGGTGGGGACAGAAGGTGAAAGCGAACGCACGTGGCTCTGGAATCTTAAAGGGCCGTTAGCTTTCACCCAAGGAGCTGTAAGTCTGGAAAATAAATTTCTGTGTTTATTTGTATGACATGCTTCCTTATGAAGACTTTGATGTAAAAAAAAGAGGATATGTGGCCCTGAAAAGATTCTGAAGCGAAAACAACATCAGACAATCAGTCACTTCGCCATTCGTTTCATTGTCATCATATCATGCATTCATTGTATTTCTCAGCGTTTGCTGTTTAAATACACATTTGCTGTCTTGTAATGGGTTTTTTTTTCAAATATTTCTGTCACTATTTTAGGTTTCATGTTTTAGCGTGTGGTGCAGCACCTCCATTGGAAAACTGCTGTTGATAGAAATAGACAAACAGGCTCTCCTGTTGTTCCCACAAGACTCGTGGTTCCCAGCCAAAGTAGAAGTCGAATCTCCGGAGGGACACACCTACAAATTTCCCATCTACCGCTGGAACACTGACCATAAAGTGCATCGCTTCAGAGAAGCAACAGGTTTGAGGAAATTTTCTTTCTGCATGCTGGTTGCTGAAAACAGACGACATAAAAACTAGAAACCTGCACCATATACTGTAAATAAATGTATCAATATGTACCGTCAGACAGTTTAAACCTTTTCATTTATGTTCTTTTTTTCCCCAGCTCTGAGAGTCTTTGATGACAACCATCATCTTGGTAGGTACACTCGGCAGCAGGAGCTTAGACAGCGAGAGGAAGATTATCGGTGAGTGCTCAGACTTTTTACAATCAAAAACTAAAGATAAAGACACCAGGATTTAAAAAAATAACAATGAAAACAAAAAACCCCAAATCAAGTGTATTGTATTTGCACACTTATACTTAGAAATAGAACTTAACATGTATTTCTTGAACTTTTTCAGTTGGGATGTATACATGGAGGGAATACCCCACTGCATCAAGGCAGATAGTCCCCTTTCACTGCCTTGTGAGGTCCTTTTCTCCTACACCAAGTCCAAAGAGTTTGCCTTCACTGTAGTCTCAGGGTGACGTCTTTGTAACCTATCACACATCTGTCTATTAATCTTTTTGACTTATCTATAAAATTATTCAAAATACATCATTAACATGTTTTTTTTTTCTTTAACTTCCTCTAGACTGACAGAGCTGAAGCTGAAGGGACTGTCTGATTGTAAGAAGAACTGGACCAATATTGATGACATCAATCGAGTGTTTTGCTGTAAACGTACCGACATATCAGGTAATGCCAGGTTATGAAACTTAGCCAATAATATCAAAATGTGCACATGCCACTTTTGATTTTGCCTCTGAAGAGTGCTTTTGAACCCCCTTTCTAGTTTCTCTGGAGAGCCCCATATTGTTAGGAATTGTCAACCCCAGTAAAACTAAATTGGCTATATGGGTGGAACAAGCAAGCCAAAAAGATGGCGGAAAAACGCTTGTCTCACATCAGTCACCACTAGTTAGCTATTTTAGCTCACCTGGGGTATCTTATGCTAATTTATGTTGCTAAAGAGTTTCAACTTCTAAACTCAGCTGTAAGTTGTTGAAATCTCTTCTGAAAGACGTAATGTCTGTATGGGTCTAAATCCACTTAAGGTGTTATATTTTGAAAATTTACGGACTTCTCAATTCCATTCTGATGACAACGTTTAACAACCATCTGGTAAGTACCATATTTTGGTAAAACCCTTTTCAGTGAAAGATATATTCATTTTGATGTTGGATGTGAGTGAGAATGCGTGTGTCCTTGAAGTGCCTTTTTAGCAGAGCAGCGCTGACGGTTGCCTCTGGAATGGTTCTGACCTGCTCCACAGCCGCTAGAGCAGCACTGCCAGTCCACCAGTGACGTGCGGTTAGGTTCATGGTTGGTGAGGCACTGACTCCTTTAGTGTCAGATTTACAAATATATAAACCAAAAAGGGTAGCTTATTCAATTGGCTACTGGTTATTTCATATCTCATCAGCATTCTTCACAAAATAACACACGGTCACACACACGCACGCGCTCACACGGTACATATTGATACGTAAAGGTAAGAAAAACGTGCATTTGCACTACACCCTCCATGTATAGGCCGTCGCAATTCTATAATCCATACAACATAAATGAGAGTATAGCCTGGTGTACAAAACCACAGATTTAAATTTTGACATTTATTGAAATATTCAGTTGTTTTTAAAACGTTTAATTCTGATACTTTAATCAATTTAATACAGATTGCTCAACAAAAAGCATGAAAAGAAAAACAAAGAATATTTTATTTAAGGCCAAAATTTAGTTTTTAAATATTCTATTGTATTTTTCTTAGTCTAATCTCTTTTTTATAAGATTGAAAGTGTTTTTGGTCTTACTTTTATTTGTAAATGAAGTCCATGCGCCTGTCCTTCACCACAAAAAACCTCTGTTACGTGCCTCTCCTGACTGCACGTCCCTGCAGTCCACTCACATTCCACGTTGTCACACCTGGCTTACTGTAGGTGGAGGTAGTGTAACCCCTCAACACTACACCAGACACTCCATAAGTAAGGGATGGCAGACAGACACAATGGGGCAAGGTTCACGGAGATTTATTTCTACCAGTACAAAGTAGGCTATTTATTTTACTTCGGGGGGGTCCTAACAGGCCTGTGGTGAAAACAAAAATACCATTAAAAGCAAAGTACAAGTAAGCAGTACATTAACCCAAATAGAAACACACAAACAAGCACATTAAAAAAAGAAAAATGTAGAAACCATGGTTACAATGAAAATCAACTTCTCATTGAAAGCAGGCAAACCAGCTCACAGCAGCAGCAGGGCAAAAAGTTGAAGTGAGGGTTTCACCTTGTTTTAAACCCACAGGAGTATTTATCACTAAAAACAACTTTTTTCAATACCCAGAAAGATTTTACTTGGTTTGCTCCTATTGCATTCCTCACTGAACGTGTACTCCAATCGGCAGCAATCAAAGATATTTAACTAGGTCAAATTTGACCGCGACCTCTTAGGCCCAGGAAATGAACTAACAGTAAGAAAAACAAACATTAACAAAAAGAATGTTAAGTCAAGGCGGATGTAATGCGTAGCAATGAGGACTAAGGGCCAATCCCAATACACCCTCTACTCACTACCACTAGCCCTCACTCACTACCACTAGCCCTGAAAATGAAGCCACAAGGGGTAGGGCCCTTGTAATCTTCCCTAGGGATTGGGACACCACTTGCTACACCACTGCGTGGTTTACGTTTGGGTACGTAAGCGACTGCGTAGTTACGTTCACACCATATCAGGAAGCTGAGAGCTAAAAGCAAGCTAGAAGCTGTAGCGCTGTTAATATGCCACTTTATTAGGGCCCGAGCACCTTCAGTGCGAAGGCCCTATTGTATCTGTAGGAATTTTTCTTTTTTCTTTTTTCTTTTTTCTTTCTTTCTTCTGACGAAAGGAGGGCCTTTTTGCCCCCCTAAACGTGCCCAAAAAGTCACCAAATTTTGCATGCAAGTCAGGCCTGGCGAAAAATTTGATATTTCATGGTTTACATTAATGGGCGTGGCAAAATGGCTCAACAGCGCCCCCTTGAAAACTTTGTGCCTCAAGCCCCATGATACGGTTTGACGTACATGCACGAAAATCGCTACACACCTGTATCAGTACACAACTTAAAGAAAAGTCTCTTGGAGACATGGCCGAAACCGAACAGGAAGTCGGCCATTTTGAATTAATCGTGTCACTTTGGCGCAATTTATGCCATTCCTTCTGCAGTTAATACGGCCCGAACCGTAACGTGCCCCCAAGTGTGTTATACATCAAAATGTGCGTCTCCATCCTGCGACAACACGCATTACTTTTCTCTTTCAAAAGCTTTACCGTGGCGACGCTAGACGCCAAAAAGCGCGCCCACCCTTCATCTGGTTGGTACAGACAGAAAAAACTTTGCGCCTCAAGCCCCATAATACGGTTTGACGTACATGAACGAAAATCGGTACACACCTGTATCATGTTGCAACTTAAAGAAAAGTCTCTTGGCGCCATGGCCGAAACCGAACAGGAAGTCGGCCATTTTGAACATTCTGAATTAATCGCGTAATTTTGGAGCAATATGAGCCATTCCTTCGAGAATTAATACGGCCTGAACCGTAACGTGCACCCAGGTGTGTTATACATCAAAATGTGCGTTTCTATCCTGCGACCACGCGCATTACTTTTCTCTTTCAAAAGTGTTACCGTGGCGACGCTAGACGCCAACAAGCGCGCCCCCCCTTCATCTGATTGGTCCATATTTGATAGTTCCCCAAAAGTCACCATATTTTGCATGCAAGGCAGGCCTGGCGATAAATTTTATATTTCATCGTTTGTATTAATGGTCGTGGCAAAATGGCTCAACAGCGCCCCCCGGAAAACTTTGTGCCTCATGCCCCACGATACGGTTTGACGTACATGCACGAAAATCGCTACACACCTGTATCATGTCGCAACTTGAAGAAAAGTCTCTTGGCGCCATGGCCGAAACCGAACAGGAAGTCAGCCATTTTGAATTAATTGTGTAATTTTGGCGCAATTTATGCCATTCCTTCGGCAATTAATACGGCCCAAACCGTAACGTGCACCCAGGTGTGTTACACCTCAAAATGTGCGTCTCCATCTTGCGACTACGCGCATTACTTTTCTCTTTCAAAAGTGTTACCGTGGTGATGCTAGACGCCAAAAGCGCACACCCCTTCATCTGATAGGTCCATATTTGATAGTTCTCCAAAAGTCACCAAATTTTGCATGCAAGCCAGGCCTGGCGATAAATGTGATATTTCATGGTTTGCATTAATGGGCGTGGCCTAACGGCTCAACAGCGCCACCTAGAATACTTTTCTCTGCCATAACTTTTGAATGGTTTGACATAAAGCGTCGTGAGTGGTGTCATGAGACTCTGTATGGAGTCCTCGACCTTCATTGGCCTTAATTAGCCCCGCCCCTTCTTCTGATTGGTTGTCCCGATTTTCTGCTATAACTTTTGAATGGTTTGACATAGAGAGTCGTGGGTGGTGTCATGGGACTCTTTATGAAGTCCTCGACCTTCATTGTCCTGAATTAGCCCCGCCCCTTCTTCTGATTGGTTGTCCCTTTTTTCTGCTATAACTTTTGAATGGTTTGACATAGGAAGTCGTGGGTGGTGTCATGGGACTCGGTATTAAGCTATTAAGCTTCGTTGGCCTTAATTAGCCCCGCCCCTTCTTCTGATTGGTTGTCCCGATTTTCTGCTATAACTTTTGAATGGTTTGACATAGAGAGTCGTGGGTGGTGTCATGGGAATCTGTAATGAGTCCTTGAGCTTCGTTGGCCTTAATTAGTCCCGCCCCTTCTTCTGATTGGTTGTCCCGATTTTCTGCTATAACTTTTCAATGGTTTGACATAGGAAGTCGTGGGTGGTGTCGTTTCTGATATGCTTATGGGGGGCGGTGGCCGTGAGTGCGAGGGCCCGTTCATTGCTGCTTGCAGCTTTAATTAGGTTTTAATATTTTTTCAGGCATAAAAGTAACCGTTAAGATCCCGAACCTGGGTTCAGTTTATCCAAATAATGCCTGTTAACAAATTTGCTCCGATGTTTTCGGGGATGAGAAGAGCCGCCAGCGATTTATGGTTCTGCGTTAAATCGTTGGTGTAACGCACAACCATAAATTAGCCTTTATTCTGGCGAGATCTGAAAAAACTAGCAAGCGAGTGATTATGTACATTCACTAAGTGAATATTATGAAAGTAAAATATATATTTCTCGCTAGAAATGTAATCAAAACAAATTTTTATGCAGAAACTAACTCAAAATATTTATTTCATTCACTAAAAATTAGAAATGTCCGCCATGTTTTTTTGTTTGATTCAGTCTGCAAATGATGACGTAAAGCATTCTGGGAAATTTCTCTAGCCCTCGGTAAGCGAGTCAGCATCTGAAATCCCTAGCTATGAAGGGTTAGATTCATACACCCTAACCCTTGTTATGCTCACTACCCCTACATGCAAAGAGGAATTGGGACACCACTACCCTCACGGGACACGCAAAATTTAGGGGTAGGGCTGAAAAGTAGGGCTAGGGGGTGTATTGGGACTGGCCCTAAGTGTGACCCCCAAGACCACACCACTCCAATTCGTCATCGACTGCACAGAATCATCGTCCACAGGTGAGGGCTGCGTGGCCATGTGGTCCGCATGGTGGCCATGTGGTCCGCATGGTCAGACATGTCCTGTGTGACTCAAATTTAGATTATGGTGGGAATCAATGAACTTCGTGCACTGATAACCTTGTAACAACAGCCCTAGTCAGCCGCCTCAACAATGTAGGCATGTATCATGATCAATTCATACTCAATGTTCCCACCTCCCTCTAGATATGATTGAAAATCTGCTGGTGGTAGGAGTTGAAGATCGTTCTGACTTGGTCGGTGCCAGACTTTCCCAGCAAACCCTTGCTATAGGTTTTGGCCTGTCTAGCATCTTCCCCTGTCATCTGATCCAACTCACCAACAGGTAGTGATCAGTTGACACCTCAGCTACTTCCTTCACTGAGGTATGCAGAACATATGATTGCAGATCACGCAATACAATTATAAAATCGATTGTTGATTGCCCAGGATTCCTGTTGCCACGTGTACACCATAAGTGTTTGGACAGACAGAAGACCGAAAACATAGCACAGTTCAGGTTCAGATCAGATAGGTGTTTCCTCCCAATAACGTAAGCACTGAAATCTCCCAGTAGAATAACTGAGTCCAGAACCCATTCTGTGAGTTGATGTGAGCCCATATATGTAGCGTGTACCTCTCAACCTCACACACAAGTTCAGGCTCCCTTTCTCCAAGACAACTGACATTCCATGTCCCAAGAGCCTGTTTCAGAAGGCCCTCACCAACAAGCCTCTTCCCCAGGCCAGACTCCAAGGACAGACCCTGGTGAATCGAGTCTGGGTGAAGGACATGTGGCACCTAGTTCCTCTTGATTGTGTGGACTGGCTGATTCAAACCCCAGCACCAATTCAACTTGGGACACCCTAGAGGGGCAATTGTCCCAGACAACATAGCTCCTGAGATCTTAGACTCTGATTTATTATAATGATTTTTTTTCACTGACGTCCAGTCAAATAAGAAAGCAACAATGGCTTGAAAATTTTTTGTTTCATAACAATTGTTAAATTTTGTTCTTTTTGCAGACTATGTCCAAGAACATTGGAAGGAGGATTCCTTCTTTGGCTACCAGTTTCTAAACGGTGTCAACCCCATGATGATCCGACGCATTTCATGCCTGCCCTCTAACTTTCCTGTCACTGGTAACATGGTCTTCCCTCACTGTGGGCCTAACTTGGATGAGGAAGTGAAGGTAATTGTCTCAAAATGAAAAAAGTAAATTGAAAAATCTTTGTTTAACCGCTTTGTAGAAAAATACAAATTACATTTGACATCGCTTGGTTGAGATAACATGCCTGTCACCATGGTAGCATCATAAAATGTTGGTTTGGATTGGATATATGTGGGTTAAATCATTTCTCATGTTTGCATAAAAATATAACAGAAAGGCAACATATTCCTGTGTGACTACAAAACTATGGATGGAGTGCAGACCAGCATCATCAACGGGAAGAAGCAGTACTTGATGGCTCCACTGGTTTTGCTCCACAAAACTGCAGATGATAAATTGATGCCAATTGCTATTCAGGTGAGATGAGCACTCAAACACATGTTGTCGTGTTTGAGCAGATTTGAGCACATTCACCTTAGCCATGCAAACCAGACTGTAGGGGTCGATTGTGCTGTGCCAAAGAAAAGTATAACAGCTGTTCTGAGGTTTATCTTGAATTCAGTGAAATTCCCTCTTGCAGGATTAGGATTATCAAATTGCACTAACAAATTGTTAATACAAAAAGCCAAACATACTCTGACTCCCATGCTGTCTCCTTCTTCTGTAGTTGAAACAGAAACCATCAGAGGACAACCCCATCTTCCTGCCCACGGATTCTGAGTACGACTGGCTGATGGCAAAGATTTTTGTGAGAAGTGCGGATTTCAACGAGCATCAGCTCAATGTTCACCTGCTGCGTACTCACCTGCTGACCGAAGTTTTTGCAGTGTCTCTGCTTCGCAATGTACCCATGGTGCATCCTCTGTACAAGGTAAGCGAAGATGATGAACCTTGATGTTTTTATTTGTGTGTGTAGGAACATTACTGACCTTGTTACAAGTTGCTTCATTTAATCTAAACTGGTGATTGTGTTACTGTGTAGACCCAAAGAAGTCATTGTTGCTAATCAAGTCTTCTCTCCAATCAGCTTCTCATACCTCACACTCGCTACACGCTGCAGATCAACTTCTTAGCACGGAAGACACTAATATCTGAGGATGGTGTTTTCACTCAGGTATGAAAATACACTATTACTGGCACTAACACACTCACAACGTCTATGGAGTTTATTTGTCTTATTCCCTGATTTGACTTTTCCCTAGTTTGTATCCTCTGGTGGAGAGGGCATGATCACAATCCTGAAGAGATCATTGTCCTCAATGACATACACCTCCCTGTGTATACCTGATGACATTGCCGAGCGTGGGCTCCAGGACGTACCAAACTACTACTACAGGGATGATGGACTCAGGATTTGGGATATCATCCACAGGTACTCCGGGCTGTCCCAGTTTGATTTTCACCCGACTCACGATGACAGACTGAATCATCCAGCTGCTCAAACAACATCTGTGTGAACCAGTATGCACTGGGTATGTCAAGTGATGTACTGTGCAACAAATACCAGGAATTCAGCCTGCCTTTCTTTGTGGCCTTCTGTCCAAGCTGCTTTGCAATCCACCCGAATCCCATCCCATTCATTTTAAATTATAACTGACTTGAGCAGAGGTGCCAAATCTGATGTCACTAAGTTTGAAACATAAGTCACAGATTTGATCAACATGAATGTAAGGTAATGTTTGTTAGTATCATAGGGTAACATGAAAGAAACTTGTTCCATCAGCCCCCAGGATTGTTTGTTCTTACGGTTTACCTGTATTTAGATTAACAAGGGTTTGTTGGAGTCACCTCCTGCCTATATTAATGTAACAACCAAAGCTGACAAAATTCAAAAGGTCATGTCATATTATTCGATAACCATCCAGGGCTGCCATTTTTTACATTTCTAGAAGTTCATTGAGTGACCTTTAAATAGTCAAATAATTCCAAGGTGGTCTTTGTTTGTAAAATATAAAATATAGGTACTATGTATTGTTTCTCTGTCTCTCAAAGGTTCGTGGAGGGAATCCTCGGGCACTACTACCAGAATGATTCTCATGTTCAGCAAGACTCTGAAGTCCAGAAGTGGATTTTAGACATTTTTGAGCATGGATTCCTTTCCCAAGCATCCACAGGTGAGCTTATGAGAAAATGTCCCTGAAAAAAATGTGTTGATTATACTGTACAATTTATAAAGTAAGGAACGGTTAACTTTATTGAGTTAATTTAATGTTATTATGTTAATTTCTTCTACTTCTCAGGAATTCCTCAGAAATTTACCACTGTGCCTGAACTGGTCAAGTTTGTTACCATGGTGATTTTCACTGGCTCTGCCCAGCACGCTGCTGTTAATTCTGGACAGGTAAACATCAATGTTTACAGAAAGGATTCGTTGTCATTTCTGCATTATTGTGGAATGACTGGTGTATTCCTCAATCTGTTTGAAAATATGAACTCTGGGTTTTCTCGAGAGTTTATGCAACAACATTAACAGCTCTGTCAGTGTTCCTACAAAATACCAATAAAGACACTGGACAGCGTGAGGCATTAAAATGCGCAACACATAAACTATGATTCTAGTGAGCTTATTTTAAGTATGATACTATATTTTGAATATACTGTGTCAGGATGCAAATAGTTGACAATTACTAAATAGTTTGGCTAAATAAACTATTTTTTGCAAGTAGATGATCCAATCGAGACATCATTTAGATACAGTTATTGTTTGGATCAATCTTGTATGAATTCTATAATTATTTCTATGCAGAATATTTCACAACAAGCAGCACTAGTTACTGAGGCTTGCATCCCTAGATACAGTCACTTGTTTGACCGAAAAGAAGCTGCTTCAATGTTAAATGTGCCACCTTTTTGGTAGTATGATAACCAGATTCTGTAACACATGACTTTATCACTTATCTGCTCTCTGCAGTATGACTACGGTGGCTGGATGCCAAACAATCCCATCTCTCTTCAACTTCCTCCACCAACCAAGAAGGGGACAGCGAGTGAGGCCACGATGCTGGCGACATTTCCTGACGTCAACGCAACAGTTCAAGGCATGGCCACCATGTGGCTCCTCAGCAAACAGTCCAGCGACTTTGTAAGTAGGCAAGACTTCAGAGCAAGTTACAGAGAACATATTTCTGCATGTTTTTTCAATCTCACTGATGTCAGTAAGATTACAAAAGAAACCTAATTTTTAAACTGCTCATGATATCTTGCATGCCTCACATAGCTCATCTTTGTAATGCACAGATTCTGTTTGGTACTTAAAAGTTAACAAACATAAAAAAACTAAATGTGACATTGATTTCATCAGATTCATCTCGGCCAGTATATCGAGGAGCACTTTGGTGAGGAGATTCCCTGTCAGATGATAAAGAACTTCCAAGAAGAGCTGAAAGTGTTAAGCGAAGACATCCAAGCCAGAAACAAGAATCTGGAAGTGCCTTACACGTACATGGATCCAGCAGAGGTAGAAAATAGCGTGGCTATTTGAATATCAAAGGGTGTGACATGCTCACTGAGGGTCTCACAAAAGTTGCTTGTCATGTGCTGTAAAAAACATAAAAGTAGAAGCACACGTAGAATCCAAGATGCTATTATTTTTTCCTAAACCTGCTTTCGTAAAAAAACCTGAGATATCACTGTTGTTTTACACCAATGTACTGTTTTCATTACCAGTTTTATTATTACTCTAATCATTTTAATAAAATGTTTTTTTATTTTATGTGGTAGCAACTTTTAAGGTATGTGTGTATTGTATGTTGGTAGAGTAGAAGTCATACTAAGCAAAAAGGTGGACATATAACCTCTTGCTCTAAAATCAAGACAACGCAGAATTCTTCCTTCTAAAAACCAGCAGGTTTAAAAAATAAAATATTAGTTTGAATCAAGATTAAATAATATAAAAGGAAATGTGTGGAACTGATCTTGCTCGTTGTTTGATTTATTGCCGTTGCATTGTGTGGTAGGTGGCCATGTTGGTAGCTACAGAAGTGGATAGTAAACAATACGTTAAGAGAAGACAGGTCATAACATGTCATGTACTTCTGGCTGAAATCCGGCCCAAATATGATCGTATCCTTATTCTCAGATTTATTTTCCCATATTGCAATCTGCTATTTAGAACATCTGTTATGTAATGCAATTGCTTTGAATTCAAAATATCAGCATCATGTAATTAATATGTCAATGTGGAAATCAATAAAATCATTTGTGTGCTTGGTCATTTTTGTTTCTGCTGTTTGCACTGGTCTTCAGGATTCTGACTTTTGTTCATGATCACTGTAAGGTGAAAGTGTGGTCGTTGGTTTTGGCTCATTATCACTACTTCATTTCATTACACGTGATAATCTGACATTTTTCCCTGACAAAGTTCGTTTGATAAACAATGTGTCACGACATCTTTATTTGTGTAACTTACTTTGTCTATTGTAGGTAAAAATAATTAATTAAGCATATTTTACATTCAACAATCATACAGACGTTGACAAAACTAAGGGTTAAGAGAAATTCGAAGAAATTAGTTGCGGTCACATGCTTTTTTGCCAATTATGTAACATGCACAGGCTCCCTGCTGCGTCTAGAACGCACCAAGGCTACAAGGCCAGATTTTCTGTATCCGGGGAGAACTAAAATTACGTGTTTTGATTCATAGCCACCTAATTGAGAAGATTAGATTACATAATTGTGAGGCACTTAAATCATGTCTCAGATCTGGACCATCGGTGTTCTGAAAAATTGGAAAGTGGATTTAAGAAATGTACAAGTTACTGAGGTGTTGTTAGTTGCAAGTTTATGAAGTCAGAGATTTGTGTGTTTCTAAAAAAATAATTTTACTTTTTTTAGTCAGATTTGTGTCAAATGTGGGTTAATGTAATTATAAATTTGGTGTTTTCTTTTAAATTTGTATTTTTATATGAAGTTTCTTCTTGTGACGTATAACTTCAAATACGTAATGTCCAAGAGCCAATTTGTCGCGGGTCCCAATTATCCGCCCGTTGTAGCAAAATATTTTTATCATAAACGCCCATCCCAAATAAAGGCCGGGTCAAACATTGATTTTCTGCTTGCCGAAAAAATATTCTACCATATACAAATATAGCTTACTTTAACACAAACAAATAACCTGAAATTAATTGAAAAGTGTGTGACTATTTATTTAGTTTTAGAGTGACCTCACTGTTGACGTGTATGAAGTTGAGTGGCTTGTGTATCAAAGAGTGTTGTGAATTGTTTTATTAAAAGGGATTGAAACAGATAATTCATGTTTACTTAAAGCTGTAAGTTAAAATGTGTAAGATGCACTATTTACATTATTTACAGTATTTACAGTTTATTTACAGTTAAACTATTTACAGTAAAGTGAACATGTCCTGATAAACATTAAATGGTCAATATTCATATGTTAGTATGGAGATTGTACTGAAAATACCCTATTTCCGGGTTACAAAGGGAAATGGTTTTATTTTGAAGTCTCCAGGAAATGATCAAATGTGTGTTCATCGCTAGCTTTAGACAAGAAGTGCATGCTCAAGATGTCGAGGCAAGATCTGCTGTTTTCTCCCCTGTTTTGTAAGCTGCAGCTTGTTTGAGGAGAATAAGTGTTCCGTTTTAAAGACACACGTCTGGTTATTGAGAAGAAGCTTCCGCTCCACAACAAAAAGAAAGGAACGCATTCCAGCACCATGGCCAGCATCACGGCTTCTAACAAGAAATATCATGTTCAATTTAAAGCTAGGGTCTACGATCTTGAGTTTAAAAAAAAAAAAGACACCTACTCCCCACACAAACTCCCTCCCCCCTGTGCTCTGCCTCATAATAAAGCTCCCGCCTCCGACACACCCCCTCTGGTACGGTAGCCAGCAGGACCAAAAACAAGCGGCGCCTTTGCCGATGCACCGCTTCGGCAAATACTTTCTCTCAAATGTCCTTGGTGTTGCCGTACTTTGGGAGGCGGGGAGTAGGTGAGGACTGTCCAATCACTGACATTTAAGCAGATTGACCAATAGGCGCCGTTCGGGCCGAATGGCGCCTATTGGTTGATTTCTTTGCAGGATTACAGCAGATAGAACAAATATTTTCTTTTGGTTCTTTTTGCTAATCATATTTCATAGGTAACACTATTGGGCCATAACAACCTTATAAATGAATTTGATAAAAATGAAGAATATGTAAAATCGCAGACCCTAGCTTTAAGTTAAATGTAGTTCGATATGCAGAGCACAATCGCGGAGAAGCAGTGACCACAGAATTCAGGGAAAGAGTTAGAGAGTGAAAAAAAAATCCAAGTGTTGGCCACGGAAAACAGCGAGCGCGTGAGTTTGCATGGTGGAGGGAGAAAAAAGCTAGAGGTTAAAGTCGTAGCTTGGATACTTCACAAGCGTGCCAGACACTAGCGTGTGTCGAGGACGATGATATGAATAATGGGAAAAGAGTTGTATCAGACCTCCAGAGCTTGGCCTTTGTTGCGGTGCTGATGCGGCACCTGTACGCGTCCCACACGAGGAATCGGTCCCCAAGGTTACATTTTTCCACCACTCATTGCAGCCAGTGTGCTGTCAGCGCATTATTCATCCACCTGTTTTGGGTGACGCGACACACAATTAATAAAGGCAGGTCCCAAACAAACGCAGGTCCCTAATAAACGCCTGTTGATTTGAGCGATTTAAGTAAACAAATGACTGGCTTTTTTGGTGTTTTTCAGTAAATTTGCAAGTTTAAAAAAAAACAAAAAAAAAACAACTTTATAAAGTATTTGAATTATAAAATACAGGCTGAGCCCAGTGCACTCAAATGCCGCACTGGTTAGCTGAGCATCAGCTTGTTAAGGGTCTTGCGCAGTAAAAGCTTGCCCATAGCTCGTTCCAGAGTGACTCCTGCCAAATGTTGTTTTTGTAGCAACAACTGACATGAGCATAATTGGACAGATTCAATCAGAGTTTGTAATGCAACATTAGTTAGCATGAAAGGTTAGCATGAGCTAGCCAGACAAGCTAAAACAATATCTTGTGATAATGTGGTAGCTGAAGAGTGCTGTTGCCCATTTTTGGATTAACCTGACCAACGTGGTGCCAACTAGAGGCCTAAAAAGGCTTCAAACGGACTCCTCACAAAACCTGTGGATGATGTGACAGAAAGTTTCGGCAGTTGTTTTCAAAGTCCGACATCTATGAGGTCAAAGGCATTAGTCATGTTGCATGGATGTCACATGTCACAAGAGCTAGTGTCAAAAGCAACCACATATTACATGTTACTGTCATGTTAAAAGACGAGATAAAACTGCATTTGTGAAGTCTGATGTTTAGATCTCTTTTCAGATATTTATGAGAGGATATATTCTTTTGGTTAATTTTTGTGTAACTGTGAAGCTGCGTTATTAAGAACCATTCCTAAATGAACCTCGCTGACCTAAATAAAATACTACCTGATCAAATTTGACACAGACTGTGCCAATAACTTGCTAAAACCAGGGACAACGCTTTCCCTTTCCCCTTTTTAACTATGCATGGACATTAGATAAATCAGAACTGTGAAAAGGACCAATCCAAATAAGAGTAATAAAACCACGAGTGAATACGTTGTTTTTATTGATTTCCACACAAACATTACCCGCCACTGTTTATGTTATGTTTATGTAATAATTCCTGTTTAAAAAAAAAAGAAATTGTATTGTTTTATTACATTCTGTATATACTAAAAACAAATACAAGAGCATATATTATTGATTGATTATATTGAACAGGTGTCATTTATCAATGTGTGTGTGTGTGTGTGTGTGCGTGCGTGCGTGCATGCGTGCGTGTGTGTGCGTGCGCATGCATGCGTTGCTATAAGAAGTAGTGTATCATGCTATAGTTATTTAATAAAATCAGCTAAAATTTGTCACCATCATACTGAATCAAGAAAGATATTGTGAATAAAAAGTGTTATATTGCATGTTTAGAGAAGATTTGTCTCTTGCGTTTTACATTTGTTTCTTCTCTTGTTTACAGAAGGCCTCACAACCAGTAATCTGTTGCATTAATGGATAACTTCCTTAAATATTCAAATAGCGACACTGTTTTCCACCTTCTCTGGATCCATGTATGTGTAAGGCACTTCCAGATTCTCATTCCTGGCTTTGATGGCTTCACTCAGCAGTTCAAGCTCTTTTTGGAAGTCCTGTATCACCTTACAGGGAGTCTCCTCACTGAAGTGTTCCTCAAGGTACTGGCCAAGAGGGACCTAATGAGACACATTTCCTTTCTCTTAACATATAAACACTTGACATAGGATTGAAAAAATAAGCTCTGAAATTACTTTTCTTTTAAATTTACTGACTAAATTTACTATGATATCAGTATTTGATACAGAATGATCATAAATGTAATGGCATTTGCTCTGAACTCTTGCCTACTTACAAAGTCACTGGACTGTTTGCTGAGGAGCCACATGGTGGCCATGCCTCGAACTGTTGTGTTGACGTCAGGAAATGTCGCCAGCATCGTGGCCTCACTCGCTGTCCCCTTCTTGGTTGGTGGAGGAAGTTGAAGAGAGATGGGATTGTTTGGCATCCAGCCACCGTAGTCATACTGCAGAGAGCAGATAAGTGATAAAGTCTTGTGTTACTGAATCTGGTTATCATACTACCAAAAAGGTGGCACATTTAACATTGAAGCAGCTTCTCGTCTCTAGGGATGCAAGCATCCTGGTCAGTCACTCCACTACTGCAGGTTTTAATATTGAGGTGACTAATGAGCTGCTTGCAACTAATTCTGCAAATGGTGAATTTGCATGTAATAATATTGTCTGGATTCGTACAGGATGAATTCAGACAATAATAATAAACTGATTTAGCTAATTGCAACAAAAATGAATTCAAACGAGTTCATTTAGCCATGATATTTCGTACCAGAGTAAAAATAGTTTAGAATTTTTATTTCATTTAACCATTTGCATATTTTAGTTTAGTTTTAGTTAGTTTAACAAGATCAACAGTAGCTTTAGTTTTGAAAAATATGGTTATTTTTCTAAACTAAAGCTATTTCCTTTAGGCAGAAAAAATGAAGAATAAATAAGTCTTTAAACAGTGCCATATAGTACAAAATAACATTTTTTCTTTCCTTTGAATAATTAGCATGAGAAAATATTAGAAAAATTAAGTACCAAACATTAATGAATTGACTAACTATTTGGTTTCAGTTAGTTTTGCATAGTTAATTTTAGTATTCATTTAGTTTTTGTTTTATCAAAATTTTTAGTTTTAGTTTTTATTTCAGTTAACTGGATATTTTTTTCATCATTAGTTTCAGTTATATCTTAAGTTTTCGTGAACTATAATAACTCTTTTAACGACTAACTAGTTAATCCTTTTCATTTTCAGGAATTAATAAAGTATTTTGATTGAATTGAATTGAACTGGTAAATCCAGATCAGAGAAACTACATGGGCATACCTACTAAAAATAAGCCTTTCCAATGTATACATTCAAATTTCTGCTCAATACCGACTTTTTAATGTCTTTGACTAAAAGCCCCACAAACTGCAAATTCATCCATTCACCAGCCACTCTTTACCTGTCCAGAGTTAACAGCAGCGTGCTGGGCTGAGCCAGTGAAAATCACCATGGTAACAAAATTGACCAGCTCAGCCAAAGTTGTAAATCTCTGTGGAATTCCTGATAAGTAAAAGGAATCGACTTAAGAACAACATTGAATTAATTAAATCAAAATTAAACTGATACTTGCATCATCAAATGTCTATTTTTCTCAAAATAAGCCATTATCTACATAAACTGTACTTTTATTATTTTTTTTCATTTACGTACCTGTGGATGCTTGGGAAAGGAATCCGTGCTCAAAAATGTCCAAAATCCACTTCTGGACTTCAGAGTCTTGCTGAACATGAGAATCATTCTGGTAGTAGTGCCCGAGGATTCCGTCCACAAACCTTACCAAAAAAGATGGGATAACATTCTGTAAAACATGCACTGTACACACAGGAGACTATAGGATTTAAAATCATATAGAGTTTTCAATATATTTTTCAATCCCTTTTTCCCAGTTCTTTAAAGGAATTTGTTCTCATCTGTAAACCCAGTGCACACTGGTTCACACAGATGTTGTTTGAGCAGCTGGATGATTCAGTCTGTCATCGTGAGTAGGGTGAAAATCAAACTGGGACAGCCCGGAGTACCTGTGGATGATCGCCCAAACCCTGAGTCCATCATCTCTGTAGTAGTAGTTTGGTACGTCCTGGAGCCCACGCTCGGCAATGTCATCAGGTATACACAGGGAGGTGTATGTCATTGAGGACAATGATCTCTTCAGGATTGTGATCATGCCCTCTCCACCAGAGGATACAAACTAGGGAAAAGTAAAAATCATAGCATAAGACAAATACACCCCATTGACGTTCTGCGTGTGTTAGTGGCAGTAATAGTGTGTTTTCATACCTGGGTGAAAACACCATCCTTAGATATTAGTGTCTTCCGTGCCAAGAAGTTGATATGCAGCGTGTAGCGAGTGTGAGGTATGAGAAGCTGATTGGAGAGAAGACTCGATTAGCAACAATGACTTCTTCTTTGGGTCCACACAGTAACACAATCACCAGTTCAGATTAAATGAAGCAACTTGTAACAAGGTCAGTAATGTTGCTACACACACACAAATAAAAACATCAAGGTTCATCATCTTCCCTTACTTTGTACAGAGGATGCACCATGGGTACATTACGAAGCAGAGACACTGCAAAAACTTCGGCCATCAGGTGAGTACGCAGCAGGTGACCATTGAGCTGATGCTCGTTGAAATCCGCACTTCTCACAAAAATCTTTGCCATCAGCCAGTCGTACTCAGAATCCGTGGGCAGGAAGATGGGGTTGTCCTCTGATGGTTTCTGTTTCAGCTACAGAACAAGGAGAGAGCATGAGGGTCACTCATGGCATTTTATTACAAGCAGAGGTCAATAATCATCAAGGCTCCTGTTACTTTAGTGGTACTGGATTTTTAAATAATAATAATAATAATTCATTTTATTTAATGGGCACCTTTCTAGACACTCTAGGTCCCAGAACAACATTAAAAGAGCAATCAGTCTGTCAAATACAAAAAAAGCAAAAAAAAACTATAAAACAATGAGAAGGGTTGTAATACTGTTATCAGTGATGCAACAAGTTCATACGCAGAAGGCCTATCTAAAGAGGCCTTGAATCATGATTTAAAAATGGCAGTAGAAGTGGTGTGTGAGGAGAATGATCTTGTAGATGATGGGATGTTGGATGGGGAGCCAGTGAAGATACTGCAGAGTTTTATATGACTATTAGAGGGATTTCTAGTAATGACACGATCAGCAGTGTTTTGAACCAGTTGCAGTTTACAGATGGAATTGGTAGGCAAACCAAAGAGGAGAGAATTACAATAATCTAAATGGGATATAACCAGGATGTGAACCAGAATTTCAGCAGTGGAGGAGGAGAGTGACGGTGCAGGCGAGAAATATTACGTAACTGAAAGTAAGCTGACCGAGTGACATTACTGATATGGGACTTGAGAGAGAGGGTGTTGTCCAGAATGACACCCAGACTCTTAACCTGGGGAGAGGGGGAAACTGATGCATTGTCAGTGGAGATGGGAAGAAATTATTTACTTCAGAGAAGATGGAATTCGGGGCCATGAGGATCACTGTTAATCACTTTTGAGCTTGAGAAAGTTCGGGGAGAATCAGTGAAGTGGGGTTGGGTTTAGTGGACAGGTAGAGCCGGATGTCGTCTGCATAGCAATGGAACTTGATGTTGTATATATTGAAGAAGTAGATAAGATAAGATAAGATAAGATAAGATAAGATAGTCCTTTATTGATCCCCAGAGGGGAAATTCGGGTGTCACAGCAGCTCAAAGTCAGATACGAGTTCAGGGCAACATGAATTCAGACTAAATAAACGGTAAAGATAAATCATAAGTATGAAAAATAAAAAATAGAAAAATACAGTAAAATAGAAAACTGAATAAGTGTACTTATAAGTGGCCAAGAGGGAGATGATAGATGATGAACAAGAGGGGGCAGGTACACAAGACGAGAGGGGGACAGAATTAGAACTGAATATTTTAAGTTGAACAAACTGACAATGGCAGAGATATGTTTTGATAAAAAAAGTTGAGGGGTGTTAGTTTAAGTTTGTTTGTTCAGAAACCCCTCTGATCCGCCATGAGGATGCTGCTACAAAATGTATATCCTTTGAGGCGTAAATCAATGACCATTATCAAAATTGAATTTCAGTGCAACCTGTATTTGAGTTCTTATCTCACCTGAATAGCAATTGGCATCATCTCATCATCTGCAGTTTTGTGGAGCAAAACCAGTGGAGCCATCAAGTACTGCTTCTTCCCATTGATGGTGCTGGTCTGCACTCCATCCATAGTTTTGTAGTCACACAGGAATATGTTGCCTTTCTGTTTGAATTTTTATATAAACATTAGAAGTGATTTGTCTCACATATTTACACTCCACCATATTTCAGTTAACTTACCCTCATTTCATAGTCCAAGTTATGCTCATGGTGGGGGAAGACCATATTGTCAGTGACGGGAAAGTTAGAGGGCAGGGATGAAATGCGTCGGATCAATGTGGGGTTGGCACCATTTAAAAACTGGTAGCCAAAGAAAGAATCCTCTTTCCAATGTTTTTGGACATAGTCTGCAAAAAGAACAAAATTTGACTTAATTTCCTTTAAACAGAATTTCTCTATATAGTTATTCCAAATCTAATTGTTACTAAATGTTAGAAATATGGAAAATTAATAGATCCATCCATCCATCCATCGTCCGCCGCTTTATCCGTTCCCGGGTCGCGGGGGCAGCAGCCTCAGCAGAGATGCCCAGACTTCCTTCACCCCAGACACTTCCTCCAGCTCCTCCGGGGGGAGTCCGAGGCGTTCCCAGGCCAGCCGAGAGACATAGTCTCTCCAGCGTGTCCTGGGTCTTCCCCGGGGTCTCCTCCCGGTGGGACATGCCTGGAACACCTCCCTAGGGAGGCGTCCAGGAGGCATCCGGTACAGATGCCCAAGCCACCTCAGTTGACTCCTCTCAATGTGAAGGAGCAGCGGCTCGACTCCGAGCTCCTCCCGGGTAACCGAACTCCTCACCCTATCTCTAAGGGAGCGTCCAGCCACCCTGCGGAGGAAACTCATCTCGGCCGCTTGTATCCGCGATCTTGTCCTTTCGGTCACTACCCAAAGTTCATGACCATAGGTGAGGGTAGGTGCGTAGATTGACCGGTAAATCGAGAGCTTGGCCTTTCGACTCAGCTCCCTCTTCACCACGACGGTCCGGTACATCGACCGCATAACTGCGGACGCTGCACCGATCCGCCTGTCAATCTCACGCTCCATCGTTCCCTCACTCGTGAACAAGATCCCGAGATACTTGAACTCCTCCACCTGAGGCAGGACTTCTCCACCCACCCGGAGAAGGCACGCCACCCTTTCCGGGTGGAGAACCATGGCCTCGGTCTTGGAGGTGCTGATTCTCATCCCTGCCGCGTCGCACTCGGCCTCAAACCGCCCCAGCACATGCTGAAGGTCCCGGTCCGATGAAGCCAACAGGACAACATCATCTGCAAAAAGCAGAGATGAAATCCTGAGGTTCCCAAACCGGAACCCCTCCGGCCCCTGGCTGCGCCTAGAAATCCTGTCCATAAAAATTATGAACAGGACCGGTGACAAAGGGCAGCCCTGCCGGAGTCCAACATGCACCGGGAACAAGTCTGACTTACTGCCGGCAATGCGAACCAGACTCCTACTCCGATCATACAGAGACCGGACAGCCCTTAATAGAGGGCCCCGGACTCCATACTCACTGAGCACCCCCCACAGGATGGCACGAGGGACACGGTCAAATGCCTTCTCCAGATCCACAAAGCACATGTAGACTGGTTGGGCAAATTCCCATGAACCCTCGAGCACCCTGCAGAGGGTGGAAAATTAAGTACATTGTAATTAAATAGGAATCTAGGTAGTTTATCATTCAACTTTTTTTTATACTGAACTGGTTTAAATGTCTTCCCTTATTGTTTGAAGTACCTTCAGATGAAAATTGTTCATCGGTATTGTACAAATGAACTGAATTGGAACTAGAACTGAACTGGTCTTGAATTGGAACCGAATTTAAATTAAACTGAACTTTCATTGCAAGTGAATTGAATATTAATTGAAATTGAATCAATATTGAATTGGAATTGAAGTGAAGTTCAATTGGAACTGGTAATGAAAGGAAAAGTCAAATTGAAATAGAACTTATTTTGGGTCCGAAAATTAATTGTCATAAAAATGTAATTGGTACTGAATTCAAAGTGGGATTGAATCACAACAGAACTGAATCAAAAATAAAAACTAATGGACGTCTTCAACGTGAAAAATGTGAAGGACCCCACTTTGTCTCCACACACTTTTCTTTTACTTACAGTACAGCGTACCAGTTTACATCTCAAAGAAATGGTGTTCATAATTTTGAAACAATTAGCTCCTTCTATATGGAGATTCAAGTTTCTGCTTACTTTCTGTATGATAAACCCAAATCCTTATTAGGGTTATTAGCACTAGTAGCACAATAAAAAGTATGTGTGATACAAAGTAATTAAATGGCCTGTAGTGGTGGCAAACTACTACTACCTGCTATGTTGGTGTGTTTACAGCAAAACACTCCAGTGACATCATCAATACTTGTCCAGTTCTCCTTATAGTCAGATAGTCCTTTCAGCTTTAACTCTATCAGTCTGAATAAAAGGAATAAAAAACAATATTAGTGCTGAACCTTGAATAGTTTTGATAGATTAGTAACAAAGTTCAATAACACAATAACACAAAGATGTTACGTTGTGGTTGTGGAGAAGTTAAACTCCAAGTTCTTGGTGAAGGAGAACTGGACTTCGTAAGGCAGTGAACCAAGTTCATCTGCCTTTAGGCAGTGGGGTATTCCCTCGTTGTACACGTCCCAGCTGGGAAAAAAATAGAGAATGTATGTCCAGCTTTACTTTAAAATAAAATACACTTGAATTTTGCTTTATTATTATCGGTACACAATCACACACCTGGACTAAATCTGCTTGTCACCTTGCACTCTGACTGTTGCCACAGCACCTTACCTATTTATTTACCTTGGTTTTTTTCAGGTGTTCTCGTTTCATTCTGTTTTTTATATCTTATTTACGTGTTTTCTTTTCCACCTCAGTATTTTATTCTATTGTACTCTTTTTATCTATCTGTCTGTCTGTCTGTCTGTCTGTCCATCCGTCCGTCTACTTCTACTACTTCTATCTACTTCATAGATCCTGGTAAATGTAACAATGTTGCATTGTGGTTAATCAGGATAGCTACTCAATAAAATAGTTGAAACAAAATAATTTCAAACCTTGGGTGTTATTGTAGAAGTATATTTGTCATTTTTTTCCTTTATGTAATGTTTTACTTAGTTCTGTTTTTCTTTTTACAATTATTCAGTGTATGTATGTATACTGAGGTTGTAGATGTACATATGACCAATTATGATAATTTTCACTGTAAAGAGTTAATTATATTAAGTGTAATTGGGATATACTCAGTATATACTCTTTACTGTTTAGATGCGTAACACTGAAATGTGTAAAAGCTCTGAGTGCTCACCAGTAATCTTCCTCTCGCTGTTTCAGCTCCAGTTGCCGAGCGTGTCGGCCAAGATGATGGTTGTCATCAAAGACTCTCAGAGCTGGTAAAAAGACAAACGGAAAAGTTTTGACTGCTGATCATTTTAAAAATGTAGTGTTTTTGGATGAATGTGTTGCCCTAATCTTGTACACGGAATCAATTTTTTTATGATGCACAGAGAATGTTTCCACAAACCTATTGCCTCTCTGAATTGTTGTACTTTGTCATCACAGACCCAGCGGTAGATTGGAAACATGTAGGTGCATCCCTCTGGAGATTTCACCTCTACTTTGGAAGGGAACCAATCGTCTTGGGGGAACAACGGGAGAGCCTGTTTGTCTATTTCTATCAACAGCAGTTTTCCGATGGAAGTGGGGCACCACACGGTAAAATATGAAACCTAAAACCATGATAGAATATTTTAAAACATTACCAGACAGTAAGGGTGCTTGACCATCAAGATCTGGGGCCTCATTTAGAAAAGAGTGCGTAGGATTCATACTAAAAGTGTACGTGCGCTGAAAAGCCGAAAATGGTGTGAGCACAAAAAAATCCTGATTTATAAAACTGTGTGCACGCACATCTGCATGCAATGTTCCCTTTATAAATCACAGTCCTGCTGGAAGGTTGCACACGTGAATTCGCCTCATATCCCGCCCTCTACACACCCATTTCGTACCATGTATGGTCAATGCAAAGCACTTCATGACTGTATTTGCATATGAATGAGCCTGCTGATCATGCGCAGCGCCTGCCTGCAGTCTGTTTCGGCTGGATGAATGAGATGTGTCGAGCCACCGTGATACTAAATTTCACAGAGACTGAGATTGAGATGTTGTGGATGAGGTGGAGGCCAGGAAAACATTATTTGGTGGTCACAGTAGTGGCATCACTAACAAAAATAAAGCGAGTGAGTGGCAGCACGTAGTTGCTGCGCTAAACGCCGTGAGTGCCACGGACAGATCTGTGGCAGAAATAAAAAAGAAGTGGTGCGATCGGAAGTTGGAGGCCAAGAGGAGAGTGGCCGGCACTTATTTGTTATGTCCTCAGTCACTCTACAGTTGTCGCGGTTGGTGGAGAGGAGGTTCCCGGCTCGGCGTGTCCTGCACCGCGGCTGCAGCACCAGCAAAACCAGAGCAATCCAAGCGCATGGCGAACCTGGAAGTGGCCGTGTCCTGACTGACGCTGTGCTTCAAACACAGAGGGACACGATCAGCTAGTGGCGGAGCACAGAGGGGGCGAAGCATTCTCAATGGGTCCTTATGACAGTCATTTTAACGTTCAACAACACCTCATCCTACCCATCAAACATAATTTATTCTCACTTTTATTGAGCCAAGCAAGCCTATTGGCATATTCTGCAGAAAGCAGAGTAAAGTCACAAACTTGTTCAGAAGAACACACACACACATAGACCTAACAGCTGTCAATCACATGGCGCTGAAAACTCAGATAGTCACGGACTGACTCAGTTCCATCTTTGATACAGCTTAAATACACAAAAAAAAAAACATAACTGGTCTAAAATTACACAATCTATTTAGATAGATATAGACACAGCAGGTGGTCAAGGCTACCACAACATTCTGATAAAGAAATTATTCATGAAGGTTACACTGACTCACTAATGGCAGTTGACTCTTCCATAATCCTTGGCCCAAACAAAATAATCCAGGTAATGTGGAAAACAGGGTAACATTCAAAACTTTGTACATGCTTAGTCCTCTTTTAAAGTTTAGCCTCCTTCATGCCTCCTTCATGGCAGCAAATTTGCCGAGTCGGCAAATTGGCTGTAACTGTTAAGGCTGATTTATGGTTCTGCGTTAAGCTCAAGTTATGGTTCTGTGTCAAAACGACGCCGTGCCTACGGCGTGTGGTACGCGTCGACACGTACCACACGCCGTCACTGACGCCGTCACTGACGTGTACCTCCCGAAAATTGTAACTATGCGTCGAGGCGACGCAGACGAGAGGGCTGTGATTGGTTTGCTTGGTAGCAATGCATTTCCGCTTTCCGGTTTGAAGCAGTCGTGAACTTTCTGCGCTCTTTTCTTCGTGTATGTGTGATTTTTTTTGTTTTGTTTTTTTTTTGCACAATAGTTGTCCTTATGTCTTTGATTCACTGTGACCGGAAATAGTCGGATAAACCATTCAGGAAAAGATTGCGAATTAGCGGTCACAGGGCGTACTGCACGGCAGAGAAATGGAGTGACAGAGAAGTCTGAAGGGTTCCCGACAGCGTCACAGCGACGGCCTGTGCTCTGCGTTGGTTTGACGCAGAACCATAATTCAAGCTTTACAGCCAATCAGGTTGGTTTCACAGCCCTGATGCGTTCAGGACAGAAGTAAGAATTAGCCTACACTGTCCGCACAATGCACATTTTATCGTAATTATAGCCTACAATTTACGATTATATATGAACGTATCACAATGATAGGGCCCTATGAGCTTGTGGGCCCCGTGGCGACCGCCCCCTCGTCCCCACTCTGGCTCCGCTACAGCGATCAGCACTAATATAAGTTTAATATGGGATGACATTAAAAGTATGACATGAATCTGGCTTAATTTCACCACCTCACCGTCTGCGTCGCCAGTTCTCCATATCTTCAAAATGTTTGTTCGCTAGGATCAAAGTTTGCGTATAGGTACATTTTCCCGTTAGGTTTTTTTTTTTTAAATCCCAACCTTTGCATAGAAGGTGGCGTGCGCATCTTTCAAGCCCTGTTTTGTGCACACGCAAGCTTTATAAATGAGGCCCCTGGTCAGTAAGTGTAACATGATCACGCAATTTTAAAAGCTTCATGGTATTATGTTTTTTACTTAGTCATCTTCTTGACAACCTTTCAGAGCATTATATCTGTTTTTTATACATCTATGGTTTCAAAAGGAAGCCTGTAAATACAAATGAACACAGAAAATAATTTTCCAGACTCACTGCTCCCCTGGTGAATAGGAACATCCCTTTTTTGCTCACGAGCCGTGTGCGTTCACTTTCACCTTCTGTCCCCACCAGTTTAATGAAGACATTGTTGAATGTGGTGGCAGCTACACGGTTGTCCGTGAAAACAGCCACTTCATATTCAGCCATTTCCACACTAGAAAGTACAACAAATCCTGAAGGAGAAAGAGCGACAAAATGTTTAGTAATGATCATGTTAGCCATTCTGTGGATGGACCTGGGTGTTCCAGTCTCACCTCTGCTGATGTAAGTAAGACGTTCCTCTGAAGACCTCAAGCCTGGTTTGAACTTGTCATTTCTGATTTGTCTTTAAATATATAGGGTCTAGTAGGAGTGTCTTGGACACTGACAGATTGGTATTTTCCCAGTATTGGAGGGGACACGACTCCCCCAAAGAATGCGTGGTTACGCCCATGCTTGTCAGCATCAGCTGGAAATTGCACATTACATTACATCACATTACATGAAGAAACGCAAATGCTTACAACACATCTAACCATGGTGTAGCACGTCTCGCTGCTACGGGGTCACAGAAAGGACAGCGGACACAGGGATTTATGCAGAAAACGTTTTTAATCTCGTTCAGAGGCACACGTACACCAGCACCTTCAGCAGAGCTGCTCTGCTTCTGTCCTCTTCCGTCTCCAGGGCCCGCACCCTACTGAAATACACAGAGTGATTAGACACACCTGTGCACCATCAGCTGTTCCAGCCGCGTCACCTGTGCGCAACTCCCCCGCACTCCCTCTCTCCCCTGCAGACCATGCCCCAATCCTGCGCCCTGCCACACGTAGCCTATTCTTTTTTTTTTCCCCAATTGCATGATTAGGAGCTCCAGGTGTTTTAACACATTTAGAGTCATCTTCTTCTTCAGAGTTTTTTAAGTCATACAAGTAAATTGTCTACTCAGTCATCACTTCTCATAGATGCACTTGTTTTCCCATGAACTACATGAAGAAATTGCCCATGACCTGCTGTCAATGATTTCTCAACAGTGAAAGAGATACATCTATTGTATATGTCTATGTGTCTAATAGACTTATTGCACATTGGCCTAGTACTACTACTACTACTACTACTACTACTACTACTACTACTGTCATTTAGCAAATGCTTTTATCCAAAGTGACTTATATCTGAGAGAGCAATACAAGCAAGAAATCACATAGGAGGGTACAGCATAGATAGGTGCTGATCAGACTGCTGCTAGACAAAGATTCCTAGCAGAATACATGGGCACAAGTGTGATGGAATCCAACGCTTATCTGAGGAGGGGTGGACTGGCTGGGCAGACAGTAAGCTCAGTCTTGGACAGATTTAGCTGAAAGTGGTGGTCTTACATCCATTCAGAGATATCAGAAATACATGCTGATATTTGCATTGAAATGGCAGTGTCGTCAGGTGGGAAGGAAAGGAAAAGCTGGGTGTCATCAGCATAGCAGTGGTAGAAGAAGCTGTGAGAGCTGATGATTTCATCTCGTGAGATGGTGTACAATGAAAAGAGAAGAGGGCCAGGCCCCAATCCCTGTGTCACCCTTTTTGCCAGCTCATGCGATCTGGAAACTGTGGATCGAACAGGCAGTTGTCGCGAAGGAACTGTGAGACCTGACTGAAGACGTTCTAGAATTTTTGACATGAATGGGAGCAGTGAGATCGGCCAGTAGTTTTCAACCTGGGCAGTGTTGAGTGTGGGTTTTTCAGCAGTGGGGTGATGACAGAGGGAAAGGCGGCAGATTTAAGAGAGGAGTTAATAATGTGGGCTATTGCAAGTTTCATGCTAGGTAAAATGCTCTGCAGGATGAAAATGAAAGCTGGTTTTGGTAGATTCTAGGAATGAAATGAAATGGGAACTTATTTTTGAACTTCCTCACTCTGTATTCTAAGAAGTTCATCATGGGAAAACAACCTCATCGGTTTCTATACGTGCATCATCTACAGTAGTTTTCCACAGTTCGTGTCCTCAACTCAGCTCCGTTGCATGTTTTAGGCGTTTCCCTGCTCCAGCAACCCTGGATCAAATTAAAGGCAGACTCATGCAGTGCTTGATGCCTAGTGAAAGAGGTTATCCATTCATTTGATTTAGTTTGTCTATCTATCTAAAATAGTAAAATAGTTGAAACAAAATAATTGATGGTTATTGGAGAAATATATTTTTAATTTTTCCTAATTTGGATAATGTTTTACTTAGTTCTGTTTTTCTTTTTAAAATGATTCAGTGTATGTATGTATACTGAGGTTGTAGATGTACATACGACCAACTATGATCATTTTCACTGTAAAGAGTTAATAAGTATATACAGTACTCAAACAATGTTGTAGGAGGTTTTCGTTGTCTTTACTGTTTAGATGCGTAACGCTGAAATGTGTAAAAGCTTGCTCCTTGTTGTGTCCTGGTTTCATTCGTTTTTTGAATCTTATTACCATTTTTTTTTCTACCTCAGTATTTTATTCTATTGTACTTTTTATCGTATTTATACTGGACCGCTACAATAACAAAATTCTCTCTTGGGGGTGAATAAAGACATCCATTTATGTGTGTATGTATGTATGTATGTATGTATGTATGTATGTATGTATGTATGTATGTATGTATGTATGTATGTATTTATATTTAAATATTATTAGGGCTGTCAAAGGTAACGCGTTAATAACGCGTTAACTTAACCTCCTCTTAATGCTGACAATTTTTTTAACGCACGATTAACGCGCAGGATTTAAAAAAAAACGCGCATTATATAATTTCTGGCGGTCGACGGCACCCGTAGCTTGAGGAAAAGTATGGTGGATTACTGCGTGAACTTTTTTGAAAAGCAAGGCAAAGTTCACTTTCAAAAAGATGCCAGATGGGTCACTGGACAAGACTAAAGTTATTTGCATGTACTGTCGATTTGAAATGAATAACCATCGAAGTACGTCGCGTCTCAAAAATTTGAGACTCAAATACCACTTGTAACCCAAACACACAACCGATGCAGAGAGCGCCCCCCACGTCAAAAGCAGACAACGCTGCGTAGATGTGAGGGAAGGAGGCTGGTTCCTCACCTGAATACATTAGATGAGCAAAGAGAGATCTGTTCCAAAGAATCTGAAGTATTAGCTAATTATAGCCCAACTGCACTTTATAGGTTGAGTTAGACCAAGTGTTCAGAAATTGGAAGGAGGAACTGATCTAATCAAATTTCAACAGAAGCGTTTATTGTACAGAATATCATGAGCTCATGGGTCAGCACCATACCTGTCAAGTCTCCCATTTTGGCCGGGAAACTACCGTATTGTACCCCTCTTTCCCACCGTCCTCCCATATTAGTGTTTTCCCATTTTATAATATAATAATTTTTAATTCCTGTGTCTCTCCAAACTGAATTGTCACTAACCTCGCGAGAACTGTCACCTGCTGTAGCCTGGTTGGCAGTTCTCGTGAGGTTAGAAGAGACAACGGGAACAAAGTCGGAACAACAAATCAGATGGATGGATGTAACGAGAGAGAAGACATTTCTGCCAAAACAGCGAAGACTTTGTGTAAATATCTGTAAAAATGGGATACCGAATTTACTTTCCTTAAGAAGAGCAGGATGGAGCTCAGAAACATGCATCTGTGTCATCAGTCAGTGAATGCCAGAGAGCCACATGAGTGAAAATTACAAATTAAAAGAACATGTAAATGTTTCACTTGAAGACAATCAATGTGTATATAGCCTACACTGAAAATATTTAAAATAAATAAGTGTGCTTTAATTCCCTTTTGTGTTTTCATTTAGGCTCTATAATAGATTACAGAGCCTACTACATGCATAGTAGCATTATTATGGCGCTCTTTCTGGCTCTGAAACTATGACGAAAGTTCAAATGAGATAATATGGTACCACTGACAAGTTTATTAGAAATGAAGGATGAAAAATCACTCTTTTTTTTGCACAAATAAATGCTGCTGCTTTCAAGCTGCAATCACTGAATAAACTCCTGTACATCGTTTCACATATATTTTCATCATTTGTTCGGGTATCACAAGTTCCTTTGACATATTGGGATTTAATTTAAAGATTTTTTATCACCCACTCTTACTGCTGACCAACCTTTCTGATACAAGCCTTCAGGTTGGCAAACGTTCAATCTATGAGGCAGTCAAAAAGATGGAACATTTTCAACCATGGAAACAAGTTGACCTTTTTAGTTGATTCATTGGCTACACATTCTGTTATAAAGTAATCTGATTAAAAAAAATAAAAAAAACATTTCAAAGCGAAAAAAAAAAGAAAAAGACAAACTAGTACATTGGAGTGAAGATTGTTTTCAAATATGTTTCTGCACTTTAATAAAAGCTTAAACCACAAAACACAGTCTTCAAGTGAGTCCCTTTTATGAAGGTAATGCTGAGGAATGGGGTCAGATCTGAGGGGAGGGAACGGTGAGGAGTCCAGTGGGCTTCAGCTTGTTGATCCCTCCATCCAAGATGCAAACACGTGGGAAATTCACCTTGACTAGATGTGTCGCAAACTAGGAAGAAAAACAAAAGTGTCAAAATTAATTTAGTAATGTCCAAGAATTGCAGGGACTCATCAAGTCATATGACTCCTGTGCTGTTTTGCACTTTTGAAGCCTCTTTCCCCATCCTACGGTGCAGAACAAGTAGAACAAGTAGACCTGAAAGCCAGCTGGAACACACTTTCCCTGGTTCAGTCACTGCACGTAAGCTATTTTAGCTTGACTAGCTTGGGTTATATAACCCAATCATGCTAATTAATATTACTTTACATTTATTCAGAGAAAATCTGTCCAAACATCTAAATGTTTCTACTAAAACGACATCCAAGATGAGTGCTGCCAGAGCTGAGATCATAGCTCCATAAGGACCGGCTCCCACTCAGCCTGCCACTCATGGGACAAGTTTACCGGCAGAGCCCGTGAGTCACGAGCTGGGTGACTGCAGGTCACACAGGACTTCCACTAGCTCTCCTTTCAGCTCTAGTGTTCCTTTTGGGGTGTTGTTGGTTAGTGGCATCATTAGTGAATTTGGAATGATCCTGAAATTATCAGAGACAAAAGCCACTTGACCGTAGGACTCAGCTGTTCCAAGTGGTAAAAACCAACGAGCTACAGGTGGCCCAACTGGTGTCAGCCTTCAAACGGTGGTGAAGATGGCTCCTTCAGGCTGCTTTGCTTTGGCTCGGAACTAGGGATTCCCCGATACCGATACTGGTACTGGTATCGGGACGGGCGGCTGCGCTTGCGCGCTCCCAGGGCGAGTGGAGGACTGTTATTTGAAAGCTCGGCCGGCTGAGTTTTGTTTAAAATTGAATTTCTGTTGCAAATAAAACCTGTCTTCCAATTAATTGCATTTTTCATTGCATTTTTAGCCTAGTTATTTTTGTGGTAGAAGTATCGGATCGGTACTCGGTATCGACGAGTACACAAATTAAAATACTTGTACTCTGTGTGGAAAACAATGGTATCGGGGCATCCCTACTCGGAACCCTTCCAGGCCAACATCAAAGCAGTTGCAGTGGCCTCTTAATATAGTCAACAGCACAACAAGGTGGACTACCTCTACTGTAAAAGTGACTATGCTCTGTTAATTGTTTGGTCTTTTTTTAGAGTTCAAAATTCAAAACAGTGCTAAATGCTGAATAGCTAAAGTAATGATAGCTAGCCATTGGCTAAGTCCACTGTCAATCAAAAGTACACACCCCTAATTATGCATAAATGTGTTACTTTAATTCATTTTACTGAATGTGGTAGAAAGAAAATTCACCTTTTTTGGTCCCGTTAACATGGATGTGAAATTTAGCCATAGAAACAGTTTTTTTGCTTTCTTTTATTTTTCAACCAGTCTGTAAACATGTTTATTTCTGCAGCAAAGTTCAACATTTCAACACTGGATCAGTGGAGATTGACTCACTTTTGGAACCAGCATCTAGTGGTCAGTGAAAGAACTACAAATAAAACCAAACCACTTCCTGGATGACATCAAACAAGGCTGATGTAGCGTCTTGATTAACACTCAAAACTCTTGTTGCTTTAAACAAGAAAGAAAATTTTCATGCAGAATCAGCATTCAGAAAACACTTCTGTGTCATATGTATAATGAAGTACATTAGAGGTCAGTAACAAGACACCTAGAAATAAAATAGCCAATGCAGAGATGGTACAGTAAAAAAAAAAAAGATAATTATTTTTAACTTCTTGAACTTGAATTTCATTTAAATCTATTTCTCAGTTCTATTTTGTTTAGACTGGTATATGTGATAATATATACTGTATGTACACAAAAGTAAATAAATAAAAGATAAGAATTGTAACAATTCTAAATCTAAATTTGTGGTTGAGGATTTGCTCAAGTGCAACTCTGTTCATGACTTAAAAACGATCAGTTTGTTATCTCATGCAACCTTAGATTGTCTATTTTCTGTGTGCTGCAGAGAGCCCCGTTTGGTCTTTTCTTCTTTCTACTGTCCAATCACTCTGCTGTTATTGATTAAAGACCAGACATTTAATCGTCGGAAACGTGCCACAGTGACAGAGACAATTGGAGCATGTTTCTTTTTAATCTGAATTGCTTGTAGTGTAGAGCTCACATATCAAACATAACATTTCAACAGAAACAGATCATACCCTCTGCCAAGTACGGTGGTGGAGGGGTTATGATTTGGGGCTGTTCTGCTGCAACAGCACCTGGGCGCTTTTCAGCTATTGGGTGGACTATGGAGTGCTTTCTACACCAGCGTGTTCCAGAGGCAAATGTGAGGTCATCCGTCTGACATCTAAACACTGATGAAGATTTGGTAATAAAATAGGACTTTTCAAGTGTGTTAACCTTTTAAAGAGCATTTTAACGTGCAATGTACAGTATGCAAGTGTGTGTGTGAGACACACTCACCATAGTTGCGCTCTTCATGGCATGGCTGATGACCACAATGACACGTCCTCTGTAGTTCTGCAGGGCACCTGTTGCAGGACACTGAACCAGCTCCCCATCAGGACTGAACGCCGCGTTGAAGGGAACGTTGATGCTGCCAGAAACGTGGCCTCTACCGAAGCTGGAGGCAGTGAGGTTAAGGAGCACAGCTCGGAAGTGTCATGAACTTTACTTTTTAGAGTTTTTCATGGTTGGTGTTGTCTGTTTTTTTTTTTTTTTTTTCACTCACCTTTAATTTCTTGACAATTGCACTGTTTTTAAAGTATAAACAACACTGAGACAATTCACTGATGTAAGTAAGTACCGTAAATTATTATTTATAAAGCACATTTAAAACAGAGATATTACTGACCAAAGTGCTGTACATGATAATAATAATAATAAGAAAAGAAAGAACATTCACTGACCTAAAAACACAGATACACGAAATTACAGGATTAGGGGACTGGGAAAACTAGTGAATAAAGGTGAGTTTTTAATCTAGACTTCAAGGTGGAAATAGTGGGGGCACATCGAATGTCTGAGGGTAACTGATTCCAAAAAAAAAACGTTTCTTTTATCTCCACTTCCTTTCAAGTGCATTACATAAATGTTAATATGTTAAAAAAAGAAAAGTATTCTTGCAGCCACAGCAAAGGCCCTATCAACTTTCAGTTTCAGCCGTGACCGCGGCACATGTAGTTTTCTTTGATTATAGAGGACCTCAGGGACATGGTGGCTGACTGGAACTGAAGAAGGTCACTGATATAATGAAGATGACGGCAAGAAGAAAAAAAAACAAAAAAAAAAACAAGAAGTAGAGGAAAAAAAACAATGAGGAAGGAATATGAAATAAAGACGTGAAAGTTCTTAGAGGAAAAAAAACAGGAACTAGAGAAAAGAAATAATGAGGAGGGAAAATTAAATAAAGAAGGGAAAGTTCTTAGAGAGGGCGTTGGTATTGCAAATTGACTTTATTGTTAGAAATTGCCATGTTCACCAAAGAGTCTGATGTATAACAGTATATAATCTACTAGCTATCAACTCCTATTGTGGTTCATGTCGTCTTGGAAACGCACAGGCGTCATACTGGTTGTTTTCAAGGAGAAAACAACAGCTATAGATACCTTGACAGCTCTATATAGATTGGCTTAATTTGTCTCACAAAAGGTTTTAATTTAATCCGCTTTTTGTGACCGGAGACACCCACAACACAGCTTTTCCGAGGATCCCAGCTAAGGTGACCAAGGGTTGCCAAATCCTACGAAAGTGGTCAAATCCTCTTTGTCTATGTGTGTCCACCCAAGGAGCATTTGAAAGTTAGGACGTTCAGAGTAAGAATTCAGCCAGAAGGAAAAGAAATCCTTACTTTATCCACTAATCCTTATCAATGATTGACTCTTTATCCCTTTAAACAATTATTATTAGACAAACAGAAGCACGACGGTTTGAAGCCCACACTTTGTGGTGATTTTAAACTGGATTATTACAGGTTTTTGGGATCATTATATTCTTATCCAGGAGGCAAAAAAAAATACTGCATTTATGTATGACTGCAATTTTTGTGGTTCTATAGTTTCAATCTTAAACCAGAAAAAGGAAAAATAATAAAAGGGGGAAGCATACACAAATCCATCCTATAAACCCAGAGTTTATTCCACGTGTTATTCTTGGATGTTGCATTGTTAACCTTGGCATAAAGTGTACGTTTGGAAAGTTGGTTTGACCCATGACATTTCTTCAAAATTAAACCAGCTTAGCCAATGGGAAACTGTTATATACTGTAGGTGGTAAAGAGATGAGATAGATCCATGGACACAAAGCTCATTAGAAAAAGTTGTTCTGCTTTATACATCTGTCTTGGTCTTGCTCTTGTTTTTTCTTTTTTTTTTCTTTGGTTTTTTGGAGCAAATGAATATTTTACAGCTCCCCAAAGACCAAGAAAGTGGATGCCCTTTGTTTTTCAAGGCCAGCAACAGAGTTGCACAAATGCATTTCTTTGTCACTGACACTACACAGTTGACTGTTTTGTAAACATGGCTCAAAATGATGATAGTTATTAAAAAAAGTTGAGCTTAAAAGCTGATACTACTCTGACATCGGAAGGTCATGAGCCTGAGCCACTGGCGGTAAACACTGCTGTCAGTTGTGTCTGTACTGTTTTGGCAGTCGGCATGTGCACTTATTTTAGTTCAAACATCAGTGGAGCACATGACTAAAATCTACTTGTATTTCTAAATTTGAATACTGGATCTCTGAAACGGTCCAATCGTTTCTTCCAAACTTTGAAACATGTAGTTACTTGTACATAAGTTGCCTAGTCCCTCAGGTTGAAGAGTTTCGTACTTTGGGTGTGATTCTGGTTCAAACACATGTGGCTGGATTTTTTATTAGTTTAGGATTCAAAACTCAAGTAATCTATCAAACTTTGGTTTATTGTACCTCAGTTTGGAACTCTGTGTTCCTATGCTCCGGTTCCTCCGTGATGCTGGAACCAGACGGATGGTGCCATTTGTAGCTCCATGCATGACACATCAGTTCAGATGGACCGCCAGGAACTACTCTACCAAGGTGATGGCCACCGTCAAGGATTCCGGCCAACGCACTCATCCACTGCCTACGGGGGTAGGAAGACCCACCACAAACTGCTCTGCAACAATCTTTTCCAATAATTTTTTTCTCCCTTGCTGTATCCTTTAGGGTTAGCCATCTAGCTGCTGCATGCTTCAGCTGCTGGGCGTAGCCAAATGGTCAGTCTATGGGTCCCAAGATGTCATTCGGAACCGGTGGCGATACTCCTAAGCGGAGTAGGTCAGTCGGTATGATTCCTCCCCTAAGGTAAGACTGTCCAATTTCAATTTCAATTTCAATTTATTTATTTATTCGTAGTAGAAAAGCGCAAGATGGGGGCGTGGCGGGTAGAAGCGCGCTGAGTAGGTACTAGTGGAAAAGGGTCATAAGAAAGAGCAGTTGATCTGCATAGGACTGGAAATGGATACAAAGCATTCTCAGAGTGATTAGGCAAACATGAGTCTACCAGCATAGTTGGTTTCCATGGTAAAACTTAGAGGAAAAAGCTACAAGCCTACTGGGAAATTGTTTATGACTTGAAGAAAATTGCAGCTGAAGAATATTCAGGACTATGTATAGTGCAAAAAAGGCAGTTTACCAGCCTCAAAACATCATGCAAATTATGACATACAGGGAAAGAAACTCACTGTCTATTACATTCTGCCAGCCAGGATTGGCTGGAACTAAGCACGTCAGTGTCAGGGAGGGTGGAGACCAGGGGTTAATTTTATGCCGGATCCTGCCGGAACAAGATCCGGCACCTCTCGATTTTGGCCTCCCTGTGTTCCGGGACTTATTTGGGCAGATCCGGCACCTCTCGTATATATATATAAAACAATAATAATATAAAAAGTTTTTTTTTAATGTATAAAAAATAATAATATGCATAAATTCATTTACAGAACAAATCCCAAGCATTTCATGTTGTTTATAAAGATTTAACGTCATTTGAAAGAGTCGGAGATTTGTTGATGCTATGAAAAGATGGGCCAGCAAACCACGCCCCTGACCAAAAAAACTTTGGAAATTTGCTGGGGAGCAAGCAGCGAGCAACGCAAACATGTCAAAAAGACAGTTGAATTTACTGTCTTTTTTCAAAAAGAAGGAAGAGTTGCATGATTCTTCAAAACGAATCAGAAAAGCAACAAGCGGCGATGAGGGCAGCTGCAGCACAATCAATGTGCTCCTTGCACCGCGGACACATACACATGAATGGATTTGTGTCGGTTGCTGTGGATTATGTTCTCACTACAAATAAAAAAACGGGCTGAAGCCCCCCATAATTTGATCTCAGCCCCCCCAAAATTAAGAGGACATTTTTCCCTTTCCAACGATACCAATATTGTGTTTGTACAATTTAAAACGCCGTTATTTTGGGGTTGATGCAGCCGCATCTCTCTGCCAGCAGTCACTGCACTGTGTCCAGCAATGTCCCGCCCACAGCACCATCTGACTGGTTACACACAGAGACAGGCACGGGAAACAGCCAATCAGCGGTGAAGGCTGTGCATGTTCTGTTAAATTAAGGCAGCAGACACCCTATTATTGTTATTCTAGCTTTCCAAAGTGCTATTGTTTTATCTTGTATTTTGTTTAAGTTCATTATTATTTTACGGTAATATGGATTTGTTTTTAATCCAATTTGTATTTCACATATGTTATCAATTTGAGTTTTTGTTCTATAAAGCGCTTTGTGTTGCTGTTTGCTTGATAAGGTGCTACATAAATAAATAAAGATAAGAAGATCAGATCACATTATGGCACATTCATGCAGAAAACCAATGAGGTTCTCATACAAGTTGTACAGAATTTGTAAGGATACTCCTCTGTGCTGCGAATGTCAACAGCAACAATTCTGAGCTTGCCAGCTTTGTTCCTTTTAGAGACTCCAGCTCCAGAAAGTTCCCCGAGATCGATTAGGTCTTCAGCCGAGATCCGGGGAGACACTTCTGCTTTCAGGTCACACAGTGCCAGGGGCTCCCGAGACTACAAGAGAGGAAGTCACAAGAGATCAGAAGAACAGGACACACCCGCGGACAGTTTCTGAAAACCTTCTAAGGAATCCTGAGTAATACTTCTTTAGAACAGGGAAAAACTGTAGTCAAAAGCATTCTGCAATGTGACTATCAACTTTTAATTAGTCACTGGGAGGGAGAGTGCAGGGATATTTGTGACACACTAAGTCCAAGAAAAACATGAAGACATTGCGGGGAGTTCAAGGCGGTTTATTGACCCTTTCCGTAAAAATCCAACTGTCAGCCTTACATGATATACAGATGGAATTATTGGACTTTCAGATGATAACTAGTTTTGTGTTCAACATAAATATAGCCACCCTGCCTCACCCTTACTCTCCATATCAACTACTCTGCCCCAGTGACACACACAGACACACCCACTACACCTAGTGACAGTGAGAAACTACATCCCTGGCTCCTACACCTTCTAAACCACAACTGTTTAAAAAGGACTCATTTAAGAACATTTTCGATAAGATAAAAAAAAAAAAAAGAAAAAAAGACTTCACATTCCTCAAAATAACAATGCAATGTTATACATCTCATCAGTCTGGAAAGGTAAAAGAAAAGACATACGGCTCCAGGTCTGAAGAGGAGAAGCGAACATATGGAGCTAATTGGATGGTTTTGATAAACTCTCTCTGTAATGACACATGACCAGCTACCGTGGGCAAAACATGACACTAAGCTAGTTTGGACCTGAACTGCCAAACGGCTTCATTAAAGACAGCCAGAGGCACGGCTGCAGGGGACAGAGCTCTACTCTGCAGCAGGGGCCGAATGTGACACAACACTGACACCTCTGAACCAAATTAAAAGCAAAAACATAAATAAATAAATACAAACACACATACATACATACATATACATTATAAAATATATAGATTAAAAATGAATGAAAAATGAATAACAATGAATTAATAGAATTGAAACAAACAAGTAGCTTCCAAGAACAAGCACAGCATGGTACAGCAATGACTAAGATTAACTTTGCAGTCTGCTCTTTGACTTGTTGACGGTTAAAGGAACGTTCCATAGTTCCAGGTCTAATCTTCAATGGTGCATAAACCTTTGTGCGAGAGACCAAAATGATGAGAATCAAAACAGTTTTAAAAGGAACAGAATATGTGTTTGCAATAAACTGGCAATGGATTTTAGCCCAGTGACAAGACTCAAAAACGCACTGTAAGCGTCACGGGCGTCATAGGCAGCCGGCTGCCATTCATTTTCTATGAAAACGAGCGTCGAGAAGCAGCGGGAGCAGCGAGAGCAGCAGAGGCAGCGGAGGCGTCGGGAGCAGCGGGAGCAGAGCGTCAATTTGAAGTTGAAAAATCTGAACTTTATGCAAATGAGCAGCGGCGACGCCGAGGCAGCGTCCAATCACAGACCGGGATTCCCGAAGCGAGAACCCTCAATGCAGATTGTACTTTCATGTACACACAAACGTTCACTCATTCACATGCATACAGTACATGAGCATAGCTGTGCACTAACAAACTTATTTTATCAGGAATTAAAATATTTCATCCAGCAAACTGACATTTTTGCTGGTTTGACTGCCGTTTTTACCTGAACTGATCACGTGAAACACGTAACTGATGGGTGAGGAGCTGGATGGTCCCAACGGTTTTATTTGCTACATTGATCCAACGCAATATAATTAAAAACCGTGCTTATTAATCACAAAACACAGTTTAAACATCATGACCAAATCCGCTCTGACCCGGTGTGTCAGTGATCATCGCAGACAGACTGCAGCTTCGTCTGAATTATGGTTCTGCGTTAAATCGACGGCGTAGGGTACACGGCGACGTGCACGGTACGGTGTGCGTTGCCGCATACCCTACGCCGTAGGCTCTGTGTTGGTGTGTGACGCGGAACCATAAATCAGCCTTCACCGGGAGCAAGGGCTCGCTGACGTTTGATGTTGATCCGCGGACCAAACTTGTTAAGGAGCATCAAACTCTATTTATCTACGCGGAAATAACGCTAAAATATAAAGAAGGCGTACCAAAGTGTGTACTATGGTGAAATAGGAAACCGAAGATGTGTACGATGTGTAGGCTATATACACTGTTCCCTCCACTTCTGCAGCGCAGCTTTAGCCCCGCCCACTGCAGCCGTCGACAGTGCATGCAGCTTTCAGTGTGAACGCACCAAGCAGCGTGATGCTGGCGTCAGGTGATTTCTGACGTTTTCAGTGTGGATGCACGATCCTGTGAATAGAGCCCCTTTAGACTAGATCAATTAATTTTAACTCTGAATGTAAACACAAAGTGTATAAAAAAAGCCTGTTTTCACAAGCATCTCCATCTAGTCACGGCCATTTCGTTACACTCATTATGTTGTGCATATTACTGTCTTTGTACACAGCCTGTTTTGTCATGAAAAAATAAGTACTGATCCAGTTTTATGGAGTCAGAGGGCATGTACTCTCCCCCTTTTGCATCCATTGACAAGTCACCAGCGACTGGAGTGGAATTGCTTTCTTGTTATATATTTAGAGGGTTTTCTTTTAATGACGGTCCGAAGTACTGTCGATGTACTAACATCAATTGGCATTTTGCCACAAACACACTCATTCTATCTCAAAACTGCTTCAAATCATGTCATTTTTGGTTCCTAACTAAAGTCTACGCTCTTTAATGTACCATTATAGACCTAGGGCTGTTTTAACGACAGAATGTTCCTATAAATAAAATATAAAAATAATAACAGCCCCAGACGGGGACCTGAACACACTGTTTACACAAGACAGAGAGATTATTAGGATTAACTGCATAAAAAGTGTGGAAATCGATCAATCAGTCTTTGTATAGCCCATTTCAACAACCTATGTGTCTGTTCTGAGAAAACATTTTACTTCGATCTTCTAAAAATCGATTCAGGTTGTGTCTCATATTTCAGTATTTTTTTTCCTTTGGTGAAATTCTGCATGAAAGGGCCATTATTTCTAACTGGGAGGCTTTAATTTAGTCCAAATTGGTGAGTCTTACCCCACTTCTTGCTTCATGAGACGTTGCGATAGGCTCCAACTCACTTTATGTTTAATACTACTAAAGAAAAATAATGCGGAATTTGGTCTAGCACAGCATTTAAATTCATAAATCTCCACAAAGCCCAACCAGTAAAGTGTAACCATAGAATGTTTCAGTGTTATTCTGATGGCCGTTTTCCTTTGAAAATTCTCGAAACATTTTGGAAGAAAAAAGGGAACTTATTTTAGAATACGTGCATGTGTTGCAACTTCATTTTCACTTCATCTTTCATCTTTACTTTGCATTCTTGTTTTATCTAGAAGAGCTGTTTCAAAACAATACTAGGAACTACATACAGTACCTTGCGAAAGTATTTGGCCCCCTTGAACTTTGTGACCTTTTGCCACATTTCAGGCTTCAAACATAAAGATATAAAACTGTAATTTTTTGTGAAGAATCAACAACAAGTGGGACACAATCATGAAGTGGAACAAAATGTATTGGATATTTCAAACTTTAACAAATAAAAAACTGAAAAATTGGGCGTGCAAAATTATTCAGCCCCCTTAAAGGAGCTTGAGGCAGGATTGAGGCAGGATTTATGAAAAAAATACGTATACGTTTTAAGTTTTCTAGTAATGTCAGATGAAGCGTTCCAAACCCAAAAGAATGAGCCCTCTAGTGTATCTCTCCGTTGCCTTGAACAGGCTGTGTGCTGCAAAATGTGCTGCAATTCGGGCCCAAATTTCCCGCGCTGGGCTGCAGATGTGAAGTCACATGACGCTGCATGCGCGTTCTCCCCGTTCTCCCGTGCCGGCTTCGCTGTTGGCTGCAGTACCCCCGACGGCCGTCGTGGTGAAGGGTGGCGCTAGAGAGTCTCATTTCTTAAAAGGAGCATCATGCTCCTTTAAGTTAATACTTTGTAGCGCCACCTTTTTCTGCGATTACAGCTGTAAGTTGCTTGGGGTATCAGTTTTGCACATCGAGAAACTGACATTTTTGCCCATTCCTCCTTGCAAAACAGCTCGAGCTCAGTGAGGTTGGATGGAGAGCGTTTGTGAACAGCAGTTTTCAGTTCTTTCCACAAATTCTCGATTGGATTCAGGTCTGGACTTTGACTTGGCCATTCTAACACCTGGATATGTTTTTTGTGAACCATTCCATTGTAGATTTTTATTTTATGTTTTGGATCATTGTCTTGTTGGAAGACAAATCACCTTCCCAGTCTCAGGTCTTTTGCAGACTCCATCAGGTTTTCTTCCAGAATGGTCCTGTATTTGGCTCCATCCATCTTCCCATCAATTTTAACCATCTTCCCTGTCCCTGCTGAAGAAAAGCAGGCCCAAACCATGATGCTGCCACCAACATGTTTGACAGTGGGGATGGTGTGTTGAGGGTGATGAGCTGTGTTGCCAAACATAACATTTTTTTTGTTGCCAAAAAGTTTGATTTTGGTCTCATCTGACCAGAGCACCTTCTTCCACATGTTTGGTGTGTCTCCGAGGTGGCTTGTGGCAAACTTTAAACAACACTTTATATGGATATCTTTAAGAAATGGCTTTCTTCTTGCCACTCTTCCATAAAGGCCAGAATTCTGCAGTATACGACTGATTGTTGTGGTATCGACAGAGTCTCCCACCTCAGCTGTAAACCTCTGCAGTTCATCCAGAGTGATCATGGGCCTCTTGGCTGCATCTCTGATCAGTCTTCTCCTTGTATGAGCTAAAGTGTAGAGGGACGGCCAGGTCTTGGTAGATTTGCAGTGGTCTGATACTCCTTCCATTTCAATATTATCGCTTGCACAGTGCTCCTTGGGATGTTTAAAGCTTGGGAAATCTTTTTGTATCCAAATCCAGCTTTAAACTTCTCCACAACAGTATCTCGGACCTGCCTGGTCTGTTCCTTGTTCTTCATGATGCTCTCTGCGCTTTAAAATGGACCTCTGAGACTATCACAGTGCAGGCGCATTTATACGGAGACGTGATTACACACTGGTGGATTCCATTTATCATCATTAGTCATTTAGGTCAACACTGGATCATTCAGAGATCCTCACTGAACTTCTGGACAGAGTTTGCTGCATTGAAAGTAAAGGGGCTGAATTATTTTGCACGCCCTTTTTTTTCAGTTTTTTATTTGTTAAAAAAGTTTGAAATATCCAATAAATTTTGTTCCACTTCATGATTGTGTCCCACTTGTTGATTCTTCACAAAACATTTCAGTTTTATATCTTTATGTTTGAAGCCTGAAATGTGGCAAAAGGTCACAAAGTTCAAGGGGGCCAAATACTTTTGCAAGGCACTGTATCCATGAGGTCTTTCTGCAATTTGCGTTTTTATCATGAAAGAAAAACTAAAAATCCCCTCTTGGAGCTTTTTTCTTCAACTTCACATTTCATGTCTAGCAACCATCCATCCATCCATAATCCATATAGTCCATCGCAGGGCCACATATATACACACACAACCACACACACTCACAATCACACCTATGGGCAATTTAGAACCACCAATTAACCTACTACGCATGTTTTTGGACTGTGGGAGGAAGCCAGAGTACCCGGAGGGAACCCACGCAAGCACGGGGAGAACATGCAAACTCCACACAGAAAGACCCTGCCGGGCCTGGGATTTGAAGCGGGAACCTTCTTGCTTTGAGGCAACAGTGCTAACCACAAAGCCACCGTGTTGGCCGTCTAGCAACCACTAACAAATAAATATATACTACATAACACAAAAAATAACCTGCTTGGCCCCATGTAATATTTCATTTTTAGTTGTGCTTACTGCAATGTACGGTAAACACAACATTTTCAGATAAAAATATTAGATTTTGTGTATTGTTTATGCAAGTTATGTATTATGGTGTTCCCAATATTTTCTCCATCAACCAAAAAGTGCTGACCTGGGTTTACTTGGTACTTGAATACTATTATTGAATAACTACTAATGAGCACCTAAACATTAAATGGTATCATTCTCCCTATGCCCTTATGTTTTATTGTACAAATAGAGCTTCACTATTAGAAACATTTCAGTACTCGGTCATAATCACAGAAGTAACAGCATCACATCACCATCAAAAAAAATAAATAAAAAAAACTGATATTAATATAATGTAAATGAATGCAACTACAACATTTAAATCAGTCTTACTGTAAATATAAAACTGTCTAATTTGCTACTTGTCTTGTAAACACATAATCACCCATTATCTTTGCTGAAGAAAGTTTGTTCAGCACAGCTTCCAACAATCTTTATTAAGTTTCACATTAAATATTGGTCTTATTCTTTACATCTTCCCAGTTGGCAAAAAATTTAAAATTAAAAAAAATAAATTGTAGTTGAGCCATGTTGAGGCAAGACCAACCTCTTTGAGTGTGCCCTTTTCCACTGCTTGGTTAAACGGGGTCTCCTGAGTGTATGCAGGGAGTTTTCACCACCTTTTCTGTTCTCCCGCCTGCCAAAAACCCCTTCTCAGGGGAATACTGACTTCCAAAATATGAGTGTGATTGTTTGAATCTTTAATTAGCATTTATAATAAAATTTGCAATTATAGTATTATTTCTTTAATGGCAGTAAGTTGACAAAGGGGCAGCATGGTGTGCTTGACTGTTAAGTAATGTTGCCTCACAGCCAGGGGCAGAGCATGGGTCCCAGCCCAGGGAGGGCGAATCATTCTTGATGGGCCCTTGTGGCCTAAACATCCCCGTTAAAATAATAATCGCTAAAAAAAAATGCCACAGATCAGCCCCTCTGACACACAACCACAGCACGCAGGCGCACACGGTCAGAACCATTTAAATGAGGTTTCAGCACCATGGATTTTACCAGTCATTCTGTCAAACCTAATTATAAGCCTAATGCAGACTTTAAGATATAGGTATCAAACTGGAGATAAAAATCAAATGACATCCAGTGATGTCGGATTCAATACAGCCCAGTAGATCAATTCAGACACACGTGTTCAACCTACACGACAACAGTTTACAATGTGCGACGACATGTATTTAACACAATGACCGAGCAGACACGGCGGTCAAACAGCAACAAACAATATAGGGAAGGCCATATATTCAGCATTATGACAATGTTATTAGAAATAATTAATATCATGACAGCTTACCAATGATGGTTTCATCCAGCGGTGGGCAGAGAACCACAACAAAAAATATTACCATCCAAAGGGGGGAAAAAAGTACACATCGAACGATCCAAAATGCAAAAATTTTCATTTTAAAACTTTTTCAAATCCAAACTATTTATAGTATGTGTGTGGCCTCATTATAGCACCATGAGCCGGTTCTTCATCGTTGCAAACCTTTCAATCACCTTGCTCTCATCAATGGTGATGTCCCTCTCGATTGAGAAACACAGCACACACACACGAGGTACGTATACGTAAAGATAAGAAAAAAGACCGGGGCCATTTGCATGCATGTAAATTAGGTAATATTCATACATTCGGCGCAAAATGGCCCCCTTTCTATGCAAATAAGCCTCATTGCAAAAAGCGTCTAATTTACAAAGGCCAGCGCTATTTGCCACACGCAAAAATAGTGGAGCAAATACCGTCTTTCAGAAGCGTGTATTAAACTGCGCGCAAACTCACTCCTCACTCCCCGTCTGTCTCTGTTTCTCTCTCTCTTCAATATCATTCAAGCCTGTGTGATACTGAATGATATTAAGGGTGAAATCTACATTCAGACATGACTGTAGACAATCAGATCAAGTGGGGTTGTGGACTTATCGGATTTAAAAATAAAAGTAACAGGACGGAGCTCAGGATTCATCCATACAGTAAGGGGCTGCTTTATTACAAACAATTCCACCATATAAACATATAAATCTAGAATGTGTGTGTTTAACAGCTGACCTGTAGGTGTGTGTAGCAAAACAAAGAACATGAATTACCATCAGATCCTGATCTGATCCCGATCCGGTGTTAATGAAGTTACTGGTGCTGTGCCTTGTGCGTAAATGCGCACAGCCTCTTAACATTTGACATTTCATTAGCTTATGTCATACAGACACTGAGGTCTTTTGATGTGTGTGTGGAGATGATGGCTATGTTCTACCACACGATGGTGGCCAGTGCACTCTTTTTTGCTGCTTTGTGTTGGGGGGGCAGCCTTGCAATCAAAAACACCAGGCGACTGGACAAACTGGTCAAAAAAGCGGGCTCAGTGTTGGGTAGGAGTCTGGACCCGCTAAGATCTGTGGTGGAGAGGGGCACACTGAACAAACTGAGTGCTATAATGGACAATAGCAGACACCCTCTCCACAGCCTCCAGGAGCAACAGAGGGGCAGCAGCTGCAGCGGTCGGGTCCGCAGCATCCGCTCACTGCGCACGGAGCGGTTCAGGAGATCCTTGCGTCCCTGCAGCAATAAGACTGTTTAACTCGTCCTGAACTCAGTATCACACACTGACCTCTGCCACAACTGCAATATATTTTAGTTTGCACTTTACATGATATTTGTTTAAAAACCTTATATGTCATGTTTATTTTAATATTATGAATGTGCTTTTATTGTCTGAATGGAAGTGTGGTTGATTTTTATGTTTATGTTTTGATGAGCTGCTGGACGGTTGAATTTCCCTTTGGGGATGAATAAAGTTCTATCTATCTATCTATCTATCTATCTATCTATCTATCTATCTATCTATCTATCTATCTATCTATCTATCTACATGCGAAATACTAGAAGTACAAATACGTGAAAGTTGAGGCTATTGTGCTCTCTGCAGTCTCATTAGGGACCAATCTGTGTGCTGAAATACGGAGAACACTGGAAACAGCTCCGCTCACTCAGACAAGGGCAAATTGCACTCAGCCGCAAGACTTTATGGGCGTGTTTGCTCCGGTATATCATTAGAGCAAAATCTTTTGTGAATAGGACCTTAAAGCAGGGCAAATTGCGGGCGCAGATGCAGCGCAATTCACAGCGCTATTTGCGGGCGCAATCTATTCTTTGTGGATTTACCCCATAGAGTGGTGTACAAAAACACAGATTTAAATTTTGACCTTTAGTGAAATATTCAGTTGTTTTTAAAAAGCTTTTAATTCTGATTTTCTTTCAACTGTTTCTCAAACATGAAGCAAAGCGTCAAAATAAACGTCTCGCAGCAGCAGCAGTGCACTTGACTCTGCGTGAAGAACAGCAGCCACGAGCAGGCGTTGGCTCACGTCCACCCCCTTCAGTACGGCAAAGTATTGTCTGCCTCCCCCTGTGCCTTTTCACTGCGGTTTTATGTCCCGTCAGCGAAACAAAATATGTCACTTACAAACATTAAACTTTAATGGTTAAAGTGATTACCAAGACTGTGGAAAATCCGGGTATATACATCTATCTGCAAACATTATATTGGCGACATGCAGAGATATGGCAACCAGCACGCGCCAATTGCGCCAATTTTATTACTGTGTTACACTTTTTTTAATCATTGTACGGCGACCTTGAGTGTTTAGAAAGGCGCCTTCAAATAAAATGTATTATTATTATTAATAATAGCACGTATCAACACAGTTTGTGATATATTGCGCAATCAGAGGTGAGGCTCGGATCATTGCTGCCGCACCTCACGTTTTAGCCCCGTATTTGAATGGGAAATATGCAAATTCAGCGATTTTGACTATAGAAATGTTCGAAATTAATCATACATAAAGATCAGTGGACAAATATTAATATTTATTTGATGTTATCATTATTATTCTTTTTACTTGTCATGATGACAGGAGAGGCTCTGCCTCACCTGCCTCCCCTGACCGCACGTCCTTGCCTAGGAGGGATCGTGATTATGTGGTTGGAAGTCTGTGTGGCCCTGTGATGGACGGGTGACTGGTCCAGGGTGTAACCCTGCCTTTCACCTGGAGAGTACTGGAGTAGGCTTGGTCAGAACCCGCTGAGTTTATTAATTAACTGAATAACTTCAGTATATACATTCAAAACCTAAAAATGACAGACTCAAAGCTCAAACATCAGTTGCCTGGAAATGTTGAGTTTACTCAACTTCTTCTTTTTTTCCCCACATTTTTACAGCTTAACCACTAGCTACTTCCTTTTCAGTGTCTGATGGAGCCTATCAGTTCAGGCTTCCAGACGCCTTGCAGTAACGCACATACCAGCTTGATACACCTATTGCATTTTTTTTTGCCGATTCCGACTGACTTTAATGAAGGTCTGACCTGTATATACAGATTTTGTTTAATTCAGATTTTCTCTTTTAAACTATAATCAACTGCATACATCTACAAAGAAATACAGCGGGAGGTAGGCTGTGTGCTCTACTGGCTTTATTACTAGACTTTTAACATCTGTTTAACATCTGATGCTTGTGGTCTCAAATGTTTTGGCTCTAGTTTTTTCAAGTTATTCTTACAAATGATCTTCTTTGCTGTTCTGTGCTCACAGAGAAAAGCTTCAGCAACATTCTCCCCATTCACTGGATCATCACGATGTGCTTACTAATGAAAGGAAAAAAGGATATCCCTGTTTTTTAAGCTTCATTCAGTTGCATTTACTGAAAAGTATAGTAATAGATCAAATTAAATTTTTTCAAGTCTCCTTGATGCACACACTGAATTAAAAAAAAGGAAAAAAAAAAAAAAAAAGAGCTTATCTCGGCTGAGATTAGCAACAGATATTAGCCGCTACCGAAATATGTCCAGTTCTGATCACTTACTGATCAAATTCTGCATCTATACACCAGAGCTAACATGTAGACAGAAGAAATTCAAGACAAAAAAGTGGAAGGGGTGGCAAGTACTAACAGATAAAACCTTTGTCTGGAAAATTAATTAATATATCTTGACATCTGCCAAGAAACATTAACATTTTCAATGTTTATCTTAATAAAAGAGAAAAATGATAAAGGGGCAGCAAAGGTCAATGGGTGTCCTTTAAAGGAATGTTTTACTTTAACAGAAAAATAACAGCAGTAACAGTAAATCTATATGAAAGTACCTTGGCTAGGTCCCCATTTTTCAACCAATATCCATAGATCTACCTTAGAAAAAATATTATACCCGTTGCCTTTATCACAGACAGAAACAGGCAAAATATGCAACTTGTCATTGGTCAGAGCTGCATGGTTACTTAAATGTCAGGATAAGGGTTGTGTGTCTGCCAAGGACGGCTTAGTGGCAATCTGGCATTTTACTGGCCTGACATTGATGAGTCTAAACCAAAGCTGCAGGAAGGCAAACACAATCTCCCATTGGAGTTTATGTTTGTGTTGTGTCGGCAGTAAAGCCCAATGTTCCCCATAAAGAAGAAGAATCCCACTTAACGTATGAAGTGGTGTTCTACAACTAGCATCACGCTTGATAACAAGGTCACAAGATAACAAGTGGCTTTACTCTGTATGACCGCAACTGTGAGGAAATGTTCATAAATCAAAGTACGATGTCTGTGGCGCCTGACCATAGTTTCAAAAACAGAACCCAATATCATTTGCCAGTTAGCTAAAGAAAAAATGAGCATAATTGGAATCATGAACACGTCATGAGAAAAATGCTGACAACAGTACCCCTTACATCTCGCCTCAAGACTCCAGACGCAGGCACATTTTTTCACAGAGGGGTTTAAAACAAAGAACTCATATATGCCTCCTATTTTAATTTTGGCAACCAAGCATTTTCTTTAGTATCATTACATCAAAGTTACCAGTTTTAGTGCAGCAAAGATTTTTTTATTTTTAAAAAGGAAAGAAAAAAAGGAGGCACTTTTAATGGAAATTCATGTCCTGTTTTGCTGACAAAACACAGAGTTTGAATATAGGGTTTGAAAGTTAACAACTAACCTGCGTACGTCAAAATAAAATGCGGAGTTGGAGTTTGGAGTTGTATAAATCACTTACTTTGCAAAGAAATCTGATGACTCAGGTCATCAGATTTCAAAAGAAACTTACCAAAATTATATCTATATATGATACTGAATATCTTAAAAGTTAGAAAAAGGTAATTCATTTTTAAGTAGAGTAACTATCTACGTGCCGTTCTTGACATAAAAGAGTAATATAAATATTTATCAGAAATATTTTCAAAATGACCATTATCAGATATGAAACAGCAATGCATAGATACAAAATAACCACCCAGGGATATATATCGACCTAAAAATTTAAAATTTGAGAATAGAAAGCAGGTACGCTTTAACTCAAAATAACCACAAAGAGGTTATTGTGTGGCGCTACAGAGTAATGAGTTTTAACTCAAAATAACCACAAAGAGGAAAACAAACAAAATGAATAAAATGGGCCAAGAACAGCCATTAACAGATACAAAATGACAGCAAACTGATTGATGCAAAATATCTGCATGGAAATCTTCTGCTATATGGTATAATTTGCAGAATGAATGCTAAAAAAAAGTGTCACTAAAACGCATACATATGGTCTGATCATTACATTTAGATTGTAAGAGTTGAGCTTCTTTGCATGCCATTTTAGATACTTTGCACCTTCGCTGAACTTCCCTACTAAGCTGAATAAAAGACCTAAGGGGCATAATCATTGTTTTTTCAAAGATAATGTGGCTTATTGTGCTGCTTACTGCACGAAGAGACAGCTGTGACCAGTTTAAGGTTGGCCTGGAAGGGTTTGGGGGTGACGCTTAGCAAAACAGTCTGCAGCAGCAGGTTGAAAGCTGCTAGACGGGGCGTAACGGAGGAAGGCCAGCCGGACTCCCTCTGGCTCACTGGCTTCTACCATTTGCAGCCACTGGGACGTCTGGTTGAGCAACTTCAAACTTGGACAATTTCAGGACTCTTTAAGGTTGACTAACCGGACCACTGGCCTGTTGCACAGAGCTCTGCCGGGTCGATCACAAGTTAGCAGGGGCTAAGCCAGGCTATCACACCTAACCTTGATAACTGAACTACGGTGGGCTGCTCCAGCTGGCTTCCAGGACGGCTTGTTAGCATCCAGCACAGGTCACTTTGGCAGGATCTGAGGATCGATCCAGCTACCTTTTGGTTCCCACTACTACTCACCCAGTGACATCACTTTAACAGATGACGTCTTGTAAAAACAATTCTCCCAACACCCAAATACAGAGTCACTTGAATGACAGTGTGACAAAACAAATAAAAAATCTCCTTATCCAGGGGACGAGTTGATATGTAGACAAAACTACTACAATTAATTACATTTTTTTTTGCCCAAAATCAAGCTATAATCTGGTTGTTCTGCAGTATCAATAAAAAAAAAAAGCCAACAGGTGTGATAATTTATTATTTATCGAGTTCTGCTGAGATATCCTAAACTCTTCTGTCTGTGCACAACAGCAACCTTCAGGAACTGGCAGAGAGCAGCTAGACGTAGTTCATCATGGATTTTAATGACATACAGAGTACTCCATTGTATTTGTTTTGTGACATCTCAGAAGAGTTTGCTTTCTCTTATTCGGTCATTCAGACCAAGCTGACTGGACAGTAGCTGTCCAGAGAGACGAATGCCTGCTCACAGTCTGCTGACAGGCCCTTCCCTGCTGTTATCCAGACAGGGGAAATGAAAACAAACACACAAGACATGTAGACAAACATTTCATGCATTTCTAGCCTTTTTGGAATATATTGGGCACTTTGGGCCATTTTCCAAAAAGATGACCCTCTTTTCTGCTTGCAACAAAATCTAGGTGCCCATAAGAAAAGAGGCAGGTTTTGTGTGTTGCTCCCCGGTTTTGAATGTATTTCATGCTTGTTACTCCTGCTATAAGAGTGACAGGTTAACACAGTGCACTCCTGACTAAATGTTTTTAGAGGAGGTGGGGTGCACGCAGACGAAGCTATGGATCACTGCCACCATCCATACAAATGACTCTCAGCTGGATGAAAAAAGATTACAGCAATCACTTGGGCAACCAGCAGACAGGGCTGACAAGAATGTGAGCTCTCTGGACATGATGCATTCAGGTGTGAAAGGCAAACTGGGCTGCACAACAACTAAACAAAGACAAAAGGCCTGTGCGATAGAACAACATCAACAACAGTGAACACTGATCAAAACTAAGCATTGATACTTTTGACTCCGGTTTTAAGAGGATTTATGTTCAACTAAGCCTTCTATTTACTGTAAGTGTATGAAGTCGGGGAATATCTCCAATGATGTACATTTTTGAACAGCAAATTCAATTCAATTTGCCAGAGACTGTTATAGTTCTTTATTTGTTTAAGGTTTCTAATAACTTAGCTTGAGTTGGAAGCTAAGAGCAGAAAGAGGAGTTCTGCATATTCATGGGACATGCCAGCCAACAGTGTTTACAAATTGGTTGGAGGAAAGACAACTGCGATGAACAATTACCCCAGACGAGACAAAAATGGCTGAAAATTTGATGTTCACTTTAATCAACAAGAATGTTGGTTTAATTTGCTGATTCTTTGCGTCGGACGAGACAAGAATCAGCAAATTAAATTGTAAAGACATGGACAAAAGGAAATCAAGAATGTTGGTTGAAAAACCTTACTACTTTTACCAAAAGAATCTGACTGTCTCCAATAACAATTTCTGAACTTTGTAAAAAAAAAAAAAAAAAAAACACACACTTTTAATTCACTTAAAGGGGACCTATTATGGCATCTAATACCTATTTTAAACAGGCCTTGAATGTCTTAAAAACAAGCTTTTGATTTTTTTTTGCTAAATAAATTAGAAATTCAGCCTCTGAGCCATGTCTTTATCTTCTCATTCTCTAACCTCATTATCTATGCGGGATTCTGAGTGGGCGGCGAGGCTATGATAATGAGGCACTGTGCTGATTGGCTGCCTGAATAACGCGTTACGCGATACGTAACGACGGGAGCAGAATCTGAACGGCTCGTAGAAGTCACATGGCACTGGATGGCTCATCCGGGTGGCTGTACAGAGGGGAGACCACTTTATATATATTAAAGCAAGAGAAAACTTGTTTTTCATAATAGGTCCCCTTTAATTTCAAATTCAAATGTGTATATGATATTGTGTGTGAGTAAAAATCACCAAGTCCGTCTTGGCCATGTCCTGGTAGTCAGACGAGAAGTATGGTGTCGTTTTCCCAAAGCCGTTGTCACCAGCGACTTTCGGCGGCTGGGCATGCTGCCGGTATGTGGCGCTCTTTGGAGTGGAGCGGAAGAGGATGATGGATTCATGCACACAGCGTTCGATATCAATTTCTGTGCAACAAAAAGAAAATATTTCGCTTAAAATCAAATATTTTACCTCAGAGAGACAGACAGTGGCGATTCAATTCAACTCTGCTGTCGGACACAAATTTTGTTAAATCAATGGAAACGGGGGCCGCTCGGTGGCGCAGTGGGTTAAGCAGCGGCTCATATACTGAGGCTACAGTTCTCCTCCTGCAGCGGTCGTAGGTTCGAATCCCGGCCTGCGCACCTTTGCTGCGTGTCATCCCCGATCTCTCTCTCTACCCCTTTCATATCTGCAGCTTGAATAAAGGGCCACTAGAGCCCAAAAAAATCTTTAAAAAAAAAAAAAAAAAAAAAAAAAAAAAAAAAAATCAATGGAAACGGAAATAGCCTTTTTCCTATCCACGAATATGACTCCAGGAATGTCTAGTCTAACTGTCTGGGATTCCCTCAAGGCTTATCTCCGGGGACAGATTATATCCTACACTGCTAGGGTGAGGCAAAAATCTTATAGGGAGCGATCAGACCTTGCCCGCCAAATCAAAGAGGTCGATGAAGAATATTCTCGGACTAAATCCCCAGATCTTTACAAAAAGCGGCTAGAACTTAAAACTAAATTTGACCTGCTTACCACTCACCCAATTGAACAGTCACTTCTGAAAAGTAAAACCAGGTTTTATGTTTATGGAGACAAATCTGACAAATTATTAGCCAACCAACTTAAAGGCTCTAAGGCTAAACAAAATATTTCTAAGATTCGATTACCAAATGGCCATGTAACTACAGACCACTTACTCATAAATGAAGCATTCAGGGACTTTTATACCCAGCTATACACCTCGGAATCTCAGACTGATCGAGATGAGATTGCGGACTTTTTAAATAGTCTTAGTATTCCCAGTCTTTCACCAGATCTAAGGAAGACATTAGAAGAACCGATATCCCTGATGGAAATTACTCGAGCCATTTCTTCACTGCAGTCGGGTAAATGTCCTGGCCCTGATGGCTTCCCGGCGGAATTTCTAAAGAAATTTTCTACTCTGCTTTCCCCACTGCTATCTACAGTTCTTTCAGAATCCTTCAGCCACGGTTCCCTCCCTCCTTCTTTTTCGGAGGCCTGCATCACCCTCATAGCTAAAAAAGGGAAGGATCCTACTGAATGCGCCTCCTACAGGCCCATCTCCCTCTTAAACACAGATGCTAAAATCCTAGCTAAAGTCCTAGCCCATAGGCTGGAGAATGCCCTCCCCACAATTATATCTGAAGACCAAACTGGCTTCATTAAAGGTAGGCAGTCTTACTTCAACACAAGGCGACTGTTCAATATTATCTATTCTGCCTCTGAGGCTATCCCTGAATGCGTTGTCTCTCTGGATGCGGAGAAGGCATTTGATCGCGTCCAATGGGATTATCTCTTTGCTGTGCTGGACAGGTTTGGTTTTGGTCCGAACTTTGCTCTGTGGATTAAACTTCTCTATTTACACCCAACAGCCTCAATTCGTACTAACTCTCAACGGTCAAAACCATTTAATCTGCATCGTGGAACCCGTCAGGGGTGCCCCCTTAGTCCCATGCTTTTTGACATGGCTATCGAACCGCTTGCCACAGCGCTCCGATCTTGTGAGGATGTGTCCGGTATCTGGAGAGGTGGCAGGGAACATAAGGTCTCGCTTTATGCCGATGACCTCTTGCTTTTCATCTCTCACCCTCTGGCCTCATTACCCCCTGCGCTGTCACTTCTCAGTCAGTTTGGGAAACTCTCAGGCTATAAACTGAATCTCAGCAAAAGTGAGCTTTTCCCTACCAATCTCGAATCGCATGCTTTAGACCTTTCCAATTTTCCCTTTAAAATCGTAAATGACAAATTCTCCTATTTAGGCATATCTGTGACAAGGAAACACAAAGACCTGCTCCAAGAGAATCTTATCTCATTGTTAAATGAGACCAAACAAATCCTCACACAATGGTCACCCCTGTCAATGTCTCTTGTGGGTCGCATCAATTCAGTTAAAATGACCATCTTACCTAAATTTTTGTACCTTTTCCAGACCTTACCACTCTTTATTCCTGGCTCTTTTTTTCAGTCCCTTGACTCAGTTATATCTTCATACTTATGGCGGGGTAAACGGCCACGTTTGAACAAGACTCACCTTCAAAAAATAAAGTCTGCAGGTGGTCTGGCCCTCCCAAACTTTCGTTATTATTATTGGGCTTCTAACCTGCGCTGCCTTGCATTCTGGTCCTTCTACTGCGACGGCGCTGACCGCCCTGACTGGGTGGCGATGGAGTTACATCCAACTGATGACCTGTCAATTCCTGCCCTACTCGGCTCCTCACTTCCACTTCCTTCACTTAAATCAATCAAAAACCCAGTGGTTAAACATTCTCTTGGAATATGGGCCCAATTTAGGAAGTTTTTTGGTTTTCAAAGCTTCTCTCTTCTTAGCCCCATTGCATCAAATCACTTTTTCAAACCATCCCTTGAGGACCCCACCTTCCAGGAATGGCACAGGAGGGGTATGATTCGTTTTAGAGATATGTTCATAGACGGCACCGTGGCATCTTTTGAGCAGTTAAGTAGTAAATTCGGCCTTCCAAAATCAAATTTCTTTAGGTATCTTCAGGCTAGACATTTTGTTCTTTCCCAGACACCCAGCCCTGGTGCATCGATAGGCTTGACCACAGTTGACAAAGTTCTTGCCACAGACCCATTCAAAAAGGGGCTCATTTCGTCTTTCTATGGCATGTTGCTGGATCTTAGGAGTGCCCCTACAGATAAACTCAAAGCAGCATGGGAGCAGGACTTAGGGCTTCCCTTATCAGAGGATACCTGGGAGTCCATACTCAAACTGGTTAATACAACCTCCCTGTGCGCACGTCACTGCTTAATTCAGTTTAAAGTGGTACACAGGGCTCATATCTCCAAGGCAAAGTTATCCTCCATGTACCCAGATATTAGTCCATACTGTGTAAGATGTAAAGTAGCAGAAGCCTCTCTCATCCACATGTACTGGTCCTGCCCATGTCTAAACAAGTACTGGATGGAAGTATTTCATACTCTCTCTCTGGTGCTTAAAATCAGATTAGAACCAAACCCACTGACTGCCCTGTTTGGGGTCATGGAGGGAGGAAGGAAGTTAACCACTGCACAGGGGCACACTTTGTCTTTTGCCTCCCTTTTGGCTCGTCGGGCAATTCTGTTCAGGTGGAAGGATCCCTTCCCTCCTACTCGTGCACAATGGCTGGAAGACATCATGTCCTGCTTAAAACTGGAGAAAATTAGATACTCGCTTCAGCAATCAAATAAGTTCCAGAAAGTGTGGGGACCTTTTCTAGAAGCATTCCAGACCCTGTGAACTATACTTCATATTTCTTTTGTATTCCTAGTGCAGGCTTTTGATGTTAGAGTGACCTCATATTGTGATTAGTAATCTGGCAGTGACATGGGAGGGATTAGTTTGGTCTGTAGTTTGTTTTTGTTACTATTTAATATTTTTTTCATACTGTTTAATTGTTTTTTTTATATTTTGTACACTGGTGTATGCTATGATTAACATGCCTCAAAATATTTGTAATTGACATTCAGCATTTCACCTGTTTTACTTTGTGAAAATTTTAATAAAAAGATCTTGAATTAAAAAAAAAATCAAATATTTTCATACAATATTCTTGTTGTTTAGCTTCTCGTGCATTTCTTATCCATCTCTGCCATTTCCGTAAGTAGTCCTGATGCTTTACATGAAAGGAAAAGAAAAATGTCACATAGAAATTATTATAATTACTGTGGAAGAACAGGAGTGAATAATAAGAAAAATTGTAATCCTTCCCTTGAGTGAGACATAAAGCATGAAGGATTATGTAAAGTCAGTGTGGCCATTTAATTGCAGAAGAGGGCAGCTTGACCTTGGTATTCTGTTTCCATTAATAGTCTAAAAATGTCATCCAGCAGCACCAGTGGCTCTTCGAGGTAACAACTGTCCATTGTTGAGCTACTGCCCATTTTAACTCTGAATTACAATCTGTAAATACTCTTTCATTGCAAAGCCAAATTCCTTCCTTTACCTTAATGACTCTACACTAGAATCCATCCCCCTTTTCTGCCTCTTGTCATGAGAAAAGAGAGGATTAGGGAACACTAGATTACCTGAGGATTTGGGTAAATTAGGAATCCTTTCCCCTCATGATCTTTACACCGACAACCTCTCTGTTTCAGTCAGCATTTTCATGGTCAGTAGGCAAGTCAAGAGTAATGAGAGCTCCCTGGGTGTAATCCACACCTGCCCCAGGCTGAACTGAAGTTATACAGTAGATGCATCAAACGCCCCTCTCCTCCACCTCAGGCTCAAGGTTAGGGGGTATCCACCTCTCCTGGGCTATGACCTGGCAAACTCACTTACAAGATCCATTCCAGTGAAAAAAAAAATACTCGTAGGCCTGAGATCCCTCATCGACAGGATTGCAGCAGTTCAGGGAAACACATTTCCCCCCCTAGGGCCATGAATGAAGCATTCAATCATTCCTTCTGCTAAAGGAGGCAGAAACGGGGAAAAGGAGATTGATGGCAGCCTTAACAAGCTCTGGGCTCAGCAGGGCATTCCAAGATAGGCAGATTTGTTAAGAAGCAATTTTTGTCAGACTATGTTATATCCTAGTAATTATGTATAGCTGCTGATTGAGGGCTGAAACTTGTTGCGATAAATTGTGGAGCTGCAGGTTTATTTTAGTGCAACTCATAAGTTTTGAGGAATTCAGAGATTCATGGGTAAGAGACTTAAGCTCACATGTGTCAACATGTGTCAAACTCAAGGCCTGCGGGCCAAATCCAGCCCACCATAATTATTTATGTGGCCCTCTTGAGATTGAAAGTCATAATTGTCTAATGAAAGCAGCTGCTCTCCATCATGCAGCAACCTTAAGTACCGCCACAACTGGCCATTTGAGGTCATTCATGATCTTGATGTGGCCCGAAATGAAAATGAGTTTGACAGCCCTGCTTTTCCACGTCAAATTCAGTCGAGAAATCTTTTATATTGCGTTTCAAACTTTGACATTATAACATACATATGAAGTCAGAAAAAAAAAAACCTTCTTAAATCAGCCAACCGATTACAAAGCTACACCCCAGGACATGTGACTCATGACTCCCTGTTTGTTCCTTTTTAACACTGAAGGTTTCAAAATCTTAAAACCACAAAACGTAACTGCCAAAATGTAAATGTCATGCTTGACACTATTCATTGGATGTTGGACTGACCAACTGGACTAACAGGAACAACTGGAACACTTCAGTCAACAAAGTTTTACATCAATAAAAAAAGGAGCTATTGATTCAAAATCAGCAGCTTCACGAGCAAAGCTGACCAGATGGGTAAACAGGCATGCTTTAAGTCATTATTGCAACTCAATATTTACCCTGACGTTCATAGTCTGTGATTTCTGGAATGGCAACATGGTGTATTGCTTCGTGAGATCAATGCCAGCAATCATTAGCCAACATCGTTAACTCACCAGCCAAAGTCAGTTTCCTACCAGTCCAACTCCACATTAAAATGAATTATTTTCCCTAATGTCTCCACTTTCCTGGTCCTACCTTCTATCATGCTTGTGATATATAATGTGTGTGTGTGTGTGTGTGTGTGTGTGTATGTATATATATATATATATATATATATATATATATATATAAATATATAAGCGCACTATAAGCTTACCAAAAAGCTCCAGTTTGGTCTCATCTGTCCAAAGGACATTCTCCCAGAAGCTTTGTGGCTTGTCAACATGCATTTTTGCAAATTCCAGTCTCGCTTTTTTATGGCACATCAACTCTATGTTCATAGACTCAAAAACCAAGCATACGAAGAAAAGAACACTGTCTCTACGGTGAAACATGGAGGAGGCTCAGTAATGTTTTGGGGCTGCTTTGCTGCATCTGGCACAGGGTGTCTTGAATGTGTGCAAGGTAAAATTAAATCTGAAGACTATCAAGGCATTCTGGAGAGAAATGTGCTGCCTAGTGTCAGAAAGCTTGGTCTCAGTCGCAGGTCATGGATCTTTCAACTGTGAGTAACAGAATCTAAAAAAAAATCCAGAAAATCACATTGTATGATTTTTAAGTAATTAATTTGCATTTTATTGCATGACATAAGTATTTGATCACCTGTCAACCAGTAAGACTTCCGGTTCTCACAGACCTGTTAGTTCTTCTTTAAGAAGCCCTCCTGTTCTCCACTCATTACCTGTATTAACTGCACCTGTTTGAACTCGTTACCTGTATAAAAGACACCTGTCCACACACTCAATCAAACAAACTCCAACCTCTCCACAATGACCAAGACCAGAGAGCTGTGTAAGGACATCAGGGATAAAATTGTAGACCTGCACAAGGCTGGGATGGGCTACAGGACAATAGGCAAGCAGCTTGGTGAGAAGGCAACAACTGTTGGCGCAATTATTAGAAAAAAATGGAAGAAGTTCAAGATGACGGTCAATCTCCCTCGGTCTGGGGCTCCATGCAAAATCTCACCTCGTGGGGCATCAATGATCATGAGGAAGGTGAGGGATCAGCCCAGAACTACACGGCAGGACCTGGTCAATGACCTGAAGAGAGCTGGGACCACAGTCTCAAAGAAAACCATTAGTAACACACTACGCCGTCATGGATTAAAATCCTGCAGCGCACGCAAGGTCCCCCTGCTCAAGCCAGTGCATGTCAAGGCCCGTCTGAAGTTTGCCAATGACCATCTGGATGATCCAGAGGAGGAATGGGAGAAGGTCATGTGGTCTGATGAGACTAAAATAGAGCTTTTTGGTCTAAACTCCATTCGCCGTGTTTGGAGGAAAAAGAAGGATGAGTACAACCCCAAGAACACCATCCCAACCGTGAAGCATGGAGGTGGAAACATCATTCTTTGGGGATGCTTTTCTGCAAAGGGGACAGGACGACTGCACCGTATTGAGGGGAGGATGGATGGGGCCATGTATCGCGAGATCTTGGCCAACAACCTCCTTCCCTCAGTAAGAGCATTGAAGATGGGTCGTGGCTGGGTCTTCCAGCATGACAACGACCCGAAACACACAGCCAGGGCAACTAAGGAGTGGCTCCGTAAGAAGCATTTCAAGGTCCTGGAGTGGCCTAGCCAGTCTCCAGACCTGAACCCAATAGAAAATCTTTGGCGGGAGCTGAAAGTCCGTATTGCCCAGCGACAGCCCCGAAACCTGAAGGATCTGGAGAAGATCTGTATGGAGGAGTGGGCCAAAATCCCTGCTGCAGTGTGTGCAAACCTGGTCAAGAACTACAGGAAACGTCTGATCTCTGTAATTGCAAACAAAGGTTTCTGTACCAAATATTAAGTTCTGTTCTTCTGATGTATCAAATACTTATGTCATGCAATAAAATGCAAATTAATTACTTAAAAATCATACAATGTGATTTTCTGTTTTTTTTTTTTAGATTCCATCACTCACAGTTGAAGAGTACCTATGATAAAAATGACAGACTTCTACATGCTTTTCAAGTGGGAAAACCTGCAAAATCGGCAGTGTATCAAATACTTGTTCTCCCCACTGTATATGTATACATATGTGTGTGTAACATCATTGCTGAAACTCGGCAGGGAATAGTCCGAACTGAAACTGCCTTGTACATATGGACAATGTTCCTTAAAGGAACTTAGTGGTACAGATTGAGCAAAACTCTGCAAGATGGAGCTTAAATGACTGAGAGCAAGCCCAGAGATGAGTTTGTAGGAAAGCACATGTGACTTGAATTTGATTCAGCAAGCAATTGACAGCCCGTGGAGGTCAAGGGTGAACTAATTACTTATGGATTAGAAATGAACAAATATCGATGTTAATAAGATTCCTGTAAAACATTCAGCACTGAATAACTCTTTGGCAGTAAATCTTCCTTGGGGATTTTGTCGATGTTCAGCTAAAAGAATTCAATAAAAAATAAGCAAATCTTAGGAAAAGATAGTAAAAGAGGAATGGAGCAAAGTCTTGTTTACGTGACTTCCAGAGATCCTACAGGGAGCCGACATGGATCGACCCTGTTTAAAAAAAAAGAGGGTAAAATCTAATAAACATCAGATTAACAGTGCTGTTTAACCCAAATATTTTTTTAATTTCATTTTGTCAGTTGTGAAAAGCCTTATAAATGTTGAAGTTGGCTTAACAGGTGGCCTTTTTTGCTTGTTTGCTTCATTGTTGATGTGCATCTGAGATAAGAATTGTTTTTCTTCCTTTAGGACACTGATTTCTAAGCTCTGCTTGTCAGACTATAAGCGCAAATCATAACTATAAATGAAAATATTCCAAATGTATCATAGTAATATTCTCATCCTACTTCTCCCTCTACTGGGGCTCTTCAGGTGTGTCTGTGTGCAACATTGTTGAAAACTGTCACACGAAAGATAAATATCTACATCTAGAGTTCATCAGTTTTCTGCTTATCCCATCTCACCGAAGCAGATGCTAATGTGCTGTGAAGGCGAACGCCACTGCATTATCAGTTAAATACATGGTTCCTGTCAGCCAGAGAGCCTCTCTGCTCTACTGTGAATCAATGAGCCCTCCCAACAGGAAAGGAAAGTATAGATTACCCAGGGCTACAAGTCTGAGCAAAAGTCAATCACAAAATGACGTTTGTTGCCTGCAAATGGCAACTGGTGATGCCTCGTTGGCACCAAGTTAAAATGTTGCTCCCTAATTTACTGCTTTCAAATTGTACACCTTTGTCTTTCTTAAAAGTCTAGAAAGATTTTTCTTGGAAAAAAATAAATAAATTGCATTTGTGTGTCCAGTGGCAAGAAATTAGTAAAAATATATTTGTAGTATTTAAAATTATTCATCACTTTCTTTGAATCTGGACCCATCTTTTTCATTTGAACATTGGCAACTGCAGACTTAGATGTTATGTGTAATAGACCTGTCACTGATGGTTACTATCACTGGCTCCATTCACTGCCCAGTCGGAGAGAAAAAGAAGAAAGTGTCAGAATTATTTAAGAGTCACTTTTATATAACATTGTCTCTGATTGTTATCGTTTTTGTTTCTGACAGCAGAGCCAGATCATTTTTTTTTGCGTTGAGCAGCAGTACCGAAATCTACATTTACGCCCATTTTACCTTTCTAGCTGACTACTTAAACTGACAAAGACATTGTTACTGGCTTTGTTGTGTCGGTTCACTTATTATCCCACTGGGTTTGTGTCAGAACTGCCAAGTAATACTTACAATAATGTCACTTTTTGTGTGTAAAACGATCAGCTTCAGACATGTTCTTCCCCCTTCACCTAACAAGATGGACGAGCTGGAGAGTACAGAAAAAGCAGCATCCTTCTTTTCACAAAGACCTGGCTCACACCAAGCATCCCAGACACCACTGTTATGCTGGATAACTTTCACCTTCTGCAGGCGGACGGAACTGTTGAGAGCGGTACGGAGAAAGGAGGAGGCCTGGCTGTGTTCGTGAACAAGAGGTTGTGTAAACCTACACACTGCACTGTTAAAGCAAAACTGTGTACTAATGACATTGAACTGTTAGCAGTTTGCATGAGAGCATAATATCTGCCACAGGAGTGCTTACATGCTACTGTAATAGCGTTGCACGTCCCCCCATCTGCTAAGGCGGACACAGCTTCTGATTCTCTGCTCTCAGTAACCAGCAACCTGCAGACTCAGCACCCACAGGCCCTCTTCCTCATCTCTGGAGACTTCAATCATGCTTCTCTCTCATCTGTTCCGCCCACATACACTCAGTACACTGGACTTGTTTTATGACAACACCAAGGAGGCGTATTCTGCACCTGGAAAAGCCCGGCAGCACTGTAAGAATCTATAAGAATCTCGACTTCTCCGGTGCGTTTAACACCATCCAGCCGGTGATTCTGAGGGAGAATGGGTGTAGACCACCCGCTGTCTTCATGGATCCTGGACTACCTCACAGACCGACCACAGTTTGTGAGAAACAACAACTCTGTGTCTGACCTGCTCACCAGCAGCACGTGTCTGCACATGACCTGACTGTTGCTAGTTTGGAGAATTCTTGTCAAGACATTTTTCTTACACCATTGGCAGTTATTTTTGTTTAATATAAGACAATTTGACTAGATTTAGGAATATTAGGCTTATTTCTATTAGGGGCTGTTCTTGCAGTGTCCCTATTTATTTGTAGATATGCGACACAGCGCTTAGGTTACATTACAGCTAAAAATGTTGCTGCGTTGAAAGCTACCTGTAGTAGCAGAGAATTATTTATTTTTTTGTTTTTTTCTTCAGCTGTCAGGTCTGCAGTCTTTTCTTCCTTTATAAGTTACATCGGAGTTCAGGCAGTTGACAGATCCAGTTGACAGATCCACATGTATGGCTTAAACTTTCATCAGTTCAGCAGAGTCCTTCAGTTACAAAAACAAATCTGATTATTTCGAGTCTAAAAACTTAAATGAATTTTTTCTTAAATTGTTTTCAGTAAAGATTTTTGTTGAGGATCAACATCACTTGTTTCATAATTTTTTTAATATAATTATTTTGACAAGTATGTCTCTTTTAGAATAAGATGAATGACTGATAATAGTGTCTTCTGGGCTAAGCGACACTGTGTCTGCAGATTCTCATTCGGCTTAACCCTGCACATATCCCAAATATAACAACCAAAATGCTAACTGCTTAAGTGCCCAACTCTCGAGAGGTTTCAGAAAAGTAATCCATGATGATGTTTAAATGTACTTAAATTTTGATTTATGTTCTTTGTAAAGCCCTTTGGATTGCCTTGTCCATGAAATGTGCAATACAAATAAACTCGCCCCGCCTATTGACCATTTACTGTAACTGTGATGATCTGATGTGTCAGCAGCACCAGGACCTCCTGTACTCTGGCTGCGTCACTGACCATTTCAGGGAATCCATCATCATTCCAATCCCCAAAAATGCACCGGCTGAGGACCTAAAGGACTACAGACTAGTGGCACTAACATCTGTGCTGTGCAAATGTATGGAAAGGGTGGTCTGCAACCTCCTATCAGGCATGGTGTCAGACAAGCTGGACCATTCCAGTTTGCTTACATGTCTGGACGTGATGTGGAAGATGCAACCGTCACACTTTTAGACACTTTGACCAAGAACCTGGACTCAGCACATCCACGTAGCAGGATTTTATTAATTGACTTTTCCTCAGATTTTAACACTGTCATCACTGATAAACTTTTACATCACCTCTCTGATCTTCAGGTTCAGCCAACACTGACCCTGTGGACTAAAGGTTTTCTACTGGATAGGCCACAACAGATGTGTTTTAATGGTGCTAAATCAACAAAGCTTATTTTAAACAGTAAACTCCCCCAAGGTTACGTTTTATCCCCCAATCCTCTTCTCTGTGTACACCAACAACAGTGTAACAGTAAAGGTATGGCACTTTTTAAATATGCTTATTTACTACCAGCAGGTAGTAAATAACATTTCCCAAACTTTTGCTGAGCTCTCTTGGGAGCTCAACTTCTCAAAAACGAAGGAGCTATGCTGTGGGAGCAGACAAGGCATCGCCTCTGTTTCAGCCACTTAGCATCCAGGGTCAGCCAGTGGAACAAGTGCAAGTATTCAGATACTTGGGCACAGAAATAGACACTTTCCTGGCCTTCTCACAACACTCAGACACAACATATAAAAATGCACAACGTCATCTCCACCTGCTCAGAAAACCAGTTCAGCAAGGATGTGTTAAACTTGGTTTACCCCTCCTATCCCTAATTGAATCAGTTCTCACTTTCAATATCTCTTCCTGGAACAACCAACTTACATCAAACACAAAACAAGACTCTCACGTAAAGTGAATCATGCTGCCAAATCACTGGCTCCCCCATCTCCCCCTATCTGAGCTGTACAGCCGCTCTGATCAGGAAAGCCAAGCTGATCACTGAGGACCCCTCTCACCCCCTCCATCACTCCTTCCGCCTACGACCATCAGGCAGGCGCTTTAATGTACCACTGGCCCATAAAAACATCTACCAGAAATCCTTCATCCCTCTGCAATTGCCATATTAAACAGCACAAAATGAACACTGCGGCTGATACCTCAACACCCCATGTCTTGTTTAATAATGTCTGTGTGAATGTTTCTTTGTGACTGGAGCCTTGTCAAAGAATATTTTCTGTAACAGACAATAAAGTATTATGGTATCCTATCTCTTACTGCTAAATGTGCATGTTAGCATGTCATTGGTTGGTTTGTACTTCAGAGTGAGCAGTTATGACTGGTGGGGATTTGTTCATAGAAAACAGAGCTGGGATGGCAGTGGAAGAAACTAAAACAATAATTTGCACATTCCCCACAGTTAAAAATTGGAGCAAGGTTATTGCTATAGTACAATTAAATACAATTAAATAACAATGTGATTCAAAATGCTATACAAAGACATTAAAACAAATAAATAGCATGATTTAAAATGTAAACAAAAAAGAAAGAAATACAAACAATAGTTAAAACCAGTAGTCAAAATATGATTAGGTTTTGGAACTGCACATTTAGAGCTTAATTCAAAGGCAGCTGAAAATAGGTGAGTCTTCAACCTGGACTTAAAGTGTTTAGAGCTGATCTTAGGCTTTCTGGGAGTTTGTTCCAGACATGTGGAGCATAGAAGCTGAACACAGCTTTTCCATATCTGGTTCTGGTTCTGGTTCTGGGAACTGATAAAAAACGGGATCTAGATGACCTGAGGGGTCTGGAAGGTTCATACTGGGAAAGGAGGTCACTGATATATTTTGGTGCTCGACCATTCAGAGCTTCATACTATAATCAGTAGATGTTTTTCTGAATCTTTTTTTTGTGTCCATATAACCTGAACCTCTCTTTACACACTAAATGCAAACAAGTAGGGGCATGGCGCAGCTGGTAGTGCAGCCGTCTCACAGCCTGGGTTCGATTGCCGCCGGGGACGCTGTGGGCGCTGAAGTGCGTGTTAGTTCCCCCAGGACTTCGGACTTTTGGCGAAAGGGCCTTTCTGTGTGGAGTTTGCATGTTCTCCCCGTGTTCCCTTGGGTAGCAATGGGAGCTACCCTCACAAAAACATGCAACAGTCCTGAGCTATACATGCCCCCTCTGGCCAACCGGGGGCGCCAGATGGGGTGGGGAGGATCCGGCCGGAATAACGTGATCCTTCCACGCGCTACGTCCGGCCAGAGAAGCCCCACCCTGTCTGGTGAAAAGAAGCGGCCTGCTCACTCCTCAGGTTAAGGAGGAGACCTGAGCTCAGTGCAGGGCCTTCCCGGGGTTGGTAGAGGGAGCAATGCCCAGGACTGTCACTTAGGTAGGGGCAGCGGGTGATATAATGGTAAAATAACAAAAAATATAGATCACCTGTGGAAGTGACAGGGCTCTGAAATGCTAACATCCCATCATTATAGGCCTGTTTATGTGATTTTTGAAGCAGGTGTGATACAAGGGGGATGTACGGCCTCATTTTGTTTTCAGAATCTGACTCTGACATCTCTTATCCAAACATGAATACCTATTTTACCTTTATCTTTGAACTATTGTAGATATTACTGTCAGGGGTATTGTGATAGACTCAACAGCTCCACTTCTAGTATAACTAAAATAGACCAACAAATGGAAAAAAAAGGCCTTTCCTGCCAAATGATAAACTATGCTGAAGTGGTTACCAATGGGTTTAGCAGTCTGCCGAATACTGTATAAAACTATGTTGAGTGGTGACAAGAGCAAGTCTAGAAGCTTAAATAAACAAGACCAGTTTGAGGTCAGTCTACTTCTTTCAATACATAGTTTAGGAACAAGGCCAATAACTACACTACAGAGGAATACACAAACTGTGAAAAATAGAGTGGTATTGATTTAAAGAAACAAGCTGGCTGAAACAATCATTCTTAGAAAATCTGAACAAAGCAGCGGAGTGTCATTCCAAGACAACATTTTTTACCTTTATAAGGAGAAGTGGAACTCTCTTTTTTGTTTGTTTTTCTCCTGACTACATCAGACGATTCTGTTAGACTTGGACAAAGTTAAAAGTGTGGCAACAAAAGAGTTCGGATCGGGGAGGCTTATTTCGGCATTTCATTCCCCTTTTGGAAATGTCATCTCTGTCTAATGGTTTTAAAATTCCAAAGTGGTGTTGCTTTCAGCAAAAGCAAAGCACAGAGCACCATTTGAAAGCAGAATGAAAAGGAAAAATGTTTTAGTTGTTATCCAGACAGGAAATACAAGATGAAGACAAATTATTTGTGCTTCTCAATGACTTTATGTCACTGATATGTCACCCATGTGATACTTCTTGTAAGTGAAAAGGAGCAATAAAGTGGATAATATTAGGAGGTGCTAGCTGCTTTTCTGTCCCATTGTTGGGTCAGCTTATGTAAACTGAAATGAAAATTCACATCAAGCACCTGGTGTTCCTTCGCATATGAAACTCCACTCTTCTCACAAGAGAAGAATTCCAAAAGGGAATTTGTTAAACATAAAGTACTTGGCCTATTTTCATATACGTCCCGACTAATCCTACTTACTGCCTCATTTCATAGTTTTCCCTGTATGTTTTTGGGTTGTGTCCAAGTTTTTATAAAAACACTAAACATAAATAATTTATAATAGCCTAAAAACTGTGTATCCTATTTTTTCATATCCTTCGTTGTGGGTTTTGACAATCGTCAGACAGAAAACCTTTTTTTTTTAACTCCACCTGTGCAAGTAGCAGCCATGATAACACCAGGTTAAATAATCTAAAATTATATGTAAACAATAGCCATCCAGTTTATTAGCTTCTTCAATTTATTTCGTCTTTTTGTGAAAAAAAATGTGACAAAAAAAAAATCCTTAAAAAGTGACACGCAACAATGTTTCCTTTCACCTTGCAAGTAACAGCCATAACGACAGGTTAGGTTTAAAAACACGAACAACTCAAAAATTATGGAAAGAAATCTAAAAAAAAAAACAAACCCAAAAAACACTTTTTCAAGTAGCAGCCATTATAACAGATATAACAGGTCCCTTACTCCAAACAGCTAAATAAAGGCATCTTAATGCTTCCTCTCTTATCACCTTTTACATAAGAAACATTGGATCATCCTTAGTAAAGGGGAAAATAAGTTTTCCATTCTATAATGACCATCCAACCAACAAGTATTTACATAAATATATAGGAAAAACCTAATTGAAACAGGAAAAGTATGTTTTTTTTCTTTTTGAAAAGTTTTCGATTTGTGAAGCTTGACGATTATGACGTTTGGATTCTATTGAGGGAAACCATTCTTTTGAAACTCCCAACAAAATTATTCCTTACACCTTTTCTGAACAACGCAGTGTTTTCCAACAGGGTCATAGAAATGTGCTAGAAACAGATATAAAAAGGCAATTTTCATGATTCTAAGCTGCATCTCAATGCAGAGCTGAAGACTTTGCATCGATGCAGGGACAGTACGAGGCAACACAGTTTTCAGCTGACTAAAAAAGCCCCTAAAAACAGTAAAGATGCACAGAGTACTTCAACTGTTCAACAAAACCATTGTGGTTAAAATAATCGCATCCTCAACAAATACAAGGTTCTTTTCACTTAAATCTGTGTCAAACTCAGAGAGAAGAAGAGACTTATATCAGTCGCAGATTTTTAAGGTAAAAATGTATACACTTATTATGCTCTCATCACTAATTTTACAGCTATAGTTACACTTTATAACAAAACTAAAGGAGTTTCTGAGTAAAACCAGTTGAGATGCCATTACATATGATTCTTGTATGTCTGTGGCTTATAGTGTGTAAATACAGTGTGTACTGTACAGTGCAGGTTACTCACACATATACTGTAAGTGCAGTACTGGAGAAAGACAGTGGACTGATTTTAAAGCATTTAATTTGGCTGCAATGGCATTTTAGCCAGACTGTAGCCATCAAAGACACGCACGCACGCACGCACGCACGCACGCACGCACGCACGCACGCACGCACGCACGCACGCACGCACGCACGCACGCACGCACGCACGCACGCACGCACGCACGCACGCACGCACGCACGCACGCACGCACGCACGCACGCACGCACGCACGCACGCACGCACGCACGCACGCACGCACGCACGCACGCACGCACGCAAAAGTTACTAAGTGAGCAATTTCATCCATCATGTATAATCCAACCCACTAAATTCCTTGATCCGTCAGCCTTCTTACTGCAAATGGTTTAATAATGGATGGAGAATTTCTATTGTGCCTGTAATGCACTGAAATCTGCCTGGATTAGCGATCATACAGCAGAGTTAAAGGACCTTGTTTTGGTATTTGCCTCTCCACCTCCTACTCTCCCATTTTATTCTTGTCTGGCGTAATGAAGCATTTCAGTTGTGTAATACTTCATTGCCCATCATTATTTATAAGCATGCAATATACATTTCTTACAGTTGATTATGTTCATTACAGTTTCTGTAGTGTCTGCTTGGCCCATTTCCTACAGCTGCACCATCATCCTACATTTCTGCAGTTTTAATAGAGCTTATTCCTATTAGAAAGTGGTTGCCTCAGGCAGCCTACTAAGCTCATAGCCCTCTGCTAACCCTTGGCTTTAGGTTTTATGTGTTTCTCTTAGTGTCTTGCTACAGCAATCCCAGATTTTTGCAAGCTTACTGGCTTGTTTTGTCTTCATTTCAAAATATTGGACCAGAACAGCTTAACTTTCTAAGACTTAAAACTCTGAAGGAGGAAAATGTAAATGCTGAAGAACCGCAGAGGTTGTGAGCAGCAAGTGACTGACCAGAATAAGTAGCTGTCCGTTTTGACGATCCAATGAACAAACAAGTTGGCTAATACAGATTCATTTATTTAGCAGTTATGGGACTTGGGCACCCTGCAGTCATTCGGGTCAATTCTGAATCTCTGATTAATTCAGTTCTCCGAAAGATGCACTCAAACAAATGCTGGCAAACCTCATGAAATGAAGCAACATTGCAAAGCAATGTGAGCAAAACGTCCCCCAAGACAATGTCGGAGAGTCAATATGCCATGTGGATAGATGTGTTTCTGCTGTCTATTGAATCATGACCAATTTCTGTATTTTTTTAATTGAATATTGATACAGAGCAGGATATAGTGTTGCTGTGCAGCCAAGGTTTTATTTATTTCAAAATTCAAAATCAGATATTCATCTTTTTTACCTTTTCAGGGGCCATGACATCAGCTCATCCTGTTTCGCATATTGATTATTGAGGTGGAGTGGGTTTTACATTGGATGCCATTCCTGACACAATCTTCCCTATTTTTCCCGAGCTTGGTACTGCTGCTATGAGTGGCTAGAGGGACATGGGAGTAAGGTGGGGTTCAGTGTCCTGCCCAAGGACATGTGGTGTGTGACGGGACTGGGGATCAATCCATAACCTTCCAGGACAACCCTTTCTTCCATGGTTTTTTCAGTATACCCTGATATGTAAAATGTTATAAGTCAAATATAACTAAATGATGGCTGCAATTTATATTTCTATGCATGGTAGCATTTGCTTATGTTTTTCAACAGTCTGTGATATTACATAACATTTTCACCAAGTAAAATATCTATATGCAATTTTTCCTAAACATAATGTGCAATTCAGGGGTGCAAATATTTCAAATCAAATTGTACACATTGTTGGGGTGTTAGTTATCAATAAGCATTTTTTACACCAGAGCATGGGACGGAACTAAAAAAAAAGGACATAAAGAAAATACTGCAAACAAATAAATACATGAGTCCTGGCTGACATTCTTACCTGGCAGGTCAGAGAAGAGTAGGATGCATTCGTTGAAACCGTTAGCCAAAAGACGGTCCCTCAGCTGCTGCAATATGGCGACTCCAATACAGAACGGGAATGAGGAGTTGCCCAGAAGCAGCGTGTCCCATAAGTGGAAGATCTTGTGCAGTGGGAAAACATCTGTATGGTAGGTTTGGAAACAAGCACAACAAAGAGAACGTGAACACAAGATTGTCTGTAAATTAAAAGGTGGAGAAATGGAGAATCAGTTTGTATAGAAACAGTAAAGTGTATTTGCATATCACATTTACTTTACATGGCTTCCCATTTAAAAGCTCACGAGGCAAAACTGTTCATCGGCGAGGTCGCCTGGATGCTTGCTTGATGCGGGGGAGGCAGCTGGTAAAATGCTTTTAGGTGGGTGGTGTTGAGGAAAAATAACAGGAAGAACATCAGCAGTCTGCGGAGCTTGAGAATCGAGAACCCACACCAGCTTCATGCAAGCCAAATAAAACCACATCCTGATAACGTCCCAATGCAGCAATTATTGAAACCATGGATCTTTCAGACTCCCACTCTATTGACGTGCATGCAGGAGAACCAATACTGCCATTCGGTGTACATCACCCTGTGGCTTGTGAGGGGTTAAACTGGCCAGCGGAGGAGTTTGTGTGTACAATGCCACAGAGGTGAGGCAGACCGGCTGCTGAGAAAATGCCTCAGAGGGTCTCAATCAGATTAGCAGTCAGCTGCGTGTATGAGAGTGACAGTCGGTGTGTTTGTGTGTGAATGGAAGATGACCTTCCAACCTTGATTCATATTGGATCGGGACATTAGCAGTCAGAAGGGCACAACTGACTACTGGACTCACACAATGGCTCAATGGGAGGATAAAGGGAAAGGAGAGTGACATCACAGTCTCTCCAACCCTGAAGTGATCTGTTAGAGCGGCCACATGTCATTGATTGAAAGTATTACACTGCCAAGTTCAAAGCTCAAATAAATCATAGCATCAAGCAGAGCCGCCGCAAGGGGTGTGCGAACCGTGCGACCGCACGGGGCCTCGCGCCCCAAGGGGCCTCGCACTATGGGCCGTTTTTGAAAAAAAAAAAAAAATAATAATATATTTTTTTTTTTCGTTTTTTTTTTTTTCGTTTTTTCCCTTATAAATATCAACAGTCACATTCCATTTCAGACCTAAATGTGTACTAGTCTGTGCATATCAATAAAATATATGTGCAATGATGCGCGTGTCTGTTGTTCAACACAACTGATCAGACCAAGCGCAGACACAAGCTGCTCTGATCCAGATGGGTGGAGTTGGAACAAACTGTCACACAATGTCGAGAGAACGAGACAGATTCAGGAAATTTCCATCTGGGGATGAAAAAAGAAAAAAACTAAAGAAAATGGAAGAGTTTAATGCCTCTCTGAAAGGCTTGTTTGATAAATTTGTTAGAAAAATCACCAATCCGATCAGGTCTCAAGCAGCCGTGGGGCCCCCCGTCGAGGCAAGTCAAATGATGATGAGGCAGGGGAAGGTATCCAGTATTTTGCTAATTGGAGAGTTAAAATTGCGCATATAGACACCCGATCCGACCCAAAAAAAAACAAAATTTCGTACAATGTACAACTGCATAAATATAAAACTCTTCCACCATGAAAATGGCTAAAACATTCAATATAGTAACTTGCGTCACGTGATGTGACGTCTCCAGCAAAACAGATTTCAAAGCACTGAGTTGCCACTGTTTCCGTGGAGGTGACAGTCTTCTAGGGGCCCCCCCCGAGCCATTTCGCACAGGGCCTCGCAAATCTCCCAGACGGCTTGGCATCAAGTATATCTAAAATAATGCGGATATCCAATTAAGGTAAATTACTGCTTTAAGAATGTTTGCTGCAAGACTGCAGACTGTGATGAGACAAAATGAAATAGAGAAGGCATAAAGTTTTTCACATTTGTTCTTCACAATGTGGCCGCCGAGAATAAATTGAGGTTAATTATGTTTCCTTTAATTGTTGTAACAATGATCGATGGCTTGTGATGACGTGCCTGTACAGTATTTCAGAGATGTACCAGGACCGTGTGGGGAAACAGACGCGTAATGCTGCCATCAACTGAAAAAGCGTAAGCTAAGAGTGGACCTACACACATGCAGACACAAACACGATGAAACCCTTACAGTATGTATCTCTGATGACACACGGGAAGGTTAAAAAGGACTACCGGATGATGCTGCTGTGTAGAATCAACAACATTTAGGTCTGTGCTAGAATGTAATGACAACGATTTAAACATTACTTTACGCTCTTTGTAGTGTAGAAGTGCTGAAAATCCTTTATTTTGAGTTTTGTCAGCTTGTTTATGACTATGTGGCCATTACTGACACATGAATATCCCACAGATGTGCCAGTATTCATGGACTTAATCTGACACATTTCCCACAAACAGGATTCAGGATTTTGTGACAAACTTGTTTTATATGACTGGAAAACAATAATGATCATCTCCAGTGATGGTGATAGGACATGCGATAGCCAAGTAGAGAGTTCCATCTAGTTTAATGATACAAAAAGGGGGAATGTTATGCTCTGCACCCACTGAAGAACAGCCTGTACCTTCACGGTGTCTGATAAAGACATCAGAAGCCAGACTCCTCAAACATGTAGAGAGATGGAGTTACAGGTCTGAAGGTCGCCTCTCAATTTTCCCCGATATTTTTTAAAATCCTTTTTCAATTCTTAAGTAATCCTAAATGTTTTTTATTAAATTCCGGAAAACATTACATTTTAACTGCTTATGATTTAGGGGAAAAGGTGCGTCTTATAAATATCGATTTCAGGACTCAGGAGAGGATTTTTAAAGAATTAATAAAAACGAGCATAACGGCTTATAAAAATCCATCAACCTCTCCTCCCTCGGGAGCGAGGCTTCGCAGTAAGAGCTGGTGCATTTGCCAGTTGTATTAAACCCATATTTATTGAAGGGTTTTTATTTTTACCATCCTAAAGCTGAGTGTCTAGAATTGATTTTGCTGACTACAATCTTTCACTGGATCTAGTCAAACTTTATATATTTATTTACTTGTCTTGTTATGAGCTTCAAGTTAAAATGCATTGACTATGAATTCTCAATTCATCTTTAAAAGAAACAAGTGTGTGACTGAAAAAAAAAACTGGATTTTGTACGTCTTATTCATTAGATTAGATTCATTTATTATTCACTCACTGGTCCTGTTTTTACCTGCTAATTAAAATCTTTCAAGAGGGATCTGATCACAAGTCCACAACTCTAAGCATATCTGTTCACACTTGGCATTAACATGTGTCTTCACGTGTCTTGAGAGGCAATATGTGATCCAGTCTCCCTCCCTAAATAGTATGAAAGTACATTACTTCTACCTTCAAAGAGCTAAGCATCCAGTGTGGTAAGAAAGTTCAGCAAACTCAGAGCCAGCAAACATTGAGGAGAAACTCAGACTTTCCAGTGGAGCTCCCAAAAAAATCGATCATCCTACTTTTCTTTGTTAGAATTAAGGCTTTCATCCCAATCAGAATTGGAAATTAAGGAAACATTAGTCTGTGAAAAAGGAACACTGCTGCACTGCGGAAGGGAACAGCATCAGCGTGGTGTGAACTGTTCTTCTATTGTGTCTATTAACAATAGTTTGCCCGTATCTGGGTTACTTTAGTTTGTCTCTAGGGTCCTTATCTATATTATCATCTAAGTGGATTGACATTATTGACTTTAGTCCGATGCTTAAAATACCAATTTATTTGGACTTCTGTTGATTGCCCAGGACTGGTGCATGTTTTTTGTGAGGGTAGCTCACATTAGCTACTCCCACACAGAAAGGCCCTTTCGCCAACGGGAATTGAAACCAGGACCTTCTAGCTGTGAGACGGCTGCACTACCAGCTGCGCCGCCGTGCCGCAAAATATTTCAAATTCATATATTATATATTTAATACATACATTTTTAGTAATTGTTTGAATTTTATAAAACAAAGAAATTAAAAAAAAAAACAATTTTTTTTTTTTTTTTTTTTTTTTTTTTTTAAAAAGGAGCTTGAGGCTCCTTTTAAGAAATGAGACTCTCTAGCGCCACCCTTCACCACGACGGCCGTTGGGGGTACTGCAGCCAACAGTGAAGCCGGCACGGGAGAACTGGGAGAACGCACATGCAGCGTCATGTGACGTCACATCCGCAGCCCAGCGCGGGAAATTCGGGACCGAATTGCAGCACATTTTTCAGCAAACAGCCTGTTCAAGGCAAAGGAGAGATAAACTAGAGGGCTCATTCTTTTGGGTTTGGAACGCTTCATCTGACATTATTACTAGAAAACTTAAAATGTATACGTATTTTTTTCATAAATCTTGCCACAATCCGGCCTCAAGCTCCTTTAAATCACCTAAACTTTAAACTCTGACTTACAACAGTTAATCAATGGGCTCAGGTAAGTTGTTAGATGCTGTGTAAAGATGTAAAAAACATTATGCATCTATGTTTGATCCTTTAGTGTATTTTAATCTTTTGAAACAACATTTTTTTTTAAATCATCTTATCAGCTTCATCATGAGGTTGTCAGATGTTTTTTTAGATGAATGATAGTAAATCAGGTAATGTAGGACCGAGCGTGTCCATTCCCTTCAGGGTTGGAATTAAACAAGAGTTGTGATAATGTTCACAAAAATATTTTTTTTTGTGCAGAATGGAGCCAGGGGGGTTTCTTGTCTCTCTGTTCAGTAATTGTGACTCTGAATGAAGCGGACTGTAGACAAGTACGAGGGAACGCTACTTACGTGTAAACATAGTTAGAAACCAGGGAATGGCATACAGCTGTGAAGAAAAAAAGAAGAGAAAAAGTGAGATCACCAGATAGGGCTCTTATTTATTTGTAATGTTCAACACGATGACACATGAAACATCTCAAATATAAATCAATGAACTGCTTTTAACTGGATTGAGATCTTTCTACGAGAAAAGCAGCACATCCGTACAGCTGCTGGGAAACATCTGCTGAGTTTGGTTTTTAGTCAGCTGGGAGAAAGCAAACAATGAATGCCAATACACCAGCCATGTCATCACGCTTTCTTTACCCTCCTACTTCACAATCTCCATTCAGCTGCTCCTCAGGAGAGGAAGCACACAATGGAAAATGAAAAGAATACACACACAGACATACACTAACACGATAACACACACAGGTCCCACGATCCATAATATTCAGCAGCCAAAGGTCTGGAGCAGCATTACTGCAGCTTATCTCAGCCAGTTAAATGACAGTTAATTGTGGGGGAGCCAGTGAGTGCTCAGTGGACCTCTAGTGTGTCCAATAGTGATGAGCTGGAGAAAAAAAGAGAGAGTTAGTGCACTGCCAGTCCCATCCTCAGACGCAACCATCAACGGCAGAACTGCGAGTGCAGCCAGATTGCATTAGTGCAGGTGGAAACAGCAGACCCGGGAGAGGAGATGAGGCCAAATTGAAAGTGGCCTGAATTCAACCACTGACTACATGCAATCCAGCTCCCTACTTAGCTCATTATTCGACAGGAAAAAGAAAAGAAAAAAAACCTCAACACTGCAGTGTTATAAAAGTTTAGTTGTGGTTTCTGCCAAATGTTTCTTTTCTGAAAGACAAACTGTATTAAACTACCTGTGTTTTTATGTGTATCTAATAGAAATCAAACACAATCAAAAAGCAATCACAAGAGGACTTCTGGGAAGGATTTGTCGTCTTAGTTTAAACCAAAGATCTTTGAACATCACAAAAGGAAAAAAATGATTTATTGTCTGGAATTTTTGATTTGAAAGCTGTATTAACAAAGACTGTATTATCCTGATCAAACAATGAAAACAAACGTACAGCGTCTCTTTTGTGATGCAAGTCTGTGCTTGTAGCACTGTACAAGCAGTAAGTGTCAAGCATCAGCAGCAAAGTCTGAAAAACGTACTGCAGCAGCAAAACGTAGAGCGATTTGGGTCCAATCAAGAGAATAAAGAGTAAAAGATTAACTCTAATACCTACAAGCAAAATGTTTTCCTTTCTTTAAAGGAACATTGTGAAATTAAAACAGGCCTCAGTCTAGTATAAGATGGTAGTGAGTGTATACTTTTGTTAGTTGTTGTGTTCACAGCAAAATGGCAATTGATGTTAGCACTTGAGGCAAAATAAATCTGCTATTTTAAGCCTCAGACAAGACTTCTAAATGTCAAGTTATAGTCTGGATAGAGGACAGAGATAAAGTCTCTGGATAGAGTTAACTTGCGTTGTACTCAATTGTATGTGTGCGAAAGTTGTATATAAATATACTGTTTTGGGATCTCCATCTGGTTGCGGGTCTGTACAAGTGGACTACTGATTTCATGCACACTAATGGCAGTAGACACAAAAGGAGGAGAGTTCATGGCCTTTGCTCACAACTGAATAGGTACAGTATGGCAAAATAGGCATATGAAGGACAGGCCATGTGCTTTTGCATTTGCAGTAGTTCACACAACATTTGTTATTCAGCTCATATGGACTTAAAACAAGGTTGCAGCAAACAGAAGATCTGGCTGGACAAACAGCCATTTCTATAAAAGTTTCAGGATACTTACAAAGAAAAAATGACTTTGGCAGTCTGTAGGGACCCTATCTACACTGTCACTATCACTTCAGTAGAATGATGTTTTTGAGTCTTGTCTTGCCATTCCTGCTAAATAAATCCGATTTTCCTTCAAAGCTGCTTCACTTCTTAATATCCAAGAGCAGACTTTGAGCTGTTTCAAATCCACAACGTTCCTTTTCAGGCTGTCTGTTTGGATCACTCAGGACAGATCAGAAGGTGTGTTAGACCTGTTTTTTCATCTCTTTTTTTGCTCTACACTGTCATCTCTTGCTTGCTCTGGATGAGGGGTTGCACTGAAGTAATAATTTGATGCACCATGTTCAGTTCCTTAGCTCATATTTTTTTAATTAATTAGGATTATATACATTTTGGATATAATTGGTTTGTAACTAAAGTGTATAGGATTGCCTTTGACTGGACGGGAATGGACTTGTCATCAGTGTAAAGTGCACTGAGATGACTAAAGTAATGAATTGATGTATTACAAAAACAAGGCAAATTACCATCCAAGGCTGTTTGCACTCTGGAATGTTCTTTTAAATTCTGACTATCAACAATCACAGTTTGGTGTTTCCATTGCAGTTGCTTTAAAGCTGCATTATTTGACACCTCTCCGACCTCTCTGTGTAAAAACACAACTTTTCATGGTGTGATCCTTCAAAAGCCGCTCCACAGATGACGCATGTGCATCGGCAGGCTAACTGAAACCCTGGAGTGGCTGTGCAGGCATTAACCTTGTCACTGAGCAGAGCTGCAAGAAGGAAAGTGAAAGGCAGTATGAGGTGGTGGACAAGGTGTCAGGACTGTTATTAAGTGAACCTGGTAGACATTGGTCGCTGTATAAATTATCATCCGTGGACTATGGGGAGACTTTGACCCTGACCACAAATGCTGGAAAGGAGTAAGTGGAACAAAAAGTGTCATTGACAATGAAAAATACATATATATACACAGTATTTTTTTAATGGTCATTTTCCTTTGCCCTCGGCAAGGGGGCCAGAAAATACACCAAAAATAACTTTCTCCTGTCTTCGAGCTCCCACAAAAGACAAATGTTGCTATGCGAGTGTGTCCTGCACTGCTGCCTGTTGTCATCAGTCTGTCAGGACGCTTGCACCCTTGGTAACTTACATCTGGGATGAAGCCAATCTCATTTAGGTGGTTGCTTAGCTCTGGGTCATGAAAGGCAATCATTTGGGAGAAGACGGTCAAGTACTCTGGAACAAAAGCAAAAACGCAAAGGTCAAAATAATAAATCCTGTAGCCAAAGCACGCTCGTCTGAAACAAATGTAAGCATGGACAAAATTAAAGCTTTACAAACACGCATAAACATTTACAAAAAACCTTTGATAACAAATAACTTTTCTTTCCTCTTAAATTTGACACTGACTGCTGACACTTGGAAAGCAGCTTCTGTAAATGGTGACTGAACCTCCATTCGTCACGCTATAAGTCAAAGGAGCTCTGACCAGACGGATAAACCTTAAATACCTCTCCAGGGCAACTAACCGTGTAAAGATATGATAATAGTTGCATTCCCCACAGAGTTTGAGAGATGTATGGTGCATCTGTTTATCAGTCATGTAGGAATTGGTTGTGACATTTCTCTGCAGGCATTTGCAGTTTCATTTATTACCCTATCTCTAAATGATGTGGCTCAGCTGGCAACTCCATTAAAGCGGACTGAAATTAGTTTTCACAGCTTAGGAGCAACATGGAGCCAAAATTTAATCAACATTGAGTTGACGGCCTGATGCTATGTGCCAGCCGATGATAATTTGTTTTTGAACTTAACTGAAGTCTCTGACCACGTTTAATGCTTATTACCCCGCTTGCAGTGGTACTTGACCATGTGAGCTCAAAAACGCTGGAAGGCTCAACTGGAAAGAGGCAACTGCGAATCGTCATCAGTAAAAAACTAAAAAATGGGATTTTTATGAGACTGCTGTTCTACATCCAGATGTTTTCCTGATAGATTTGGCAACGAAAGCTTTGGATGTCTCACCTTGGATGACATGAGAGTTGTCCTTCAAGAAGAAGTTGTAGAGGTACTTGGGGATGAAAGCAGACATGCAGGCATACGCCAAGGCTGTGAAGTGTGACAGGAAGATGACAGGATGGTTGGGAAAAGATGAAAAAAAAGGTATGCAGGGATCAAAACGCAGAGCTGTCACAGTGGGAAGTGACATAAGAATTTCAAAACTGAAATTTTACCTTCATTGTTGAAGTTCAAATACAGGAAAGGAGCACAGAGTGAATCCAAACCTGAAATAATAATAATGATAAAAAAAACAATAAATCGAATCACACTGACTTGATGCGAGTTGACATTGAAGTTCCTGAGGACCAGGAAGAAAGTTTCCAAAGCAAGGCATGACCACCATCTAGTGTTCAGCTTTTTAAAGCACAACTATTTAAAAAAATAAATAAATAAATAAAAGGCAGGAAAACAGAAGGATAAAGGGAGATGACTGACCCTGCCAGTAGACCAGGTCTGGGTGGGAGACCACCCAGGCTTTAAGCACGCGCCTGAACTTTATGTGGCCTTGAGGAGATGAAAGCAGCTCGTCGTACTGGTGGCAGCGCGGGATGTCCACCTCGATCTGTGCTCCAAAACACCCACAGTTACTGAACGAAGGGAAGTTCAACTACACAGTCTGAGCCATGATCAGCTGCCTACCTGTCTGTCAGTCGGTATGGGCGTATCCTTGTCTATGCCTTCATACTTAGATTGAATGTCACCCTTCACAAAAAAGAAAAAAAGAAGTGATCAAATCTCTTTGATACACAGGAGCATGCTTTCTTTTTGTTGCCATTTTCACCTCAATGCCCAGCAGCGCAGCCCAAGCCAACCCCCGAACCAGAGGGGGAATATCCACTCTGGCCTCTTTCCACACTAGATTCCTCTTGTAAGGATAGGCCTGAAGAGAAAACATTAAACCCATCACTAACATTATAATGAGCAACGGGAAAAAACAGTACATTAATATCATCTTGGCCCTGACACTTCTGGATAGTCTCCATGATCGTGTAAGCTCTCAGTGTGTGTGACTTAGAGAACATGATACACATGAATTTCTGAGCAGCTCTAACCTTGAGCAGCCTGTCAAAGAGGATGATGCGCATGAGCTGGTACTCGGTATCTCTCTCGCGGATGATGAGTGGCAGCGTGACGGTGGCCGACAGCTCGTTGCTGCTGTTGGACTGAGGCAGGCTCGACTGTCTGACGGAGGGGAGAGGAAAACGAATGTGACAAAAGCCAAAATAAATGATGGGGTGTTTTGAAAAATGTGACAGGGAGGAAAGGTTGATGGGAGCTGGTTCACGGTGGAACAGGCTTACTCGTCTTCCAGTAGAGGGTAATAGGCTTCCCCAGCTACATCCTTCAGTCTCTGAAAGACACAACGTGTTCTGCAGTTTCAGTTTTTAAGCTCTGGATGCCATTTTTGAGAATTGGCATTAGCGGCAATGCGGCTAAATATTCAGACGGTTTACTTATGTATGCTTGTCACTGCGGATGTATCACTTTTGAATAAACTTTGATCGAAAGAAAGAGTGCTTTTCCAAAACAAATAACTTCATGCATAACCAGATCCAACGAAATTAATTTAATCACGGTGCAGCTCTGTCGGGTATTATAATCTTCAAACTTTCCTCAAGGCAAAAATGTACAATTATGTTGAATGTAAAGAAAATGTAAATGGTTTAGACTCCATTATCTAACATGGAGTGACACACCGGCACTGCATCAAAAATGTATTCTCTTCCTATTTAAACGTGGTCCCAGTGATGTAGCTAAAAAATAAATCAGGATAAGGGAAACGGGTCTTAATGTTATCCTAAAAAGAAAGTAATGTCCAAAAGACAGATTACAAATCAAGAAAAGAAAATTCCTGACAGTTTGCGCATAAAAGGCATCCTTGCTGCATACAGAATCCCAAGGTAAAACTGTGCTTTGATAAGATAAAACTACTTTAATGCAATATACAAAATCAATGCCACCTTCTTTGTTCTCTTACTCATTTAAGATGGATTTTGATGGAAGAGATAACTTTCCAACAGTCTGAAATACTTCTTGCAATCAAGGACAACACATCCTTTGGGCTTTTTGATAAAAATGCATATTTAACAACACATCCAAGCTCTGCAGAAACATTTTCTGCCATGATGGTAGAATATGCATGCTTTTACCACAATTTCATGATTTATAAATGAAACTTGGTCAAAACATCACAGAGATACAGCACAAACGCTCCCTTTTCAACCATAAATTTATATCACTGCTCAAAAAAGCTGTTTTTCTGAAAACAGGGTTGCAGGACGGTGTAGAGTCTTACATTTCTAAGCTGACACAGAGACAGCGTCACCGTGGTGTTGTCGAGCAAGAAACTTCGATCCCTTCTTTGGCCGAATGACTCCCCGTCCTCCAGGACAAAACTACAAAAACCCAAAAGCAGAAACGATGATGACAGTTGACTGAGTCTTTAATTTGGTCATATAAATGCAAATTCATGAGGATTTTTGCATCTCTGTGCATGTGTAAGACATACTTGGGTAGTGTGCAGATGGGAGGTTTGGACTGGATGATTTCCTTGTTGGTGAGCTCCTTCTCCAGGTCTCCGCCAGCCAGACACCACAAGTGGTAAACCTCGTCTATGCCCCGCTCCGACAAGTACTCTTCATCGTCGTCTAATGAAACACACGTGAAAAAAACAAACAAACTAGGAAACATTTCCCATAAGGCACAGGTGGCATTAAAACATAATGTCAAATTTCTAGTGCAAGTCAGACAAGAGAGAAAAACCAAAAATACTGAAGTGTATCCCAGTCCACAAAGTGGTATCCGATGTTTTGGGATTGTTTTTTTGTAGTCAGGTCATATCTATTACAGATTAACTTCACATGCAGTGTGTTTACAACTGCAATGAGAAATTGAATATTAGGGAAATGTGATGCAGCTGTGTTTTTTAAGTCTTACTAGTTAGAAGAAAAATTCCAAGTTATTTGAATATTACTGATGTTCTCATCTGGAAAGACATTAACTTGATACTCTACTTGGCACTAAATACTTCTAAGTATTTATTATCTTGATATCGATGCAGACATGATTAATCAAAGCAGTTCAGCTTCAGGAAATTGTGTGTGTGTGTGTGGGGGGGGGTTAATCAAAAGAGGATTTCACATGTTTGCGTGTTTTTCCTGCTTTCAATTCAGCATACGTCAGTGTAAATTTGCATTTTCTTTTTTGTGTAGGTGGGAGCGACCTTTGCAAAGGTCACTGATGTCATCTGGGAGCTCCAGATTTGCACATCGCAGGGAAGATGAGAACAGGGTGACAGGCTTTTGGAAGGGTGTGTAGAGGCAGGAAATGCCATTAAACACGGGGTCTCGCAGTAGGTCTGCAGGGCTCAGTCTGGTGGATGAGTACAGAACAAACACATGAGAGACGCCACACCAACAAAACATACAAGCTTAAGGTCTGCCATTGAGCTACCGATTAAATATAAAAAAAATGTTTATCCTGGTGCTGATTGTTTGCATTTATTTATTTAAAAAAAAAAAACGTATTTGTATCAGCATGCAGAAATCCATCCTCATAAAACCAACAAGACTGTTTCATGACCTGCGTAACTAAAGTTTATCTAAGATGCAAGAGTAAAAGCTCTGCAACAGCATATGATATCCAACAGAAACTGTATTTACCTGTTAGAAGGTAGGAAGGTCAAGCATTTCCTTAATAGTTCAAGCACATTCTCTGGCATCTCCTGTAAATATCGTAGAAGTTGGAGTAGCTACGGCTTGATAAATAAAGTACAGAAAGACTAGCATTATCAGTGATATAAGGTTTACCTTAATAGTGTCCAAACAACCATGTTCTTCAGCAAGAACTGTGACAATGTCATCCATACAACCTGGCAAAGAGAGAAAACATCCCAGTTCAAGCCCAGCCTGAAGAGCAAATTCCCTGAGATTAATAACACCTTCACTCACCCAAGGTTAAAATGAATTTCAGTTTCTCACTGATATCAAGGTTCTGTAGGAGTCTTCTTCCCTGGAATTGATTCAGAGCTTTAGGTTTTAAGGTGAAAAACATTCATATGGCAGGAAACAGTTTGAGGGGAAAAAAATAAAAAATAATACATATAATATATATATATATATATATATATATATATATATATTTCACGAATCTTCTCGTAATAAAGAAGGTTTAAGATAGACTCTTACAGCACACAGCTCAAAGAGCAAAACCCCAAGTGACCAGACATCACTCTTGGGTCCTGAGGCCAGAGGGGCTTCATCATGTGATGGATCGGTGGGGTGGAAGCAGCCCTGGGCGATCACCTCTGGAGCAAGGTATGATGGGTATCTGGGGTCAAAATGGCACATTGTCAGCTAGTTAGTAACACGTCTTACTGATGCTCAGTGTTGGGGATTTCATTCAAAGGCGTTCATAGTTATTTCCACTCATTTGTGAGGTTTTATGAATTGTTATAGTTCGCCCTTCATGTGAGGTATTTTTCATCAAGTATAACAACTCTGCAAATAGTTCTGCTATAAAAGAGGTCTAAACAGCTGTTTAGCAGTACAATCTTATAGTTGTTGGACAGCAATATTTTTTGAATTTCCCTGCCAGATGTTTTCTTGAACGGGTATGTGCCGTCTTTCCTCTTCTGCATCTGCTAAAGGATATTACCCAATCCTAGTGGGCAGGACATGAGGGCCTTTGGACATGGATAAAAGCTCTGTGATTTCTCACAGTTCCTCAGTGGGAAGCTACTTAATGCCCTAAAATATTGGCTCTTTCAAAAAAACATGTCGCAAATACGTCTTTCAAGACAGCGGATGACCCTTGTTAAAGAGCCAACAGAGGATTGAGGAGAGAAACACTTACCCGATTGGAAAATCAACATCTGCTCCGTGATCAGTCATGTGATAAAGGCCAAACTTTGCCAGCTTGACATTCCCCTACAACATCAAAATCCTTCTTAGAGTCACAGTTTTACATTTAGGAAAGTATTTCTTTTACTAAAACCCCATCCACAGAAATGCTGCATAACACTTAAAACAGAATACTTTTTTTTTTTATAAATCAATGATGCACCAGATTTTTTTGAACGGGTGACTTGTCTTTTTGAAAGTGGTTTGACTTTGTCTTGCTTAAAACTATAAGTATTGCCTTCTCTGGGAGAAAACAATTATTATAATAAGATGGAGAACAACATATTCAGAACTAAACCTTCATGCATCATTCAACATTAGCAGTGCCTAATCTTTAATGCAAGTCTTACATGGGATTTGCATTAATGAATTTAAATACCATCTCAGATTCTGGTTTTTGAAGCTTGCACTCAAAACAAACTGGCTCTTTTCAATGTGCATTTGTGAACGCAGCGTTTAACTGACTGCTCTGCAGACGTCTTCCCGAACAAATGCAGATTTCAGTGTTTCAGTGTTACTAGGGGCCTGGTTCATTTTTTTCAGGCTAATTTTTTCGTATAAACTGCATATTTTGTTTATCAGATGTAACTTTAAATATAAAACGATAAAAAACTATTTTATATTTAGAAACATTTTTCTGAAAAGCACAGCCTCTCTGGGATGCACCTTTGGGCACCCCAAGCCTGTTACTACCATGTTGCTAATGGAGCTCATTAGTTGTTTCACTAGGGGATTTATTTTAGCACGACTCTGATGTCATGTTCTTCTGCAGCATATCTCTTCAAAAACAAATACAAATATACTAACTTTGTTACTGTTGATAGGTTACACTTTATTTAACACTAAATCATTGAATTCTGATAATCTGACAGAAAAGTACCTTGCAGTCCAGGAACACGTTGTGCAGGTTGAGGGCTCTGTGCACCAGACCATTATTGTTCATGAACTCCAGGCCTTCGAGAACCTCATACGCTATCTGCAGCACCTTTTCTGGACTAAAACAAAAGTAAATACTGTCATGTGGGTGATGTGGTGACTGTATCAGATAAAATATACGTAGATTAACTTACATACATCTAAAAAAATAAATACTCTGTAATGTGTTCAATAATACTTGTGTCCTTAACCAGTAGATGGCAGTGCTAGCGCTTACAACAGTATTAACAACCCCACTCCACAAACGGGACACTGTGTAAAATATAATTACAAAATAGAACGCAATGATTTAAAAAATCTCATACATTCATGTTTTATTCACAATAGAACATACAAACAAATCCTAAGTTTAAACTCAGGACATATAACACTTTTAAAAGAAACAAAATAATTATGAAATGTATCTTTAAAACGTTGATATGCAAGGCCTTCCCTTCAAAAAAGTTGCTGTCCGGATGGGAGCATATGTTGCTCTGAAACCTTTAAATGTCTTACGACATTGATGTTTCCTTTTGAGACGTGCAAGCTGCTCATTCCACACTTATGCATCCTCACAAAATCAGCCATACAGGCTTTTTAACTAAGAGCTGATAAAAATCTAGATGGACACTTTCCTCTTTAGTCCACAAGGAGAATTTCACATTTTGTTCGACTAACCACAGGACAGTTTTCCTCTTTGTAAAGGTTCATTTTAAATGAGCTTGCCCTGATCTATTGTCATGTGGGTTCTTCTTTGCATAATAGAGTTTTAAGTTTTAAGCCCATGTAGTGATCTCGATTACAGAATCACACCTGTTGTCAATGCAGTGCTGGCACTTCCTGTTGGAGGCCTGAAGATCACTGGCCTCCAATTGAGTTTCAGCTCACAGAGATTTCTCCAGATTCTCAAAAGCATTTGATGGTATTATGTATTATTGATGAGATATATACTGAAAAATTGTGCATCTTTACTTCCAGGATAAATCTTCAACTCTTTTTATACAAATCATGCCACTGATCTAATAGCCAAGATGTTCTTCCACATGTGTAAAACTTATTTTTCCAGCCTTTTGCTGCTCATGTCCGAACTTTTTTGAGATATGGTGCTGTCATCACATACAAAATTAGCTTGTATTTTTTTCATAAAATGGGTCAAATGTACCACTTTCAACATTTTATGTTTGCCATCTTCTACTGTAAACAAAAATTTGAGTTATGGGATTGGAAAAATCATACATTTGTTCTGTAATTACATTTTAAATAGCATTCCAACTATTGTTGGTACTTGATTTGGACTTAACCAACATATATAGCAGAGTAATGTTACAAACAGTATGAGGTTTGAGGGTGACTCTTAAAAATGAAGGAAGAAAATAATGATTCTGTCACACATACTGAGATCACTGCTGAATATTTAATGAGAATGATTGATCATAACCTTACCTTGGTCTCTGTCCTTGTTTGAAATCACTTAAACCGCTTGCATATTGTTCAGCAACAACAGTGAGCCGTTCTGAACAGAAATAATGAACAGAAATAATGTATTTAAAAAAACAATGTTAACAATAAGCATTCATAGGTTTGCCAAATTATCCAATTTGGCAATGTTTTCACTACACATTATTATTTATACATATTATTTTTCTGTAATGCAGTTTTAAAACAATAGCCATAAAACAAATGGTGACATCTGTGGGTTATAGACTATATATTTAAAGTATTCTAAGTTGGAAATTGATTGTATGCAAAAATAGGAAACAGAACATAACACACAGTCATACCATGTTTCCCTCTGGAAATATCCACATATTGACAGAGTCTGGGGTGAGTGATGGTCTTGAGGATCTGGAAACGTCCCAGGATTTTGATGGAGTTGGGGGTGAGAGGGAGGCCATTGCTACCACAGACATCATGTGGTAGAGCTGAGGCAAAGAAAGTGAAGGCTCCCAGCTGGGCATCTTTCAGGGGCCTCATGGTGCCACAGTCTCAGGCACAGACACTGGGAAATTATGTATAACGATATAAGAAAATTATAAACATATATATTTTTCGTCACTAGGGTTTAAAACTTAAAACTCAACTGGTATTGTTATCATATCACATTTGCGACACGTAGGTAAATTACACACATTTCTACATTCAAAGACAGTAAACGTGAAGATGCTGCAACATAACTGTGCAGCTTCTCTGTCGTCCTGGAAAAGAACAAATAATGCGAAGTATATTACCTCGAAAATGTGTCTTTTCGACCGTAATGGGAAGGCTGTAAACTCACGTCAACGGAATGAATGTTTATTATTGAAATATTCTTAAATTATTTCTCTTCCTGTTTTTGCGGCGTGATGGGAACAGCTGAGTGAACGTCATTGATGACGACATCGTAGTGCGACAAAAGCACAGAAAACACTCTCTAAAAATATATATATATCTGTTTACTTTAACTAGTAACTACACGAATTAAAGAAAATGTGTTTCTAGGGTTTTAGTTCCTGCTTTGAATTTACGTGTAAATCTCCACTTTAATAAATTACAAACAGGCAATTGCGGTCGACTCCTTAAAGCTCCACAGGAACGTCGATCTGTACACCATAGGGATGCCGACAGTACACAGAACGGAACGTCCTGCTTCTCATCCACATGCCTTACAGATCTGACAGCCCGGGGCCTGAATAAAGGTGTCTGCGGCTGCCTGCAAGGTGAAAGGCTGAAACAAGCACCTGCCAGCTCTCTGTCCTCCTGAAACGTGTTTGGGTTGCAGTTGTCCATGTAAGTTTAAAGCTTTGTAATAATTACTCTAATCATCTGTTGTTGTATTGTAGGCTCAACTGTTTATAACGTCCAAATAACTGTTTCGGCAAGCAGTTAAGTTGTGCAGTGATTTGAGAAAAGCAACCAAAGCTTACTGACTTTTCTGACGCAGCGTTAAGTCGTGTACACTTATCAAGGTCCACAAATGAGTATCTTCTGATTTGCTATCAATTTTTTTTTATTTTTTTATTTTTTTTTGCATAGTGTGTGGATTGTGGTTTCAACGTTATTAACAATAATCAATTTGAGTGCTTCTTGTGTTGACTGAAGCCAAAAAATTAAATTTTCACCCTCCATTAAAACATTAAATTAAATCCACACATAGCAACGTATTGATATCACCACATTGAATGAATTAATTGATTTTTATTTCGAACATGTGTATAAAAAAATATAAATAAAAAGTAAACAGTAACATCTTCATATTAACATATGTATACACTTTTTCCTAGTTCCTACCCCTTTTTAACTATGTATTTACATTATTGTTAATGTTAGTATTATATCTACACAATATCCATATAAATATAGTCTATATAAATACTACGTACACATGCCTATTACATAATTATCCATATAAGTATATAGAAAACACAAATATTATATAAATCTATATAAATATACACTATATAAACTACATAAATATCCATATAAATATATATATGCTTCATACCTAATACATATATTACATAATTATACCTATCCCTCTCAACATATAATATATACTACATAAATATCTAAATTGAAATTACAAAATGTAAACGTGAATCATAATCAGGTTTATTGGCCAAGTCAGGTCCAACAAGACAGGGAATTTGACTCAGTTATTTTCGTTCACTGTACAGTAAATAGACAAATGGCTCTTATTAACTTATATATACAATTTTTTTTTTAAAGTGAAAGGTGCCTTAGTTTGAGGTAGACATGGTTATTGAAAGGTGCATTGAAGATTTGTCAGTAAACACAGCAATTGTTAAAACACAGATTAGAGTCCTCATGAAATCATTTTTGATGGTGTTTATATGGTTAAAGTGTTATATGATCTCTCTTTCACTGTTTGTCCTTTGGCAGTCTTTGTTGTTGATTTTAGTCACCAAAGCAAGTCACATTAACCTACTGTAACTTGTCATGATGTAAAGCACGGTAGCGCAAACAATTTCCTTGATTTTGGTCTATTTATTCATCTGGTAGTGACAGATATTCACATTTGGAGTCATAAAATCAGTGTTTTTTGTTCAGTTTGTTTCTGCTGGAGCCGATAGGAATTTAGTGAGCTGAGCTGTTGGGAATGTTGGTCATCCACGCTCACCATTATTTTCAAAGGAACAGGATGCATCATCGGCCCAGAATCGCAGATGTGCTCCTTGTGACCGGATCAAGTATTTATCCTTCAGGTCATCTGTCTGTTGCAGATGGACTTGGGAAATTAAAGATTAAGATTTTTTTTTTTTTCGCCAACAACAAAGAGAAATTGTATGCTTGACTATATTTTGTCCTGACCCAAACATTCAGAATAATGACCAAAACTGTCACCACTCACGAATTTTATGACGATATTAATCTACATGCGAACAAAGTCGGACACGTTTCAGCGCTTGGCTTTCCTATGTTTACTGCCCCACTACTTTTTTTTTTTTTTTTCTTTTTTGTTCCCGCCAGCTGGAAAACTGAAGACCTTTATTGCAGGCATGCTAAAAGACACATAAAACATGAATTATTATGCAAAGTCATCTGCACCATTACTTTCACTTTCAAGAGAAGCACAGACAACATCAAATTTACAATGTTTTTTGTCTTGGCTCATGTCAGTGAATGTTATTGTTTCATAACTCATTCTTCCCATCCTAAAATGGTCTCAGATCAGTCCGTTTTGATTTGAAGTATATTTGAAGGAGAATGTCATCTTTATAAGTTCTTTTCCAGCAACAATAAGCTTCCATGTCATCCTAATGGGAGCATTTTATCAGTGTTTATCAGTCAGTACACAAGACATTCTCAGACACGAGATACATAATAGTAATGGATTCATCAATTTATTAGGCAAGGCAAGTTTATTTGGATAGCACAATTCAAGAACAAAGTGATTCAAAGTGCTTTACAGAGACATTAAAACATCATCATATAATAGAAAAAAATAAATAAAAAGCATGATTTTAAATTTAAACAAAAAGAACAATAGAAATAAACAGTAGTTAAAATATGATTACATTTTTAAACTCAAGCTAAAAAGTAACAGTGCAGATTGAGATGGGGCTTTATTCAAATGCAGCTGAGAACAAGTCTGTCTTCAACCTGGATTTAAATAAACTGAGTGTTTCAGCTGATTTGAGGCTTTCTGGGAGTTTTTTCCAGACATGTGGAGCATAGAAGCTGAACACAGCTACTCTGTCTGTTCTGACTCTGGAAACTGAAAAAAAAACGGATCCAGATGACTTGAGAGGTCTGCAAGGTTCATACTGGGCCAGGAGGTCACTGATGTATGTTGGTCCTGGATCATTTAGAGCTTAATAGACCAGCATCAGAACTTTGTCTAACTGATTTTATAGATAGACCTGTAAAGATGCTGTTACAATCAAGCATTCTAAAGAAAGATGAACTCGTTTTTTCCAGGTCGTGCTGAGACATCAGATCTTTTAACCTTGATATATTCTTACAGTGATAGTAGGCTGACTTTGTTATTGCCTTAATGTGTTTTTCTAAATTTAGGTCTGAGTCCATCTCTACCCCCAGATTTCTGGCCTGGTTGGTGGTTTTTAGGTGTATAGATTGAAGCTTTTAGATGACCCGTAATAATTTCTCTTTGACTCCAAAGACAGTTCTGACCTCTGTTTTATTTTTGTTTAACTGGAGAAAGTTGTGGAACATCCATGGTCCGTTTACCAAGAGCCTGTACAGGGCTTCGATCTCCTGGTGATGACATTGTAATATTAATATTACAATTAATATTAAGATGATGCCATTCAGTTTTGTAGACATTAATTACTATTCCATTAATATTAATCATGTCTCACTCAAACATGACTATGGAGGTGATGTAGCCACAGTGCAAACACAAGGTAGTACAGCAAATAACCTTATGTGTTGAACAGAAGTATTTATACAGTCCGTTTTGTGTCACATCGTCCAGTGTTGTTGCCGTAAGACTTCATATTGACGTGGCTGATACAACTGCAGTTGATGGTAGTAGCTAGAAATGGCTAGAAATATCATTTTAATAAATGTTTAACCTCACTGAGCAGTAGCGAAATGAATAACGTAATTTTTTTGCGAGGATTTAACCAAACTACTGTAACAGCGTTGTAAGATAGGACAATGTGCATACAGAGAATATTATCTAGATAATTTTATAGAATGTTATTTTCAAGATGTACGTTTTGGAGTGTTTATTTGGCTCAGATGCACATTTAAAAGCTTTTTTTTTTTTTTTCTTTTATAAAAAGGACTAGGTACAGCAGCTAGTTATTAAGGGTATAATACCCATAGACTGTATGAGAAGAACTGGACATCCCACTGGGATGTCACTCATTGGTTCAATGAAGAGTGCTTTTGTAGCCTCTTTCCCTCATGTGAAGCCTAGAAGCCGGTTAGGACATCACTCTATTTCAGTAAGTAAGCTGCTTTAGCATGTTTTAATATTACTTCACAGTCATTCTCATTAGAGGTTTATTCACAGCTCAGTTTTCAAGACGGTGCTAAGTAGCAAAAGTGAAGATGGCTGGTCATTTTTTATGAACACCATCAAAAACTACAGCCCTGAATTTTGAATAAATCTGTTGCGTATATGTTTCTACTTCATGTAGTACAAAAAAAATAAAAAATCATCCATCATATATTTGTCATGGATGTGAAAGACCAAGACCTGTTTTTAAGCCAAGCTGTAAATATGTTTAATTCTGCTGTAAATTGGACATTTATAACAATGGGGGTAGATTAACATAGTATTGTTGGCAGCCTCTAGTGGCCATTGGAGGAATTGCAAATTTGTATAATCCCACATTGGACTCGACAAGGAAGACCAGTTGATGCCCCTTGGTAAAACTGAGAAGAACGGTGCGGATAGAGCTGTTTGATGCCACGTAATCTTACGTCTTTCAACTTCCAAATGGATCATCTTGTATTGGTGTCAGCTGATACACTCAGAGGGAAAGAATAATGCAACTTTCTTGCTGATAAGCGAGGTTCCACCTTGTAATCTGATGTCCCGTTCTTCCTAGTACATCAGTAATGGAAACAATGCAGGGGATTTGGATAGGGTGCCTGTTTGGGTTATAGCAGCAAACATTGTGCTGCAAAATTATAAAGACTAACTCAGCCGAACGAGTTCAATCAGTTTAACTGAACATTATTACGGAGTTGCTGTTGTGGTTTAACTTCAGACCGTCTTCGGTCTTGTAGTCTATTGCATCTTGTTGGCATGTCGTCTTTGCCGAGCTGGACAGTGGGAAGTCCATTTCCGTGAATAAAAGTCCCTTTGGATTTTTTTCGCACAAAAAGCATTATGTAACTCACAACTGGAGCACATCTGTGAACTGGACTGGTATGAAACGTCCCGTTCAAGTTAACTAAATCTCCTCCAATATCCATTTCAACAAGAAACGTATCTGAGCTTAACTCAATCAATTCTTTAATTTCAGTGACAAAGTTCGATGGATTATAAGATCCTTCGTGACAGTTTTCCACAAATGTAATAACAAAGTCATGAATTATCCTCCTCTTCTGATTCACACTTCCATCTTTTTGCATTTATTGAAAATTGAAATCGTATTGGTCTAATTTAAATATATGATTCAGTTTACATGTACTTTTACTTACTAACGGTTTGAAAAATAATTGATTGTATTATCTGATAAGGAGGATGGCAGCTTTAGTCATGTGGTAACTTGGTTCCTCAGATCTTAATAAGAACCAAGTATGAAGCTTCAAAGAAAAGTTATATAATTGAATTGTTGAGGATTGAAAGTTATTTAATAATAAAGAAAATAAAACCAAAAGACAACTTGTAAGGCTGGACATCACAGAGCTGTTTTTTTTTCCAAACATCAAGATGTGTAGGGACTTTTAAAGCCTTCAGGTGGTGCTGGCATCCTGCACCATCTTTTTATTCATTCCGTTTATGTGCCATGAACAGCAGGAAACGCTCAACCTGACTGAGTATGCCAATGAAATATTGTATTTTGTATAATAATTATGTATTAAGGAAATAAGATAACAATCTCCTGGACCAATACAGTTTTCCTCCAGGAAATGAATCAAAGCAATTATTATTTCTACACACTGAATGAGGGTAAATTAAGAGGACTGAAAGCTTTTATGGTGTCGTTAACAGATGTAACGATTCCCAACTAAAGTTTGGCTTTGCAGTGTCTTTATCTCTGTAATCGTTTCTCAAACTTGTGATCAATGTTCAGGGGTGCACCGAATGAGATCAGCCTCTTGGTGGGCCGCTCATGTTATCACTTGGTGCTGCTCAAATCAGTCCGGTCTCTTGAAAAGCAGTGCTTTCATCCTTAATTTTATCAACTCCAGGTCCTTTTGTGTTTTTAATTTCCTCATTCTGCAAACATTTTGTTTTCATCTTCAGCCAGCTGTTGTTTTTCCAGCACCTCCTTGTAATGTGTCAGAACTTTTCTTCTCTGTGACTCAGCCTCGTAAAAAATCTTTCTTTTCTTCAAGAAGTAACTTGTTGTACGTGACATTATAAGGGAGCATTACCCCCATATTCATAGTGGTATCTAGTTGTGGAAAGAGGATCTGCTTACTACTGTGGAAAAACAAAAGAAAAAAAGAAAAGAAAAAACTTTGAGGTTTGTACATTGCAGGCGCTGTCCTTTTGTTTGTTTGTTTGTTTTTTTTGTGATTTATTTTTTTTATTAAAAATCAGCAGCTGTTCCTTCCTTTTCATGTGGACCACAGGCCATTAAGTCGTCCACTTATTAAGACCCCAGTATGTTTGCAGTTGCTGAGGGTACATATTTCAGAAATATTTTAAAAATAAGATTTTCGACATATTGGATACAATCACAGTGTGTTAGAGGCTGTTAAAAAGAAAAATTCAGAAAAGTTAATCCCGTATCACTAGGTACATTTTCATTAATCCTTTAAATTGTGAATGTTGAAATAATGAATATGACATTTACAAAAAACGCCCTTTTAAAAAGAGTTTTTACTCTTGAAATGGTTTGCCTGGCATTTCACACACAGAAAAGAAGTAATATTTAACAGAACTCCAAATGGAAATACCTTCCTTGCATCTATTGTTCTTATGATAAACCAAAAGGCATTGCAGTTGCTCTTTCCACAGGAATTGTCTCCCTTGGGAATGACTCAGTAGTGCAGTAAGAAGAGATGTAGCTTTGGTTAACTCATCAAAAGCTTGTGCGAGCCATCCACCCGTCTACTGACTCCTAGAGTCCCAACATTCGAACGAGGTGGAGGATGGAGGCATATCCGTTGAATCCATAGCGATTAGAGTTGTTCTGACACCGGTCTTGGAAATACTCGCCAATACTGATGAACACAATTTATATCTATACACCATTAGATGGCATGCAAATTTGGTACACTTTTTTCTTTGTTGCCAGAAAACACTGCGTTGTGACTGCCTGTTTTGAGTTGCCAGGTGGAGACGCAGGGGTACCAGTGTATTTGACTAACGTTATGTTGTGTTCCCACCTGGAAAACTGCAGAATGGTTGGGTTTTTCAGCCAGTAGATGGCAGTTTACTATTGCAAAAACACATCATCGGTAGAGTTAAAACTAACTATTTGGAGTGAGAGAGGTTGAGGACGTGATCTGGTGCAGTTAATTAGGAGTGAAAATGTATCTCTTTTAAAATATAATTTCTCATTAACCTGAAACATTTTACTTTCAGATATTTAGGAAAAAGGATCTTGTCAATCACAGCTTTAAGGTAGAAAATCAGGATCAGCCAAACTGGAAATGTCTGGTGAGAAATAGACAAAAGCGGACGGTGGAATGTGCTTCGAAAGTTCCGCTTGATGCATATTTCTACTCGTCTAATCCTGCCACATCATTAAATTAGGATGCGACACAGAAACGGTAGAATTGACATAATGCCGTACAGTCGCAGTAAACATGTAACGCATACCGCTGTTGGGGAAATTATAGTGTTTTTGTTTTTGTTGAGACTATGTGAGGCCAGTTGACTGAAGTGTACGGTCATTTTGGAAGCTGTAGTTTGTGGTGAAGTTGTCCTGGAATGCAAACCTTGTAAATCCAAAATATCTTTCACTTGCGATTTAGAAAACTATCCACATTGTTGCCGTTAGTGCGCGTATGAAATTATTCCTCACCCTTAGAATTCAAAAGACCTGCTGCATAGGTAAATTGTTTTCTGATTTTTTTTTTTTTTATTCCCTATTCTTTTTTCTCTCCGTCAGGCTCTTAGTTCGCTCATTGATCAAGATGTCGAGCCACAATCCTTTGTTGAGGCTGGAGCAGCGAGCAGCCGAGGCTGACCAGATCATTGAGTACCTCAAACAGCAAGTCCAGCTACTAAAGGAAAAAGCCAGTAAGATGCATGCACAGAAGTGCTCATATTTAAACTTATACTATAGTTTGATAACAGATTTGCCTACATAAGATATGTTGCTTTGCTCAAGGTCCCTGTAAATAATCCTGCGCTCACTAGAAACACACATTTATCTCATTGCAGTGGTTCAGGCCAGCTTCAGAGAGGAGAAGAAACTGATGGTGGAGAACGTTAAATTGAAGAATGACATAGAGGAGCTGAAAAAACAGCTCCTGGAGAAAGAAAAGAGAAGAGGAGGTTTGTCTGCCTTTTTCTGTCTTTAGTTTTTTTTATAGCCATGCTATTACCTAGTTGCACTATCAACTGTGTGTGCCTGACGTGGCAGCATTTGTTCCCAGTCTTTGGCCATTAAAGTCTTTGTTTGGTTTGTCCTACAACAATAACTATCCTGGACGTTCTTGCCTCTGCCCATTATTACTAATTCCTCTGTTGTGGAAAAACTCATTAACACCTCGGTATTATACACTTTATTGGCAAAAATATTCACTAACCCATCAAAATAACTGAAAGCAGGTGTTCTGATCACTTCCATGGCCACAGGTGTGTAAAAACAAGGACCTAGGCATGCAGACTGTTTCTATGAACATGTGTGTAAGAAAACTGGGTCGCTGTCATGAGCTCAGTGAATTCCAGCGAGGTACTGAGATAGGATGCCATCTGTTTAACAGGTCCAGTCATGAAATTTCCTCACTCTTGAATATTCCACAGTCCAACCGTCAGTGATATTGTAACAAAGTGGAGGAAACTGGGAAAAACAGCAACTGAGCCACAAAAAGGTAGCCCACGTAAACTGACAGACCAGGGTCAGTGAATATTGAGGAGCATAGAGCGCAGAGGTGGCCAACTTTCTGCAGAGTCAATCGCTACTGACCTCCAAACGTCACCTCAGATTAGCTCAAGAACAGTGCGCAGAGAACTTCATGGAAATAGTTTATTTCCATGGCCGAGCAGCTGCATCCAGGCCATACATCACCAAGTGCAATGCAGGGGTGTAAAGCATGCGGCCACTGGATTCTAGAGAGGTTCTCTGGGGGAGACGAATCGCTCTTCTCCATCTGGCAATCTGATGGACGAGTCTGGGTTTGGCGGTTGCCAGGAGAACGGTACTTGTCCGACTGCATTGTGCCAAGTGTAAAGTTTGGTGGAGATGGGGATTATGGTGTGGGGTTGTTTTTCAGGAGCTGAGCTTGGCTCCTTGGTTCCAGTGAAAGGAACTCCTGAATGCTTCAGACATTTCGGACAATTCCATGCTCCCACCTTTTGTGGGAACAGTTTGGGAATGGCCCCTTCCAGTTCCAACATGTTGTCAAAGCAAGGTCCATAAAGACTATGATGAGAGAGTTTGGTGTGGATGAACTTGACTGGCCTGCTTACCCGATAGAACACGTTTGGGATGAATTAGAGCGGAGACTGAAAGCCAGCCCTTCCCGTCCAACATCAGTGTGTGACTTCACAAATGCGCTCCGGGAAGAATGGTTAAGAAAAAAATCCCATAAACACACTCCAAAACCATGTGGACAGCCTTCCCAGAAGAATTAAAGCTGTCATAGATGCAATGGGTGGACCGACGTCATAATAAACCCAATGGATTAAGGATGTGATGTCACTAAAATTCACATGCAAGTCAAGGCAGGTGAATGAATACTTTTTGCATTATAGTGTATGTTTAAACCACTGGCTGACCATCTGGGCTGAAACTGACTGCATTGGATTATCATGAACAAAGACATGAGAGATGATCCAAGTTTAGCAGATTTAATACATCAGTTGCATGCAAGTTGTTCAGACATGCATCAGGCGCCTCGATGTCAGAATGACCCAGATTGAAAGATGCATAGTATTATTGAACATCACAACATGATGAATACTAAACACTACGATTCTCACAAACAGGTCATTGTGACACCATAGCTAAGCTGTCAAAGACAAAATATGAGTCTACACACTCCAGACTCAGGCTAAGACTTTGATGTTGTTTTCCATCACAGTCTCTAATGCTGATAATCCACCTTAAGATGATAGGGACAGTGTGTCTATCGGTTATTTTGACTCCGACATACGCCAGCATTTAAGGGCGGCTCAGATTATAAAGTGCTCTCCAGAAAAGGAGGTACAGTAATCAAAAAGCGCTTGAAGAAATAAGGTATTTAACCTTGCAGATATTGGAAAGTCCCAAGAATATGTTTCAGTCCACCTAACGCAATGTGTTTTTATTCACTCAATATGTAGTTTAATTCGGATGTTTAATTTGGGATATTTATATTGATGGCTTTAAGGTGGCTTGAAATAGCTTTACCAAAACATGAACGAGGAAACTGATGCAAATTTGTTTGAGATTAAAAAGCAAACAATTCAATGTGACTGTGATGTCTTGGGAGGGGGAAAAAAGCTGGAGTTCTGCAGCCAAGAGGTAAAAATAGTGGGCAGCTGAGGATGATAATCAGATTTATTATCTGCTGGCGGTTCTGTCAAATCATGAGTAGATGAGTGTGGTTCTGGTCCACAGAACTGAGATCTGTATTAAGGGAAGGATATTTTTGGACACTTGACTGGATTTATTGTAATTTTTACCGAGTTTCCTTAGTTGCTGCGGTTGACATGGTAGGCCTAAATTGGAACAAAGAGGTTTATTTGTATTAATAGTCAGAGTTTATAGCTTATTCCCTCTGTTTAGCAAATAAAATTGATGTTTTTTTTTAATGAAATCTTGTCTTTATCCACTTATTTCTCTTTCTCAAAGTTAAAGGAGCTGTATGTAAGAGCAATAATAAAACGAATCATAAAATGACCCCGATATGTCAACAGACATTTAAAAATCATGTTCATTTCAAATACTTATGTCACTGACAACAGCACTCAAGCCAGGATATTCCAGTTTAAAAAGAGGAGTTGCAGCCCTCAACTGATGTTTATGTTGTCATTTTTTGTTTTGGCCTGAAGCTCCACCCTCCACCTATCTCCCAATCACCAAGTCAGTAATGTTTCGGCATCCGGGTTGCCAGCTCGGCTCTAATTATCGCAGCCATGGCAGCCTACGTTCCTGCTGCATTCTGCAGCCTACCTGGCAACCTCTGGTCGGGGGGAGGAGGGGGAGGGTACACGCCGCTCAACAATATTTTTGAAAGTGACTGCAGTACCAGTTTTGGCCATTTCTTACAGACGGCTCCTTTTTAAGGTTATTATAATCAGATTTACATGATTTGTGCAGGAGGAGCAAATGCTGAACATTTCAAAGTAAAAGTCTAAATCCTCAGCTCCTGTGTTGCTCTGATTGCAGCACTTGCCGTATGCAGCTAAACATGCTGTATGCAGCTACAGCTGAAAGGGTGAGGAACCACCTGACTTGGCTGTGACTTCAGTCTTGAAGCCCCTGCCGGATCTCTGATCTCCAAACCCTCTCCCCGGGGATCAACCCAGCCATTTCTGTTTCCTCCTGCGTTGTTTTTGCTGCCAGGCCCTGAGAAAACGACAAATATAATGTAGACCGCTCTTTTAAGTATCTCTCAGCCATAGAAAACTAAAGACAGCACTGTTGTGTGCCAGTCTGCTTGGTTTCAAGTCGATGGAACAACTACTTTCCCAAGATACCAGCCTTTGTGTACAGGTTTTAGTTTTTTATTTATTTGGTGACAGCTCGCACCATGTGGTTGTAGCTGGGGCATGGGTCGGTGTTCGGTCGTGCCAAACTCAACCTTTAAGTCCAGAACTGTTGGTGCGCAGAAACCTGAGGACATTCAACCAGAAGAGCAACCAATCACAGCCCCAGCGGTTGGGGACCATGTCTGCAGGGTCAGTTGTGCCATGTGTGTGTAAACTAGAAGGATTGAAAACTTGGTAATCTACAAAGAGTTGACGTCACAACTCGGTGTGTGCTGTCAAAGAAAATCCTGCTCCTTCGTGGTAGAAGCTCTGGTGGCTGTTGTATCGACTTGAAGCCGAGCAGACCTACTACTACGGGTGGGTATTGGGAAGGACCTCACGATACGATACGCATCACGATACTTGAGCCACGATACGATACACATTGCGATATCCCGATTATGCAATATCCCGATTATTATATTCTACATAGTTCACCGAAAAATTTAGAAATGCATTACACATCTTAAAATCCAAGTTGTATATATGTACATCAGATGATAGTGATGGATCTTAAAATCCGAGTTGCACGTTCATCAGATTATAGTGACAATTCATGGGACAAACTGATTCAAAACAATGTTTTATTATAACTATACAAGCTAAAGTTACAACATATTTGTATAAGTTTTTCATATTATTTACATCATATGAAATTAACATTAAATTTAGTATGAGGTTGCTTTAATTATGTGGCAAATGATAATAAACACAAGAAAGATGGGTACTAAAACCAAGGACAGGCACAGTGATCAGTCAGTATAGATATAAATCCATAAATAAATAAACCTCTGTCCATTATTTTTCATTTTTTAAGGACAGGCAATTGTGTTATATAAAAAATAAAATGAAATAAAACGTGAAATAAAACCTGAGCTCAGTGCGGGGCCCTCCCAGGGTTGGTAGAGAGTGGCAATGCCCAGGACTGTCACTTAGGTAGGAGCACTGGGTGATATAATGGGGAAAAAATCGGGGATAAAAAAAAAAAAAAAATTAAAAAAAAAAGAAAATCGATATTCAAATTTTGAATATCGATATTGAATCGGCTGGAAAAGTATCGCGATATATTGCCATATCGATATTTTTGCCCACTACTACTACTACTACTACTACTACTACTGTCATTTAGCAGATGCTTTTATCCAAAGCAACTTACATATGAGAGAACAACACAAGCACAAAATCACATAGGAGGGCACAGCTGGATCAGTGCTGGTCAGACTGATTTGGACCTGCATGAGTGGTGCTGCATTTCCTTAAAAGAATAACACACGTTACTTTTGTTCTGTTTTCCAGCAACTGAGGCACTCGCGTTGTTTGTGATAACATGAAACAGATCTTTAAGCTCAATCACTCCAAACTGTTGCACATATCTCCCATCTTAAAATGTCCCTACAGCCAAGTGATACACATCTTTCTGTCCTCCCTCAGTGTTCAGCCTCACAAACAAATCATCCTAAACCTCCTGTTTAGCTTTTGCCTACTTCTTGTTTGCTAGCCTTTCCCTATTTATCTTCTCCTGAACCTTCTCATCCCACCATCAAGTTTCCTTATTCTCCTCCCTCTGTAAAGATGACATGGCAAGCAACATTTGCTTGATCTTCTGTTCTGCCCTTGCCTTTTTTTCTCTCTCTTTTGTACCACCGATGTCACCCTGCATACTACCATCCTAAGCTGCCTGGCTACATTCTCCCCTGACTTCAGTTTCTTTCTGATTGCATTTGCTGAAATGAATAAAGATATAGTCCACCACGCATGCTTCTAGCATCATCTCAGCTTCGTTGCCTCTTTTCCCTTCACGGATACGACCATTAAAGTTTTCTCCGATCACCACCCTCTCACCTCTCCATCACTTCATCTAACTTGCTCCAGAAATGATCTTTTCTCTTCCAACTCACAACCAACTTGTGGAGCACTGGCACTGACGATGACCATCATCCCTCCTCCAAACTCTACCTTCATTCTCATCATCTTGTCTCATAATCTGTGGCGCTTTTCTGTTTAAGGATTATACCTCCACTCACTATAAAGGGAAAGAAAAAGCTTGTGATAAAAGTATAATTGACCTAAAGAGCGAACTTATTGGGAATGTTGATAGTTTAACAGGTTATTGCCAGCAATTTCAAGGTAAACCAGAAAAGTCCTGATCTCGCCTCTCAACATAGAATTAAGATAATTAAAAGCATTCTGGCGACAGTGGTGTGCCTACAGACCAATGTTTGTCAGACACAGGCACTAGATTTTGTGGCACTTTAAACACGAAGTACTTTAAATGAAGGGTTATTTTTCTCTGCTGGCTTATTGTAGGACATTGTTCCGTGCTTTATGGTGCCATTTCCTCCGCTCCATCAACTTGGGCACTGTGTCATTTTCCCATCAAAACTGTTTGTATCAGGGGAGCAGTCCTCCCACTGGGTGTGTAAATAAAGCTCCCCCTGTATCATTTTGTCGTATTATGGTAACGCAACCACCTAGGTGCGTGAAGAGGGGCAACAAAGGTTGAGTATTTCTCGTGTCATTAAAAAAGAAGACACTTCTCTGTTGCATTGTTGCAACTACGCTCTCGCCTGCCCTTTCATTGAATTTGGGTTCTCCAGGAGTTTGTGAAAACATGATATGGAACATATTTTTGTATTATTTGGTTTAACAGTTTTTGTTTTTCTCCTTGTAGTGTTGGAGGTCACGGTGCCTTCAGGTGACACGAGTGTTGAGCTTTGCTCAAAGCCCATCCCTCCCAAACCCTCTGCGGCAGCGCCGGCTGCTTCCTCTCCTCCTGATGGTGTCCAGAGCTCCCCTCCCAAAGGTGATGGGAAGAAGAAGAAGCCAGAGAAAAAAGGCAAGTGGTAGAGGAGACAAAATAAATACATGTCTAATTGAGGGTCTAATGCTTCAGGGTTAACCTGAAGTGTACAGTGATGTCCAACAATCTGTGATTGGTGCCTTCACAGAGGTCAAAAGACGTATAATCAACATCTAAAGGTATAATCAGTATCAACAGCGATGGTTCATGTATTGTTCAAGGTTTCTGTGAAGGCTTGAAAAGTGTGGAATTGGTTTTTGGTCATTTCCAGGCTTAGATAAGTACAGAAAAAAGAAAAAGTATGGAAAACATTTACCAGACTATTTTCCCTCCTGTATTCTCAAAATATATATATATTAAACCGTCACATGTTACATCTATCTAAAGATAGCTGCAGCTTCCACTATGTCACCTCTTGCTTCATCTGCCACTTGAGGCCTCGAGTTAAACTCTTCAGCCGTTAACCGTCTCGGGTTTGAGACTTCGCAAGTCCAACTGAGAACCCACAGACTCCAGACGCGCTCATAAAGCTGCACGGGCGCCACGGATGGCTGTGGATCAGCTTAAAGAATAAGTTGCCCAGTAATTGTAAGGTTTGCGGTTTAGTCCAAGGCTTCTGCATACGTTGAGGTGTCTCAGGACAAAACGCTGAGCCCCAAGTCGCTCTAAATGACAGCAGCTTGCATGGCATCTGTGTGTGAAAGTCAAACATGTTTGTGAAGCAGTTTTACTCCTTTTTTGACCAGACGCAGGTACTGAATTGGTGCCGGAGCCCCTTTAGAGCCCATTAAACTTTAGAACCTTCAAAGAAACGGGTTATTTTTGCACCACACAGACGCGTCATTACATCAGTGTAAACATCTGTTCCAGCGGTGGCTGTATGTGGCGTAAAACTGCCTCCAGTGTTTTCTGAGAAACTGCTTACCTACGCAAATCACAGGATTTGTTTTGTTTTCCTGAAAATGCATGTCTTCATATTTGCAACTTTTTTTAACATTTAGAAACTTTTAAACTTTTTTGCATTACTCAGGCAATTCAATGCATGTTAGTTCATTTTTAAGTTTCAATGTACTCAGGTCTGCACTTCGTTATTCATCGTACTTGTTCATTCATGCAAGCTGGTACCGTTATGTGAGCTGCTGCTGATTTATGAAAACCTCTTCAGACCAACGCATCTTGTTGCAGCTACAAACAATATTGATCTGAGGATACAAGATATGCCAGGCATTTCTGTAGCACCCAGAAAAACATGAAGCTACATGAAATACAACGATGCTTTACAAGCAGGGTCTCCCTGAAATTCAAAAGATAGGTGGGTAGACTCTTTACTGTCATTGGTATTTGCACATCAATGATATTGGACTGGCTTGTACATAATATTCAGAGAAATGCATATATCAAACCATAAATAAATAAATAAAAGTTGTTGGTAAAATAAAGAAAAGCACCTACAAATCAATGAATGAACAATTGCACACTCCTGTCTCTTACTCTTGCACAGTTCCCTTCTCGAACTTACAGACAGCAGCACAACAGTCTATTGAGTATTTAGTGCCATTAATGCTCTGGAAAAGACACCGTTAAGTCTGTTTGCTCTGGCTTTAATAACATTGAACCTTCTGCCAGAGGGCAAGAACTCAAACAGTGCGCGGCCCGGGTCAGTTGGGTCCTTGATGATGTAGTTTGCCATTGTCAGACAGCAGAAAGTAAAAGTTGGACAGTGGGAAATTGGAGGTTGATAGTTCTTTGGGCAGAGGGGATAACTGTCTAAAGTGATGTTTTTCCATTTCATTGATTAAAGTAAAAAAAAACATTGTTGAGTCAAGCGTGATTCCAGCAGCTCTTCATCATTTGTGGACTGCTATGATGACATTTGCGATGTTACCCCGGCTGCAGGAGGGAGACCTCTGCCAGCTTCAGTGGGAGGGAGACGCCGGCCCGGCTTTAGCTGACGAAGGCTCTTCTTCTCACTGAGCACAGCAGCAGCCTGCGCAGGACTCGTATCGTCCTGTGTTCAAAATTTACGGCCATCTTGCTGGTGGTGGAACAAAATGTGCACAGCAGGGTGGAATAGAAGCGAAACAAACCAGCTGTATGAATTGGGCTTGTGTCTACACCTGTCCACTAACTTACTGCTTAACCTTGACAGTAAATGCCAACATGCCATAGCATGGGCCTGTCCAGAGTACCCCGGCTCCAACTTTAAATGTTTTCAGACCAGTGTTCTCCAACCCTGGTCTGCAGGGCCTATTGTCCTCCATGTTTCAGATGTTGCTCTGCTCAAGTACCCGCCTGATTCAAGTGACTGCATCCCCATCAGCTCATCATCAAGGTCAAGTCTCAGTGGTCCACTAGCTTGAGTCCGGCGTATTGGAGCATCATCTAAAACATGCAGGGCAGCGAGTCCTGAGGTTTGAAGAACACTGTTTCAGATAATGACTTAACATCAAAGACAGTGGCTTGAATTGATGTTCTGAGTGTGTGTGGCTTCAGGCGAATTAAGGGAAAACTCAATAATTTAAAGGCTTAATAAAGGACACGTACTCAAAAGTTTGACTTGGACTGCTTAAGCGTTTCCGTCAGTAGAGTCCTGTATGGGGCGTGGGCTGTTGCCCAACCAACATGTGCTTTGTGAACTTGGAGAAGGCACGTCCCCTGGGGACTCCTGGGGGGAGTTCTCCGGGATTATGGAGTGCTGGATTCCCCTCATACTGGCAATCCGGGCCCTTTACATCTGGTGTCGGAGCTTGGTCTGCATTGTCAGTAGTAAGTTGGACTTGTTGACTGTGAGGTTTGGACTCAGCTGCGGCTGCCCTTTGCCACTGATTCGGAATTTTGACCGTTATGATGCCTTTATATCTTTATGAACTTTATATCTTTATGTGAATTACCATCATTTACAAACATTCAAAAGAATATTTTCATGTTTGCCCACTCTAAAGAGAAACTTGGATATATGTGGCTGGAAATATAACCTGGATGTAACCAACCAACAACGAAGTGGGAAATAAACGTTCAAAACTATGACCTTCTTGTGGCTTTCAGAGTGAGGAATAGAAACGGTTCATATGAGTCCAGCCCATTGATGCCTGACTGCTGCTGATAACTTGAAGTGGTTGTGAAGTTAAGTTTAAGGTTGCCACTACAATTAGGGTGCAGTATGCCTTAAAACATGTTGTCTTAACAAATACTGAGCACACAAAACATTCACAAATCAACTTGTGATTTGTGCAGAATTTGTTTGACGCAGAAATACCTTGTTTTACAAATATGCAGATATTGTGAACCTTTCTGATATGTAACTTGTAAGAACAACTTTTCATGATCAAAGGCTTTATTGGCGACGATAAAAAAACATTGAAAAAATGTGGAATGATGCCTGTTGCGTAGATCTGACAATCTCCTTCAAAGCAAATGTACACACATCTGTGTCATGTTTGGATTCGGAACCTAATTGATTGTCAGCGGTCGGGACAAACTCTTCCATCTCGCTCAGTATAGCCTTTTCTAAGAGTTTTGATAAAATACTAGCCGCTGCGATTGGCTCTTAATTATCCCTGCTATTTATTTTGCCAGCTTTATCTTTGATTGTAGGCACCAACATAACAGACTGAATATTCGATGCCTGCAATCCTCTGGAATTAGTGTGGGCAAGAAAACCGACGGAAATGCAAACAAAAGCAAACAAATCACTTCATCTTTTTGGATGTACAGTGTAAAATTCCCGACATTCAAACCATCTTTTGAAGCTTTCAAGCTTCCTGGCCAGACGAAAAGCACTGAACTCTTACCTGATATTTCAAATAAACGGTGTGTTTTGTTTTTATTAAAAGTTTTAATTCTGTTACGTTGATGGCAGGAGGGGAGAAATCTGAGAAGAAGCAGGCAGCACCCAGCCAGGAGGAAGCCAAGGTGGACGTGTCTCGTCTGGACTTGCGCGTCGGTCGTATAATCACGGCTGAGAAGCATCCAGATGCCGACAGTCTCTATGTGGAGCAGGTGGACGTGGGAGAGGTTGCTCCGAGGACCGTGGTCAGCGGACTCGTCAAACACATACCTCTCGAGCAGGTACACAAGAAAAAACGATAGCAGGGGTTCAAGCAGGGAACTTCAACTCATTAAATGAATTCATCATCAGACAATACGTGGCAAACTTTACTCCCTTCAAATTCGATTTCAAAGATGCATCTTCATGTTTGAAGTGATCTATGGTTGTCGGGATTTCCATGGATGCTCTGTGTGTAATCTATTTTCACATCGATTTATGATTTTCTTCTCAGGGAGACAAGATTTCATCTTGTATTTCATCTAAATGAAAAGCATCATACACTTTTATGGTCATTATTTATGAGATTGGCTCAGATATGATGAGAGGGAGAGCCTCCGTGACTTACAGCTGCATTATGCTGCATCTCCAAAAATCTTTTATGGAAAACACTGTCTTAGACAGAATACTGGCTATTTTCCATGCACATTGAGAAATGTTTGAATTGCGCTATCACGTTGCCCAGCCCCCGGTGGGTCTCGGTCAGTCTCGCTCACATTAATGACTCGTCGGCTCTCGCGCCTCTCACCCTCGGTAACACGCATGTGGGCCCCACTCAGGGAAGTAAGGGGGCCTCTGTTTCTAACACTTGACTGCTTGGTCATAAATATCAGTTCTTTGGAAGCAGAGGCCATGAATGTTTCTCTTTTTGCATCTCTTACCTGTAGTTTCCACAATGTTGGTAGTCTCAGTTGCCCCCTGGGCTAATGGAAAAGGCCATTTTGCTCCATTTTGGTCCTTAATTAAAGGACTTGTACTCTTAATTATCTAGTAATAGACCTAGGGTTGTTTTATCACCTATATGTTCATTGATGACATAGACTCTGTGTTATCTAAGAAGCTGAGGTCCGTGAAGGTTTAACAATAGCTGACACGGTCCTAATAAGACTTTCAGTTGTTAGAAAGTCCAAACAATTGTTTATGGGGGGGATTTTTCTTCACAATTTTTATGTACTAGTCAGTTACTCACAGGGTCGATCAATCTACAGTAAAATTCCCCTTTGACATTGTGGTTAACTGTCTTGAACAAGACTTATGCATCTGTCAAGCAAGTAGGAGTGAAATACATGAGGAGATACATCAGTGGTTTATGCCTGTACAGCTAAGTGTAGATAAATAACAGTCACTATTTGGAAAAACAAGTCTCGGACAGCATAATCATAAAAAAATTGTTGTGACAAGTTTCCACACTGCAGATGAAATATTGCAGTAATTGAAGCATCTATTTCGTAAATACTGTTCCTCCAGCTTGCCAGAACTGTCCACAGATGAAAAATCAGAACTACCACCAAAACCTCGTGGAAGCAGTATGAGTGGCTTTTAGATTTATGTAGCTATTTCTCAAAAGATTCATAGAAAGTGGGCCATAGAAAGGTATTATTTTGTAGGATTTGGTTCACATCACCTTGCGAGTTGCAGAATTTTTCTTCTTTGCAGCTTTGGCAAATGTACAGCTGTCCCTTTTATAAACGTTGGTAAACTTCAGAGATTCCTCGACACAGGGGTTAAACAAGCCTTTTGTTTTTTTAAATGAGTCAGACAAACCATAAATACTGGGATATAGTGATCTTTATCATGCTCAAATTGACATCACTGTCTCTTCTGCGCTTTTTTTCTTTTAATTTTCTTTTAAAATGGATGTAACTTTAGAACTTGTTTTCTTCGCTCTTCATGAGGGCGTGTAGTCTTTTAAAAAATGCATTTAATCTCATCTCCCGCATGCAGATGCAAAACCGCATGGCAGTCCTGCTGTGTAACCTTAAGCCAGCTAAGATGAGAGGAGTGGTGTCCCAGGCCATGGTCATGTGTGCGAGCTCGCCAGACAAGGTCGAAATCCTTGATCCTCCGAGTGGAGCGGCACCAGGGGACAGAGTCACCTGCCAGGGCTTCCCAGGTATATTTATAGATTTCATTATTGTGTTATTATACCTTTCAAAAACATAAGGATCCTTGGAATTAAGAAATGGGTGTCACTAGTGCTTCTAGCCAAATGGGTATTAGAAAGTTTTTCTTACGTCTTGACTTTCAGTGTCCTGTCTAACTTGAGTCTGAGAGTGTTTCCTTCTCCGTTGCCCACAAAAAGCCTCAGTGGTCAGTAAACAAAGAGTCTTCTTGAATCTCTTTTGCTGCCAGCACTTTGAACATTTGCTTGTCTGACTACACAGCCTTGATAGGTTTTCAGACTCATCTCAAAGCTCTTGTTAGGAAACTCCTCACTTTCGTTTGATGGTGGCCAAATGGCATGTGACTGCAGATTTAACTATCTAATCAATGCGTATTGCTCGGAATGTAACTGAATCCTTATTTTTTTTCAAGGTTATCCAGAAAATAAGAGCCTTAATTTTCTTTTTGAGTTCAACCAGCCTAAATGAGTTAATGTCAAAGCACATTTGAAGATGTGAACCAGACCATAAAAGAGTCAAGGTCCTTTACTTTGAGGTATCCCAAAGACGCACAAAAAAATACAATCACAAATGTTTCAGTGTTGATAGAAAACCGGATTATGAGGGAACAATTCGTCATTATGTCCACAACATCTCCCGAAAGTAATTACAGTATTGCGAGATCCTTATAAAAGGATTTGATAGAAAGAAATAATGGAGGTGGATCAATTTTTTTCCCACCAAAACCCTGCAGTCCCCATTCTATTGTAGTAGTACAGTATATCTGGAGACAATTACTCACCGACTATATGTACTATATATAATAATTAGAACCACGTGTGTACCTTTTTAACAGCTCTGATCTGAACTAATTAATTAAGCAAAGTACCTCCATTTTCAGTTGTCTGAAAAGAAGTTAATTGGAGAGGTTTGGTCCATTCCATTGATACTTTGAGACAAATGAAGCAAATATAAGGTCTAGAGGTAATTGGCTGTTCGAGTGGAACCATCAGTATGAAGTTTGAAAGGCAAAGAAACAGAATGTCCTCCAATGGCCTAGTCAGTAGTTTGATCTCTGCCCAAGAGAGCAAACCTTTCAGTTACTGAAGACAAAACTGAAAAAAGAACGGCCCACAAACAAGCCGCAGCTGAAGGTGGCTGCAGTGAAGGTCTGGCGAAGCATCTGCGGGAAGAGGAACGCAGGATATGGTGATGTTCAAAGACACTAGACATCAGGCAGTCATTGACTGCTAAGGATTTCCATCGGAAGTATTTCAAACTGTGGTTAAACATAAAACTTTGTCACTTCATCCAAATATTTTTGAGCCATTTAAAGTTGAGGTACTTAAAATTCTTGTGATTCCTAAATGGTAAATGCCATATTTTTGTGACACCTCTTGAATTAAACTAAAAGGCTACACTTTAATGGCCTATTTGATTGGTTTATTTCAAATAAACGGTGGCTGTGTATAGAGCAAAGATTGTAGAAACAGCATATGTGTCCCAATACCCAGAAATGTAAAGAATTCAAAGTCAATATTGCACAAAAGCCCCCCCGCCTCTCCCCCCTTTGCTAGCCGAGCTATGGATTTGCACAAATGCTAAGCAACATCAAAAACAAAACCATCATGATGACTTTGGGCCTCGCCTAATTGTTTTCCCAGGATGGGTGTTTTGATTCTGAGAAATTTGGTTTTGATGTTTTGAATTATAGTTAAGAACAAACAGCTGTTTTTAAAGAAGATGTTTTAATGGAACATGACGGAAAGTCAAACCATTCAAAATTCATGTGGAGGAAATCCGATTCTAATTATCCCGACAAATCACAAGTATAATTGTCGGTCAAGGAAACGGTTGTCTGGGAAGTTATACGTGCACATGCCACAGAAAAACTTCAATACGCCAATAAACCTAGGAATTGCATTAGATGAGCAGGGGGGGAAAAAAAGCGGAGTTCCTGTTTATCTAACTGACTTTTTTGATTGCAGGTGAGCCGGACAAGGAGTTGAACCCCAAGAAGAAAGTGTGGGAGCAGATCCAGCCAGAACTGCGCACAGATGACCGGTGTGTTGCAACCTACAAGGGTGCTGCTTTTGAGGTCGCTGACAAGGGAGTGTGCAAAGCCCAGACCATGAACAACAGTGGAATCAAATAACAGAGCTGCAAGAAATAAATCAGTGTTTACTTGGCAATCGTCTGCAGTGATGACCATCATGGTGTTGAGCAACAGGATGGTGATGAAGGGACGTTAATTCTGTACTTTGAAGATATTCAATAAAGGGTTTGGATTAACGGTACCTTTTTGCTTTTTTTTCCTGCTCTAACTGGCACCTTGAAACCCGACCCAGTCATGGTCTATAAAGCGTAATCAGGACAAATGTGTTTGTGCTTTAATTACGTGAGTTTTATCTCTCCTCCTGAGGCACATTACCTCGATTATGTTTTGATTACAAGGTTGTTCCTGTGACGAACATACGGAACAGGGCTCAACAGGCCAACAAAAACATATCAGATTCCCAGGCTGAGATGGTTCTGAGTCCTAGCTCAGATCGCAAACCTCCCAGCACATTCATTCAGTTTAGTTGGGTTAGAGATCGTCGCTTTAAGGTAAAGTGTACTAAAACAACAAATAAGGCTATCTGTACCGCCAAATAATCTATCCTGGTTTCAAGTATGTAAAACGTCCAATTCTGTTCAAATTAACATTTTACTTAGATCTATTTTGCTGCTTCTGTAATTTAGCACATTGGTGTGTGAATGATAATTAATAATCCAAATCAAATACTATTTCTAGTCACTACTTTCTTAAATCAGCTATATCATTTCATTTTTAAAATAGAAATTATCTTTATTTTCAATTAAACAATAAGATATGGCATATTTTCCTCAAATGCCCTTTAAGAATCCCATTTTTTTATTTTGTATGTTTTTTTTTGTTTTTTTTTTCCCTCCTATAGGCCTCTCTGTCATCCTGTGGACTTTAACATATCTACGGAACTAATTGTAAACAAGTTTCGATGGACATACTTAAAAAATGCGTTAAGATGGTTCCATACCAAGAAAGAGAACTTCAAATTCAGCAAAGTGCAGAGGTCAGAAGGAGTAGCGCTGTGTCCTTGTCATGAGGAAGTCTGGAGCGACATGTTTTTAGTATGTTAGAGAAACTCCAGGATGTGTATCAGGGCAACATGGCAGTGAGTTGTGAAGATGGAGTGGCAGGTGGATTTCAGGTGGAAGTGGGTCGAGGATGGAGCTGCTCCTTGTTTGACATGCTGATGGAGAGGTTGACAGAGGAGCTCAGACGGGAATCTCCATGGACTACGATGTTCAGATGACATTGTGAACTATAGTGAGAGTAGGAAGTGGGTGGAGAAAACCTAGAGAGGCGGAGTTATCCTCTAGTGAGAAGAGGAATGAAACTCAGTTGCAGCAAGACGGCATATGTGAGTAAATGAAAGGGAAGCAGGAGGAATGGTGAGGATGCAGAGAGTTGAGGCTAAGAAGATGGAGTTTTTTAGAGCAGGGTTTCTCAATCCTATTCCTCAAGCACTCCTGTTCTGCCCGTTTTAGATGCTACCCTGCTTCAGCACACCGTGATACAAGCAACTATGTCATCAACAGAGGTGTGCAGACCTTGACATGCTAATGAGGACTGGTAATTGGAATCATATGTGTTGGTGCAAGGCAACATCAAAAACATGCAAGTCAGGGGTACTTGAGGACCAGGATTGATAAACACTGGTTTAGAGCACTGGAGAGTGTGGAAAAGAGGTGAAGAAAAGAGTGCAGGCAGGGTGGAGAAGAATCTCTGGAGTTATCTGTGATTAAAGAGTATCAGCGAGAGAAAAGAGGAAGCTTTACAAAGCCAGGGTCGGAGACAGTGGTGCTGACCTGGAGACACGATGCAGAACTGGAGTTTTCTTTGAGAGTGACAAGGATTGATAAGATTTAAAAATGAACACATCAGAGGAACAGCCAGAGTCAAACACGTTGGAGATAGAGTTAGTGAGGCTAGATAAAGAGGACAGATAGTGAATACACTGGTAGAAGGATGCTGGAGATGGAGCTGCCAGGCAGAACAAAAAAGAAAGGTCTAAAGATGATGTTTCTTGATGAGGTGAATGAAAATCTGCAGTTGGTTGGATGTAACAGAGGAAGATAAAGGGTATGATGGAGGTGCAGGTGCTCCACTGGGGCAACCCGTAAAGGGAATAGCTGAAAGATAAAGAAGTTGATGTTAATGAAATCAAAAACAACAACAAGAAAGCTTTGTTTCTGAAGACAACAAAAAAAAGGCTTTTAGAGAAATAGAAATACAGCGTGCTAGACATGGCTCTTGTCACCATTTGATAGGTAAGAATGTAATTTCTAGTAGAAAATGGAAAATAAACAAGACATCTTTAAGCAAAACTGACCACGTAAAAAGAAAAAACATTAAAATGACATCCCTTAGGGGTCATATCCTTTGCAAAAGGTTTCACTGGTTACCCTTGTACATCTGAAGTGAAATAACTGTTTAGCAATATTCAAAAACAATATGCAAAAGCTTTTCATTTAGGTTTAAATGACAGACAGCCTCACCACGCGACTTTTGCCAAAACATACTCTTACCTAACCCACAGTGTTCAGTTTGGGTTTTCTGCAACCACAAGAAGTATTGCAATACGAGAGGGCGCCCACTCTATGTTTTCAACCAGACTTTTGCACATATACTGAAATTTCAGCTGGGGCTGCTGTGTCTTAACACTATGTGATGCAGTTATCTGTTCTTCATTTCAATGCAATGCGTTCACGTCATGCATGCACATGTGCGTTAGAAACACATCCGAGGTATTACATGTTGAGTAGGCTTGAGTGTCCAGGCCATAGGGCTGAATTATGAGGACATCATATCTAATTTCCCACCTTTGCATCACAAAAATTACATTTTAGGTATCAGGACAATCATAGATTCCTTCTCATGACTTAATATTAAAGGAACATTTCTGAATTAAAACAACCATCAGTCTATTATTAGATTATGAAGAGTGTAAACTTTTTTTAGGAACTAAAACATTGTGAATCGAAGCAGTTTTGAGTGAGAATACTACGTGAGTTAAAAGAAAAATAGCAATTAATGTTACTGTAAAACTGAGGATTAATAACCTATGTCTCAATAAAATGCTATTTCAAGCCAATAACAGTACTCAAAGATGTCTTTTATGTTCTCTGCTTCCTTAGAACTGGACCAGTGTTTAGATGTATATGAGAAAATAGGCAAGAGTTAGAAGCAGACGACATGAACTCAACCCTCCTTTTACGTCCATCGACAGTATTGTGCAGTATTTTAAACTTTTCAAAGGTTTTCTGTACACCTAGAAAATTAATATTTGATTTATTACTTGGTCTGTAGGGACCCTTTCCACACTGTCACCTAATAAAATCATATTTTTGATTCTAGTCAGAGGCTTGAAATGGCAATGTATCTTGACATAACTCCATTGGCCCCAGTGCTGGCATTAATTAACATTTTGCTGCAAACACATTCCATTCAGTTCACGTCGTTTTGGTCCCTGGTGAAAGTTTCCCATATCGTACAGAAATTCTGGTCCATTGTATTGGTCCCAACTGACCCCTGCAGGGATGGATAATGGAGGAATGGATGTTCTTTACTACCTTGCTTTAGCTCGTTGACATTTGCTGGACATTGGCAGCTCAGTACCTGCCACCTCATTTCTATTGTGTTGACGTCTGGACTTTGATTAGGCCATTCAACATCTTTATTCTTCTTTATTAATTCATTTCATTGTACAGGACTGTCTCAGAAAATCAGAATATTGTGATAAAGTTCTTTATTTTCTGTAATGCAATTAAAAAAACCAAAATGTCATACATTCTGGGTTCATTACAAATCAACTGAAATATTGCAAGCCTTTTATTATTTTAATATTGCCGATTATGGTTTACAGTTTAAGATTAAGATTCCCAGAATATTCTAATTTTTTGAGATAGGAAATTGTAGTTTTCTTAAGCTGTAAGCCATGATCAGCAATATTAAAATAATAAAAGGCTTGCAATATTTCAGTTGATTTGTAATGAATCCAGAATGTATGACATTTTTGCATTACAGAAAATAAAATTTTCTGGGACAGTCCTGTAGATTTGATGTGTTTGGACCATTTTCCCATTTGAATTACCCATTTATAGTCAAGCTTCAGATGCCCTCAAATCTGACTCTAGAGCGCTAGAACATGGTAGAATATTGTACAGAGGAGTAAATAATCACATTTTTGACTGTAAGGTGCCCAGGTCCTGCGGCTATGAAATAAACCCAAATCACTACCGTTTTACCTCTGAACTACAGCTGGTATGACGTGTTTGGATATAACCAAACATTGTGCTCTGCATTGTGACCTGATATTTTCATTTTGGTCTTATCTATCCAAAGAACTTGTTTCAGAGGTCTTTCAGTTTGTTCACATGTTGCTATGGACGCACAAACTGAACTGCCATGCCAAAATCAAATTTTCTCCCAACAACCTTTCCAAACAAACCATAATAGTGCAATCATTTTTCTAATTCAAACTAAAACCCTGGACCTGCAACGTCATGTCTATAGATTCTGCGATACAGCTTCTGGGCTTTTTGGAATTCCTTTTGGCAAAGCGCACTCTGACTTAGGGCTGAACTTTGGCTGCTTTCTTGTTGTTTTTCACTTGTGGATAATCTTTCTTTCTGTAGAATGATTAACTCCATACTCTTTGGAAATAACCTAACAGCTCTTCCCATATTGATAGGCATCAACAATTGAACACAGCTTATTTCTTTTCTCTTGGCCATTGGGCTCAAGCCTGGACCAGGGAACCAAAACCTTTGCTTTTATAGAATTGGTCACACGCTAGAGAAACAGGAGCATCTAATTAGTATCCCTATAGTATTATTTACCATCTTAAACACTATCAAAGCAGTAAGGCTGAATTCAGTTGTTCTGTATCCTGTACACCGTATTTAGGTATGCCGGTTCTGCATTTGTGCTTTTTCAGTGTAATATGGTATCTGTTGTCGTTTATGTGAGGTCTGTTCACCTACTAATAACGCCTGGTAAGGACCAAATTATTTGTATTATGTTCTGAAACATAAAACCTTAGAAGAGAAAGACGGTGTACTTTCTTCTTCCCTGTGCTTTACAAACATTTAGCCAAAATCTACAGTGGAGAATCCATGTAGCCATCTCTGTTCCACCTCATTCTTTATACTGTATCCTTAAATTTACATGCTTTACAAAAGAGGAGGACAGAGACAAATGCAACCATGTTTGATGAGGGTGACTAAAGAAATGAGTGGGAAAACATTTGGAAAAACCCAAATTCTTTTATGTGATGGAGTGTACCTCAACCATAAAAGTAGGATTTGGTGATTCACGAACGATGACTAACAGGCACATATGATATTATTTTCCCGGAAATCTGGGTTCAAAGCCCAACAGATAAGTTGCCCGCTAGGGTATAGTGGATATTATGGTTCTGAGGCCAATTTTTGGTTTTTGCAGCAAGGTGTCAAAATCAAACTATGGCAGGTCTTCATGGAAGAATCCAAACCTCTGGGATGAAACTTATTGCTTTCATTGGACACAGTGAGATACATTTTTGTAATGGTATGACTCATGAAACTGTCTTTTTATTGATTATTTTAAGACATCTGGATGTCTGTGGGATTCTGTCAAACTGATGTAGTATTGTTTTTTTAATACTTTTTTTTTCCAAAAAAGCCTCAGCGATTTAGCTCTCATACTTGCGTGTTAGTAAAAATGGAAGCTGATTTTATATCTCAAATCATTTATGACTTCATGGCATATTAAAGTGTTTAGTTTTGTTGAAATATATTTAACCCTAATATATTATATCTCTGGATTTGCTAGAAGTCTAATACTCAATTTGCACTATTTGAATATAAGGGAGGCATGTCAGACTAATTGAGTCCTAATTCATCACAGAGTTCCTACAAAAATTATATTTTATAATTAGATTTACATTTAATTGAAATTATGCAAATATATGCTCTGCATCTTCACTGTTGCAAACAGGCTTTACGATGGTTTTGGCTTTTATTTCGCTGAACATCCAAAGTCAACACCGAACGGAGTCGCTCTCTCTTAAAGAAAACAAGCCGAACTGCCAAAAAACTCCTAACTGCTTGAAATGCCCCATTGACAATCCAAACGTTTCCTCCATTACTGAACAAAGTCCCCATGAGCTACATTTCCATTGTGCCCACTTAGTAACCGGTTGCCCTGCCTGAGACAGAGAGTGAGCAACTGTCTAACACTGCCGTTCTTAGCCGAGCAATCACAGCCGCTCGTACCACTTTCAGATGAATGTTTAGCTACAGTAAATGTATGAATTGTAAAATAGAAACAACTGACAAGAAGTATGAAGAGCAACTGGAGCCTTGTGTGTATAAACATAAAACTCATCAAATCATAGTGGGTAAGTACAACCTCAGAGAAACAAAATATTTTTTCACTGTGCCATTGTTTTTTTTAACAAAAATGAAGCCACAAAGAACAAATCACAAGGACAAAAGTTAAGCCTCTGGTGATTTAATAGCTTTTAGATCCACCCTGAGCTGAAAGTAGTAGTTTTTCACTGCATGACTTTCCTTGCGGAGGAGTGTTGGCCTCTTCCTCTTGTTCGGGCTCAATGAGGTTTTGTGAGTAATTACGTATGCACAGAATTGAAGCCCACATAAGCCTGGGGAGAAAAAGCACACCTCACGCAGAAAGTCCCCTGCCGGGTTTTCAACCTGAAACCTTCCTGTATTGAGGCACTACTGCCAAGCAGAAAGCCACCAAGGTGCCACACTTATTTATTTATTACTTATATTTATATTCTTAATTTCATCTGACCTTTGGGTAAATTTGCTGGGACATCCGCTCTTGGGAAGATTGGCGACTGTCTTGAATGCTGTGGTCTTGTGGATAATGTTTTTCACTGAACTATATGTTGAACTAAATATTGTATGGAAATGGTTTCATAACAATTACAAGTTACTTGTCTGATGTCTTTCCCTCTAGACATTATGTTATGTTCTAAATGCTTCAGACCAGCAAACTGTCAAAACCTCTGCTTTTAAACAGGTCTGCACACCTATTGATGGTAAGTTAATTAAGTCCAAAGGAAAAAATAAGGGGGTATTTACTGTTACTCACATATGCAGTTATATGCTGTTGGTCATTAGTTGTTTTATTTTTTTGTTCTACAAAAGAAAATTAATGTGGGATTAAAAAGGGCAGTACTAACTTTTAAATCATTAAATTTTATTTTTTACAGACCCGAGAAATGGCAAATATGGAGGACAGCCTTTATCCCCTGGTGTCGACAGATACCACCATTTTATTAATATTAGCCCTGAAGTGGTAACTGAGAGAAAAGATGTTAAGAAATGAGGGAATTAACAACTAAACTTGTCTGTGACAGACAGTAGGACACTGTATCCCCGAAATCTTTCTGCAATCCATCACAGTTTTCGTGGTGAATATCTTTTTTTTTTCTTTCATATTAGATCAGAAAATGTGTTGCATCAACAAAAGTAAGTAAGTAAATAAATAAGAAAAAAAAAATCCAACAGCTGTGTTTGTAGATGCTAGAAACATGTTTTGGGAGGAAAACACTTTCGACATAGCTGAAGGAAAGACAAGCCTCCAAGGACATATTTTGGCCGCAGCTGAAAGGCCAACGTTCGCATGCTCCGCAGAGTGGTTTCATGCTTCACTGGTGTTCATAACAAACAAAACTATCCAAGCTTGTTATTTTAAATGGAGCAAATCTATTATCCATATGATGGGTCCTTCTGGACACTTTTAAAGTACTAGTTGTACACGTGGAAGTGATTTTCTGTACCGGACAAGCCAAGTGAGTATTTTGATTAAAAATTTACAGAGATAAAACCGTTTTAGACGGTTTCAGTGACAGCATTAGAGTCCTGCACCCTGTCTTCTTCAGCACTTGTTGCTTAATTGCTGTGATTTGCTTTTTTCAGTGTGGGCAATAATGATAAATAAAATAATAAATAATAATAAAAAAATGCATTTTCTGTCGATGAGAGCATGTATTGGGGTTTTTGAAGAGTATATCAACTCCAAAATTACAACATAACACAACCTTGTCGTTCTGTTCGTGTCAGCTTCAGTTCAGCCGTCCAGGTGACATCACAGGCCGTGCCGTACCGAGCAACTGATCACTATCGGACCATTATCTCTGTGAGGAGTGAGCTCGGAAGGGTCCATGAGGTTGTCGGAGGCGAAGCTCAAGCAATCAGAGGGTCCGGCTGCTGCAAGAGGCAAGAGTAGATGTGGGGATAGCTTTAAATACGTCATCCAACCATCCATTTTCTATATCCGTTAAATCCTTTGCAGCGTCACTGGGGTCTGCCGGAGCCTATCCCAGCTCATTTAAATACTTCATAATGTCTAATAACTTGAGACTTTCCCCTGAGTTTTGAGCAAAAGCTAATCCTGTATATACTCATTACGATAACACGATTAGGCGGAGACTCACAGAAGTTAAGAAGGGCAGAGATTTGACAATCTGTGAAAAACTGTCAACAAATTCTGCAACAAGTTCAGAATAATGTTCCATAGTTTCAAATTGCAAAGACTTTGGATATATAGTCTTCTAAATGGCACGGCATCCACATTTGAGAATCTGGAGAAATCTCTGTGTGCATGGGATAAGGCTAAAAAGCAGTAATGGATGCTGATGAAATTCTGAGCTCTCGGATAGTGCTGGATTAAATATTCTGTGATAGATATCACTGCGTTGATCCTTGCCAGCTAATGTAGTTAGCGTCAGTTAACGTTAAGACCTCCTTAGAAGCAGAGACGCTCCAGCGTTCATCAACAAATTTGCGCTCTCTATGGCCCCTTGACGTATTAATCGCCGCCGGCGTCGTTCTTCTATTATCACTGCAGCCAAAAGATCCGTTGTTCTTTTCATAATCACAACTAAGAGGTACATAATGCACGAAATGTACCCTGCTGTAGCCTCGTCGAGGTGCTCGGACGCCATCTTTCTTTCTTGTTGTTGTTAAGCGGAGGTCAACCGGAGGTGGCTCTTTGTTGAAATGGTTACCATGGTTACAGCGCCACCTAGCAACACGGAGTCAGCCATGCTCTGGCCAGTTAACTGATCTCTGAACAGCATGTAAACTCAGACAAGTGATCCGGTCTTCTGCATGTCGTTATCTGATACGATCAGAAATCTCTTTGCTGCATGTAAACGTACTGAGTGGTGCACTACTTTTCATGATGCTTTAAGGGATATATTGAGGCCACTGTATAGGATAGAAGAAATCAGCGCACTAAATAGAGAGTAGGGGGTGATTTTAACCCCTTTTACATTGGCCGATTCCCCCCCGTTCAATGTGCAGATCTAGCGTGTCGCCTGTCCTTACATTGACTGGTGCAGGGTGGCGTGTCGAGCTGCCCTGCGAATAACTCGCCTCCAAGGGTAGTCTAAACCGCAGGTCAGGTTTAATGTAAACAGAACTAACGCGGGGTAGCAGGTCGTAGGAGGGATTTGTTGATTTGTGAGTACAGCCCACATGGGAAGTTTTTTTTTAAACTTTTTATTATTATTTTATAAAATAAGGAAACAGTTGACGAGAGCAGAGGTGGACAGAGTACTCGACTCCAGTACTTGAGTAAGAGTACAAATATTACTGGTCAAAATTTACTCCGTTACAAGTAAAAGTAGCTCAGTCAAAATATTACTCGAGTAAGAGTAGAAAAGTACTTGCTTTTAAAGGTACTTAAGTATCCAAAAGTAAATGCTTTTAAATTTACTTTAAGTAAAAGTAAGAGTAAGAGTAAGAGTAAATTTCTTATTTTCCACATCAGTAAATTACTATATTTTTTCTAAATTAATTTAAGGATCTTTTAACTCTTGTTTCTGAGAATTCGATGTTGAAAGCAGAGAGGTAGCTCTGCTTCGGCAGACACAATAAACATTTGAAAATAAATGTCTGTGGTTTGTCTGTGCCCTCGTTTTTTACTCGGTCGAACTCAAACATTGAGTTAAGATACGGCCAAGGATTTTGTGAAAGTCCCTGCTCCGAGTCCGGATCATTATCAGACTCAGACGACTCAGTGGATTGTCTTTCTTCTCCTGACGCAGGCGTAGCCATTGTTACGGCTCTGTTTTGACTTGTTGCGGCTCTGTCTTGACTTGTTGCGGCTCTGTCTTGACAAACGCAGGCTACTTTGGCGGTATCGTTTTGAGGAGGCTTGATGTATTTCCGCTTTACGTACATCCCAGTGGAGAGCGTGCACTGTGATAGGTCTCCTCCTTTGACAAAAACAGCTTGTGTCCAATAGGATTTTAGGGAAGAAGAAAGAAGAGCAGACCTGAAAGTAACGAGTATTTTTCAGCCTTCCTAGAAATTTACTCGAGTAAAAGTAAAAATATTTGTCTTGGAAATGTATTCAAGTAAGAGTAATAAGTACCAAATAAATCTAATACTCAAGTAAAGTACAAATCCTCTGGATATGTACTTAAGTACAGTACTCAAGTAAATTTACTCTGTTACTGTCCACCACTGGACGAGAGTAACAACAGCAAGAGGTCACAGGTAGGGGCCTATATTTACAAGATGAGTAACTGGTGAGACAAAGAAATCCGCGAGCTACTCAGCCTGGGAACCTCGGACAGCATAAACCGGCGTATGTTCAGAACCACAAAGGATTGTCTGTTGTTTCAACAAGTGGCCACAAAAATGACAAGAACAAAAGCCGCTCACACCGATGTTCATCCATCCTCGTTTTAAAAATTACATCTGTCTGACGGCGTATAAATCTTGCTGATTCATGAATAATACACGTTATGGTCTGTTACGTGGATAACGTCTCCTGACTCGCCTTCCCTCACCCCAACTAGCCTTCAGGCACGGGGTGGCAAATAACGTGCCTTGCGTTTATATTATTCAAACACGCCATCATCATCCCGCGATAGTAGCGTAAAAACACCTTCTGATAACAACCTTGCTGATAGGTGCAGGGCCTCTTTTAAGGAATGCCTTGCATTTTTCAGCTAAGACGTGCTAAGACGTATCATGAGAAAAGCATGGCTTCATAGTCGAGGAGTCCAGGTGCTGAACTGCCCTGCTTGTAATCTAGGCCTTTCAACAATTGAAAACAAGAAAAAAAACAGGAATGTAAAGCATCTCGAGTCTGACAGTATATCAGACAAAATTGGGACAATAATCGTTTCCCAAAACCCCATCAACTCTCAACCGTTACAGACGTATATCAACTGTTGTTAAAGAAAAGCAGATGCTACACATTGGCAAATGTCACTGCTTTTCTTTGGATGTGTTGCGGCCATCAATTGAATTTTTTCCTTTTATTTCTTGTATGAAGATCTTACATTTTGCACAATTTGCCAAATTTGCCAACAAAAGGGGTTGTATATCGTTTGATTGTAAGAGAAACATCATGGAAATATTATATACTTGCAGTCAAGTACTTCGAGCTCATATGTATAACAGAGAGGTTAAAGTATGTTTAGAAGAAAATGTAAGATATGAATAGACATCTTCTTTGCTTTCAGGCCATCTCAACCTGGAGTTGGGTATGATTAGTCTTTGCGCGAGACGGTGTCAGACTCGAGGTCTTTTGCTTCTTACCCAACTTCTCAGCAAACAGCAGAACCCACCAAAGAGGAACATCTGTTGTACTTCTGCCACACCTGAGAGTTGCTGTGCTGACCACAGGAGGGCAGAACCCCACCACTAAAGTGCACATCTCCACAATGCAAAGAATAAGCTCTCTGCACTGCATTGAATAGTGAAATAAGCTTGATTGAAATGACGTTTACTACGGTAAATTGCCCTTTTCTCGTATTTTTTCCCCCTCCTCGGTCGACATTTAAATCAATATGAAGCGGCAGAAGGAAAGTCCTTCTCGTGCAGAATCATTTACTGCTGCACCAACATGTAAGAGGATGCAGAGGAAAAGGAAGTATTATATTACTGTATAATTATCCTTCTGGACAAAATGCTTTGTTTGTGCTTATCTGATCCATTTGTAATACTGATCCATACCGGGCTCTGTACATCTAGACACTGATTTTTTATCAAAGGGCTAAGCCATGAAAGAGTACATTGGAAACAGGAATTTGAGCTTTAAAAACTATTAGTGCAGATTTTAATAAGGGCATGGTTAGCCTCAGTAATTACCAAACCTTTTGCCATAAGGGAAAAGTGCCTCCAATATTTTTTTTAAGTCTTAAAATTAGCTCATTTAATTATTTGTCTGAAGGGAGGGGGGGAAAAATGAGAAATATAAAGGGATTATATTTGTCAGCACTGATTGAAATCACCTCAGTAATCTTGGGCTCAGATTTAAAAAGAAGAAAGAAAGATAAAAAAAAGAAAAAACTTGCTTGAAAATCACCCCAAAACAGCGCCTGTGGCAAGAGCATTAAAACCTCAGCTCAGGGTCTTGTGTCTTGATGAAGTCATTCATCTGTCAGCAGCCATCAGGCCTGCAGAGACACTTCCACATGCCAAAGAAGATAAGACCATCGACAGAGAGCGCGTCTGCTAAGACTCCAGCGGAGCATCACCTCTCCACACAACTCAGGCTCGTCTTCATTTTCCTTGACACCTCATGAGTCAGCGTGACTGTGTCTTCAGACCTCTTGGTGGGGTGGGAGGAGGGGAGTTCCCAAGGGAACTTTTGAGGTGAGGTCCATAATTAGAATCAAACAAGGACACCACTGTCCGCTCTATTCATAAGCGAAACCTAAGATTTCAAGAGTGAGAGATGTGAATGAGATCTTTTTGGACAAATTAGGGCTTGAAGTTGAGACCTTTACTTGTTTTGGCTGACGGCTGCGTCTTGGCTTTTAAAGGCTGATTTGGGAGATGGTTTTATGGGTAAGACGGCAGATGACAGTCAGAAGTGTTTTGTAAGGGTAATTTTACACCTGTGAACATAGTCACTTGATTTACAGAGCGAGAGTTGGACAATGAGCTCTTGTTTCGCTGTGGTCGTTGTCTTATAATGTACTATCAGTCAGAGAATGAGATCAATTTACCTGTCTAAGCTCTGTCAGGGAAACGCTTCAAGAACAGAGTTCAACTCACAGTTGATGGCATGCAAATGCGGTCCATTACCATATGTGAACAATTTATGTTGTGATATTAGTGAAAGATAATCTGGTTCCGTCTTGAATAACATGCTGTGAACTTTGGGAACAGCTGTTTTAAGTATAAACATGTAGACAGGCACCGCTGGTGCCCACAGTCCTTACTGCAGTTGCCACATTGGATGTGCTGTTCCTGCTGGGGTTTTTTGTTGTTTTTTTTTTTCATTTTCTTGTTGATCTGATTTATTTGGCCATAACATCTGGGTAAAACCCCTAATTAATAGACAGAAGAGGAAGTGCTGATGCAGGATGTTGACATCCTGGTGCTGAATCACTAAGTGGCCACATATGTGCACAATCGAATGGAGACCAGCCTGACCTTCTATATGTACAACAAATATCTGGCATTTCATCTCCAGACCTTTTGATTTTTGATGTGACACTTCTTAAGGTCACTTGAATAACTGGCAGAGAAATGCATTACCACTTATGGAACCACCTATGCAGATATGAAGCAGATGATTCCACTGAACTGCTGCTGTCTGGCTGAGCAGCTGTGGAGGCAGGCACTCAAGTCGGAGCGCAATATCAGACAATGGAAACAGTGAGTGCGATGACTTCAGTGTCTCCTAATAGACAGAGTAAAGCTGGACTTACGACCCCTAAAAATAAAATCACCTGAAACATGCCTGTGACTCACCCCTCTGTATGCATGCCCCACTTACAAATCCAACTCAGCAGCTATGAGTGGTACGGTGGGCTATGATACATCTCCAAATGGAAAAAGCCTGCAGGCCATGGCTGTGCCTGTAGCTCTCTCGTTTTGAGGGAAATATGCCATCACTCGCTGCCAAGCTGACCTTTTATTCCAAATATAAATTTTAATTTGCCATAACAGGGATAGATCTCCTGGGTGTTCGGTGTCCTGAGTCGGTTTCACCTAATGTCAGTCCATTGAACGGTCCTGAAAAAAAAAAGTAACAAATACCTGATGGATTTTCCATGAAGTTTTCCACAGATAATTGAGAGGAGCTCCGATGGGGAGTTAGAAACCTACTGAGAAGGAAGATCACAGAGGAGCAAATTTTCATTTATAGTCACATGCAAAAGTTAGAACCCTCTCTATTAATCCTGTGATATTTGAGTAAAAACTTTTTTTTTTCACCCTGCCATTGTTCATTTAACCCAAATTAGGGCAAAAAGGAAACAAAACATGTAAGCAATATGCCTCATTAGTGTTTCCACAGTATGTAGCAGAATAACGTACGGCCGGGTGCAACTAATCATCAGCCCGTGATGTACACCTTGATTCAAGCAGGTGTTTTGGCAGTTTACTGGTCTGAAGCCTTCACATGTGTTAACACAATGCCAAGAGGGAAAGGCATGAGCAAATAGTCTTAGAAAAGCAGTTGTCCCTGTGTACATTATAAAACAATTTCTAAAAATGTGTAGCTCAAGAATACATACAGAGAAAAACCTTCCAAAACATTTTTATTTGTAACATCAGTTCAAAGTCCTAATTTTTCCATGTTTGTTTCTTTTTTTTAATCAATAACCAAATACCTTAAATCGCCTTTCGTGCTTTGTTTAATGCTAATGAGCGAATATGAGAAGGACAACATGCTGAGGTAAAACGCAAAGGTAAAACCCACTCGGTAGTTTGTATTTTTAGCATCAGCAATTTCTCCTGGTCAAGCATTATGGGCCAACGCCAACATCAGTGTTCTGATCTTATCACAGCCTCTGGCTAAACATATCAGTGTTCACAAGCACAACTTTATCCGCCCGGTAGCACGGCTGTAATCATTGTTTATTGTTTTATCCAGTGCAGAACCCACATGCCAAACTACAACAGCACCCAATTCAATCTCTCAGTTCAATATGAAGTCATTTAATTTAGGATTTACCCGGAAGTTCAGCCTCTGAATACAGCATGGTGGCCCTCAGTTTAAAACCTGCCAGTCACATCTGCCTTACCATCCAGCCGTAGATTGAGAGATATACTCAATGTCACGTAAGAGAAGCCTCCCCATCCAACGATCTTATCTCACAGTAGACCTCAGATTATAATGCATGGGAAAACAAATAAAAGTTACAGAAGCATGGAGATTCACACAGGCGCATTCATCTGTGATAAAAACATGCAAAATGCGTGTTTCTTCTGAAGTTGAAGCTCCCTTCGCTGGTGAATATTAGCCATGATCCTGACATGACTTCAGGATCCTCATTCAGTGCACTCGAGTAATCACCAGGTTTGATATCTTAACTATTTTTACAATCCAAATTCCAAAACAGCAGGGAAGGTATTAAATGTTCAAACTGAGCAAACGTACCATTACTTTGGTATCATCTCTCACAAAAAATAAAAACGGGATGCTGATGTATAGTCCTAAGTATGTAGCATGTCTTCTTTGTTTAACAACCGTCCACATAGATTTGGAAACTGAGGGGACCAGCTAATATTGTTTTGAAGTCCTGGGTCGTCTTGTCATATCTGTTTGTTTAAGAAGACACTAAATGCTTTCAGTTTGTGAATGATCTGGACTGCAGGCAGCCCATTTCAGCACCTGGATTCTTCCACTGTTTAGCAGAAAAGATGTTGTCTGGATGGGAGCTTATGCTGCTATAGCCTACTGCCGTTTACAGATGTCCAGATGTGCAAGTTGGCCATTCGATAGTCACTAACTCACCTCCATACAATTAGGGACTCAGGTTTTTGAACTGAGCACCGATAACAAGATGGATGATCTATTTTGTCTTCATTGTGGAGAATGTGATGTCCATAATTTTCAAAAAGGAGGTTTCAGATTTCAGTTCATCTGCAGGACTGTTTTCCACATTGCATCAGTCCATCTGAAAGGACCTTTGGTCCAGAGAAAAACTGAGTGTTTCTGAGTCAAATGTGCATACACTTTAATCTGAATTGGCAGATGGTACAGCGAAGTGTGTTCTTAGACAAGGATTTCTCGAAGTGTCCCTCAACTTATGCAATGATTTCCATCTCACAGAAATCTGCAATTTTTTATTTAAGTGAAGATCACCGGAATCCATTATTTATTTATTTTTACGTTATTTTGCCCATCCTTGCACACAGAGATTTCTCCAAATATTCAGATTTTATTATTATTACATAGTCTTATGTACTGTAGACGATAAGATAGTCAAAGTCCAATCCCATGTACATAATTCAAACACAGTTTTTTGTATTTTAGTAGAACCTATTCATCTTTATTCCTGACAAACTGTATCTCTAAGATGCTGTTAGTTTACCCATTAATGCCACCGACCTGTTAACATGATTAGATGGAAAAGTGTTTGTGTGTGTGTGTGTGTGTGTGTGTGTGTGTGTGTGTGTGTGTGTGTGTGTGTGTGTGTGTGTGTGTGTGTGTGTGTGTGTGTGTGTGTGTGTGTGTGTGTGTGTGTGTGTGTGTGTGTGTGTGTGTGTGTGTGTGTGTAGGTAGGAAGTAGGTGTGTTGGCCAGCTGCTGCTTATGTGTGAGGAATAGAATAGGCTGCATGGGAGTGCAGCTTCTTTCTCATGGTGCTACCCTGAAAGGATTCCACTAAAAAGTCACATCAGCCTGTCCCACGGAGACGCTTCAATAAGCGCGCGGCTAAAAGAGAGGGGGAGTCAAGTTGCATGATGAGGTATTGGTAAGAGAAAGGAGAAGCAGAAAGCATTGTGAATGCATTGTAGTCGCTCTATTTTCTATCACAGGTTACTTTTTCCCCTCTTTGCAGACCGGATGCCCATAATTTCTCAAACAAACACAAAACGACCTCAAAACAAAGGCCCGGAGACCTGATATAATAATTTGAGTTGGGTGAGGATGGTTGGTCTCAGGAGTCATTTATGACCTCAGGAGACAGCAGAACGGAAGGGGCTGAGTATATCCGTTGATGGTCACTGGGGTCGTGACATGAATAAGAAACTATGAAACGTTAGCGGGTCACTTACAACAGCTGTCATCACTTAGCGTTACTCATTTCATCCGAGATCTCAGTGGATGGTGAGATGACCACTGACCAATGGTTGAATATTTGTTGGAATCACTGAGGTGCAAGACGATATATTCGATCTGGACTGTGATCCTAAGTATTTATTTATTTGTAACTAGCTGTCAAGTAACCGCCATACTCAAAACTGAGGGGCAATTAATATAATGGTTTTGGTTGGGTTCCACTTTTATATTAATGTGTAAGGCCTAAAAATGCCTGGATCCATAGCAAAATCCCCCTTCTGAACGATCCATCAGAATTCATTTAAAACATTTTTTTTAAATCAAATTACAAATAGTTGGACTTAGATGTTTTTGGAGGGACTGATGGGTGATGTGTGTGTCTTTTGCTGTTCAAATCCATCATCCACGTACAGTACAGTAGTTATCCTTAAATCCTTATCATATCCAAATATAAAAGCTCAGGTTAGTTGTACATCATTCAAAAACTAGAGACAGAACTCAAATGTTCTATAGTGGAAACATGAGCTTTTAATCATCAGTACTTTATGTAATGAAAAAAAACAACAAAGAAAACAATCCAACTTTCTAATGGAAAGTAAACCAAAGTGTCTCACATACACGTACAGTTGACAACAGTACAGTTTGTCAAGGATGGCTTTTTCTCGTCAGTGAACAAAGACTACAGCCAGGCCATTCGTTGCACATTTTTGAGTAATTCTAACCATGTCAAGTTAGACATATGTCAACAGCAATCATGTCTGTCAGGAATGTCGTGCCAAAGAAAAGGAAAGCCATCATTTGGCGTGGCTTTCTGTGGGCAGTTACCAGAGTAAAACACCAAAACTCATCAATAACTTGCAGAGATGTGTGCAGATGAAAAAACACTTTACCGCAGTTTTTTTCTCCAAACAAAATACAGAAGAATTGCATCATTCATTTGAGTCAGGTTTTATTACTCATTAACAGCGGGTGGTAAAGTGTCTGCGAATCTCTTAAATGTCACTTACGATGTACTCCTAATACAGAATAAGCAGACCTCTAACCCGCAGCATTTGTTCCAGTCGCTAGTATGCTGTCACTTGACCTGTTGTCGTGTTGGCATTTACAGGCGCCATGTCTTTTACTATACCCAGTAAAATGTCTTAAGTGAAACAAAGCTGTTAATTTGCTCTGACTGTGCAGGATATAGTTTCTGATAAAGGATCATAATACGAGCCAAAGTATACTTCACCCCAGCAGCAGGACACAGAATACTGACTTGGCTGCGCTGCATAAACATTACAGTGTTATTTCTGGTTCTGCACCGCAGGGTGTCAATAATCATTTTAAACTGACTATTAGTTTTTGTGTTACACAACTCACAAGGCAGGTTTGAAAGACAGCCTGTTGGGAATTACAGTCCTTTTAAACAAAGTACTTCCATTTTCAAGACCTCAAAGGTATTTTGGCAGTTGGTGGAAAAAGAATTGAATGGGCCAAATATGGTGTAATCCCTCTTTACTTCAGGACAAATGAAGCAGATAAAAAGTCCAGAGGTCACATCGGGTATTGAGTTGGTATATGGCAACTGTTTGGCAGGAGCTACCAATATGGAGTCCAAGGAGATCTCAATGAAAGGCTGAAAAAAACCCATTTACTATAGAGTAAGCAAAATTAACAGTTTGAGCCCCTCTTTTAAAAGAAAGAAAGTACTGTTGAGAAGGAAAAAGCAGAGTGTTATGGTATGGGCTGAATGAGTGAACAATACAAGGGGTTCACTGGTGTAGCAAAATTAATTCTGAGGTGTAAAGGGTATATTTTCTGCTCACAATCAGCCAAATGCTACAAAACCCAAAGGAAGGCACTAAATCTAACCCTAAACATATTGGGAAACCCTCTTGAGGGCAAAAACGGAAATCGTCTTCATTTTTGTCATTTTATCGAGTCTTTGAAATGGAGGCTGAAATGACTTTTATTCTTAAATTGTAAATGCAATATTTCTGTGAAACCTCTAAAATTAAAGCTGAAAGTCTACACTTTGATCAGATCTACATTCATTTATTTTAAATCCAATGAAATAAAAAGTAATTCTGGCTTTGTCCAAATTCTCCATGTCTGAAGTAAAATAATCCATTTCTAGACCTAAAGCAGAGGAGACTTCTTAAAGTCTTTAAGCGATCATGCAGCTGATTGAAGCAGCGTGTCATTCCACGAACAAAGTACTTTTACCAGCCTTAATTTGTGCAGCCACTCATGCATATCAGACAACTGCATCGTGCTGAGCTTAAACATGATACAGCCCTCCAGGGAAAAACATTTCAAATAAGTATAAATCACTCCTCTTGAGATGTGCTGTGTCATCTGATAACGCAAATGATGCAAAATGAAATTTGCTGACTCTAGAGAAGAAGACAAAAGCAGACATAAACAGCATGTGAGGAGAGTAATGAAATGTTCCGAATGGACCAGATTGTAAACATGTCATGGTGCCTGTGGTACGGTTGTATCTGGAGTATATGCTCTGATATTAATCTCAGCTCCACTTTATCTTTGATGTTTACAACCCCCCACTCCCCCCCAGCATGTTTTGGTGTGTATATTAAAGAGGACGGAGAGTGCAGTTTTGACTGCACACACATGCGTGCGTGTGTGTGGTGTCTGTTCATGTGAAGGAAAGGGTGGGAGGGTGGGAGCTGCCTTTTTTTTAATGGCCAGAGAGACGAAGGATGTCTCCAGTCTTGACTCTGGCGTCCCTTTGTTGTTCATGAAAACAAAACAAAAAGAGAACAAGGGAAGAGAGGGAACAAAAAAAGGGGGAGGAGGAGGGGGATGAGGGAACGGAAGAGAGAAGGGAGGGAGGGAGAAAAAAGGTTAAAGCCAGTCACTTATAACAATGAAGTCTGCACTGTGACAGAGACATGATGTCACGTTAGTGTGGGGGTGGGAGGACGAGTTGCTGGGTGGGGTCAAATCGCTATCCTCCCTCTCACCATATGTGACTCTTCTTCTTTTTTTCATTTAGTGAATGAACCATGGGAAATATAATGAGCCGGGCATGCAGCTCCACTTCCGCACACCCATCAGTTGAAACAGTGAAATTTCCAGGTTGTTCATTCATACTCTGGTGTGTACTGAGACTGCTCAGAGACTGCAACAGGGGCGTGGTAACGGATTGCCCTCAAGGGACTGCCTGTGAGTTTGTGTGTATATCCATGGGGGAGGTTGACACACTGAAGATGGAACGTAAAAGAAGAGGAAGGATATGATTTGTAAAAATAAATAAATAAATGAAGAGAAAAGACAAATGGCTGTCATGGCTGTCATTTTCTCTTTATACGTGTTAGGTTCAGGGTCTTGTCCGGCATTAGAACACTTAGGTTCACACACGACACGAGATTGGATCACATGTGAGGGTTATGCTATAAGATACTAAGGTTGGCATGATCCTCAAACCTGTAACTTTTTTGCTTTTAGTAACTGACCTGTGAACAGACATTAGGTGCGGTTCTCGGTTGTTTGTCAGGAACTAGATCACTGACACGAATCTCCCCCTTACCAGGAATGGCCCAGCAAAAGTGGCCTTCCGAAACCTCTGCAGGGTGGAAATCCTTCCTGTAATAGGAGAGGTACTCCAATGAGTTTAGAGGAACTACCTGGCAGTGGGTCTCTGCTGATCAGGTGTCTTAAATTACGTTCAGCCCCCTCATGTGAATGTAAATCAAGTGAACACAATTCATTTGAACCAATTGGACCAGAAACATTTTGCTTGGATGAAGATGGAAATTACGGAACAATAGATGGGCCAACGAGGGGCTTAAGGGCTTTGTTGGTGGGTTATGCCAATGAAAAGGTCCAGCAGAGGATTTTGTTTTTATTTCAATCGCTAACAAACACAAGATACGTCTCTGTCTCTTCCATGTTTACTTGTTTTTTCTTCTCCTCCTTTTTTTTCTCCATTATTTTTTTCATCTCCTTTTATGCTGTTGGCCATTTGTAAACAATAAAAAAGGTGTATTACCACAATCACACGGTAAGCAGCATTATGTGTTTGGTCAATGGTTCTTGTGTTGCGCTGCAGTGTAATGGAGACATGCTGTCCTAAGGGGATGAAGAGGGGGTCGGCCCTGCTTGAGGTTCCCATCTACCTGGTTTACCAGGAACCACCACTAATGGAAACACACATACTGAGGTCCTCTAGTACAGTATTTATTCTAAAGTCTGTTTCTAACTTGTCATCCAAGACTGTTGGAAATTCATTTAAAAAATGATATCCTGCAATATTTGTGAAAATCTCTTTTTGAAGTGCAGTCTAGCACATTCACAGTGATCTGCCCAGTTAGTGTAAACGACCATGGGCTCAATGTGTAATATAGGGTGATAGTAGCTCAAAGAGTTGTGGTAGTCCTTCAGTTGAATGTTTTTTCTTCAATAATGGTTTATCTCAAAGGGTCCATGGACAACACACCTAATATGATATCTCCTCATACCTCACTTCATTTCAGAGATAGTATGCAAATCCTTCCTCTGTTCTAAATGCTCAACATGATTTTGACATGTTACTACCAACCTCTTCTCTTACTTACTCTCACGAGTTCAAACATGCAGGTTAATCTGCCAAGTGGATGTCTTTTCACATTTGAAATAGACTCAAAGCTTTGGCCACACCAAGGGGCAATGCGTAGGTAAGAAAAGTTGCTGTTCCTTCATAAGTAATTCAATCTCCATTACTCACAATGTTAAAATGCCCAACTATCTTCATAGCTAGATTTCACTTCCATGTCAACTGTAAGGGGATGATTTTTATCATTATATCCATCCATCCATCCATCCATCCATCCATCCATCCATCCATCCATCCATCCATCCATCCATCCATTTTCCACTTATCCGTTACCGTGTCGCGGGGGCAGCAGTCTTAACAGAGATGCCCAGACTTCCCTCACCCCAGACACTTCCTCCAGCTTTTCCGGGGGGAGTCCGAGACGTTCCCAGGCCAGCCGAGAGACGTAGTCTTTCCAGCGTGTCCTGGGTCTTCCCCGGGGTCTCCTCCCAGTGGGACATGCCTGGAACACCTCCCTAGGGAGGCGTCCAGGAGGCATCCGGTACAGATGCCCAAGCCACCTCAGCTGACTCCTCTCAATGTGAAGGAGCAGCGGCTCGACTCCGAGCTCCTCCCAGGTGACCGAACTCCTCACCCTATCTCTAAGGGAGTGTCCAGCCACCCTGCGGAGGAAACTAAATTCGGCCGCTTGTAATGTCCTTTTGGTTATTTCCCAAATTTCATGACCATAGCTGAGGGTGGGAGCATAGATTGACCGGTAAATCGAGAGCTTCGCCTTTCAACTCAGCTCTTTCTTCACCACGACGGTCCAGTACATCGACCGCATAACTGCAGACGCTACACCAATCCGTCAACCATCTTTCAGTCGCTCGTGACCCTGAGATACTTGAACTCCTCCACCTGAGGCAGGGCTTCTCCATATAGCCTATACCCATCATTGTTGTCCATCCTTCTTGTAGTTTGTTCTGCTTATCGCCCCCCTTTTCTCTTGTGTGTATTTTTGCAGGCCGGAGCTTCGGGAGCTGCATGCTGACCTGCAGTCCCCCCTTCTGATCATTCCACTGCTTGCTTCCACCTGTCTGTGTGGATGTCTGCTATATGCTTGGGCACAGGCAGTAGCTAGTTTAATGTTTAGCCCTGTTTTGGATTGTTTTGTTGCTAAGTGTGCTAACAAACCCATGTGACTGGGTTTGTGCCTGGAAAGGTTTCGAGGCAGTGCAAAGCAGTTATCTTCCCTTGGCTGAAGGCTGTTAGACAGCGCTAACCAGAGGTAACCAGCTGTACTGTTACTCAGTCATCAGTTTCTACCCTTTGCAGCAGTGATTCCTCCAGTTGAGTGACTTTCACCTCACTTTAATGTAGGATTCTTTTAAGTCACCTAACTAGACCACTAGCCAACAACATCGGAAACAGGTGCTGCGAGGGCTGAGCCGAGAGGTAGCAGTGGTCTGTTGAGACCTGCATTTGCTCGGCTAGCAACTCATGGGCCTATACCTGTAGACATGCAGGACCTGGTGGTGTCTACCACCTGCCTAGCCCTTTATGTAACAGGCTGAGGGACAGTGGGTCCAAGCGGAGCTCCTCATTTCAGCTCTGACAACACTCGTTTTTGATGTTGAATATTTTGAAGAGAAAAACAGACAAAACTAGGATGTTTTGGAACAATAAGCCTACAGAGGAGGTATAGTGAATAGTAGAAGGATTGTGAGGTTGCCAGAAGGGAGGTCTAAAAGAAGATTTATGAATGTAGTAAAAGAAGAGATGAAGTTAGTTGGTATGACAGAAGAGGGTGCAACAAATGATCAATACGGTTGACAAAAATCAAATTTACGAATTATGTGTGTTACAAAATAAATAATCAGTAATTATGTCATATATCTGTTTCATGCACTGGATTGGAACTAACGATACCTCTGTAAGGAATAATGGTGTTCATGTTTCTTTCAGTCAAAATAACGGCTTAAAAATGTTTAAAAAACATAGATATTTTGTTTTGTTTCAGTTTGTTGATGCGTCATCATATACGCATACAGTATATACATGTGAATGTATGTTCCAGAGCTGCTGAGTCCTACAGAACACCTCCCATGTGTGGAGTGTCTCAGGGTTCTATTCCTGGCCCTCTTTTATTTTCTTTATACTTGCATGGATCAGTTCTCTGAAAACATGGAATTTGACTCCACTTTTAAACTGATGACATCCAAACCTAACATTCCCCTAAAACATAAAAATGCTTGCTCTACGAAAGAACTTATAGAGTGCATTGATAATATGAGGGCATAGGCATCAATTCATTTTTTGCATTTTAATCAAGAAAAGACTATGGTCATATTATTTGGGCCTTGTGATGCCTCAAGGGTACTTGTCGACATGGGTTCTTTAAACAACCATTTAAAAATTACAGCAACAAGTCTAGGTGTACAACTATAGAGTGATCTTGAACTTAATACTCACATTAACCCAGTGAAACCACTGTCTCCGTTTTTTTTTTCTCACTTGAGGCAGCTGGACAAGGTTGAGCCATTTCTTTCTAAAGTTCACTTTGGGATTTTAATAAATTCATTCATCACAACATGTTTAGACTACTGCAATGGACTTTTTTTTACTTAACCTTGAAGTTATTTGTTAAACTGCAGTTATTTCAAAATGATGCCGCTCAGTTTTGAACTGGTGAAAGCAAACAAGAGCAGATTGCTCTAATTTTAATGTCTCATGGATTCACTTCCTGTTTTTAAATCCTGTCCTAATACACACTTTTTTTCTGTTTGGCTTTTGACTCAACTTACTTAACTCAGCTTGTTGTGTTTTTTGTGTTTATATTTCTGCTGTCTTTTGTTTGTGTTCAGCACTTTGGCAGACCGTGTTGTTTTCTTTATAAATAATGTTGAGTTGAGTATACACATTTCTTTTTCCCCCACAAGTGTAAGAGGTTAAGCAATGCACATTCTCCCTTTCATGTCAAAACTCCCAAACTGAGTATTTATTACACTGTAAGGCCACTGTATTAGCTTTCATCCGTAACGCGTGTGTTCTTGCCCCGTACGTGCTCTGCCATTTCCTCTCCCTCTAACATTTCCAGATTGATTACAGAAATGTTTCAGGCTAATAAGCAATTTTGTTAAAATTCTAATTGACTCTAAATTAATTCTGTGCTTGTGCAAAAGCACCTGGGTGGCTGCTCAAGCACAGGAAATAAGAACTTGTTGGCAGGAGCAGAGTTCTATTAATACCCTCATGTAGCTGCAGCACATGAGCAGACACAGATGCAGATTTGAATCTCAAAGCTATTTTGAATAATGTGGACCAGGCGGTAAAGGGAGAGAGCAGAGAAACCTTTCTGTGATTCAAACCACCCATCAAGCAACCGTCAGTAGATTTATTGCAGCCTTGACATTTCAGGAGGAATCAACTCAGAAACAGTTTGAGAAACATCCAGCATTCTTTTCGTGCCTTGTCCAAAAAGACCTTAGGGCAGCTTCCATTTCTGCTTTACAGCACAGACCCAAAACTTTTGCCAACTCTGTGCTCAATTAGGTGCACATAGAGTGAATGAGATGTTTAGCAAGGGCCAGGGCAACTCATGGTGTAAATAAATAGCTTGTAAGTAAGAGTTTGCATGACTTTGGACTTGTGCATATGTTTCTTTCATTGTCTTGATTGCTTACAGAGTTGCTTGGCTCCTGATTGCTGCAGATTTGTGGAACTAAACCATAGCTGTGAGGGCTGCTTGGAATATTCTATCTTCACTGTCGAACACTGGGAGGGGACCTAAGATTGATTGCTGCATGTTCTGAATAATAGAGGGACAGATGGACAGAGCAGCGAGAGATCCTGGACAGAAGGACAGACAAACAGAGAAAGGATCTGTGGATCCACCATGGGAAGGTCCCAGTAATTGTCAGAGTTTATTATCTAGCAAGAGGAAATTGTACCCTTTGCCACCCACAAGCACTCAATGGTAACTATCAAGTTAAACTGCCAAAGTGAAACATTGTGACAAAGCTTCCTTTTAGAGATGAGGGATGATAGTAAGGTGGGGACGGGGTGGGGGTTAAAACTTGTCCCTTGGGAGTAGGAGGGGCAGTGTCACCGTTTGGAGGTGTTGAAAAGAGCATAATAATACCTGGTATCGGGTTTGCCTGTTTGACAAATGGATTTCCTGCTGCGATCGTGGCGAGCGCATGAGCCATATCTTTTGGCAACAGCAGAGGGTGGTGATAAGAAAAAACACGTCTAAAATTTTAAAGAAAAACACACACACACCCGTGCTAAAATAATTAATTATCTGTTGGTGCAATGTTGTAATTATTGTGAAAAACAAAACAACAACCATTCGTCTGTGGTTTTGCTGATCGAGAAACAACGCAATGGCAGCAGTATTTCTCCCTGCCATCAAAAAAATGAAGAAAGAAAGAGACAAAAAAGAAATCCTCACAGCTGCTGGCTTTCAAGAGGAAAGAACAAAATCAGGCTCTTGTTGTTTGTAGACTCCTGCTCAATGTCAGTATAACTGAAGTTGTTAACAGAAGCAGTCATCACCCCATGAAAACAAAACATTCATGCCAATGACTGTCGCTATCTAAACTTCAGATATACGTCAATGCATTTAAGTGATATTTATCAAAATTGAACTAATTATTGGCATGTCTATATATTAAGGAGGAAAGAATAGACATTTTATTAACCTGGAACTCTTAAATGGCTACAAATAATTGATCTGACTTGCTGCTGAAGGGACATAAACTCTAGTTGGACCTCACATTGAGATAATAGTAATGCACAGTGATTTAAAGAGGTTGCGATCAAGGAATGACAAGTGTTTCAGACTACAACACAGTACGCCACCCCACAAAGGCACACTATTTATGTGCTATTTAACGTGCTTTGACATATCTGGCTATGAAGACAGTGTGGCCCTCACACATTTATAATAAGACACTCTTTGAACTGCAAGACTGTTATCCTCAACATACTCTCACCTATAAAACCGCTCACAAATCTTCAGTGCACGCCTTATGAATCAGGCTGAGCGCTGATCAAAGCAGGGCTGTGAATCTTACATGACATATCCTGCATTCCTTGCTAAACACATTCACATGCTGCTCTCAAAGCTTAGCACTTGTTTGTTAAGACCTTGTCCATTTAAAAACACTGTACTTTGATTTAAGGCACCAACTATAACACTGCATCAGTCAGAATATGTGATAAAGAGTCTAGGTATATTTGTGTTTTATTGTTACAGCACTCATTGATGTAAGAAAACCAGACCCCTGGAGAAACTATTTGGAATTTCTTTTTCTCATTCATAAAGTCACACTAAGCATGTCTTGGTGATCTTTAGCTTTTAGTTTACTCTTCATTTACTACGCAAAGGTGGAGTTAGCGATCATTTCAAAATACTTTTTTTGTTTGTTTTATTGGTTAACACCATTTTCCATTATATTGCTGCAATGAATAATTAAATAAGTGCTCCGAGATAAATATGAAAAACTTCAGACACGTGTGGAAACCTGTAAAACGGACATCTTAGTATTTTACTTGAGCTGTTAGGAAATGATTCATTGCCTTTACATCCAGTAAGCCTGACTTTTTGCTTGTTTTTATGGTGTTAGGTACTGTACGGTTGTCTCATGCATACTCTGGACACATGACCAATTTCGTTGGGCAGCAGGTAGAGGTAGAGCTGCCATTAGTTGTCACTAGTAACGAAAAACAAGTTACACTGGCCTAGTAAATGACTCATTAGCTAAAAAAAAACACTAACAAATGGGATTGGTCAAAAAGGAATGTGTATTAAAGACAGCTATAGAAAAAAAATAAAAAGGAATTAGATAATGTAAGGGGTAAAATGAGAGTTGTGGGTTTAAAACCTCCAGTGGTTTCTACAACTGGAACAGTGATATCAAGCTCTGACTTAATGTTATGAAGATAAAACTAACAATTGTGAGTTTTTTTGTCCACCATTACTCCTGCTAGTTAATGCACAAGGCATTCTAGAATACATTACTACCTCAAGTCTACACAAACATCTATTGGATGCATTCTTGTCAACATTTAAAAACAAGAACACACCCTGGAATCTCTGTCCTTGGCAACATGTGAGTTTTGAATTTGAATCGGAATACCACTTTGGTTGTGACTGATAATATTTCAAAAGTCCAGAAGAATACGTACAGAAAACAAAACACACTGAGAAAATGCCATGAAGTTAGCCCTTGACTGTGCAAAAAAAGTGGACAAACCCCATGTGATGCCACCCATAGGTTTTTTTCCCCTGAAAATCTGGGGAAAGTTAGTCAGTGCAAAGGATAGCCCAAGTGGAGGGTAAACTGGAGGATATACGACATTGATTCACCTGTGGTGAATCCCAGGTGATTGCAAGGCTACAATTGTTTAGTCGAAATACAGTTAGTGCAGGCTACCTGTTGTTTGGCTAAGCCTAGTCCTCTGACCCTTCCAGTCCAACCCACAGCCAAAAGCCAATTAGCAAAATAACAAAACATATTCTCTTTAAAATAAGAATGATTTTGCATTGGACATTTTATTCAAAGTTCAGAAGTCAAGTGTTGGAAGAGATGATGGCTAGCTACTGGCTATGCCAGCCATCAATCAAAAGACTACATCCCTAATTATACATACATTTGCTGCCTATATAACTTTTTCTAATGTGGCACAAAAAAATGTATTCCCCATACAGTTGTCATGGATGTCAAATCCTATGGAAACCAAACATGTATTTGAACTAGGCTGTAGAGTTATGTTTATTTCTGCTGCACAGTTGGACATTTTGGCGAGAAGGTCAATGAAGATTGACTCACTTTTGGCGCCAACTCCCAGTGGTGTTTGTATCAGACTAGCAAGGGTTATGTACACCCTTGCATTAGCCTTCTATACCATTGTGCACTAACGCCCTTTAAAATGTACCACTGATCAAGTCGAGAGTACTTAGTTTGTCATGCACATTATGGTGTTCTGGAGTCATGATTCTTTTGATGGAAGTTAGAAGGAAGAGACTGATCATTTTGACTTGATACTTACAATTAATTTTGTTCTTTCACATTTTTCAGGCATCTTCTAGCATCTTTATTATTTTCTAGAATTAATCAAATGTTACAATATTATGATAAAAACACTCAAAATGTTATAGTTAATAAGCAATGTCCTAAGCAAAATATGACCAAATGCCTTGGAAATAGGGTTTTGTCTGCCTTAATAACTATAACGTGTAGTAATTATTTGCAAATCCAGTTAATTAGTAGTAATACATTATTTCTAAACTGATCACATCTCTTTCTCCACGAGCTGTCATTCAGATTATGTCGGATCCAAAACAAAGCAGCTAAAAGAAGGGACAGTACTAGGCTGGTTTAAATCATATTTATCTGGCAGATTCCAGTTGATCGTGTTAATTAGGTTTTTTCTGCACAGATAAAGGTTTGTTATGGTGTACCAGAGGGTTCAGTGCAAGGGCCAATCTTGTTCAGTTTAAACATGCGCCCCTTGGGGAATTATTATCCAGACCACAGGATCAATTTTCATTGCTATGCTGATGATACACAGCTCTATTTGTCCATGAAGCCAGATGAAACTGCACCTTTAGCCAAACTTCAGGCATGTCTTAAGAACATTAAGGTCTGGTTGTCCACTAACCTTTTGCTTCTAAATTCTAACAAAACAGAGATATTGTTTTTGGACCCAAACACCTTAGGAAAGGATTAGATGGCATTGCAATGGCCTCCAACACAACTATGTGAAACCTTGTGCTTGGAGTTATTGGAGTTTATCATTTAAACAGCATAAGAATCAGGTGTGTAAGACTGAAGGTTTTAAAAATCTTTGCAATATTGCAAAGATTAGGAGCCCCCTCTACCAGAGTGATGCTGAAAAATGAATTCATGCATTTGTAACTTCTAGACTAGATTACTGTAATGTATTATTAGGAGGATGTCCGAGTAATTCTCTGAATAGCCTCTAGCTTATCCAAAATGCAGCTGTGTTATCCTCCCTCCATTGGCTTCCCGTAAAATTTAGAATCCAATTCCAAAATTGTATTACTTGCGTATTAAGTCCAAAATGGCCTAGCTACTGTATGCAATATTTGCAAGACGGGCCTTGTATTATTAGGCACCTTTACTATGGAACCAGCTTCCAATTTGGTTTAAGGAGGCCGACACCACCTCAAACTTTAAAACCAAACTTGAAACGTTTCTGTTTAGTAAAGCCTATAGTAAGTTTAAACTCTAGTGTGTTAGGGCCAGTGGTCAAAGCTGTAGCTAGAGGAGAAGACTAGAGCAGCTCGTCTTAAACATCTTCTTCAGCTCAATCCACAATTATTGATTAGAAGTATCTCATGAGTATAATTGCACTCCATTGTTCTTGTAGTTTCTTGTGCTGGTCTGCCCTGTCTTTTTCTCTTCTGTACATGTTTGCAGGTCAGAGCTTCCAGAGCTGCATGCTGACCCGCACCCCCACCCTCTGACCATCCCAGTGCTTGCCTTCAACTGTCTATATAGATGTCTCTTTTGGATATATGCTGACATCCTAACCTGTAGTCCTACCCTCTGACCACCCCAGTGTCTGCTGTGTACACCTGTTTATAGAATCGTTTCTGTCGTACACCAACCATATACACTAACCATATATCACTCATATGTACACCAGAGCCTCTGCATTTGTGGGGCAAGGCCTCACCAGATGTCGCTATGGAGCAATATGCTGCCTTGAAGTAACTGTAACGGAATCTGTCGTTAACACAGATGTTATTTTATGTAGACCAATTCTCTTACATTTATTATCTTACATATTTATTTATTTATTCATTTATTCCTTTATTTATTTATTTATTTATTTATTTATTTATTTATTTATTTATTTTCCATCTTGCTTAACTTCCCCTGCTCAAAATCTGCACTTGCCAGGATAGTCTTTATCTCGCAATTGCTCTCTTATGATTGGCTTTCGTCCCTCCGCTGATTCTGGTAAAGATACTCTATGTGTATACCTACAACTAGGTCCCTCTGGGCTGCTCATAAATTTTAACACTCCGTAGTTTGGAAGAGGCAAAGCTTGAGCTGGCCAAAACAGATGTTTCAAGACTGAGAAGTGAGAACAGAGCCATGACCTTAGACGTGTGCTGGATAGCAGCCTCAAGCAGGTGTAAATGAATTTATGATAGAAATGCTGTCACAAGCATTGGCAGGAATCACCGAGAGAGGTGCAGAGTAAGCTGAACTCTGAAATTGTGCTACGTGGGATGAAGAAATCAACAACATATTGTAGATTAAACAAATGAAAGAAAGCCTTGTAACGTTTGGGATAGATTGTATTATAATTGGATTCCACAACGTCTGATCTTCCCCCAACAGCTCAACATATTTTGACAGTGGGATGCCTTAAATCAATAATACATCATTGACAAAGGCTGTAGCAAGCTGGGTAGTCAGTTGCTCTCCACCCACTGCCCCATTCCTCCAGCCACTTGTATTGCAGGTCTGAAGCCTGATAAATGTGGAAGGTTGTGTCTGCAAGGTCATCTGATATAAAACCTATGTGATCTAAGAATGCAGAACACAATGTGAATCTCCAAAAGAAGAAGACAAAAGAAGTTGCTTTTCCCAAAAAATTGGAAACCATGATTGACAACTTTACCAAGGTTACTCACTTGAAAATCAAACTTTTTGTGCTGTTTTCTTTGGGGATTTTTTTCGAGTCAAAGCTTGGAAAATCCAAGTTATGCATGTTCAGCAAATGCAGCATTAGATACAGAAGGGCTGTGTGTAGTGCACATTTGAAACAGTACGCTGTACTGCTGAATGCGGTGGTCGTTAGTTGTTCTCGTTGGTACGTATAACACCATAAAAGGTATTATGGTATGATATTCGTGACTAGCTTCTAGTTTTGGGAAGCGAAAGTTATCCATGTGGCTGCTGTAACCAGCTTTTTTGGAAGTGGCCCATTGCATTTTGGGATACAGCATACAAGGTAGATCGGTGTGTACATTTTTTCATACAAACTTTTGTGAAAATCATCCATCCATCCATTGTCCACCGCATTATCCGAGTCCGGGTCGCGGGGACAGCAGTCGGAGCAGGGATCCCCAGACTTCCCTCTCCCCGGACACTTCCTCCAGCTCTTCCGGGGGGACTCCAAGGCGTTCCCAGGCCAGCCGAGTGACGTAGTCACTCCAGCGTGTCCTGGGTCTTCCTCGGGGCCTCCTCCCGGTGGGACATGCCCGGAACACCTCACGAGGGAGGCGTCCAGGGGGCATCCTATACAGGTGCCCGAGCCACCTCAGCTGGCTCCTCTCGATGTGGAGGAGCAGCGGCTCTACTCCGAGCTCCTCCCGGGTGACAGAGCTCCTCACCCTATCTCTAAGGGAGCGCCCCGCCACCCTGCGGAGGAAACTCATTTCGGCCGCTTGTATCCGGGATCCCGTTCTTTCGGTCATGACCCAGAGTTCATGACCATAGGTGAGGGTGGGAACGTAGATCGACCGGTAAATCGAGAGCTTTGCCTTTCGGCTCAGCTCCTTCTTCACCACGACGGACCGATACAATGACCGCATTACTGCGGCCGCCGCACCGATCCGCCTGTCGATCTCGCGCTCCGTTCTCCCCTCACTCGTGAACAAGACCCCAAGATACTTAAACTCCTCCACCTGAGGTAGGAACTCTCCCCCGACCTGGAGGGTGCAAGCCACCTTTTTCCGGTCGAGAACCATGGCCTCAGACTTAGAGGTGCTGATTCTCATCCCAGCTGCTTCACACTCGGCTGCAAACCGCCCCAGTGCATGCTGAAGGTCCTGGCTCGAGGGAGCCAACAAGACCACATCATCTGCAAAGAGCAGAGATGAAATCAAGTGGCTCCCGAACCGTACCCCCTCCGGCACTTGGCTGCGCCTAGAAATTCTGTCCATAAAAATAATGAACAGAACCGGTGACAAAGGGCAGCCCTGCCGGAGTCCAACACGCACCGGGAACAGGTCTGACTTACTGCCGGCAATGCGAACCAAGCTCCTGCTCCGGTCATACAGGGACCGTACAGCCCTCAGCAGAGGGCCTCCGACCCCATACTCTCGGAATATTTTCACTTTTGTGAAAATCGGAAAATATAAAATTGCCCAGGAACTGTAAGTTAAAAAGTATGTGTGTGTGTATGTGTGTGTGTGTGTGTGTTTGTATATATAAGACTTGTCTTTTACACCTAACCCCGATTCTGCCTGACTTATTAGGGCCCGAGCACTTACAGTGCGAAGGCCCTATTGTATCTGTAGGAATTGTTCTTTCTTTCTTTCTTTCTTTCTTTCTTTCTTTCTTTCTTTCTTTCTTTCTTTCTTTCTTTCTTTCTTTCTTTCTTTCTTTCTTTCTTTCTTTCTTTCTTTCTTTCTTTCTTTCTTTCTTTCTTTCTTTATTCTTCTGACAAAAGGAGGGCCTTTTTGCCCCCCTAAACGTGCCCAAAAAGTCACCACATTTTGCATGCAAGCCAGGCCTGGCAATAAATTTGATATTTCATGGTTTGCATGAATGGGCGTGGCAAAATGGCTCAACAGCGCCCCCTTGAAAACTTTGTGCCTCAAGCCCCACAATACAGTTTGACGTACATGCACGCAAACAGTATGACAAACAACTTCACACCTTTTAGATCTTTTACCACTGTGATGGAAAATGTAGCCTTGGCCAGTTTGAAGTGAGCAAGAACTTGAGAGATAATCCAAGTTTCATTTGACTTAATTAAGCAGTTGCATGCAAATGGGTCAGATCATCATCATCATTATCATCATCATCATCATCATCATCATCATGCGTCTCAATGTAGGAAATTATACAGAACAAGGGATGCATAATGATTTTAAACACCACAAAATGATGACTGTCCCTACGATTCTCATAAACAGATCTTTGTAAAGTCAGAGCTAATCTTTGAGGAACAAAGTATCAGTTTGCACTCTGTATCCAGGCCAAGGCTCATCGCACTAGATTTGGTTTAATCAAACTGGCCAAGACTACATTTTCCATCACAGTGGTAAAAGATCTAGGCCCCGAAGCCTTTTACGAAACCATATTATCACATTAATACATTAACACTTCTCACCTACTGTTCTACTGTGCATCCCACAGTACACAGTAGCTCTGAGGGATTTGTCAATTTATTTATTAGTTAGTTAGTTAGTTTTATTTTGGTCCATTAGTCAATCAAAACATGCACCACAGTAAAGCTGGATATATAAATAAATGAACCAAAAAAGGTGTAGACTGAAGCCGTAGCTTATATAATGCCTACCCTTTTCTACAATACATCACATCACAACAAATCAAAATAAAAAGTATTACAGAGATCAATTACAACAAAAGCATGTGATATAGAGGATTTACAGGAGAAGCTGCTCTTGGTCATAGTTTATATTTATCAATTGCCCTAAGTTTAAATATTTTTTTTGAATTTGCAGATAGAACTACACATTTTTAGCTCATCACAGAGACTATTCCACAAGTTTACCCCTTTAACAGAAACACATCTACTTCTAAAGTTTGTCCTTACCTTTATTTTTTTAAACATACAAGTTCCCCTGAGTTCATACCGACTTTCTCTGGTGAAAACATTTCCTGAATGCAGTAAGGAAGTAGGTTGTTGTGTGCCTTATACATTATACGAGAAGTCCTTAGCTCAACTAGATCTACAAATTTTAAGGTATTTAGTTTAATGAAGAGTGGGTTCGTTGGGTCGCAGTATTTTAAATTATTTACAATTCTTATTTCTCTCTTTTGTAATTTAATTATTGATCAATGTTTTTTATGTAAGTATTTCCCCATACCTCCACACAGTAAGTAACGTATGGAACAATGAGTGAACAGTACAGGTGGATTTCTGATTTAAAAGTTATTTTGTCTTGTATAGGATTGCAATGGTTTTGGACAATTTAGATTTAATATTGTTTATATGTGTTTTCCAATCAAGTTTATCATCAATTATCACGCCCAAGAATTTATTTTCACATACTCGTTCAATTTCGACATCATTAATTTTGAGCTTAACTTTACAATTTACTTTTCGGTTACCAAAGATTATACATTTTGTTTTACTTAAATTCAGTGATAATTTATTGATATCAAACCAACTTTTAAGAACGTTCAACTCTTTTTCCACTGCACTCAAAAGCTGTTCCAAATGTTTACCAGAGCAATATATACTGGTATCGTCGGCAAACAACACAAATTTCAACAGTTTTGACACATTACAAATATCATTAATATACAAAATAAACAGTATGGGACCCAGCACAGATCCTTGTGGAACACCATATGTAACTTTTAATAAATTAGAATTTTCATTTTTTCAGATGTACATATTGGAATCTGTCTTCCAGGTAGCTTTGTATAGGCTATACCTCTGATACCATATCTCTCCATTTTTCTCATCAAAAGCCTGTGGTCAATGGTATCAAAAGCTTTTTTTAAATCAATGAAAAATCCTACTGTAAATTCTTTGTTATCAACTGCAGTTGAAATTTCTTCTACCAGTTTAGTCACTGCCATCGAGGTGGACCTATTAGACCTAAAACCATACTGATGGCCATTCAGTATATTGTGTTTTTTTAGAAATGTATCAAGCCTTTGTATGAACATTTTTTCTAAAATCTTGGAGAATTGTGAGAGCAGGGAGATTGGTCTATAGTTGGAAAATTGATGCATGTCTCCATTTTTAAAGATGGGAATGATTTTAGCAATTTTAATTTTAGCAGGGAAGATGCCGGTTAGAAAGGATATAATACATTCTATTATATATTTTACAAATGCCATATCAAAACCCGTCCAGTCAGTGGATTTTTTGTTCTTGAATTTATTAACAATATCAATAATATCCTCTTCAATTACACCGTTAACAAAAATAGAATGAGTATTTTGTCTGATTATTGTTTCACCAAGCCATCCTTATCCACAATCTCATTTGCTAAGTTTGATCCAACATTGGTAAAAAACTTGTTAAATTCATTAACAATTTCCTTCGTTTGATCTACAACTGTTTTATCTTTTAGAAAGTAGTTTGGATATTCTGCTTTTTCAGATCCCTTTTTGATTATGCTATTGATTAGAGCTTTAAGAATTAGCCTACACAGGCCGCACATGCACATTTTGCCTCGACGCTGGGCTCCGCGGCTGCTTGAGACCCGGTCGGATCGCTTTGTAACAAATTTATCAAACAAGCCTTTCAGAGAGGCATTAAACACTTCCATTTTCTTTAGTTTTTTTCTTTTTTCATTCCCTGATGGAAATTTCCTGAATCTGTCTCATTCTCTCGACATTGTGTGACAGTTTGTTCCACACTCCACCCGTCTGGATCAGAGCACCTTGTGTCAATGCGCTTGGTCTGACGAAGTTGTATTGAACAGCTGCGCAGCGACATCTATCAGCAAGAACATCATTGCACATATATCTATTGATATGCACAGACTAGTACACATTTAGGTCTATAATGGAACGTGACTGTTGATATTTATAAGGGGAAAAAAAAGAAAAAAAAGAGAAAAAAAAACAACAACAAAAAAACTGCCCTTGGGGCTCGAGGCCCCGTACGGTCGCACGGTTCGCACACCCCTTGCGGCGGCCCTGCACAGATCCATCTGCCAAACAAAGGGGAATGGTAAGTGTAAAATAGGCACCTGCTTCCATTGCATCTGGATGTGAGAAGATGCAAAAATCGTGGAAGGAGGTAATACATAGAATTTGCAAACCTATTCCTATCTTCCCTAAAATGTGTATTTTAGGCCACTATCCTGAAAATGTCTCCTTAAAACCGCATGAAATTAAATTGATTCATCTCTTCCTTGTCCATTCAAAAGATCTCATTTATGTCTTCCTATCAATCATTGGCTGAAGGAATGATCATCATGTCTGGCTTTACAAAAGCTGACTTATAGTATTAAATGCAGATTCTGTGAATTCTATAAAATCTGGGGCCTTTTCTTACACTTTTCTGAAAGCACGGATCTGCAGTGTTCCCTTCACCCTTCAATCTTATTCTCTACAATGACTCTGTAATCATCTGTGCTGATGCTCTGATATCTGTGCATCTGCTTGTTTAGTTTTTTGTTGTTTTTTGATGAGATTGATGAGATCCTTGGTGGGTGGGGTATTTGAAGTACGTGTTGTATGGTCATGTCTGTTAAACTTAATCAAAATGTCGATAAACATGTGCGCAAAAAGCAAAGAAATGACAACATTTGCCATAACTGGGAAGGAGGTGTGGCAGCTCAATGGGTGTTTTAAAAGGAGCCTCTGTTGTGGAGTTTGAGCATGAAGACAACGTTCATCCAACATGCAGGTACGTTTATAGACCAATGTTGACCATAAATGTGTGTTTTTACCCCGATATGTTTTGAATCGTGATGACTTTTGAGGAGGTTATGTCACTCTGATACTCAGGACAGAATGAAGGATCTGACGGGCTTTCGTGGACTCGTACTGGTCCTTCTTCTGAGTTCTTCTCAACAGTCTCAGGTAAAGGTACAGGTGCTGCCTCCACAGGTAAGTCCTTTACACTGTTGCCTCACTCTCCACATTGTCTGGTTTTAAATAGTGTATTTACAAGATCCAGTCTAATTTCAAAATGTTTTTGTTTGCTGTACAGCCAGCTGACATTCCTCAATGTAAGCTTTTCATCATTGCTCATTTGTCATACAGTTCAAATACTCTGTATCATCATGTAAGTCATCCTTATTCCATGTCATCTTAACCTCTATGACAGGCTGCTCAGAGATTAAGTCTCTGTCACCACAAGCATCCAGTGGGGTTTATACTATCCAGCCTGAGGGCACCAACACTCCATTTCAGGTACCAAAAATGACTGACAGATGTAATTAAGCTTTTAAATGACAGTGGGTTAATACTGAAGAAATAAATCAAAGTTAAATGTGAGTTGTGGAAAGTAGGAATTGAAGCAATGTAACAGTTGGATGGTATACCATTAAATTGTGAAGTCTGGCAGTTTCCAATGAAAAAGGTAGTGATGAGATCTTTTCATATATTAAACAATATGCTCATGTAATTATGTGGTTTCAAATCATTTGATGCAACTGATATATTGCTTAGGTACAGTGCATTTGTATTTGTACAGTGTAATTTCAAGGGTTTAACCATCTGAATTCAAGTGAAAAATGTTTGAAATGCTTAAAAAAAAGTAAATTCTCGCTTTTTAAGACAGAAATCCTTCTATACTTTTAACCAAAAATTGTTATTTTTACCTGTTTTTTTCTATTTCATTTAATCTGATTTTCAGTTCAACGCAACAATTTACACAGTGCAACTTCAAAACACTTTATTAATGAGAAGACAAAACCTCGTCAATACCCACCTACAGTATTAGACGTATGTAGGGATATTGGGGGTGATGAACTTAACTCTTAACTAAGTTTAAACTTGAGGTTTCCTCTTCCGTTTGCAGAATGTCTGTAAAATACATCATTTTAATCAAAAACCCTGCAGAACATATCTAAGCTTCTACAGAAAAGGAGAGGAAAAAAAAATGTCTTGACACTTGTTGCATGCTTACTGGACAGGTGTACTGCGAGATGCTTTCGGATGGAGGCTGGACAGTTTTTCAGAGACGTACCGGAGAACCTCTGTCCTTCGAAAAAAATTGGGAAAACTATAAAAATGGTTTTGGATACCCAGCAAGTACGTAAAAAATGTGTTAAGCAGTAAGTGACATTGTCCAGGAAGTGTTTTAAACTAAATGAGTACCAAGTTTTTACTTTCACATCCTTTTACATTCCATCAAGCAGCTGTTTGTACTGATCGATTGGTTTATCAATCATTATTCCTTATTTGACTATGCCTTGCTGATTCTCTCAGATGATCACTGGCTCGGTTTGGAGAAGGTTTACCTTCTGACTGAGAAGAAGAGCATAACCCTGAGAGTGAAGCTGTGGGACTTTGAAGGTGGTTCTGCTTTTGCCGAGTACGAGAACTTCAGACTGGGAGATGAAGGAACAGCTTACGAACTGCATGTGGGGGAATACAGGGGAAATGCAGGTAACAGAGCATCTTTAACTATGGCTCCTCAATACTTCTGCGTAGATTCATTTGATCTCCAATCTCATATACCTGGTATCAATTTACGGCTGAAGCCATGATTTTGTTATTGGGAGGAAACAAAAGGACAAATTTTCCATCTATCGTTGAAGGGGACGTATTATGGAAAAAAACATTTTGTGCATTTTGTGAACATATTTTTGGGTGTTTCGAAGCTGCGACTAAATCAAAAACCTTGAGATAACAGAATCGTGTTGTTTTGCAGTTCAGATGTACTGGTTGCTATGACACCACAGGCCCCTATATATGTATCTGTGCGGCGTTTTAAGCAAAATATATCAGAGATTTCATTAAAACCTGAGGAAATTGCATAGACTTTTAAAAGATATGCCACCTTATCCTGGAGCCCCCGGTACAGGTGTTAGAACATAGAAATTAGGCCGGGTGTCAAATTAATATAACAGACTGATTAAGTTTAGGAGTTAGGTTTAGTATTAGGTGTTGTTTTGTTCTTTTCCTGTGCCTGACTTTAAATTCTGATATTTCATTTCGAGTGACATTTGTATGTTGCTGTTTGATCTGGAACAACAGTACCATCCACGTTGTGATGTAGTCTAAAAGAAACCTCAGAAAGCCTGAGATTCCCTTAATAAATTTATAACCTGTAACTTCCTTCCTCTCTCTAAAGGTGATGCCATCCGTGGAGCCTATCCAGGTGTTGACCAAAATGGCTACGGCTTCAGCACCGTCGACCGTGACAATGACGGGTGCAACCCATGCATCTTTGGCGACATTGCTACTCATCAGTGTGTTGATACGAAGCGCAGTGGTTGGTGGTTTAGCAAGTGTGGCTCTGCAGACCTAAACGGTCATTGGAATCCTTCTGGTGACCACATTGGTGTGGCTTCAGGCCTCCACTGGGAAACCTGGAAATCCTGGGAATCTCTCGCAGCCTCCAGAATGATGATCAAGTCTTATTGATAGGAGCCCTGACCCCCACGCTGGTTTTTATTTTAATCCTTCCAGATTACCTCTGTCTTTCCAAAATATTTATTACGTTTCGATATGGGTTCTGAAGGTAAAATTTTCGATTTTTTAAAAACTCTGATCAAAAAGGGAAATTAAACTTGTATTTTCATTTTAAGCCTTTTTTTTTTCTTTTTTGTAGCATCCTTCTAAAAAGGATTTTACTTAATTTTTTTTTTTTTTTTGTAGCATGTCTTTGTATCATGTATGATACAAAGCATAGTATGGCTTACAGGGTTCTAGTAGTGACCTTATAAATGTTTTAAAAGGAGATGGACGATGGAACATATTAAAGATTTTAAAAAATCTCTGCTTGAGTCCATACGTTTTGTTATTTAAAGTATTTAACTCAGACTGTGACAGGGTTGTGCCTTACCACTTTCTTACGGGCCACATAATTACTTTAAAGAAAACAACAACATTGAGGAAGTGGTGAAAGAATAATCTTCAAAGAGAGGAGGAATAAAAGAAGGTTCTTTACCAATCGACTTGGAAGCCGTGGACCTCAACACTTATTGCCCAAATCTCCCTGTCTCCTCAGGCCATTTGGTAAGTGCCAGCCAAACTAATTCAGTACACCAGGCCCTCATCAGCCACACTCATGGGGCGCCTCCATGACTGAAAAAAAAAACAGTGAAAGCAAATCAACCCGAAACAATGGATACAAAATAAATGGTATCTGAATGAAAAAAATGGATGAATGAATGATGTGGCCCAATACTGATCACCTGCTTAGTGAGGAGATGTCTACAGCTCCCTCACATGCTCTATTCGAAATAAAACAGGTTTTTGAAAGTTACAAATCGTTGCATTCTGTTTCTATCTACACTGTAAATGATTGCTGTAAATTTACAGCAAGATTTCAACATTACTAACCAGTTTTTTAAAAATACAGTGCTTTACCGTTTATACTAAAGAAAATCTGTTAAATTACGCTCCATTTACTGTTTTTTTAACGGAACTATAATGTACCCCAAAAACACAGCACTTTACTGCGAATAAATCATCTAGTAACAGTATCATGCAGTATTCTTTGCATTATGGGAGGACAATCTCCTGAGCTCCACATGTGAAGCTGGATCCTTGCTTTTCCCCATCCATCCCCATCATACTAATTATTTGGTGAGTAGCAACTGCTTTTCATGTAGAAATTGGTGCTGTTTGGCCACAGTCCTATGTGAACATGGGAAGCCTTAATTTGAACTTTGGCCCAGCTATGAGGCCTAACTCTGAGACCAGCCTTGATTTTCTTACAGCTGATTCTCTGTGAGCTATGGAGAACGCCACACCTCCTATTTTAGCATGCTACTAGCAATGGGTTGGCCTCGACGTGAAGGCCTTTGGACCGACCTGGAGCTGAAGGAGGTCCAGCTGCTGTGCTCATGCATTCCCCTCAAAAAACCTATCCGTTAACGTAGCCTGAACCGGAACGTGCACCCATGCATGGCATACATCGTTGGATGCGTCTCCATCGTGCCTCGATGGGCATTACTTTTCTCAGTCAAAAGTGTTACCGTGGCAACGCTAGATGCCAAAAAGCAAAAAGAAAGGCAAAAATTTGGACGCTTATTGCTTGGCCGAACTTTATTGTAGAGACATAGTTCAAACTTTCGAACACTCGGCCCGATTGGCACTAACGGACTGTACAACCTCATTATGCCAATTATTACAGTTTTTGCGATATTTACCTTTCTTTTTTTTTATTTCCATTTGACTTTGGACACTTGTTGCTAGGCAACACGTTATCGTAAAGACATTGTACAAATGTTCCAAGACTTGGCGCGCTGTGGACTTCAAAATATTCAAATTTCATGAAACTGTGATTTAAGGACATTTTATGCCAAAATCCATGCCAAACGGCCCCATCGCCAAAGGTTTATTAACAACCCTAAACCACACCCCCTGCAGCGAGCACAGGAATGAATGAAATGCAACCGTCAACACCCCAAACTGACATAGAACTACTTCGAACACAACCACTACAGCCCGTAACCAAAGCAGCAAGAGGGGACGAATGGGCAGTAGGGCCTGCCCATATCAAAATTTCCTAAAATGTTTTAGTTAGGGCCCGAGCACTTACAATACGAAGGCCCTATTAATAATAATAATAATACATTTTATTTATATAGCGCTTTTCAGGGCAATTTACCGTGACACCTTAAACAAGGAAGCCAGGGAGCGGTATATGGAGAAAATAATGATCATTAACGGTCTGGATCCATATGGAGCTCCTCGTCAGAGCGCCACTCTTTATAAGGGATTTACTGCCGCAGTTCTGCACAACCCATGTCTTACTACCTTGTTTAGGAGTGTTTGGCAGCTGCTTTGGTAAATGTTTGACTCGCCATGTGTTTCAATAAATTAGTATAATAATACAACATACAGTACATGTTTTGTATTACTCTTACTTTTCTTTTCTTTTTTTTGACTGCTATATTATGCTGAAGAGGCTCCGAGGCGTGAGCAATATTTTTGTTTTCCTCGTGAGATTATTTTTTTCCTCTGCAGCTATAAATCAAATAGTTAATATTTTTTCCTCAACAAAATTAATCGCACCGCAGAGAGCTGGCCAGCAACTGCGTTTAGCTGGAGAAGTGGGGAATAAAACGCGTATGAATGATCCGACCCCGGTCTGTGAGTGTTTGTTTGTGGTTTAATAAACCCGTGTTTTGATCCGACGCCCGTCTGTGTGCGTGTTTGTTTGTTTACTGAGGAACGTTATGTTTGGTCGTTACAGCCGCGATCCAACCGAGCCGACGACTCTTTTACTCTTTTACTTTGTTATCAGATACTTGGCCGGCCTCCGTGGTTCTGCCTCCAAGCAGGAAAGCGGTGAAAAGTTAAACCATTAGCGATCTTTTCCCCACGTCTGTTATGTGTGGAGCTGCTGCAGCCACAACGCAGCAACGGGTTACCAGCTTCTGCGGAGCTGCGCTCCACGCCCCGCCCATTTTCGTCTTCGACTACGAATCGGGAAGGAGGGGGAATTGACGTATGCCGTAAAGCAGTCAAAGCTGTAAAAATGTGTAGTTTTTTAGTGTGGCAGGGTTCCTACCATGCTCCTCAAAGTTACATAGTGCCAGTGAAGGCGATACAGACCCCCTCAGACCATGACAGAGGTGTCATTAAACCTGTTGGAAGTTGATGTACCATCACAATGACTCTGGAAATATGATATTAAGGTGGAAAAGTTACATAGTGCCGCTTTACCACCTATGAATTGATTCTATGAAGGAGAAGAGCCAACACCACACCACAGGCACCACAGGACCATGCATCAACTCAGAGAACCCTACAATCAATTGATATTTCTGCAGAATCTCTGTCATAAAGAGCTAACGATAACTGCCAACACCCGCCTCATCTTTTACTGCAATTCCACAAACCTCTGCCTGAAACAGCACAGATTAACAGATGCACTCCTGAGACAGTTTGACATAGCTCAAAAGACTCGCCTTCCCCCCACCAACATGGTATAATGGCTAAGACATTATACATTGGATAACAGCATGTACCTGTCAGTGGAAGGTAAGCTATACAATTTAAAAATGTGAACTTACGGTAATACACAGCTGTAAGGTGACCTTAATATTTATTTGCCATGTCTGTTTGTGATTTTACATGTACAGTAAACAGGCTGGTTCTAACACCACATAATGTTCCTTTGTTCTTGTGTTTATATGATGTTAGAGAGCGCTGTCTAGCTTGTAGTCCAAAATCTTCAGTTAGTACTCAACTGGGCTTGAAATGTGGTGAGTGTGGTGGTGAAAGCACGTGTTTTACATCTATTTTAAACATATCAAGCCATTCAGTGTCCCATGCATGAGTCAACCTGGAGGAGGTAATTCCCAATAGGATGGAAACGCTTCATCTCAGGACCTCCAAGAGCGATTTAAATCTGATTTGCTTTGACTCTTCTTCCAAGAGAACAAGTGGACGCCAAACCTTTTCAAATACCTCCCACATCACGACAGAGCTACTGGTTTCACTCACTGTAAGAGTTAATGGTTCAGATTTTTCCTTTAATTCATTATTCTTCTCTACTTCTTTCATGCAGATGTGAAGCCTTCAAAAAAGTAATTATTTGAGCACGTGTCATCCATTCATAATTTGCACATAAAGGAGCTGGATCTATTGTGATGTTCTGCTTAAGTTCAAATAAGCCATTTTTGTCTGAAACCTGTCAGGAGAAGTATATGGACAAAACTGTTTGAGAATAATTGCTATGATAATTGACGTTTGATATAAAACAATGTCTTACAAAATTAAAACTGAAAAGTATAAAAACAGAAATCAATACACATAAAGACAATATGCAATGAAAGGGAGTGCAGGCGGTTTGGCACATCAACGAGTGCCTTTCTCAAATTTTTCAAATTACTTCTGATTAGAAACGTGTCTTTTGTTATCTTTTGTAGCCGACTGAGTCTTCCCAGATACGTGGATAGAAAAAACAATATGAAAAGGAAAATCTTGAAATGACTGAAGCTTTGAAGTTTTTTATGGGAAAAAAAATCCCCTCAGCAGCAACAAAACTGGTTGGTATAAGTTTAAGGGTCACTTGACAGCATCTGTAGCTATAAAATGGTTCTGGATATTAACATTTTTTATTGTGAAAGTTTTCAAAAGAAAACATGAGACAAATACAGCTTCAAAGATGTGAAATCGTCTGTGACCGAAGACCAAAAATATTTGGCAAGTCGAGAGGAACAGTCTGGAGAATTATGAGAGCATAGGTCAAAAACACAATTTACTTTAATAGAACCACGGCGGACAGAAGCCAACAGGACACACACTCTCTGGGGCTCATCAATACAAATACGACCCATCTTTAAGAAATGTTTGATCATATGCATTTATTGTAGGACTTAAAGCAATCCATTTATAATATAAAAAGTAGTTTGGAGGCCAGTAATGTTCTGACTTACAACATACACAAGTGTGATGTGGAAACTTCCAACCTCAGAAGCACATATGGGACTTTTCAACACCTTGTATCATTTTCTTTGCATATTTATTGATTCTAACTGTCCTTTTGAGAATGTGCTAGAAGGTTAGACAATCTTACTTTTCATCAGATAGATTTTCAAAGCAGATTTATTTTGTAATCAAACATATCTAATGAAATATTTATATAATTCTGTCTGCATCAGACCACATGATTAGCAGTGAGACGAAAGACTCGTAGGTAATACAAACCCTCCCTACCCTACCCTAGTTCCCAAAACAGAAACGCAAACAACCATATTCTGGAAAGCATTCTCATCGTTTTCTATCCTCTAAACAGTAATATCTTTCAAGTGTTGTGAAAGGGGATGGCAATACTACAAAGTGGTGCAAGCTTTGCCATCTATTTGTTTTTTTGGAACCTGCTGCAGGGATGTATATGATCAAACAAAATGAAATCTACGAACTAAACAATGAAAGAGCTTGGGTTCATACTGCCTGCAGGGGAATGCAAGTCGAAGTAAATGCAATTCGTCTGATTTTCATCAACTGTACCATCTCAACTTTTTCTAATCCAGGGCTGACCTTTTCACTTATTCTTCATCTGTGGCATCCTGATGTCATGGTGATAAAAATGAACATGATAAAAAAACACAGCTAAGTTGAACCAAGAGTTAATGGCTGAGAATAATAATTAATGGCAAAAAAGGTGATTAAAAATACTATGTCATGATTATAATGCTGAATGGGATAACATGTTGTTCAGAACAGAATATAAGCAACGGTAATAATAAGACCTGATTGTTAATCATTTTCATATGTTCTTATAATAATTCATTAGAAAATTTAAGTTAAAAGAGAATAATTCCTTGTTTCCATTTGTCTTGAGTTAAGGTTAAAATGAGGATTGATCATCCATTCTGTGCTCAGCTGATGTTGCCTGGCAGGCATAGAAGATAACAGAGACAGTAATGTCACGTGTATAAAAAAATACTTTATTTTATATCATTTTTTGTTTACAATATTTTACTTACCTTTTTATAAGAATTCATTTGTATAAGTTATTTCCAGAACTTCAATTGTGTTTTATTTTCTTTATTAAGTTTGTGGCGAATCTGTTGCGCAGCAATCGATTACTAATGCCTGCCTGCTCCCGTGTTGAAGGGGAAGTTTTGCCTGCTCCCGTGTAGAAGAAGAAGTTTTGTTTGATGTCGGAAGAAAAATACACTCTGGTTGTGTTAACACGTCGTGGTTGTGTCGTTTTTACACCCTTTTTATTTTATTCTTTCCCCGGCAACGGGGCGTAACATTTGGAGGCACCGCTGGGATTGTGTGCAGCGTGGTTAAACATCTACGAGAGGTGTCCCCAGCCGTCACACATCCTCTTTTTTTTTTTTAACAACGCAAAACAACCAGGACTGGCGGAGCACGTGAGGAATCGGCCGCTGTGGAACCCCGACCGTCTTCGGCTGCAAGTTATCTGAGGTATTGCTACATACCAGGAGAACTACTGCTAAGAAGATAAATCGGTATCACTGGCCGATAGCACCCACATTTTCTACAAAAATGACGTCGACGGAGTTAGAGAAACTACAACTCGAGGTTATAAGAGAACTGTGTTTGCTGCCAAAAGAACATTTGGTGGAGCTGTGTGACTATCTAATCCTAGCCGGAGCGGAGCTAGTGGATGTAAGCAGAAAAGGACGAGCAGCCATCATCACCCTAATCTCAGGCTACATCCAAAGAGAAGAGTTGGAGGAACTTGAGGATCAAGGTATGGCTGAATTACTCCATCTGCAAGACAAAGTGGCCGAGTTACAGGCTGTTTGTGATGTTAGTGCAGCAAAACAGGCGGAGGAGCAGCAGAAAAAGAAAGATGAAGAGGAGGGAAAATTATTAAAGGAAATCGCGGCATTGCAGCTCCAGCTCGCAAGCACACAGAGTGGGAGAGACAACAAAGAAAAAAAAGACACCAAAAACGACGGTTATAACAGACAAGTAACACCAAACACAGCTCACAATTCACCCCCCCATCACTGGCACAAAGACTTTAAAATTGCGGGACAAATTGGTGAGCCTGGCCAAAAAGATAAATTGACTTTTTCAAGTTTAGCACGCCAGATTGAACATGGTTTGAACAAGGGGTTTCCAGAACTAGAGATTGTGGATGCAGTGATTAGAGCCATAGCGCCTGGCATGCAGCTTCGCAGCTATTTGGAGGGCAAAGTGAACCTAACCTTACCAACATTGAGACGAATCCTTCGCTCACACTACCAAGAAAAAAGTGCAACTGATCTCTACACACAGCTGACTTCTGAGGTGCAAGGATTAAAAGAAGCCCCCCAAAACTTCCTCATTCGCACTCTCGACCTGAGACAAAAGATCTTGTTTGCCTCGCAGGAATCTGAGTCAGGTCTCCAATATGATCCTGGTCTAGTGCAAAGAATGTTTCTCCACACTGTGTTAACTGGACTCCAGAACGACAACATTAAGCGGGATCTTCAGCCTTACTTGGAGCAAGCTGACATCTCAGATGAACTGTTGCTTGAAAGAATGAACACTGCATGTGCCTATGAAACAGAGAGACAGATGAAAAAGAAAATGGCTGGGCACCAAAAACCTGTTACGGTACACTCAGCACAGTCAAGTGATGTTCCTGCTGAAAAGAATGAAAAACCAGTTACTCACCAAAATCCTAAAGTTTCCCCTGTCGTTCTCTCCCAGCTTCAGGAGATTAAATCTGAGATAGCTGTGCTAAAAGACTTGAAAGTTGAAGTGTCTCAAATCAGAGAGTCCATGCTGCAGTCCCAGTGCGCACCCAGACCACAACCACCAGCAGGGGGTGCAGGTGGGACATCAGGACTGCAATTTTCAGGTCAGCAGATGCAGGATTTTCCACAGAGCTACTGGTTCAACGCCGGCCCTAGACATGGAGGTGGAACTTCCCAGCACCAGCAAAGATTTGCCCCACAACCCAGCTTCCCTCCACCCAACCGCGGACGAACGAGGAGATGCTATGGCTGTCAACAGAGTGGAGCCGGAGATTATTGCACACACTGTTACAGGTGTGGCAGCAGCGAGCATTTCCTTGCTGGATGTCGAGTAAGAGGACAGAGACAATTCAGAGGTGAGCCTTTAAACGGAGGGAGGTCACTCGCACGGGACAGGGAGTGACCAATCACGCAGCAAGGTCCCAGCAATGCGCGCATTGTGGACTGAAAGGTGAGGAAGTAATGCTGAAACAGTGCATATCCTGTAAAAATATACTTTATTGTTCCAGACCATGTCAAGTTAATAATTGGGCTGAACATAAAAAACATTGTAAACCTCTCTCATGTATGACTGCCAATGCCACCTCAAAAAGAACAAAACAAGCAAGCAGAGCCCCATTAGTAGGAGAGAAACACATGGTTAACTGCCTCATTCAAGGTCAAAGAGTTCAAGCTTTGTGGGACTCAGGTTCCCAAGTGACAATAATTGATGAGTTATGGAAAGAAGTACACCTACCAAACACAAGATTAAGAGACATTTCTGACATTTTGGATGTGACACCGGCCCTCGACATAAGGGCAGCGAATGGGGAGAGCATGCCATATACAGGGTGGGTTGAGATAACTTTCAGGTTAGCTTCCGGGGCTGCAGCTAAGACCGAAGTAATTGTTCCCACACTTGTAATGAAGGGTGGTAAACTTGCTCAACCAATCATTGGCTCTAATGTAATTAAAATCATTATTGACAGTGAAATGAAACAATCAGGCACTGCTCACAGGGAACAACTGAGCAAAACGGTGAGGGCAGCTTTCCCAGGCCACACAGACATTTTTGTAAAACAAGTGACCGCTGTTGTTGACCAAGTCAGTGTCAGGCATGCAAATGAGTATGTAGTCAAGACAAAAAGGGAGAGCAGACCACTGACCGCTTTTGTGACGCCATGGGGTCTCTATGAGTGGGTCAGGATTCCCTTCGGTCTTATGAACGCTCCAGCTGCCTTTCAGCGCTGTATGGAGAATTGTTTGGAAGGGCTGAGAGATGACATCTGTGTCCCTTATTTAGATGACACCTTGGTCTTCAGCCAAAGCTTCGAGGATCACGTCAAGCATGTGAGAACAGTGCTACAGCGGCTCCGTCAGCATGGAATAAAGCTAAAACCCCGAAAATGTGAAATTTTCAGACGTGAGGTCCGCTACTTGGGGCGCATCGTGTCTGCAGAGGGCAGTAAAATGGACCCGGCAGATACAGCAGCAGTGAGGGCTTTAAAGGAGAAGAGGCCACAGACTGTGGGAGAAATGAGAGCAGTCATGGGACTCCTGAGCTACTACCGCCAGTACATCAGAGACTTTTCCCGAATTGCAGGCCCACTTTATGCCCTGACAGAATCAGACCCCAAATCAGACAAACACAAAGACAGTAACATGAGGACAAGAAAAGTGAAAGGAAAGTTTAAAGGGGCACCTTCACATAAACTGATCACATGGACTGATGAACATCAACTGATACTGGAGAGACTGGTTGATTGCCTGGTTGAGCCACCGATTCTCGGATTCCCAGACTTCAACAAATCATTCATCTTACACACGGACGCATCACACCAAGGCTTAGGTGCTGTGCTATACCAAGAACAGGAAGGTAAGCTACGTGTAATAGCTTATGCATCACGCACTTTGACCAAAGCAGAAAAGAACTATCATCTTCATTCAGGGAAACTTGAATTTTTAGCATTAAAGTGGGCTGTTACTGAACGTTTCAGAGACTATTTAATTGGCTCCTCCTGCACTGTATATACAGACAACAATCCACTTACTTATGTGTTGTCAACGGCCAAACTTAATGCAACGGGGCATAGATGGGTTGCAGAATTAGCTGACTTTGACCTCATTATTAAGTATCGTCCAGGAAAAGAAAATGGTGATGCTGATGGTCTTTCAAGAATGCCCTGTGACATAGACACCATGATGGAGGAATGCACAGAAGAAATGTCCTCCCCTTCAGTGCAAGCCACAGTACAAGCTGTCGAGAGTGATGTTTCGCCCACAGTGTGGTCCATGATGTCTGGTGAGTGTGCAGAAATGGATGAAGACACACCCACACAATTTTCAAAAACTGATATCTGCCAAGCTCAGAGAGATGATCAAATCATTGGCCCGGTCATTGCTTGCAAACAATCAAAAGAGAAACCTACGAGAGAGCAGTTAAAATCATTCAATGCACGCACCAAATGTTTGCTTCGTGACTGGGAGAAACTTACCTTTGATGGAGATGGAATTCTTCAACGAAAGACTGCAACCAGAACTCAACTTGTTCTTCCTGAACAATACAAAGGAACAGTTTTCAAACAGCTCCACAATGACATGGGACATCAAGGTGTGGAACGCACAACATCGCTCATCCGGGATCGCTTCTTCTGGCCACACATGCAGCGAGAAATAGAACACTATGTCACCCAAAGCTGTACATGCCTGAAACAGAAAAAACCCTGCCGAGAATCCAGAGCTCCACTCATACCGATTGTCACCACTCAGCCATTTGAACTTGTATCCATTGACTTCCTGCATCTGGATAAGTGCCGGGGTGGATATGAATACATATTGTTGATAGTGGATCATTACACACGCTTTGCGCAAGCCTACCCCACAACATCAAAATCTGCAAAAACTGTCGCTGATAAAATATTCAATGATTATGCGCTGAAGTTTGGGTTCCCTCTAAGAATTCACCACGACCAGGGAGGTGAATTCGAGAATCAGTTGTTTGCACAGCTTAAGAAACACTGCGGAGTGATGGGCTCTCGAACCACACCGTATCACCCCCAAGGCAACGGGCAAGTGGAGCGACTAAACAGGACACTGCTACAAATGTTGAGAACGCTCACAGAGAAACAAAAGTCAAGCTGGAGAGAATCATTGCCCAAGCTCATCTTTGCATATAACAGCACCAGAAGTGAAGTCACAGGTTTTTCACCTTTTTATCTCCTTTTCGGCCGACCTCCAAGACTACCTGTTGACCTGCTATTTGGTTTGACCCCAGAGACTGGCACTGCTAATCATCAGGAGTACATGAAAAAGTGGAAACAACAGATGCAAGAGGCTTATGAGATCACAAAAGCAAATACAAAAAAGTGTGCTGAGAGGAGCAAGAGAAATTATGATAACAAAGCCAGGAGTTCTGTTTTGAATGAGGGCGACCGTGTTCTCGTTAGAAACATGACACCTAGAGGAGGAACGGGAAAACTCAGAAATCACTGGGAAGATTGCATCCACAAAGTCATCCGTCAGGTGGGAAAAGACATGCCTATATATGAAGTAATACCTGAGCAAGGCAAAGCAAGGAGACGTAGGATCCTGCACCGTAACCTCCTGTTACCATGCGACCATTTGCCTCTAGAAATCCAGTTGAAACCAGCTAAAGTAAAAAGACAAATCACAGCTCATACTCATCGAGACAAAGATCAAACAGACCAAGAGACAAACAATGATGATAGTGATGATGATGACTATGGATGCTATCCACTCAGACATCAGCCTGTGCCACAGTCCCAAGTCCACACAGAAAGAGAGGATGCTGAAGGTGTCACACAGCTCATGCAGGACATTAAGCCTGAGCATCAGGAGATGCACCAGCTGGAGCAGGACACAGGAGATCCACTGTTAAGAGAGGACATGTCAATTCAAGAGGAGACCGCGCTGGAGGAGAGAACACCAGCACCACAGTCGCCAGCTCAAGTTGAAGATCACGGTGAGAATGCACAACAGTGTCAGCGACCAGTAAGAGAGAGACGGGCCCCACGGATCTTCACCTATGATCAGCTTGGCCATCCCAGTTGCTGTGGCGCCGGTCTCCCAGGTAACGTGATGTGTTATTTTCCTCAAACATATGGAGCAAGAACATGGACAGCTCCAGTACAGCACTGGAATTACCAGCCTGCAGTTGCACATGGCTACTGAAAGCAGCACATGCACTCACACACATATCATACAAGTTATACATTCATTAATGAACTCTCTCACAACCTGAGTGAACACATCATACACATATCACAAACTCATTGATGGACTTTTTCACAAATTGAGTGTTGACAAACACGTGCACATAGTATACACTCATTTATGGACTGTTGGACACTGAGTGTTGATGCACATATACTCACACATTGAATGGACTGTTTCATAGAGTGCTGACACTCTTACAGATATACATGAACAAGAAGAACATTGATACACGTGTGCCACGCACTCCTCGACTTTGAATAATTTGAGTAATTGTGTATATTGTTGAACGAAAGATTAATTTGATGATGATATGATACAATGGCTAAATGCATTAGAGATTACTCGCTTATCTTCATCACCTGTTGATTGAGATGTCGGGGACGACATCTATGTTGTAGGGGAGTATGTCATGGTGATAAAAATGAACATGATAAAAAAACACAGCTAAGTTGAACCAAGAGTTAATGGCTGAGAATAATAATTAATGGCAAAAAAGGTGATTAAAAATACTATGTCATGATTATAATGCTGAATGGGATAACATGTTGTTCAGAACAGAATATAAGCAACGGTAATAATAAGACCTGATTGTTAATCATTTTCATATGTTCTTATAATAATTCATTAGAAAATTTAAGTTAAAAGAGAATAATTCCTTGTTTCCATTTGTCTTGAGTTAAGGTTAAAATGAGGATTGATCATCCATTCTGTGCTCAGCTGATGTTGCCTGGCAGGCATAGAAGATAACAGAGACAGTAATGTCACGTGTATAAAAAAATACTTTATTTTATATCATTTTTTGTTTACAATATTTTACTTACCTTTTTATAAGAATTCATTTGTATAAGTTATTTCCAGAACTTCAATTGTGTTTTATTTTCTTTATTAAGTTTGTGGCGAATCTGTTGCGCAGCAATCGATTACTAATGCCTGCCTGCTCCCGTGTTGAAGGGGAAGTTTTGCCTGCTCCCGTGTAGAAGAAGAAGTTTTGTTTGATGTCGGAAGAAAAATACACTCTGGTTGTGTTAACACGTCGTGGTTGTGTCGTTTTTACACCCTTTTTATTTTATTCTTTCCCCGGCAACGGGGCGTAACACTGACACTCTTAATCTGCATCACACCTACACCCGGAAAGCTGGACCGCTGTTACACATTGTGTTATTTCCATCAGGCCTGGTGCAAGTGTTTAATAAGAGCGGAGCGCAGACACTGAGCCCTGACAGAAAGCAGTGGTTGAGCCGATGAGGATCCAGAGATTTCCAGGGAGAGCTGGCAAAGTCATATCATCCATTTAAAAAACCTCTGATGTAGAAAAATAAAAGAGGTTCTTTTCTTGGACCACATACTGTTGCAAAGAGAGGGCATGGAAAATAATTGCTGGAGCCTGGAAGTATTGATTGAATTTAAACTTCTGCCAGGGGATATTTAAACAAGAGGACGAGGACACACTGAGACGGGTCGAACCTTTGGTAGTACGTTGGATACGGATATGTCCAATTCACAAGTGAAGCTGAAGAAATGTACGAGAGATGCTCAACAAGAATGTTTTTTTTTTCTCAAAGTGGTAAGGCTCGCTCAAAATGAACATGGCTTCAGCTGCTATAAAATGATGTAATAGCGTGACGGCCAAGTGAAGTCCAAAGCATTCACTTGAAGGTCAGCCTCCAGATTTGTACTCAGGCAGACTTTGTCATTTGGAAAAAAGGCATCTAAAAAAAGAAAAGAAAAAAAGAGAGTGAGCACAAGTGCTTAGTCAACATTAATCATGTTTCCAGAAGACAGCTTGAGCTCCTAAAGTGTTTCAAGTTTGGTTTGACTTGTTTTATTCTGCAATGTGTGTGTATGGGAGTGTGGTGACTTAATCGTCTAACTGTTGCCTCACAGCTAGAACGTTCCTGATTCTGCTCCCGGCAGGGGTCTTTCTTGCTGTTTGGAGTTTGGATGTTCTCCCTGTGCTTGCATGGGTTTTCTCTGGGTACTTTCTCTCACAATCCAAAAAAAACACGTACTGAATGTGAAGGTGATTGGTGATTCTAAATTGCCTGTAGGAGTGAGTGTGAGCATGTGTGGTTGTTTGTCTACATGTGGCGCTGCAAAGGAGTCGACCCGTCCAGGGTTTACTCGTGTCTTCTGGCCTAAGAGAGCAAGGAAAGGCTCCAGCAGGTGGAGCCTAAGAGAGCAAGGAAAGGCTCCAGCATGTCCCTGTGACCCTGGATTGGAGTAAGTGCGTAGATAATGGATGAATGGATTTCTGTGTACTAAAAGGACTTTGAGTGATTCTGATAGCGATAAACAACACGTCTTATTATGGAAATTCTTCACTTTATTACCCAGTTGTGTCTGGCCGGGTCCACACCCTTTAATTCCTCTGAGTACACGCAAAGTCAAGACATTGATTGAATTACACCATCTTAAATGGACCTAATCACGGGTGTGCACTGCAGATATTAGAATATTTTGGTTGTCTTCCAGCTGTGGAACAAGTTAATAAAGTTAAGATAATTTTGAAACCTACACTTTCATGGTGAAAACATCTGCCAATGATGCAGTAAGGTTGAGCATGCTGGAATGAGAGAGTCAATCTGGCTTTGATCAAATATCACATCAGTTCACCCATTAATCCCAGCTGTCTCTGGTGAAAGTTGATAAAAACAACCAGGTGAAAAGTAAGGCACGTGTTAGCAGTGATCCTAAGTTATCTCCTTGGCTCTGCACAGAATCAAATCACCATTTATCTATTTCTGGGTTCCTTCAGCAGGTGTGTAGTACTCTAACCTCCATGGTGCTAGCTAATCGGAAAATGGATCCATACTGTGACTGAACTTGGTCAATCATTTACCTGATCCTTCAAACCACCAAGCATAAATGTAAAGCTTTCAACTGGTGTGCAGTCCCTAAAGCATCTACGATGCCATGTTTCAGCATCACACTTTACACAATTATTCCAGTTTTTTAGTATCTTATCATTCCTCTACCATTTAAAGGAGCATGAGGCTCCTTTTAAGAAATTAGACTCTCTAGCGCCACCTTTCACCACGACGGCCGTTGGGGCTACTGCAGCCAACAGCGAAGCCGGCACGGGAGAACGGGGAGAACGCACATGCAGCGTCATGTGACGTCACATCCGCAGCCCAGCGCGGGAAATTTGGGCCCGAATTGCAGCACATTTTGCAGCACACAGCCTGTTCAAGGCAACGGAGAGATACGCTAGAGGGCTCATTCTTTTTGGTTTGGAACGCTTCATCTGACATTATTACTAGAAAACTTAAAACGTATACGAATTTTTTGCATAAATCCTGCCTCAATCCTGCCTCAAGCTCCTTTAAGCATGAAGTTCTTCAAATGCAGTTATCCAGTGAGAATAGATTTCAGTAAAGAAGGCTGTTAGGTAGCTAACTGACTGATTAGACCAGTTAGATGTTCACATGATGATTGATCACTAACAGTGAATCACGCGCTAACAGGATCTGAAGGTGACTCGCTCACCCAACTGCAGGCATGCAAATCCCTCACCTTTCGGCGAAATTCGCCGTTTTGAAATCAAAATAGGTCATCCACGCGAATCGTGTAGAACCAATGAGAAAATATTTTGGGGGGGGGTGCGCGGAGCTGTGGAGCGGTATGGAGTTATATACACGAGAGCACGGAGCAGAGGACTGAACTCTCAATTCACCACCATAACGCTAGAGGAGTGTTTATGGTTTCTGAAGGGTCGTTTGTTTATTTTTCCGGACACCTTTCTTGACGTCAGGGGAAAGCTAAATCAGGCAATCCGCTATAAAAGGAGACAAAGAAGAAGCGGTTTGCGCGTTTCAACTGTTTCGCGGGGTTCACGTCATCTGCTGCTGTATACCGTCGGAAGATCTAGCCTTTCATGAAGGTCAGACCTGCACTGGTACCTTAAGTCAAGGATGTAGGTTTGGTTTGTAACTTTATTAGGGACATAAAGGGCAATAAACAGTGCATGCGTGTCCTTACTCTCTCTGTTCTCTTTCATATACACACAGACACACAGACTCCAAAATGTTTAGGCTACTTTACTGAATGTATTTGCTGATTGGTTATAACTTGCCTAAAACAGAGCTGGATTTTTGTGAATTTATTCAGATATTTGACATTTTATTTTATAATACAAATATAAAAATTACAATTAGTATTTAAAACTGGCACATAGTAGATTTTAACAATACATCTTACAAGAGAAATAACATTTTCAAACCTTCAACTTTTTGTTTTCAAACCTCCCGTAAGATTTTGTGTCTCTGCCCTTCTTTCAGTCTGTTGATGTGGGTGACACATCAAGCATTTCAGGACAAAGCTACAGCGAGTGTGTGTGTGTGTGTGTGTGTGTGTGTGTGTGTGTGTGTGTGTGTGTGTGTGTGTGTGTGTGTGTGTGTGTGTGTGTGTGTGTGTGTGTGTGTGTGTGTGTGTCTGCTCTTCAGGCATTTCTTGAGAAGTTGTCCATCTCGTCTCTTTAAGCAACAGTGAACATGTAAAGATACATTTGCACTTAATACATTCATACTGTGTAATTTTTGCACAATCTTGTAATTTTGCTTGTGACCACCACTAAACCTAAAAGAAATCAGATATAAGCATTTGGAAACTCATTTTCCCACAAACAAAAACTCGGGAGGAGTATAACCCCGGACCCCCCAGCTCTCGTATCCTTCTCACCTTTTTCACCCCTGACCTGTTTGCATGCCTGCAACTGGTCTCTAAAGCCACATTTTATCAACAAAACACAGACAGGGAACAAAACTTACCCACATGCACAATGGAATATCTGAAAATGAGCTGAGGGAGGAAAAAAGAAGTGCAAACTGTTTGTGTTATGATTTGTTCAGAACACAAACAAAAGTAAAAAGATCAGAAATGTGGATGAAAGAATGAGTAAGCACAAAATAATCAGTCTATGCAAGTGGGAGAATCGAAGGTGACTAAAAAAAGCTTTTGTAAGGAAAAAGTAGCTGCTTACTCCCATTGTAGTATAGCACATTGTGTGCAACCCCTCCTTACTTAGATTTTCTCCTCGATTTTCTCCCCTTCCCCACAGCGATCTCAGCTGATGCCTTGTCCTCTCATTGGTTGTAGCGCAAATTGGAATTCCTACAACTGCATGAGATATGTGGCTTGTTTATTATCTGTCTGCCATTGTTAATGACCCTGTGACATATTTGCAAGTGTCTTTGACGAGTCTTCATATGTTCACACATATGGATCAAGTGCTGACTCCCTGACGATTTACAATCAAAGGTCAGAAAGCTCTGCAACTAGTAAATTGGGCTTAACGCTCAGTACGTTACATGCACTAACAGAAAGTTGAATTGTTCCTTTAATCCGACCAATATTGAATATTTAAAAGCCATGTATGCACCTTAGCCGGGCTGTAACCGAACTGAAGCTCTTGAGATCAAGCTATTAGTGCCAGATAATGCTGTCCTAATTAGGGCCCGAGCACTGACAGTGCGAAGGCCCTATTGTATCTGTAGGAATTTTTTATTTTTTTTTTCCGATGAAATGAGGGCCTTTTTGCCCCCCTAAAAGTGCCACCAAATTTTGCACGCAAGCTAAACCTGGCGAAAAATGTGATATTTCATGGTTTGCATTAATGGGCGTGGCCTAATGGCTCAACAGCGCCCCCTAGAAAACTTCGTGCCTCAAGCCCCACAATACGGTTTGACGTACATGCACGAAAATTGGTACACCTCTGTATCATGTCGCAACTTAAAGAAAACTCTATTGGCGCCATGGCCGAAACCGAACAGGAAGTCGGACATTTTGAATTAATCGTATAATTTTGGCGCAATTTATTGCCATTTTCACATGTCGTACTTTAACAAACTCCTCCTAGGAGGATCGTCCGTTCGACATAAAATTCGCTCAGGAGACACAAAAGAAGTTAACGATGAAAAGTTATCAAAATCGTGAGTTTTCGTGAAATGGCGTGGCCTTGGCGCCGCGTCAAACTTAAGCGTTAAACAGGAAGTGATACTAGTAGCTGATTGGTCGATAATTTGATAGATCCTATTTTCTGCCATAGCTTTTGAATGGTTTGACATAAAGAGTCATGGGTGGTGTCATCGGACTCAGTTTTGAGTCCTTGACCTTTATTGGTGAAAATTGCACGTGCAAGGGCCCGTTCATCGCTGCTTGCAATGCCGTCCTAATTCAAGTTATTCCGGCATGTATATGCAACCCGCACTTAACCGAGCTACTGACTGCCCCGGGACTCCCCCTTCCGGAAGTGACGACACAGTGGGAGCGGGAATAACAGTCACGTCATCATAACGACAGATGAAGATGACAGATGAAAAGAGGAAGGCTTTTGCGTGCATCTTACCTGCAACATGATCAGGCTTAGTACGTCCAAAATTCACAGAGCTGCTGCATCATTGACGTCAATTTTTTTGAATGTCCCCCTTCGTGCTTGTTTACTAATTGTACCGGAAGAATGCCAACGTGAAAGTGCGTGTGGTGCCACATGTATACTAAGATTTCTCTGAAACTACAGTTTAATCCTTAGCTAGATTGTTGCCAATTGTCAAGGTTTGACACTTCCGGTTTTATTTTGAAGCCTGTGTCTTTGTGTTTAAGTTCTGGTTTGACGTTCCTGTCTCCCATCGGCCCTGATCGTCTGCACTTGTGTCTCGTTAACCCTTGTGTATATCTGGTCTTGTCTTTCCCTTGCTCCCTGCTGGTCCGTACTGTTTTCCTCCCTCCGTGTTTTTCCAAGTCTTCCAAGGTTTTTGTAGTTTTTGGTTCTTGTTTGAGTTCTGGCTTTTTTGTATCCTGCTCAGCAGCGCTTTAGTTTTGTTCATGTTAAATAAATCACAGTTTTTGGAACTCCTCCTCCTACTTCAACCGCACTGTGACACCTATAGCTTGATTTAGATGTGCATGTAACCACACTGATTGTCGCGTTCAAAATAGTCCTGACTTTTAATTATTTATCTAGCTAAAAGTTCTAATCAGATGCACAGATTACCGATCACCAAATCAGATATGCATGTATCGTAGGCCTTTTTTTAACTTTACAATATTAAGGGTAGGTTCCCATAACTCTGGGTTCGCACAGACAGCTTGGTGTCCAAGCAGGTTAACAACTGACAGAAGAATCCTGCAGTCTCGTAGACGTAGTAGTTGTTTGTCTTGTTGTTCATGACACACAAAAATCACAAAAATTGACTGAATAGAATATTGGGACAGTTTTTTGACGGTTCAGACTGTCAAGAAATCACTCTAGATATGATCTAGATATGCTAAAAATCATATTTGGATGGGCAAAGCCTTGGATAAAGCTTATTATCTGAGCATACAGGCTAAGAACTGTCTCGTGTACAGCTATCAATATGTCGCTATGTTACATAATGAACCAGAAACTGAACACACCTGTCTGGCATTTAGTACATTATGAGCAGGTATATATATTTTTGTGTCCTGTTTACAGCACTCCTTATTCTTTTTGAAAAGACAAAAAGACCATCATACCCTGTAGCAGATGGGGAAAATGTTATAAAACATCAACCCACATGTTTGTCGTGGTCAAGACAACTTTCTTCTTGTTCAAACATTTAATCCCGGGGCTTTAGTCCGGCTTTGGTCAGGATTTGCCAGAGCTTCTTTCTTTTGCTTTTGCTTTTAGAAAATCTGTACACTCCTTAATCCTCATTAAAACAGATGACATCTTCATTTTCATCAGCTCACGGACCTGGCATCGGTGACGCAGGAGCCTGCAAGATGAAATCATTGCGCCTTACCGCTTGACAAGACTTTCCTTCCCTGCCACAGTAAATGATATGAGCCATACAAACTCAAATTAAATATATGATTTACATGATGCAAACACAGGCACAAAATCAAAGCCTTCCACTGAATCATTTAGCATATTTATTTTTCTGGCAGCTCCATACATAGTCAGACCTGTCTGTGTGAACTCCCTCATTTGTATTCGTTTGTATTTTCTGCTGACACACACTGGAAAGTGCAGACTCAGTGACAGTCAGTCTCTCATTAGCAGGTTTTTTGGTGGAGACTGCAAAACTTGTGGGTGGCCTGGAACTGGAGAAAAGGGATTTTCTAGGCTGTATCTACCTCTTGTTTCCAAGGAAACCTGCAGTCTCCAGTCACCATGAATGTACCCTTCCCAGTGTCTGTGGTGATTGCAAAAAAGGCACCCATATTTCAACGAAGAGAAACCTTATCCAAACAAAGGTATGGTAGAGTTATTACTTTCAATCAAAAGCACATGTGGAATAAAAGGAGTGGACACTTGCTTCACTGACAGCACAACCTTGTAAAGTGAGTTAAGTTTTTAACACACTGGTGCTCTTTTTTATGCCCAAAGAATGTGAGAAAATGATTTATTGTTTCTCAACTTTAATTGAAGAAGGTGATAAAAATTCCATCTAAACTGGTGTGAAAGGGGGTTTGATGATTTCTTTTAAAGTTGTCATTTAAATTGAAACAAGAATAGAGAGCGTAAAAGAAGAACGGAAAACTATACCTTTGGAAGTGTGCTCCTTTTTTCACACCTCTACTGAAACGCACATTTTTCAACATCTGGTGAACACTTTTACATAGTTTGTAAAATAACCCCTCCGACTGAGGGCAAAACTGGCTATCTATGATTTAAATAGGAACTATGGAGAAAGAACAAATCAAACCCTATCAATCAACTGTTGTATGTCACAGAGACAGCAGAAGTTTTGCCAACTGACATGGGAGCAGCTTATCACGGTGTGCTGGGTATATAGTAATGTAAATGCATACTGACAGTATGTCTTGGAGAATTACTGCACAAAACTTGTAAACCACAAATAATGTCATATTTAATCTATTGGAACGGGAGTTCCTGAGGCCACGTAAACTTAACATCAACATCAAACTGCCTTCAACAACTTCTACAAAACCCTCTGAGTAGTTGCACGCCATTATTACCAAAACAGCTTTTCAGCATGTTTAATTTTAGACTTTAAACCGTTTTGATATACAGAATACAAAAAGTAAAGTTGAGGTAAAAGAAGTGATTCCATACCCAAGAAGTAAACATAATAAAGAATTTAAAAAAGCCTCGGAAGGGTGCTGCTGTTCTTTCTGTTTATGCAATTTGGATAAATATGTCAATCTTGAGGAACCGTTCAAAAGGGATCCAATGAAGCTCAGCAATACTGTTTTCAAAATTGTATGTTTTATTTCCAAATAGAAGGATTTCGGCTTCCTTTTTTAAAATGTATTTAAATCAAATCTTTCTATACTCATAACACATGAGAAAGGAAACGTGGGACTTGTGATTCCAAACATTGCTGCACATTTTATTGCAACACAGGTATAGAATTTGGCTCATAGATCACATCTGCAAAACATCAGGGTGTTATGGCTCTAATGAAGATTTGTTTGTACTCGTGCAGAACTTTAAACTGCAGACACAGTCACTTGGTGGTTTTAGTGACCCTTGCACTTTTCAGGACTTTCCAGTCAGAAGAAAGTAAACCTCAACTTCCAATTCAGGCTTGGTTTATGTGGCTTGTTAGCGTAGCATGGTACTCTCTTATAAGTCACGAGAAACACACTGTTACTGTAACTGTCAGAACAATATTAGAATTCAGTAGAGGTATTATTGTTTTAATTCATTTCACGGGACAATAAAGTTTAAGTCTTTGTGCTTTTATTGCTGGTAAAACCGGACTGGACTTTGTTCAGAACAAGACTATAAGCTTGTTTTCCGTTGAAGACACTTAAAGTATGAATTTGATCATTAAAATGATGTTCAGAACTGGTTCCAAATTGGAATTTACGACTCAGACATTAAGATTTAGATCTTATTTCAACAGGATTTGGGGTAACAAAGACAATGCCTAAAGCTACTACTGATCTTTCCAGCTTATGTAGAGCTATAACCTCTTGAACGTGAATAAGACCAATGACTTATGATCCATGGATGAACTGCAGCAGCTCCCAGCTGTCTTGTTGACTGATATTCTCTGGAAAAGATGTGCTTCAGTTCACCAATGAAGAGTAATCCATTTTAGACTGTCAATGTTCTTAGACTTCACAGTAATGTTGCCAACTACAACGGGATCTTTGACTTTTTTTCAGTAATGCAACTCTGGCCTCCATATTTGACAGTTACAAGCTATTTATTGAATAGGCAGTTGAAAATTGCATTTTGAAGGCTGAATGTAAAACAAAAAACTAAGTAAATAAAACAATGAAATTAAGTAAAAATAAAAACATAAATAATAATTTAGAGAGAACCAGTGGCAAAGTTTGCACCCAGGCTCAGAACACTGGATTTTTCTGTTGTTCTTTTTTTTTACAACAGCTCTAAATCTCTGTTGTACGGAAATTCTTCAGTAGGTGAGCCGTTGATGCTGCGCAGCATACAGCTGCAAGGGGATCCCCCCGCAGCCTGTTTCTCAAGTCAGTCTGCACCTATGAATATAAACAATAATGAGACAGTTTCTCTCAATTTCCTACAGCCTACTCTTTGTTAAACTGCTTCTACTTCGTGTCTTATATATTGTTAAATTCCTTACCCTATTCATTGTTGAAAGGTTCCTCACAGTTTAATGCTATCAATTAGTTTACTCAAGTTAGTGATCATGACTCTGCAATGGGCCCAATTAACTTAAACCTATATTTTACTTAACATTAGCTGACCATCAATATTTTGAGAATGTCTATTTAACTAAAATCTATTACAGATTATCTTAGGCTAGTAAGTCTACCTTTTCTCCTGTACGTTGCTGCCCTATCTTGCTCTCAATTTTGTGCTATTGTCAATCTACTTCAGAGCCTCTCTTTGAATATCCTCTGACATTTTTTAAATCATGGAATTGCTGATTTCTGAATTGCTGAAACGCAATTGACCAATTGGAATAAGTGGAAGGTGGTGTGTCTGTCCTGTTGAAGATGTTTACATATTTGGATTTCTAATAACAGCATTTCTGCTTTTTGGGATTGGCGGTTACCTAGCAGATTGATAAATTCAGAAAACGTCAGCAGCTATTCTGGCTCGTTCAAGGCTGCCTGGTGTGTGTGATGGATATGTCGGGCGAATCGACAGACTCAGATGCTGTGTGAGCAAGCTTGGTTGGCGGAAATTGACCACAATTTCCGCCACGATGTACCAGGTCGTGGAACACTGGACCAGCTCTATAACCTCCGCAGGATGCATGAGGGTTTGTGGGAATTTTCCCAACCAGTCTACATGTGCTTTCTGGAGAAGGCATTTGACCGTGTCCCTCGTGCCATTCTGTGGGGGGGATCAGTGAGTATGGAGTCCGGGGCCCTCTATTAAGGGCTGTCTGGTCTCTGTATGATCGGAGCACAAGTTTGGTTCGCATTGCCGGCAGTAGGTCAGACTTGTTCCCGGTGCATGTTGGACTTTGGCAGAGCTGCACTTTGTCACCGGTTCTGTTCAGAATTTTTATGGACAGGATTTCTAGGCGCAGCCAGGGGCCGGAGGGGATCCGGTTTGGGAACCTCAGGATTTCATATCTGCTTTTTGCGGATGATGTTGTCCTGTTGGCTTCATCGGACCGGGACCTTCAGCATGTGCTGGGGCGGTTTGAGGCCGTGTGCGACACGGCAGGGAGGAGAATCAAAACCTCCAAAACCTAGGCCATGGTTCTCCACCGGGAAAGGGTGGCGTGCCTTCTCCGGGTAGGTGGGGAAGTCCTGCCTCAGGTGGAGGAGTTCAAGTATCTTGGGGTCTTGTTCACGAGTGAGGGAAAGATGGAGCGTGAGATTGACTGACGGATCGGTGCAGCGTTCACAGTTATGCGATCGGTGTACCGGACCGTCGTGGTGAAGAAGGAGCTGAGTCAAAAGGCGAAGCTCTCGATTTACCGGTCAATCTACGCACCTACCCTCACCTATGGTCATGAACTTTGGGTAGTGACCGAAAGGATAAGATCGCGGATACAAGCGGCCGAGATGAGTTTCCTCCGCAGGGTGGCTGGACGCTCCCTTAAGGCTCAGTTATGGTTCTGCGTCAAAATGGCACTGTGCCTACGGCGTGTGGTTTGGATCGACGCAGAGGACACGCCGTCACCTGCGCCGTCTCTGACGTGCACCTCCCGAAAATTGTAACTACGCGTCGAGGAGACGCCGACAACACGCAGACCGAGAGGGCTGTGATTGGTTCGTTTGAAAGCGAAGCATTTCCGGTTTCCGGTTTGAATCAGTAGTGAACTTCCAGGGCTCTTTTCTTCGTTTATATGTGATTTTTTTTGTTTTTGTTTTTTGCACAATAGTTGTCCTTATCTCTTTGATTTACTGTGACCGGAAAAAGTCGGATAAACCATTCAGAAAAAGATCGCTAACTAGCGGTCGCGGGGGGTACTGCACCACGACCAAACGGAGAGACGGAGAAGTCAGAAGGGTTCAGCACGGCGTCACGGCTGCAGTGTGTGCTCTGCGTTGGTGTGACGCAGAACCATAACTGAGCCTTTAGAGATAGGGTGAGGAGTTTGGTCACCCGGGAGGAGCTTGGAGTCGATCCGCTGCTCCTTCACATTGAGAGGAGTCAGCTGAGGTGGCTTGGGCATCTGTACCGGATGCCTCCCTAGGGAGGTGTTCCAGGCATGGAAGAGGAGACCACGGGGAAGACGCAGGACATGCTGGAGAGACTATGTCTCTTGGCAGTGGTGCCACCAGGGGGTGGCCTGGGGTAGTCACAGCCCCCCGTACAAATTTGCTGGCCACCCCAGTTGCCTCAAAAACAAAGAAAACAACACTTGCCGGTAGGACTGCAACGATTCGTTGACGTTGTCGACAAAAATCGATAATCAAAATTGTCAAAAATGAATTCCATTGTCGACAATTGTCGCCAGACGTGTTTTTCCAATGGAGTGAGGCATCTCACTTAAATACAGTCTCTGCCGAGCGGTTGCGGGTAAACAAAAATGACGGCGTAACAACACTTCAAAAGTTCGGGAGCCTTTTAATAAAAAGATTACTTGCAAGGTTTGCAAAGCAGTCCTTGCTTATCACGGGTGCACGTCGGTAATGCCCGAGCATTTGAGGAGAAAGCACGTCGGACAGTTGAACAAAACGGACTCGCCTTGGTAAGATATTAAGCGTATTTTGGCTTTAAAAGAGAGCTTTAACGTCATGCCTGACTGCCTGACAAAAGTATTTTAAATTAAATGCATGCAGTCCGAAGAAGAGAGCCACCATGGACCCCTTTCTGCAAAAGAAGCAGACGTGTACCCTGCAACAGGCGACTGCCCTCACTGATCAATACTGCAGCTGATCTGTGAGATGAGGCCGCTCTCCATGGTTGATGGTGACGGGTTTCAACAAATGATACACCAGTTCAACCCAGAGAACGTCCTGCCATCCAAAACCAATTTCACCCACTTCATGGAGAAAAAATATGAGACGTTTTATTTTATTTTATTATTTATTTTGTATATAACACATTTGCCTCTCCTTTAAAAATGAAAAATAATGGACAGAGGTTTATTTATTTATGGATGTATGTCTATACTGACTGAGCACTGTGCCTGTCCTTGGATTTAGATAGGACATTTTATTTAATTTTTGTAGGAACAGCACTAAAGTTGAATAAAATATCTATTTTTCATTGAAGTACCCATCTTTCTTGTGTTTATTATCACTTGCCAATTAATTAAAGCAACCTCATACTAAATTTAAGAAAAAATGACTAATTATCCAATTAGTCGACTAATCGTTTCAATAGTTGGTGACTAGTCAACTATTAAATAGTCGTAGTTAGTAAGTAAGTAGTTGCAGCTCTACTTGCTGGTCACATAGATTCTATTGTTAGTTATGCGTTTCATCCCAAATCATTTGGGCCAAATGCATATCAGTAGGCGTTTCTTTAAGTATTCCTGAGCCTGTATACTACAACAGTATAATAAAACCCTGTAATGATGGCTTTTAGTTTTGGTGTCAACCCCCAAGAATTTAAGTGGCCCCCTCTATGAAAAACTTTTCCCAGGCCAGTCTCTCGGCTGGCCTGGGAACATCTCGGACTCCCCTCGGAAGAGCTGGAGGTAGTGTCTGGGGTGAAGGAAGTCTGGGCATCTCTGTTGAGGCTGCTGCCCCCGCGACCTGGTTCCAGATAAGCGGTGGAAGATGGGTGGATGGATGGACGATGTACCAGAGAGGCAGCGGGACTATTAGGGCCAATCCCAATACACCCCTTACTTTCTACCACTAGCCCTACTTTCTACCACTAGCCCTCCCTCACTACGACTACCCCTAAAAAAAGAAGCCACAGATTTTAGGGCACTTAAAATCTTCCCAGGGGCCTGTCCCAATACACCCACTACTCCTACTTTACAGCACCACCCTTAAATTTTGCTTGCTACGTCACTGCGTGGTTTACGTTCGGGTACGTAAGCGACTGCGTAGTTACGTTTGTACATACGTCACACCATATCAGGAAGCTGAGAGCTAAAAGCAAGTTTTAATTCCTGCTGTAGCGCTGTTAATATGCCACTTTATTAAGTTTTAATATTTTTTCAGGCGTAAAAGTAACCGTTAAGATCCCCAACCTGGGCTCAGTTTATCCAAATAACGCCTGTTAAGAAATTTGACCTGATGTTTTCGGAGATAAGAGCCGCTGGCTCGGAGCAGCAGCAGCCGGAGTACAGACGTGATCGCGCTGCGCCATCGTCCCGGGGGAGAAACCTGCAGCTCTGTTGAGAATTACCGTTGGCTGAAATAAATCATTTAGGAAGATAAATGTTGATTTAATAGATGAAATCTAACAGTTGTAGCTACGCCTGTTAAGAAATTTGCTCCGAAAATTTCGAGATTTCTGCCTGCCGGCTCGGGAGCTGATTTATGGTTCTGCGTTAAATCGACGCAGAGCCTACGGCGTAGGGTACGGCGTGCGGCGCGCGTTGCCGCGTAGCCTACGCCGTAGGCTCTGCGTTGGTGTAACGCGGAACCATAAATCAGCCTTTATTCGGTCCGCAAATGACGACAAAAAGCATTCTGGGAAATTTTTCTGGCCCTCGGTCAACTAGGGTGCATCCGAAATCCCTAGCTGTGTAGGGCCAGATTCATATCCACTACCCCTCATTTTCAGCACTCCCCCTAGGTGAAAAGAGGAATTGGGACATTAGTTTTTTTTCCCATGTAGTCACTGATGACACCTCTGACACTTGAACAGCTGTATTCAAGATTATTTTCCCTGACAGTATTTTTTTTCTCCGCTTTAATAAAAGGCCAATTTTTTGTCACTTTCATTGCCAAGAAAAAAGGGTTGAAGTAGATGGATTTTGTCTGCTTCCAGCTTTAAGTACTTGGGAACCAAAACTGTGAAATAGTGAACAGCATTTCAAATGGTGCTCTAACTGTTACAATTAATGAGGAATAGTATGATGAGTGTGTTGGTGTGTGACAGAGCGCATACATCTGTGCACACTCCAACAGTGAGCTATTTTTCCAAGAAATACTGAAAATTCCTTATTATCATCATGTGTTTTTGATAAGATAATAGCTTTACTTATTATTTGCTAGTGTGTCCGAACCAGTAATTCATATTATCTATATTATTATCAGTTGTATACAGTACCAAAAGTAAAAGATGTTACCTACGGTCATATGCAAAAGTCAGTATCCCTCTTTAGGTGTTTAAAAAAAAAATATTATTCTTAATCTATTTTTTGTGTAAAAGCAAGAAGAAAAAGGAAATGAGAGAGGCAACTACAATCCTAAATGAATAATCAGACATAATTGATATTATTGATTATAATCATTATTTAATTGAAAAAAGTGAAAGTGAAGCCAATAAGAGAGTGAGAACAAATAAATAATCTGGGTAATACTGAGCACTCCCCTTTCTACTTCCTTAGGATTTTATAGTGCAAGTTGCAACCAGTCATTTCATCAGCTATTAATGTACTGATCATCAACAGGTTTCCAGACAGCTATAAAGTAGAAACTTTGGTCATAAGCACTGGTTCAAAGAAACAACTGTTGGTGCCCATGAATGTGAAAAAGACAAACAAAACTACTTGTATTTTTTTATTGTTATATTATTTTATCTGTAAAGCACTTTGGTCAGTTATGTTTGTTTTTAAATATGCTATATAAATAAAAAAAAACTATGTCTGAACATTTGGAAGATCAACATTCGGCAGTGAGAAAGATTATTCACACGTGGAACTGCTAAAATAAAGTCCAGTGGACTGATGAGACCAATGTGGAGTTGTTTTGCTAGAATGCCCAGCGCCACATTTGGTGAAAACCAAACACAGCATTTCAGCAGACACACTTCATACACACTGTCAACAATGGTGCTAGAGTGGTAATGATTTATCATACAGGAAACAACTACTTCAGTTTGTTGTTGCCAATGGTGAGCGAGATATTGAGCCATGGGGGTACTTGGTATAACCCGCATCATTTTTTTTTCCATTGATAATTCGATCTGCATGTTTGACATCAAATCCATTTAACTTCCTTTTCCAGCATGTTTTTAATTTAAAGAAATGGCCAACTCTAAATGCAATAACAAATCCTGTGTGACCACTAATACAAAATACATTCGTTTTTATTCATCGATCATTGTAAATACGCAAAACAAAATCAATCCAAAGTATTCACACAAACAATATTAATGGGATATACATCTTCACACCATTTACACACCATTCACACAAAATATTCCAGAAATGTAGTTTTTCGTTCCGAGCTACCCTTTCAACTCTTCCAGTCTGTGAAATTTTGCCAAAGCTATCTATGTTTTCCCCCAAATCAACACACATCTATTCAGCTGTGCTTATTTCCTCCAACATCACTCGTCTCACTTAAAACAATTTGCTGTACCGTTAAGGATTTATATGTCATCATATGTACATGATATACAATGATTCTTAAATATGTAGCTTCCAGTCTATTTACAATATAAGAGCTTATTGATACTTCAAACGGTTACAAAATATATGTACTTGATGCCTTAAAAAAAAACATATTAAAGCAAAACGAGGCAAATGTGATATTATGAGTAGATGTATGAAGGACTGCCACTGTTAAAAGAAAAACAAAGCATTCACATCCAAAATAAAATGAAACTGCACAATATTTCAAGACAAAAAGTGGAGTTTCAGATGAAAAACAGAACAATAAACAAAACGCAGTCAAACTGCGAATCCTCCTCAAAAACATCAATTTTTGGGAGCTTTTTTGTCATCAATCTTCCCAGGTCTTGAGTCCCTCTGGCTTTGTGAACGGAAAGGAACTGCAGCTCCTTTTTATCCTTGAATCCAGTTCATGTGATTGGAAAAGCAGAACCATTCTCCGTCTGGTATTGGTACCAGCGAGTCTGCAGCAGAGCTCTACCTCACTGCGAACTGCTTTCACCCAAAGTTGCATCGCATCAAGTGACACATCAAACAAGCTTTCCAAAATAAGTGTGTTACTTTATCTCTTTTGATTTGTTATGTGGCTAAAAACGAATCAATGAACCGCGGTACCTGAAGAAACGTAAATGTCCTTCCAGTCTTTGGTTTAACGAGTATAGACGTTACATGTAAATACATTAACAGTGTATGGGAGTAGCTCTTTTATATAAGTTGAAGTGTATGCACACTGGTTACTGGGTTTTGTATAGGAATAGCTGATTTTTTTACGAATTAACATCATGAAACATGGGAATTTGAACACAGAATATTAAATGTCAACGGTTAAGGTTATTGTGTGTTAAGTGTTAAGGGTAAAGGACCACAAAGTTTGTTAAAGAGTGCACACTTTTCTCTACTTTGTTGCCTTTAAACAAAGTCCATGCCTACTACAGCATCTACTGGCTATTCGTGTGGCTCCCTGAATGTCATCATGTGTGAGTATGTGTTCCTGTTCTTTTCTTTGACAAGCACAGCTTTGGTTCATCATTGCTCTTTCAAAGTTATGAGTGTTTGTGAGGATGCATCCTCGGGTGTGAGTGAAGATATGGATCAATCACAGAAAACACATTAAAGCATTCCCATTTGCTCCCCACTTGCCATATGAAGCAAGCTTAAACCCATACAATCTGTTCTGTCTCTTGTTAGGTTATGTCTTTTGCTTTTGCTTTTTTTTTCTCAATACAGCCACAACCCATTCTTTACACAAAAAAAGGAAAAAAAAATCTTTCCCTGGCAGATGGAGACAGCAGCTGCTTTAGTTTCAGATCTTCTGGCACATGTGGAGCCTGGACTTGGACGAGGAGGTGGCATCTTTCCACACCTTGCAGGAGAGGCCTTTGGCACAGTCACAACGTTGGAAGATTTCCAGGCCGTGAGAGCCTTTCTTCCTCTGTTTGGTGCACACCTCTCCTTGCCTCAGCACCGGTTTGCAGATTTTGCTCCAGAAATGACGGGCGCAGCAGAAGCCCTCAGCGCAATCAGATGAGCGCAAGCAAGGTTCACCCTCTAACAGAAACAGACAAGAAAATACTGATGATCAGACTGAAGCCAGCAAACAGCAAAATCCAAACTGGAGATCAAGTTGACACATGGGCACTTAAAAAACAGAAACAAACGCTTCATCAGAGTCAACAAGGTCCTGCTTGGAGTTATCTATCTTGCATCTTGAAGTTTGCTGAACAGTACTTAAATAAAGAAGGAAAAAATATATATACGATTGTTATTGCATTCCTCTAGTTTCAACTCTTTATAATCCATTTATTAGGGAAACTCAAAGAGTAGATGTAATCTTTTCTTTTTTTTCAATCCACTGCCATGACCATGCATGAGGTGACAGTGGAAAGAAACAACTCCCCTTCACAAACCTGAGTCTGGGCCTGAAGGGAAGTATTCAGATATTATCAAAGTTTTGAGAAGATCTCTAAGATATTTTCTTTATGTGAGAAGAATGATAAAAAAACATGTACATGTTTCACTATAAGGCCATATATAATGCTATATATAATATATAATACATTTTGGGAAATGCCAACATTATGAGAATGAGTTTCTTTTTTTGTCAACCCCAGAGTTTGATACTTCTCTCTGTGCATCCAATAACTCAGTCTTAGCATACAGTACACTTAGCCTAAAAGACAAGATAAACCTCCTAATAACTACAAAATGCTCTCATTAGTATGTTGCAATTTAAATATTTATATTAGGAACTGTATTTAGGAAAAGTACCTCTAACTGGGCAGAGTTATTGCCAGCACCAGCAGTGTCGCCAAGTAATGCGTGATCTGCATGTCATTGAAGTCTTTCAGTTAATTAGTTAGTTACAAAGGGCATGTGTACAATCAGCTTCCGAAACCTTTAGTTCTTCATGTATTTTCTGACTTGAAAAGATAAAACTGCTAGTGACTGATTGCTCCTTAAGTCATCTATATTTTTTTTTTATTTACCCTTTATTTACCCAGGAAAGTAATTTAAGAACAAATTCTTATTCGCAAATGCAGCCTGAACAAAGAGCATACGCACTTTGAGGGGAGAGGGGAAGGGGAGTGCTAGAAATAGAAAAGAACTATAGTAAGCAATCATGTTAGCTGCTGGTCACTGTTGATGGAAAAGGATTGATGCAAAAGGGATTTAGGGGCGTTAAGTGGAATCCCTTTACATGGACAGCGACACTTTGGAAAAATGAAAATAATATTTCTCGTATGAATACATAGCTATTTCTACATGAGGTAAAGGGACAAGTCACAACATGTGGGTCATTCTTCCAAACCGGTGCATTTCCTGTCCCATTGATGTTTATAAGTGTATTTTATCCAATCTTTCACCAAAATCTATGTTTAGCATCTCTCCTTATGCACAAAGATGTCCCCTTTAATACAGTATAAAACATATATAAATACTAAGTTTCTATCAGAAATTACGTGTCTTTTTTCCAGCTGACACCACCTATTTTTTCATGTCCCCAATAGCCTTCCATGAAAGTGTACTTGTGATATGGACAATATAATGGAGATAAAGAACATAAATGACCACATCAAAATGTGCATCTGTCTGTGCTTTTTTGTTTGCAATTTTTTTGTTCAAAATATATTTATGATTTTTCAGTAAAATCACAGTACTTAGTCCCGTCCCCTAGTATTCGCTCAACTCCGTCCCACAAATCATTACCCCCCTCCCCTTCCCCGAAAATTGGACCAGTCCATATGAAATCACAAACAGGAAGTTGCATCATACAAGTCTTCAGACAACAGACTTCAGACAAAATTTAAGTGTGCTCTTTCATAACTTATTTCAGTGATCTATACTGTGATACTGTGGTCGTCAATCATAACAACTCAACTCAGTTACATGAAAAAAAGATAGAGAGGTATTGTTTTTTCAAATTTATATCTGTCATTGTAAGTATACATATTATACCTTAATTTCATGCATGCCATGTGCTCCTTTGTTACCCACCATGTGGGGAGCAGCGGTCATCTTGAGGAAAAAATCCAACTCCGTCACACTCAACTCCGTTACATGTTTGAATGTGACGGAGTTGAGCATATGTGTTTAAACCGTCATAACTTCTGGCTGGAATGGCCTAGAGACTTACTTTTTCTGGACAGACTGTATAGAAAATCTGAGGGTAGATTTGACATTTTAAAAAAGATTGGTATGGTAAGCTTTGTTTGTTTCCTCAACTCCGTTACGATTTTCAACTCCGTCACACAAGGCTCAACTCTGTCACACGTATACATTTTTTATCAATTATTTATCATTGTTTATGAAAACATCATCTATTGATGGTTGGAGGTTGTCTGAAATGTTTAGAAGATCATACAAATATAATTTTTTGACTCACATTCTGAAGTTAAAACAACTTTAACTCAAAGTCCAGGAGGCCCTTGGTTAAAAAAAATGCTATTTCAGGTGGAGGAAGAGCAAATGTGTGATATTGTCAGCATTTTTTATGTTCTCAATTATTGAATTAGAGTGAGGGACATCTGATTCATAGAAAAATTATGTTTTAATTACAATAATATGTTTTATTAGAGTTCAGACCAATTCCATAGTGTCCATAACGGAGTTGAGGCCAAATAGTGCCCACATCCCACAATAATGACCAAAAATGATTACGATTTGCAACCTGAGGTGGGAAAATATGATTTTCTACAACTTTAATATGTTCTTAAAGTTGTGAAGTATTCAGAATATTAATACATTTGGGTAAAAAATTTGAGAATGTCAATGTCTAAATTGCACCGGTTTGGAAGAATGACCCATGTACATAACATTATGGACTTGTTTGGAAGTTTATTTTGTTACTTAGGTGTAGTAATCTACTACTTTTTCTACTACTTTACTTTTTTTTACTACTACAATCTACTGGATGCCCTAAATTTCCTTCAGGATTAATAAAGTATCCATCTATCTAATCCACTTCTGGCAACTATGCTAAACTAGGCTAGCTGTTGTGTTAGACTGGGTTATTTTTGATTTTTGTGCCCTAAAAGTTGCCATATCCCTTTAAGGTCAACCATCAGTGTGATGCACTGTTTATGCATTGCTTTCAGAGGCCTGTGGGTGTTGTTTTTTTTTTTTTTCTTCTTTTTTCTAAAACAGCGACTTTTACAAGGTCTTTATAATGTTGTACTGTTTAAGGCAAGGGAGTGAGTTAAGAACAAATAAAAGCAAATGGCCAGATTTATTGCAACTTTAAATCATGCTGTTATTTTAGTATTGATTCTAGCCCTGCAGGCTGCTGTCTTGAGAGTGCATTTAGCGTTGAGTGTCCCATTACTTTATGGATAGGCCATTACATTGACTTAAATCAGGTGACATGAACACTAAGCAGGGAGCTCAGGGAGTTCTTAAAATAAATGTGCCAAACCTGCATTCTCTGGCTTTTTTACATGTGTGTAACACAATGTGTGCTGCTGTCAGTGAAACTCTTTGCCTGGGTTTGTATAGGTGCAGAAACAGCAGAGGCATTGTGGTTTCTCTCTCAGCTCCCAATGCTACGTTTTGGGCCGCAGCAGCGCTGACACATGAACAGAGGGCCAATTATCAACATAGTTTGTGGACTACCATTGCCCATGGACTCTTAAAGACTCACAAAGTGGCAACAACAGAAAGATTCAGCCACCTAGACCAGGTTTAGTGTGGAAAACAGAAAATAACATAAGAAAAAAAAACATGACAATGTTTTCAGTTTTTGGTATGAGTTCAGGTAGAAAAGCTTACGTTTTAGAGAGTGCTTAGTTTGTCCCTTGCCGCTCTTCTTCCAGCCGTGTTCTTTGTTGGAGAGTTTGTTGTGTTCATCTAATGCTGAGATGTGAGGTGAGAGCACGCTCTCAGACATCGGGATACAGATATCTGCAGAGGAAAAGAAGAGGCACATATAAAGGTGATTTAAGCAGACTGTTAAATCTTACTGGCGTCGACTCTACGACTTTTGGAGCAGTCAACAAAAAGTGTCTGTGAAATATCTTTTCTCATCCACAACAGTTAGAATACTAAATAGTTCTAGTTTTCTGATGTTTTGCCTCAATTAACGGTCAATCTTTGCTATAAATTGTAAAATCCCATGACTTTAAGGTATTCTGTAATAGTTGTAGCTATTACATAACAACATCCCATACTTCAACATGCTTAAAGTGGACAAAGCATGCTTTTCTGTGTTTTGGGGCTTATCTTAAGCCCTTCAATGATTAATTATTATCCTAGATGTAATTGTAAGCTCAACAAAATAAAAGGCATTGATGTATTCCTATGCAAAAAAACAACAACAAAACAAAACAACACGGTATGACCAGGTCTCATGAACTCTTTGGTACAGATCAATTTCTGACCAGATGGTCAGATTTCTAGTGAGATTTCTAGTCAGATTTCTATTTCTATTTTCAGATTTCATGTGGCTAGATTTCTAGGCTTTTGATTGTTGAAAACAATTGTGTTTTGAGGGAATTCCGCTAAACATTCTCGCTCCCCTGCTCTCTTTGTACTATGATTAGCCGTGAGGTGACAATAATAGCGAATAATAGTATGAAAAGACATTACATTTTCATTTTTCAGAACACTAACCATTTCCTTGAACTACATCAAAGGAAATGGAGAAAACCCTGGTCTAAAGGACTCTTTTGTTAACTTTAAAAAAACTAATCGGGGAACCCTGCAATTACAATGAAATAATCACTGAAGTGAAACGAATTTGTCATGCAGACGTACAGTTACTGCACCGATTCCCAGGGCAGCACATGGCATCTCTGTGGCAACGCTTCTTCCTCCTGCGGCAAGACACGCATCGAGAGGGAGACTGCTGAGGGCTGTGGCAGTAGCTGCCGACGCTGCACTCCTTGTCAGTGCTGCATGGATACACCTGCTGATAGTGAGACAGAGAAAAAAAAGCATAAAAACAGTAGAACAGAAAGTGCACAGTCTTTTAACAGCTATTAAATTCTGGGTTGTTTCACAGTACAAAAAGTTCTCCCCAAGTTAACGACCATGAAACTTGTAGGGTGTTACATGTCATAATTTCAAATTCAGGATGCATTTTTATTTGAGTGCAAACAGCTATACATGGTCATTTAGAAACACCAACATACAACGTGAATGTCAGAGTGGTTGCTTTTGCTCTGCGTAACATGTACATGTCTTCTTTCACATCATAATTTTACTGGGGTACAGAGGTATTAAGTTCCTGATTCTCTTAATTACACGTGTAAAAGCCTTTATGATCTGACGGAGAATTGGATTTATGAGAAGATGTCTTGGCAGGCCAGTGTCATTGAGTCTGTGAACAAACTTTCAGCTTCTAATACTGTAATAGTCACTGGAATTATCTATCCAGTTTCTATAGCCACATTATCTGGTTTATTGTTTCCAAGGGTCCTAGAGCATATTCCAGCTGTCATCAAGCAAGCAGCAGAGTACACATTGGACAGGTTGACTCTCAAAGTGCCATCCAGAACCAAAATGATAAAAATAAACCATCCATACTCTCACACTCCATTTAGAATCTCCCATCAGTGAAATATACATGTTTTTGGACTGCGGGTAGAAGCCAGAGTATATGGAGGGAATGCAGACATGCAAACTCTACACCAAAAGGCGCATGATTTGGCGCTATATTAATAAAGTTGAATCAAATTGAATTGTTGAATTTAGAATATCAAAAGGAAATAGCATAGCCAGATATATTCAACAAAAAATGAGATGTAATTTTACCATGGTGTTTTAACAATAATGCATACTGTTTCATGAAAAATTTAAAAATTTAAATAAAATCACATTAGTGGGCATTGTTGAAGCAATCCTTTCTAGCTCAAACAATTTTGTCAATCAATTAAGCATTTGACAGATGCATAATGCCAACCTCAGAAGTGACTGCCTGTTTGCGTGGTAGAACACTGCACATGTACACCCCCAAAAGCCTCCTCTTCAAAATATCATTCTGGCCTGATATTATCACTATGCTTAATACCTGTTATAGCACCTTAAAAGGTGATAATGAGCTGATTAAATATTTTGTCATATGCTATGGTATTCCTACCCACTTTTAGAGAAAGTGGAGATAAACAACAGCATGCTATCTGTTACTAAAGGCTGTTTTGGGTTGTTTTTTTTCAAATATTGAATTAATTGTAAATAATTGTTTTGTGTATGAACCTACAATGAAAACTCTAGAACCTCTTAAGGACAAGACACATCTCTGCCTTGGGTTTGGTACTTCAGCGTAGCTACAGGAAACTGCTGTGGACTTGGTGAATGAGTCCATGCTGTTGACAGGAAATTAGGTTGTCAGTCACCTCAATGTCCTTAACCACCATCTAAACTCCTTCAATCCTGATCTTGTTCCAGTTTGTTTTCCTTGTTTTCTTCTTCTGCTTGTTTGCTGTTTTCTTCTTTTATTTATTTGAAGGCGTCGAGCGCTGAAAGTGGTACACCACTGCCACCAAGCGGCATGTAGTGTTAGTGGATCCTACCGGGACTCTCACTGTAAATGTAGCTGTAGATTCAGATGTAAGTCGCTTTGGATAAAAGCGTCTGCTAAATGACAGTAGTAGTAGTAGTAGATGCAACTGCTGAAAGGGTCGTGGAGAAAATTTGCTTTGTTGCAGCCTCCTATGTTTTACATCCGATCCCTGCTAATGGAAACTTGCCTGTTGTAACCATTGACCGATGTGGTTTCACATTGCATTATGGAATGCAGTATGGGAGGTACAATTGTTAGTTGCATACTGGATATAAATAGCAAATGTAGAACAATATCCAGGTTTTGCAATTGTTTGCATTTCTGTATACATAGTTTTCACAAAAAGGTATGTACTATGTATTCTGAAAATGACCTGTGTGGTCGTAGAAGCCAATTAAGCACCACTAAGAATTCATAAATTATGCTTTTCAGCAGAAAAATAAAAACTGCAAGCTGTTAGAGAGTTAAATAGAATTCATTTTGCATTGCATTTAGAGTTTATTGCAGACTAAATCTTCAACAAGCTTATGAAGCTCTGTTCCTTTTACTCTGCACCAGCTATGAAGTTTTGTTTGGCCCAAAAAATGGGCCCATAAAAAGTCCAGGGTCAATTCGAACATATTTATTGAGTGTGTTACTTTATTACCATTGAGCATTACTTCAAAGGCAATAAATCAAAGTAAAATGTATGTCATGTATCTGTCTTGAACAATTGATGTGGATCATTGCCACAGAACTATGAATTTCTTAGTTGGATCCATAAAACCTCTTAATTGGAGCAATACATTTTGGTGTAAAAATTTCAAAGTTGTTTATTTTATTTTTAAAATAATTATCTTTTACTTTAATAAAATTTGTATTGCACACCAGCAGAAACAGAGTTGATCAATGAATGAGAGCAAAATGAGGAGGAGACCAAACACTGTGCCCACCACAGCACATACAAATAAAGGTTTTAAGATGCAAAATCTAACAATCCCAGAAAGTTTTTGTAAAGTAAAATAACTTGTGGTGCTTGATCAATATGAATAGGTATCACAATTGCATAAAGTGGGACCTTTACATTTTTCAAAAGTAGCCTTTGACATTTGCCTTTCCTGAAATGTAAAACTAATAATTAATCTAACTGTATGATCTGAGTAGCAAGATAAATGAAATAGCAGAACAAATCTATAACATCAACAAACACGCCTACAGTTTTGCCCAGTTCTTTCAAAATTAGAGGAAGTTTTGTGAGATAGGGAGCAACACCTCTCCTCAATTGTTACTTTGACACTTATTTTCTGTGGTATCACTTCTTTTTTCACGAAAAACGTGAAAAATACTGTGTCCTCAAGCAAAGGACATGAGTAGTTTTTGGGATTTTACAATCAGTTTGCTAAAATAAAAATAAAAAGGCACAACCACTTTCCCCAGTGAGTAGTACCATAATTGCTAGACCACTTTTTCCATAACAATTGTGGACACCAGTGAGGTTTTATTGGAACCACTGTATTTATGTAATTTCTTTCATGTGTAAGTCCTATTGTCATTAGACTTGGAGCGGGAGCAAAGGGACTTTTACGTAAATTGTATCACAAATCAAATGAACTTTGCAGGCATGTTAAATAACGTCACAAATTTGTCCTAAATTATAAAATAGGAGGGGATGTTTAGAACAGCTGCAAGAAAAGCTCAAAGACAAGAGAAAATAAAATTCAGCCTGCTGTGTTTCTCCAATTGTTTAACATCATTGTTTCATTTGTTTCCAAACTTAGTTAGATTTCAGGGTTCCAAAAATGATCAAACGATGGCAGAAATGTGAACAGCTAGTTATGTTGAGTTATTATTGTATACAAATCAGCAAAATGAGTAGTAAAAATGACAGCTAATGGTGTGAACAGTGTCCAAAGTAGACTGACATGTTTGGTTGCCACACCACATACGCCACCACATGCACGTTGAGCTGGCACCGCACTGACAGACTGATTTAGTGTTGCTTACCACTGACAAACAAGAAATAGCCGACATGGGAGTAAGCATGAAAACTCAAGTTTGAACCTGAGTAAAGTCATTATAGTTACAATAAATAACAACTCAGCTTGGTGTTTAAGGGTCAGCAGAGATGGAGACCATGTCGGTAAGACAAAGAAGGAAAATAAATAACAGGCATCATTTCAAGAGCAAAATTCTGCAGTGGTTTAAATCAACATTAATAATATATATGAGCCCATCTTAAGGTTTACTCATGTGCGTGAGCTTCAGAAAATGAACCAGATTAGTGTTGCTGGACGGTTGCCACATTTAACTTTCTCAGGCTGGAAACACATGGAGGCAATGACAGAGCCATGGATAAATGAGCAGGAATATTGAACTGAATGCTCATCCATCACCGTGACAGATTCCAAGAATGCGTCTGCTCAGTATGATGATGAAAGCAACAAAGCCCCGATGTTTTATTGATTTTAACAAATTCTTAATTGTGACAAAGTGAGGACATGCTGAATGATGATACAAAGGTCTTGCATAATAAAATGAAAGGAAGAAGAGGAAACCAAGGCCTCAGATACATATGTATCCTTTTACTACGACCCCTTAAACATTAATAAATACATACACTGTGTAATTAGGTTGTGATGAGTTTGTTGTCTGTCTGGCTTTTTTGCGGAGCAGTTGTTCTACAGCCAAAACACACTTGCAGCATGCAACCTTTATTGAAAACCACAAACTGTCTCTTTAAATGTCTCTCTGTGCATGCATTATCAATAGACAACTTAGACTGAGAGGCGTGGGTGTTTGGAGAAGACCAGGCAGGTCTGTCTCCTCTGTTCCTGTTATCATATTAATCACATCGTGGCTCTGATGCCAGGATGTGACAGGATGTGAGATGCAGACATTAGGTTGCTCTACATCCACTTGAAAAAGACACATTATCATATCCCTTAAACAGGGCATTTTATGAAATTTAAAAAAAAGAGAAAAATAATCTAACTGGAAGAATAGGTGTCTGACATAACACCTGAATCCAAAACTCCACAACTTAACCAATCCTCTTTCTTTGTTTGTACTTAATTAGATCTGCTCGGATTTGCAGGGTCCTGTGACGTCACACATTCAGTTTAAAGTAGAATTTCCCATATTCTTGTTTGGTTTTTTTTTGTTGTAAAGTGTCCTAGGGTACCTTGAGAGGCACTGCTAAATAAAATGTATTATAATTAATAATAATAATAATTATTATTATTATTATTAGTAGTAGTAGTAATATTGGTATTATTATTATGGCTTCAACCTCAGTTCATGCTGCATTTGCTGTAGAAGTGACACAAAGCAGAGGGGTGGAGTGGAATGGTTCTGATCTCTAAAACCCTCGACTGTGAACAAAGACTATGTTTAGATTGCAGCCTAAATCGAATTTTTAGGAAAAACCAATCCAAACCTGATCTCTTTGACTGACTATGATAAAATACATTTTAACGAACAAACCAAAATGAAAACTGGTGAACTGGTTTTGCTGCTATTGCAGCATCCGTCCACAGACTGTTGTCTTCGTTATCACGTCAACTTTCAACCAAGCCAAAACCACTGATCAAAACAGAGGAAATAGAGTCACATTTGCGCTTTGAACCAGTATTAAACAAAAGACTACTCACATCCTATTTGAGTAACCAGAACGCTCAGAATGAGATGCATCCATGAAAACCCAGTTTGAATCACACGTAAAACCCCTCTGTATGTGGTTTGAATGATATTTGGAGAAAAAGGAAATGTCATTTCATGTGGTTTCTGCTGTTCAGGCTCTTTTCATCAAATCTAATGAGATACAGTCTAAATATATTAAAAATCAGATTTTGGTTAGCAGTGTGACCATAGCCAAGATGTGGTTGAAAAGGGTGCTTTCGCACAATATTCCTGGAGTATTTTGCCCACAGACTGTCATTGCTATTTCATTAAGACATCAATAAAACTCTTTAATCCACTTTTGAGAAACAGGGCATAATATGGATGTTAAGATTTCCAAGGTTATATCTGTTTATCCAAATAATAGATGAGGGCTGCTGGTGTGAACACAGCCAGGAGACAGGGAGTATCCAGGGAATATGGTCTGAAGAAAAAGGTTCTGGAAAGTAGAACAAGTTTGACAAGAAAAATGTGCTGTTATCTCAATATGAAGACAAATGGCTCCAGCCACCTGCTCTGATTCTGATCTGTCATTCTGGTCATGCAGCAGGTTTGAATCAATTTCAAGGCGTTGCACACGCAGGCAGTAATCAGGAGAGACTGGGGTAAAAGAAGAACGTTTGGGCTCACCTCTTCCATCATGGCCCAGACTGCAAGACCGTCCTTTGAAATCCAGTGATACCTGACCCCTTAACCACAGCTGATAATCTTATCCTTATCCAAAGCCTTATCCTGTCATGTTTTAAAATGCCTCATTTGCAACTTCTGAGGGACAGGCCTTCATTAGATGCATCTTACTCATCTCATATCTTTTTTTTCTCTCTGGCTCCCTTATTTTTACACAGACAGCCTTTGCACATAAAAGCGTAGCCTGGGATCCTGCACAGGAAGTGGGTTAAACATTGTACTCTGAATCCTCTCTGGGTATGCTGGTGAGGCGATAAAGGAATAGACAGACAGAGATCCATAAGGGAAGCCCCCGGTCCCGTCTTGTGTTGCTCTCGCGCTGGTAAAGCACTGTTGCTTTGAAGAGGAACTTTAAATGTGCGGGAGCAACAATCTACAAGGGATTTACACCAGGATACAAAGGGCTTTGAACCCTCTCTTCCAGTAGTTGAGATCCCTTATTTACCTTTGCACACTCATTCCAAAGTGCTGATACAATTCCACGGACGTGCAGCGTAATACATGAAAATAACACTAAAGATGTATTTTCCCCTTAGCTACTATCAGAGTGTTTACAATATTGTGATAGTACGATAACTAAACATAAGCAAAACCAGTGAACAAAACAGCATGTTCCTTGGAAGTACATCTGCCTTCAGTGGCCACAGTGATTATGATACAAGCAAAAGTCATGTTGGCACAGTAACAAAGATGAGGTTGGGATGGCTTTAAGAGTCAAACAGAAAAAACTCGGGGCGGAAATTGTGGTGCTGATCCACAAGTCATCCGGTTTCAAAATGTGGATTTCCCTTGATATTTCCTCTCACACTCATGTATAAGGCAGTTTTTTTCTTTTAAATTGAATAATAATGAAAAAAGAAAAGGAAAAAAAACTTCTGGTGGAGTGATAAGCTCCGTTTGTACTCAGAAGTCGGAATTTCTGAGTCTGTACTTGGAAATTTTAACTGGAACAACCCTGATATAAATATTCCAACTTGGAAAGTAAAAAATCTTACCTACCCTGACCTCAGCATCCAAGATGACTATCACTCACATTAAAGTAAACACAAATTTTAGCATCCATAACAGCTGCATCTCATTTTACTCATGTTAAGTCAGAAGACTTCATCATACTCATACTCATACATCAGACATGTTGCAGCACTCTTTGTGCTAATTGCTGCTTCCAGCGTTGCTATGAAGTGGCACTGCTAAGAATGCCCAGCAGCAGCAAATGCTAGTCTGACATTTATTTTCCGATTTTGTGTGACAGAATTCTGAGTTCCAACTTTCGAAGTGAAAGATGTTTGAAGGTTAAACTGTTATTTTACCGCTGGACTCCTTCTATTCCAGGTTTGCATGTGTTCTCCGTAGACCCGCCTAGGTTTTGTTGCGGTAACTACGGCTTCCTCCAACAAACTAAAGACCCTGTGATGGACTGGCTACCTGTCTGGGCTGTAGCCACCAGGGCTGGGAGAGGTGCCAGCTGCCACATGACCTTGAACAGGATGAGGCACAAACAGATAATGGATAGAATTTTTCCTTTCTAATCGTTTTTGAAGGGATCGGTCAGAAAAACAGGGCATGGAGATATAATTGATTTAATTTTTTAATTTGGACAACTATTAACCTTTGTTTCGCTAGGCCAATTCTAATGCAGGCTAAACGGTAACAAACTTTGATCAAACCTGAGCCAGAACTGCCATCCTCATCATATGGCAAATATCAGTTTTACGAGTCATGACAGTAAAAAAGGCTGTCTTTACAACATAACTTCGAACTAGGCAAACTATAACTCTCCCTCTCTTTTATCATTGTACTGTCTTCAAAATATTCTATTCTTCCGCTGGCTTTTGTCTGAGAAAACTACAATAAATCTTCAGCCTCTTCTTTACAGTCGCATTAGTTGGCCTCTGTCTTCTGACTGCTTATGACCTTAAGAACTTCAGCTCGTAACCTGAAGCTATGAACGGTGTTAATGAGTGGTAGGGGCTTTAAGGAGTCAAATAAACAATGTCATTGTATAAACAGACTTCATGTGCCCTGAAAGCACAGACAGCCTGTATCACATAACATAGGGATGACTGCGCACAAGTCACTCACACAAACCATGTCTTCAAACATAGCTTGGCGTCTTTCATCACGCAAAACACATGTGTTTATAGTTGTGGCTCTTCAGGCACTAGAATTCAGAGTCTCTAAGAACTAGGCCTTTTTTAAGTTAAGTATACATTCTGTGTTGATTTTTTCCCCGCACACACACAGACACACACACACAAAGGCATTTCTTTAAAGACTATCAACGCAAGGGGGAAAAAAATCTCTCTATTGTAATCTAGGAGGTGTGTTTGCTCTGATATGTGTAATCCTGGGAAGGGAGATGCACCAAGTCTCCTCTCTCATCATGGCCGCGGCCCTGCAGCCATCATACATGAGGGCTCAGTCCCTCTCCACAGCAATCAGAGGACAAGCTGGGCCCAGCCCTAATGAGCAGGCACACCTCTTCCTGCCTTTTCTTCATCTTTCTCTGCTCGTAAAGATCACCAAACAGTCATTTTGTTTTTTGAAAAAGGGGGAGAGGGGGGTAGAGAGGGGGAGACGGAAAGACACACCAACTTTTATACACAGACCACTCAGAGATTGCTTGTTAAAATAATCTCTGTCTTGACTCTAGTAAAGGCAACCCGGTGAGCACTGACTGACCAGCTTCTGGTGTTTTATTTTCAGACACGCTGTTGGTTCCCTTGTGGGTTTAGAGGTTATTTTTGTGGCTGCTGTAACCCATGTTATCCATTTCTGCTGGTTTCCCACCGATGAGCCAAAAGTGCCACCCACAAGCAGTTTTGGCAGTTATACTTCAGCCGATCTGATGCAATGTGGGTGAGTCTTTTGCCTCGTCTTAGTTAAGAGAAATACAGTGATTACTGTAGTGTATGCATTAAGCATATCAGGTCTGAGTAGCTGCTTGTCCTACCCAATGATAATGAACTCAATAATCTTAAACCAAGTCGAATTAGGACCATTTTTAAAGAGTTCTCAAGCAATTTGCTGAAAATTTGATAGCTATGGTAAAGTTTCTGGATTGCAGAGCTGCCTCACACCATGCAAAAATGCATCCTATTCCCATATTAGACTGAAATAAAAGGGAGTGGTCACACTGGTAACTGGCAAACTCACAACTACACTTTATCCAGCAAATTACTCAGTGGTGTGATAATCTGCCAACCACTCCTCGCCAGTTTGAGCAGAGTCAGCAGCGTGGTAAGTTGACAATAAATCTATTTGTAGCATATCAGCACCGAGGTTTCCCATAATGTGGTTGTCAGAAAAGAAATTTGAGCTGTTGGGTGCCCATTTTCCAAATGGGCTCCCAAGCCATAATCAGCATTAATTAGAATGACAAATACAGATGAAAATATTTTGGATTGCTCACTTTGAACAACAACTTTGGAAAGAAAATGCCTCTTTAATCTTTTTTTTTGGTTTTCAAGGCACCTTTTTAATTAGGAGAAACAGCCATTGTAGTTATTCAATGCAAAGACTGGCACGTGTTGTATCTACAAGCTTATGAAGAGACCTGAAATGTTATCGTAAATGTATTAACGTCATAAAAAGCCACTGTATGATGGGATGCAGAAGTGCAGTGCAGCTCATTTGCCATCATGAAGCAGGAAGGCTGAACTGTGACTGGTACTGTACTTTACAACTCTGCAAGACTTGGTAACAGCTCAAAGACACACACATGTACACACACATGTACAACACACCCCATCCTGCCATAAAATCTATTAGGCGTCTTCATTTGGATGAAACCCACCCTGACATTACGGTGGTCCCAACACGCGTATTATTTCCCCTCGGCCCACTCTTCCAAACCACTCCAGATTATTGCAGTGGCAAAGCTGTAAGTAGGCGTTCAAATTGAGGTTTGGCAGCCGAGCTTGAGGTTGGATCTCCACACTCCACATAGGAGAGAGTGTGGCCTCTCCATGATTCATCTGTCTGAGCTGACTGCTCTCTGCTCTACGCACTTCAGATATACAGCACTCCACCAGCGAGGCAAGTTATATTAGAGATGGCAAAGTTAAGAGCGTCTCAGACAGAGGATAGAAGCACTGTGTGCTGCTGGAGATGTGGCAGTGCCATCTGCTGATCAAAAAGATACTGGGAGATGCAGACAGCTGCACATAAGGACAGTCTTAATGTTTAGGATTAGGGTTAGAATTAATACTTTCCACTTTTTTTTAAGATAAAGGGCTATTTTATTATTGCCACCTATGGTTTCTCTTACATTTTTTTTTAAATTATTGACAAAAATCTCTTGTCATTTTTTTTTTACGAGGGTCTTTTAATCCCATTTTTGCTATAAAACTGCTGTAATGTGGCACCTCGCTGAAACAGCAGGAATTGATAACTCTCTGAGTGGGTATTAAGTGGTTGGTAAGAGTATCCCCACGGCCCCACGGAATCTCATAATCCCAGCAAGCGTCTGGACCACTTTAATGACACTAAGACCCAGACAGAAAATTACCCCTAAGTGTTAACTTTTTCTCACATTTCTGCTGGCATTAATGATTTACTGTGGAGGTGTAGCTGCACCCGACTGTGGCGTCAGGTTTGAAAGGCAATTAAGGTTTATGAGGGTCCGACACTCGCAATTTCTAATAACGATCCACACATGAGCCAGAGTTTGCTTTAAGGCCCGTATTTCCGATATATTATTTGAACTAAAAAGGGGAACTTTTGGAACTTTGATGCTATCATTGTCTCATTAGCGCCTTTTGCCTGTGCGTAAAACGCGACACGAATCTAAACCACAACTAAAGGCTGATTTATGGTTCCGCGTCACACCAACGCAGAGCGTACGGCGTATGTTCTGCGTCGATTTAACGCGGAACCATAAATCAGCCTTAACGTTTTCCAGACAAGTATAAGGAGAAAAAAAAGAGGCAAGAATTACCTGCGGAAGGGTGTTGTGCTTCTTGGTGACAGCAGCGGAGCGGTTAGTAGCCGGTGTCGGGGTCTCTTCCATGAGCCCGGGCTTGATGGAGTTCGCCTTCGGACGCGCCTCTGATACCTGGGACGCGCCGCTCCTCAGAGACGCCACCAGAAACATCACCACGCAACATCTATTCCACGCAGGCACGAGCATCCTCGAAATAATTCAAAAGTTACGAAAACACAAAAAAAAAGATTAAAAAAAAAGAAAATAAATGCAAAACCCTTTTAACAACTTTAAACTTTGAGTCACCCAAAAAAAATAAAGTTTCTCAAGGAGAGGCGCGCGTCCCGGCACTGTCCATGCGCCACGGCGGCCACACGGCGTCAAAGACAGAAGTGATGACTCCAAGTTTGCGCTACTAAAAGTCTGATGTTCAAAAGAATATCTGTCATCGAAAGAGTTCTGGTTGAAAATAAACCACAGAGAACTCCAGTGTAGAAAGGGAAACAGTGAAGAAGTGGAGTTGTTGAGGTGTTGATGCTCTTTTGGGCCAGATTTAAAAAAAAAAAAAAAAAAAAAGGTCTCCACTGTGTCTCTGTCTGGTTGTGAGTGAGCACCCAGTCTTCCTGCCGGCTGTTTTATGATCTCGGATGCATTCTTTTTATAGGATTCTAATGAGTTTGCTTCCTCCGCCCCTATTCACAACTGACAAAGACTGAAACTGATCTGTGTGAGCTGCGCGGCTCCGCAGCTCCCGCACTGTCGTCTCCACACCGGCACCAGGAGCCCCTTTGGGAAAAAGCTATAAAATTATACACTGTGTATTTTGACTGAGCACTTGACCCCTTTTACTGCAAGGCGGTTGGGCAGGCATATATAGAGCGACAAAAGTCAGTTCTGAGCTGCTTTAAATAGGCTTATTGAAAAAAAAACTGGTGTTTTTTTTCCTCCATTAACCGTGAACTAATTTATGTTTCAAGGAAATCGTTACGTGTTCAGATGATTCCCTGACAGAGGCAAAATGAAAAAGGATCTCAGGTTTCATTTAAACAGCATTCTAACGTCCTAACTTAGAATTAAAAAGAATCTGATAATCATTGTTTTCCCTCTGTGGGAGAGACGTCCCTCATGATGCAAAGGATAGGCGATAATGTAAGAAACCCAGGAAATATAGAGGCCCCTTTGTATGAGTCTTAGAATACTGCACCAGGATAAGTTATATTCATGTTACATAATATATTTCTACTTACAATGACTTGATGAGGCAAGTGAAGCCCATGTTACTTTCTTTGAAAATGTCCTTTCACATGGATGCAGCTAATTAAAAGAGAAAAAAACTTTTTTTGTTCATCAACATGATGGATTAGGACAATGGGAAATAAAATGTACAGTTAACAGCCACATCACATGTAAAACAAGCTCCCCAAAAAGTCATCTAATCAATTTAGAAACAAACAGTCATCAAAAGCATGTCTCTCACATGAATCAGTGACTCCCCGCCTAATAATGCTTTAGTCTTCACACACAAGTGAGAACCATCTATTCAAGGCTGGAAGCTTGGCTGGGCTGGGATGAAATCAGTATACCGGTAAAGGCTTCTGACCTCAAAAGCGATCCATCACAGACTCCAATTCAAAGTGTCAAGTTCTTTTGTTGCAGACAATAGGTGACCAACTGAACTGGGGAGTGGGAGGAAGTATTGGACTTGTCTGATGTAACTTTAGACAACAAGAGGTGATACTATTTTAGCCATCGCTGTCACCTGAGCAGACAGTGATTTGCCATGAAAGACTCCCACCAGACAGAGGCCTTCACCAGAATACAATATGAAAAAGCTTCATCTAAAAGTTAAGAGTAGATGTTACAAGAGGTAATGATGTTTTTATAAGGTATATTCCACAAAATCACCGTCATTCCAGATAGCAGACACATTTAGGCTTAACTGGGCTACTTTTGCTTCAGCTATTGCACTGGTAAGTGCAGTGTCTCAAAGGGCATGTTTTGGCACATGTTTCGGTGTGTGTTGTCTATAGCTCCAATTCCTTAAGCTAATTTTGATATGGGATGCAACAAGTGTTGTAAGGGCCAGCTGTGGCCCAAAAGCCCAAAGAAAATGAGCAATCATGCCATTTTGTGTGGCGATGTGACTCAGTATTGGCAGTTATGCTCATCCTAAGTCAAAGATAGTCAAAGATACATTTGGTACAAAGAAAATTGAAGATATGGACCAAGTTTGGGCCAGACATTGTTTGGCATCTTTTTTCCTAGTATACGAAAAATCTTGTTGAAGCAACTAATGAAAAGAAAATATCAATAACTTTGATAATTTCCATCAACATTGAAAACTGCCTTGCTGGACTTCATCTACCCTCAGTTCATTTGATAGAATGGCTAAAAAAAGTGCCTCGGAGGAGCTTGAAAGTGACTCTCAGTGAATTTGGATGACAGAACAAAGAGGCATGACTGGAGTGTCTGTGGCATTTCAAGCACATTTATCATTTCATTATATGCAAGCACGAATAAGTAGAGGCACTGAAAATGACAGACGGCGGCAACTCCTTTGGGAAAAAAAACCCATCATGTGGACGCTCTGTTGCTGATTATTGTGGAAATGTCGAGGGGAACCGCAACAGATGAGATGTTCCAGGCCGTAAGAGTAATGTATGTTAAAGTAACGGAGTGAAGCGGAAAACAGTGATTGTACTGGATTTTAAAAGCATCAGGTGGTATCGATAAAAGTTCTTCAAATCCTAAGTGAGTAGAGATTTTTAAGGATTTGTTACCTTTTTCATCAATACATCTTTACAAAGAATTCTCAGAATGTCAACAGTTTTTAATGTGAAAAATGTTAAAATGGGCTTCAAAGGTAGTACAGAACAAAACACCCTGCCTAAGATCTGATTTCTTGGCTCGGTCAGCTGGACAGAGCTTTGTATGGGTTTGTCTTGTGTTTTGACATGCCTTTATAATACTTTAGCTGTTATACAAGCCATATGGAAAGTCATATCGGAGAGCTTATCAGTTCACATTAACCTGGCAGTAGAGAAAGCAAAGGACTACAAATTTGAAACCTGATTGATGTTTTATCTTAGAACGACACCCCCTTGACATTACAATTCTATCAACAGCTTATTTTGGATTAAAGTAAATCCTTTCCCATAAAAGTATTGTCCTGTTTATGACACCATACACTACATATCCATTACAGTTCTGGTACAAAACTCAACCAATAGTCCTAAATGTCAATACAACTCAACTACAAAATTACTTAAAACTTCACAAAGGAACCTTTTCAAAATTTGCTCAGCAGGTCCCTGTATGGAGCTTAAGTAGCTTTTACGATGTAAGGTTTGTCGTCTACTACTACTACTACTACTACTACTACTACTACTACTACTGTCATTTAGCAGACGCTTTTATCCAAAACAACTTACATATGAGAGAACAACACAAACACCTGGTCAGGACAGGATGACAAACCCTCCTGTGTCAATAGTATCTGAACTTCATTTGAGTAGGTCTTGCAATGAATTTGCCAACATCACATCCAGGAACAGTGCTGTCTCCAATCAAAAACATTATGGACAAAATAATTTTACTCAATCAATTACAAAAACCTGGCGGATATTATGGATCAGCTAAACTCATCCACCTTTTGTCTCGACTTTTTACCCACAGCTTTCTTCAAGAAAGTTTTACACGCAATGGCATTTGATCTGACTGAAATATTTAACTCATCCCATTTTTCAGGTGTTTTCCCCCAGATCTTGAAAACAGCAGTCCTCAAACCACTGTTCAAAAAGAAAAATCTGGACAAGTTGCTAATGCAAAATTACAGGCCCACCACAAATATTCTTTTAATCAGTAAGGTTATTAGATAAGCTGTGTTTCAGTTAAATACCTTTCTTAACTCTGACCAACCGCTTTGATGTCTTCCAGTCAAGTTTTCGCGCTCACCACAGCTCTGAGACTGCCCTTGTCAAAGTGTTCAATGACATCCACATAAATACAGACTGTGGACGAACCACAGCGCTGGTATTATTGGACCTTACCGCACCATTTTACACTGTTGACCATGTTATATTACTAAAGCAACTGGATAATTGGGTCAGACTTTCTGGCACAGTACTTGACTGGTTTGACTCTTACCTAAAGGACAGGGACTACTTTGTGTCAACGGGTAAATTTACATTGGATCCGACAAAAATTACATGTGGGGTTTCCCAAGGTTCTCTTGTAGGACCCCTCCTATTTAACATCTACATGCTTCCACTAGCTCAGATAATAATAAACAACAAGATAAGTTACCATAACTACGCAGATGACACACAACTTTACATTACAATGTCACCAGGAGACAATGAGTCCATACAAGCATTGAGTAGGTCCATAGAACAAATCAATGAGTGGATGTGCCAAAATTTTTGTAACTTAAACAAAAAAATAAATAAAACTAAAACCCAAATGGAAGTAGTTGTTTATGGACCAAAAGAAGAGCACTTAGGAGTCAGCACAAAGCTTCAGTTATTACAACTAAGAACCACTGATAAGATCCAAAATCTTGGTGTAGTCATGGACTCAGACCTCAACCATCCCTGATACATTGACACAATAAAAAAGTTGGCCTTCTATCACCTGAAGAACATCTCCAGGATCAAAGGACTAATGTCTGAGCAGGATCTTGAAAAACGTATGCATGCATTTATCGTCAGTCGACTTGGTTACTGCAACAGTGTCTTCACAGGTCTTTCTAAAAAGTCAATCAGACAGCTACAGCCAATCTAGAATGCTGTTGCCCGACTTCTCACTAAAACTAAGAAAGTGGACCACATCACTCCAGTTCTGAGATCCTTACACTGGTTCCCTGTATCTCAGAGAATATACTTTAAAATACTTCTGTTGTTAGTTTATAACACACTGAATAGTTTAAGACCATAATTCATCAGGGGCTGGAGAAGCAGCATTCAGTTTTTATGCTCCACTGATCTAGAACAAACTTCCAGACCACTGCAGGAATGCTGACACCGTCAGTTTTGTTAAAACAAAGTTAAAAACTAATCTGCTTACAGCTGACTGCATTATTTAAAACCCCCTGAATCTAAATTAAAACTGTGTTCATTTCAGTACTACACTGCAACTCTATGCTGTAACTCAACCTTTTTTCCCTCTTTCTCTTTCCTTTTCACGTTTTCATTATGTTACGTACCTTGAATTGCCTTGCTGCTGAAATGTGCTATACAAATAAACTTGCCTTGTCTTGCCTGGTCTTTTACTTGGTCACTCCCCTCTATCATCACTTCATAACTCTCTAAATCATTTTTATCATGATGTCCACTTTGCTTCATGAGCTAGTTTTATGTGATTTTATGTTGATGTGTGACATGGTGTCGTAAGGTGATAAACAGCAACCCAGTCTCACATAAAAATGTACCCTGCCTACGTTGGTCCAAAGTGCAAAAACGTAGAGGGGTTACAATAATAGCCCTTGAATTGTTACATTGTTACATTTTTTCTTGGTTAAATGGTTAAAATTAATTTTCACACATTTAACAATTATATATTTAAAATATATTTACACAAATGTGTGTATCATGCCCTTAAACTACTATGTACACTCTTATTTTAGTATTAACAACCTCCATTTCTGTAAAAAAAATAATATTTGCTAAGAACTACATTTCCCTAGTCATGCTATACATATACTTTATGCTAATCAGCGCCATATTTGTAGTCACATTAGACAACTAACAGCTCACAACTGACACAGAACACGCGTTGCTAAGCAACCATAAAACGCCCCGTGACCACGCCCCCTTCCATAAAGTGCTGATGGGTGCGAGGTCCGTAATTGTTTCCTTTACAATACTTTATTTAACGTTCTGTAACTGAATTGATGTATTCACAGTGATTCAATATAAGTTGTAAATGTACGTGTGTACGGTTTATTTTAATATTTACCGTGCAAAAGCACAACATATTTAACGGTTTACTTCCACGTCAACGTCGGGGCACTCGTCACGTGATCAGGATCTCCGCTTATCACTCTATGATGTAGAGCAGGGGTTCTTAACCTTTCTGACCTTGGAGCCCAATTCTTTCAGTACAGAGTGGCCCGGGGCCCATTAAATATTAACACTGTATAGCAGGGGTCTTCAACTAAAACTTTAAGAGGTCCATTTATATGGAGCCAAATCAAGGCCAAAAGTTTTGCTAATTTGAAAATAAAATTTGAACCTGAAAATTCTTTTTTACAGTTTCAATTTAATTTTTTTCAGTATCAGATCTTTTTTTCAGTTTCAAATCTTTTTATTTCAGTTTCAAATCTTTTTTTCGGTTTCAAATCTTTTTTTTTCAGTTTCACGTCTTTTTTTTCAGTTTCACTTCTTTTTTTCAGTTTCAAATTTTTTTTTCAGGTTCAGACTTTTGGCCCCGATCTGGCGTGGGGGGCGTGGCATCAACTGAGAGGGGCGTGGCATCATGAGTGACAGCAGAACAGAGAAGGATGGGGACGTTCCTCAGTCATGTTGCCTTCAGGAAACGGGTAGGTTCACTGCAGAAGTTATCAGTAGAAGTATGATTCAACACTGTATATACACCATATTCACGTGATTGGCAGTGGAAAAAACTGATATTAGTGACACATTTCTGTTTAAAAAGCTGTTTTAGACCGAACTTGACACCAATCGCAGTATGAAAGCAATAAACTATGCCAGACTGTACAGTTCAACAGCCACACTTTAAAGTTTGACATTTCCCACTTCCACATACTACCAAGTACGGTCTAAAACAGCTTTAAAACAGCATATATATATATATATATATATATATATATATATATATATATATATATATATATATATATATATATATATATATATATATATATATATATATATATATATATATATATATATATATTTATATTTTTTTTTTTTTTTTTCAAGTAGCCTCATAGTTGTATCAACATCTGCATCTGACTGTTATATTAAAAAAGTACATATTTGCCACTAACTTGAATTACACATATTTTTTTCTCTTAAAAATAAAATAGATTTTATTTTATTTTTCAAATGCTATCTTATTTTATTTCTTTACCAGCAGTTTGAATTTCCCCTTTTCTTTGTTAATTGTCTCAACACATTTTTATAATAAATTAATATAAACACATCTTAACAATTGAACAGTTTTGCAGTTTCTCTTTCTTCCTCTTAATTTTATGACCCCACTTTCTTTCGTTCAGTGAGAGAACTGAGCTTTCTCCTGCCAGAACTTAAATCTGGGCTGGATGGTGTCAGAATCTCATGCACATGAGAAGGTGCTCATTGATGAGCCTGGAACGATATTTAGTTTTAATTATGTTCATTGTGGAGAAAGCTGCCTCACAGCTCTATGTGGACCCAAACATGTTTTAAGATGGTCAGCTTATTTTCTGTGACTTCAGTTCAGACTTGAGTGTATGTGTTTGATGAAAAACTTTGTGTTTTGTTTCAGTGGCGTTTCACTTTCGCACTTTGAACGCCACGATCTCTGAACACACTGGTTTTGTCCCAGTGTGAAGACTGAACAACGATCAGTGTTGGGCAAGTTACATCCAAAATATAATACATTATATATTACTAGTTACTGTCATTTGAAAGTAATTAGTTACATTACAATATTACTATATCTGAATTGTAATGCGTTACACTACTTGTGTATTACTTTTGAGTTACTTTCAACAAAATAGCAAAAAAAGATAAATCTTGTCCCACTGGCAGATTTTTCTACTTATTTCAAGTGAAAATTTACTTGAAACAGGTGAAAATTGTCAAATAAGTTATTTTTCTGGTGTTATTTTTCTGGTGATGACTCTAAATGTTGAAATAGCAGTAAAACCACATTCATTGATGAAATGACATAAGGGATGGAAAGGAGGGATGGCAGTTTTACAGGGGGGATGATTTGGACCGTTTTTATTTCAGGGGGGGATGATTTGGACCGTTTTTATTTCAGGGGGGATGATTTGGACTGTTTTTATTTCAGGGGGGATGATTTGGACCGTTTTTATTTCAGGGGGGATGATTTGGACTGTTTTTATTTCAGGGGGGATGATTTGGACCGTTTTTATTTCAGGGGGGATGATTTGGACTGTTTTTATTTCAGGGGGGATGATTTGGACCGTTTTTATTTCAGGGGGGATGATTTGGACCGTTTTTATTTCAGGGGGGATGATTTGGACTGTTTTTATTTCAGGGGGGATGATTTGGACCGTTTTTATTTCAGGGGGGGGGGGGGTGATTTGGACCGTTTTTATTTCAGGGGGGGATGATTTGGACCGTTTTTATTTCAGGGGGGGGATGATTTGGACCGTTTTTATTTCAGGGGGGATGATTTGGACTGTTTTTATTTCAGGGGGGATGATTTGGACCGTTTTTATTTCAGGGGGGATGATTTGGACTGTTTTTATTTCAGGGGGGATGATTTGGACCGTTTTTATTTCAGGGGGGATGATTTGGACTGTTTTTATTTCAGGGGGGATGATTTGGACCGTTTTTATTTCAGGGGGGATGATTTGGACCGTTTTTATTTCAGGGGGGATGATTTGGACTGTTTTTATTTCAGGGGGGATGATTTGGACCGTTTTTATTTCAGGGGGGGGGGGGGGGGTGATTTGGACCGTTTTAATTTCAGGGGGGGTGCCATCACATCACCCCTCATCCCCCCTCAACTCGAATACTGCTCACACGGAACTCAGAACTTCTTCATAAATAACTCCCAGAGAGAAAAAAACACCAGCAAGCTAACAAACAAACCAATATTTCTCTCAGAGTTAACAAAACGTACCAGCAATCAACAACTCGCAGCTGTTTTAACCTCTCCTCCTGATGGGCTGCAGGTGTGGTTTAAGGCTGATTTATGGTTCCGCGTTACACCAACGCAGGCCATACGCCGTGGGTTACGCGAACTACTGCGTACCCTACGGCGAAAGCTCTGCGTCGATTTAACGCGGAACCATAAATCCGCTCTCACAGCGCGACTGACTGTGAGCCCGGCTCCTGCTCCTCGCCGGGCGCAGCTCCTCGCCGACTCCGCGCTCATATATATTTAATAAATGTATAAAGCCCATATATTAATAAAGCCTCACTTGGCCGAGCTCTAACGCTGAGACCATGGTAGATTTAAGTTACACGCGGACACGCCGCACTGTTGACTTTTCCCTGCCGGCTCTGCTCACTGGCTAAACAGTCCCCACACAAACAGTGTCCAGCGGCGCTACGTTCCCAACGCTTTTTTCTGTTGTCGGGATGTCTCGCGGACGCGGTGTTGGTGAATTCTTTAAAAAACAACAGCTAAACGGGTTAAAATGCGTTGTAACGCGCGTTACTTAGATTGTAACGAGTAAAATATTACCGAAAATTTATTAGTAATGCGTTATATTACTGCGTTACAGCAAATAGTAATACATTACTGTAATTGCGTTACTTTTGTAACGCGTTACCCCCAACACTGACAACGATTAATCTGTCCATTCCAGGTTGAACTTCCCTTTCCACCTGTTACGCTTCTCATCTCTGTAGCCTATATAGAGTCAAGCTAATTACTGTATTTTGACGACCATACGGTACCGTGTGGAAAGGCGCCGTCAACACACACGGAGCGCTGCCTTACAACACACACACACACACACACACAAGTGTGCATATTTAAAAATAGAGCGGGAACAAAACTTATTTTGATTTTGCTTTAAGTTATTTACATTAATAAGTTGTCAGGACTGCACGTGTCAGATTTCATCCGAGCCTGATCAGCTGAGACGGGCAGAGCCCTGCTGCAGCCGTGTCACTTTCCAAACGCTTTTGCGAGCCCGAACAACAGTCCAGTCCAGCAGACACGACAGCCCACATCTACAATCCTTCAGCAGTAACGACGGAGCTGCCGCCCGAGCGGCACCGACCTCCCCGGCCTCCCCGACCGCGGGGACGCGTCAGGATAAATGATCACGCCGCGCTCGCTCCCCCCGTTGGTGGGCGCAGACCCAAGTAATCGATCCCTGATCCTGGCGGATCTAAACCTACTCTGTGCAAAATGAAGGATTTTCTCTGTAAAGACACACCATTTCTCTTACTATTACACGTACAGCTAGCTGAGTGTCTTCTTCTCCTCATTTGGTCGGGAGTTGCTATGCAGTCCCGCGGCCCCCGCGGCCCACAAGTACAAAACTGATTTTTTTTTTTGCGGCCCACTAGATGGCGCTCTAGATGTTGCAGTTTCACATTATTCTGGCGAGATCTGAAAAAACTTTGCAACAACGAGCAAGCGAGTGATTATGTACATTCACTGAGTGAACATTATGAAAGTAAAATATATATTTCTCGCTAGAAATGTAATCAAAACGCATTTTTACGCAGAAACTAGCTCAAAATATTGATTTTTTGCACTAAAAAATGAGAAATGTCCACCATGTTTTTTGGTGTCACGGCCAGAATTTTGAAAGTCACGTGACTTGGACGCAAAACGAATAGGCAGAAAAATGTAACAGTTATACAATTCAAGGGCTATTATTGTAACCCCTCTACGTTTTTGCACTTTGGACCAACGTAGGCAGGGTACGTTTTTATGTGAGACTAGGTTGTAAACAGAGATAGCAGGACAGGATTCCAAAGTTACTTTGAAAATCTTTTCAATATTCATGCAAATAGAAATTTAACTGATATCTTAATATTGGAAAGAAAGTTGTTTGTGCCGCTTTTAAATCAGTTCAATTATGGCATGTTATGCAACAAAGTTATGTTTTCTCCTGTTTCTTTAAATCCTGTCATTTTGGCAGGTTACAATCAGTTTTTGCAACCACTTCAGCTGTCATTTTTACTCAAAACAAAAAAAGAGAGCCATAGATTTCTGCAGCGAATTGTCGCAAAGTATATGTGGAGCTGTCCATTTCTGAAGCATTTCTGAGAAGTCATTGCTCATGAGTTCATGAAAGAATATTGGCTTCAGAACATTAGGATGACTTGCACACATTTTCAATGAATTATGGGTGGCAAAAACACCTCTTATTGAACCACCTTCCCGTCAATGGAAGCCACTTCCTGTGGAGAAAAACATTTCAATACATCATTATGACCTGTAGATGCAAAAAAGATGCAGTTGAAATTTTTGGGAATGTTCCTGTTTTGAGTGAAGAGATGATGTCAGAAAAATCTCCTCATGTGAGTTTTAAAACTTTATCCCAATATAAGTTTATTTTCTATCTGCAATTCCAATGTTCACAATTTCAAGTGCAATGGAAACACAGAGAGTCATATACACTTTAGGTCTTCTGTCAGGCGCAAACTGCATAAATTTACTGTTTAAATCTGAGATTAAAAGCAGTTTAGTGTCAAGATGCAGGCGTAGGGTAGGACCAGGAACCAAAAGTAATAAACTGTTTCCTTTATGTACTATAAACAGTAATATATCGTATACAGTATACCACTGTATATATCAGCCGTATATCCATCTGTAAATTATGTCCATGGTTACCAACCTCACAATGTATATAACAGCCATAAATACCCATCTGCACCCAAATATCCATGGCGCCAACCTCATTATATATATATATACAGTATACAGACACATCTGCAGGTGCTGTACCTGTACAACTGTAGATATTGCATCCACTACAGTTGATACTTCCTGCACTTCTGGTTGGATACGAACTACATTTCATTGCCTTCTACTTTTGTAATGACGATAAAGTTGAATCTAACCTAATCAACATAAAGTGCGGCCATATAATGTTGGCATTATAATGTGAAACCAACAAAAGACCTGGATCCAATGGTAAGATACAAAGACAGAATGATTGAGCAACAAAGGGAAGCACAACGAAACAGAACAACAAACAAACTGGCTAGGAAAAGAGGAGCTAAAGGACTGTATACAAATAAGTCTGTAATTGAAAACAAACAGGTGCCACAGCAGAGATAAATAAGACACAGGTGGCAGTAATCAAAGCCCCAGGGAGACAATGGCCGTTTCCAAATTCGGACACTACCGCACTACATGCTACATACTGCAAAGTATGCACTGAATACTGCCTACTGAATGAACGATTCAGTACGCTGCTCCAGCAGACCGTTCACACAGCAGTGTGCTACAATGTATCCCAGAATGCATCTCGCACCAAAACGTCAGCGAAAGATGAGACTTAAAAGCAGACTAGAAGCTGTTGTAATTCCAGCTGTAGCGCTGTTAATATGCCACTTTATTACGTTTTAACATCTTCTCAGGCGTAAAAGTAACCGTTTAGTTTAGTAGCAAGTTTCTCCAAATAACGCCTGTTAAGAAATTTGATCCGATGTTCCGGGAATCAAAAGAGCCGCCGGTCTGGCAGCAGCAGCAGCTGTTACCATGGTAACAGCAGCAGCTCACGGCCAGAGAACAGACGCGATCGCCGGGTCAAACTACGGCGTCGTCCCGGGGAGAAACCTGCAGCCCTCTGGAGAATTGTCGCCGGCTGAAATAAATCATTTAGGAAAATAAATGTTGGTTTAATAGATGAAATCTAACAGTCGTAGCTGTCACGTTAGTTTGTCTGAATATAAAGTGAAGCTTCATGTTTTTACTAGATAGATAGATAGATAGATAGATAGATAGATAGATAGATAGATAGATAGATAGATAGATAGATAGATAGATAGATAGATAGATAGATAGATAGATAGATAGATAGATAGATAGATAGATAGATAGATAGATAGATAGATAGATAGATAGAACTTTATTCATCTATCTAGTAAAAATAGAGAACTTGAAGCTTCACTTTATATCCAGACAAAACTACAAACTACAGACAAAACAAAGCTATAGCTCAACGGGTTGCGTAGGCGACTTATGTACAGCGAACGTGGGTTTGATTCCAGTTGGGCCATATTTTGCAAATTTCCCCGATTTGGGACTAATAAAGGATTATCTTATCTTAAATGTTGAAATAGCAGTAAAACCACATTCATTGATGAAATGACATAAGGGATGGAAAGGGATTTTAATAAATGTATTGAAATGAACATATCAGTCTATTGAATTTCATTTTATTAACAAAATTCTCCTCTCTGTCGAGTAGCTCTCTCTGCATCTTCTCCTCCTTGTCCAAACCCTCTCTCTGCATCTATTTATTTCATTTCCCGGACAAATTCTCTGTCAAAACACAGCAATGAAAAGTAGTTATTTCATGAAAATACAACGAACTACCAATATATAACGTTGTCATAACACTTAGTTCACTTTTATTTACGTAGCAAGCACGCTAAGATAACTAACAAAAACCTAACATACTATTAAAAACCCAACATTTTGAATCGTTGTCCTTACACTAAATTGAATTAAAAAGGTTATATATTAAAGTTACTTACATTTATATTCCTCCTTCTCCCTCTCCACAGTGCAATTAGTCCTTTCTGCCATCACATCACATCACTGTCCGATTGCAGCTGTTTTCTCAATAAAGCTTTGAGAAAAAAAAGAAAAAAGCGCTGCCCGGCCGAGGCCGCATTGCATTCTGGGATAAAGTAAGCGAGGTAGATTGGTCTGATGCATGCTGCAGATTTTTTTCCAAATCAGTACAACATCCGGGTATTTTTTGCACACTGCAGATTTCCTTCTGTTCACATACACCATACTACTTACTACACTTTGGCCAAATCAGTGTATACTTGTAGTACAGTATGCAAATTCGGAAACGACCAATGAGAAGTGAAGGTAGGGAGATATGGAATGCTGTTCAACAGAAAAATACAAAGCAGAGGTTTTAATTAAAAGAGCACAATAAAATCCAAGACCAAAACTTAAAGCAGAAGAAAATGTTCAATAACTCCAATCTTGCAGAGAAGCAAACAGTCAGCAATCCAAGTTTTAAATCCTTCTGAAAATCTGTTCTACAAATGTCTCACAAGGAATGGAATTTTGAAACACTTCATTAGGCCTGGGGGACATATATTACATAATATGTGCTGACCATTAAACTACCCAGGACTATTGAATCACAAAGACAAAGTTAGATATGGCAGTTGGTCAGCAAAAGCCTTTAAAATCGTTTTAAAACAGACGAGGGGAGTGTCACTGAAGGGAAACACAGAAACATGACCCAGGAGTTGAAAAACAGAGATTTGCTTCATTTAACCTGTCAGTAACACTGTGGAAAAACATTTGTTTGACACAATAGCTTTAAGGAAAGGGGAAGTTATACTAACTGGACATATTTTTTTTCCCTTTAATTCTTAAGGTTGTTTTTTATAAACAGATTTGGGTGTAATTGGATATGCCATCTCTCAGTAGGGTGTCGGGTTGGGATCCACTTCCAAACTTTGCACAACTTCCACTGCATACATTTTAACCCATTTTAGCTTGTTTTGTAGACAATCATTCACAAAAAATGTTTATATGAAGAACTGTAATCATAATCTGGTTGACTCTCCAATGCCATAATTTTTTACTATCTTACACTTTCAGTTTGGTGTCAATGGCATTTGTAACTAAAAGTTTAATTCAATGTCCTGGTTACAGTGGTGGCTGAGTAGGATGCAGCCACAGATGCAGGACAGACTAGGAGGCAGGCGTTCCAACAACATGATTTATTAACTTAAAAATGTGCAAAATCCAAAAACCTGACATGACACATAGAGGGTGGAAACAGTACAGACCAGGAGGGAGCTAGGGAAAGACAAGACAACATATACACAAAAGGCTTGAGGAGACACAGGTGCAAACGATCAAGGCACATGGGAACAAGGGAAGTCATGAAAAAACTTAAACACAAGGACATAGGATTTCAAAATAAAACAAGAACCTAAATACCACAACTGTGGAAAAAAAGTGAAAAAGTAGAAAAAGTGACATAAACTCAAAACTGACAGTCCTAGATTTGTCTTTGCCATGTTCCTCATTGTCTTTGCTGCACATGTTTGAGTAGTACCAAATGCATTACAACATGTGTTAAATGACCCATGAAAGTAGGATGTACCTAAGAGCAGAGATCTGTAGATAGTGGGTTTGAAATGCTTGGATTGAGATCAAAGTTATTGCGAGCTATTTTATTTATTTTTTTATAAGTTTGTATTAATGGACCATAAAGACCAAGAGCTTTGAGCATCATGGCCGACCATCTGTAACTCGGTATCAGCACAGTGCATGCGTAGAGCCATTGCACGTCTGCCTTGTGATGCAGTACTAGTCAGAAATGTGTCCATTTATATTCTGGACATAATTTCATGTTCCTCAGCATCGAGACAAAGAAAAACAAATCAGTCATGCTTTTCCAGTGAAGTGGATCTCAGCAAAAGACTGTTGCTGACTCACAAAGCAGATAAACAGATAAAACACAGCCATATCAGATAATTAGCAATTATTCCAGTGACTATCCCTCTCATTTTTTTTAAATTTTTTTTGTTTTCTTTTTGTATTTGGCTTTTGGCAGATATGAGTTAGTGACCACATGAAGTGGATGATTCCCTGGTGGGCAAACACTGGAGCAAAAGGAAGCAGGTCTTGTTCCGAGAAATGACTGGTTTGGATGTTTGGAAGAAAAAACAGATTTGTCCAGAGTTGTTTTGATTTAAATCCAGATGACTGTCAACAATTTATTATCAAAATTATTCAGGATTTGTATTTTTTTTTTGGTTTGTTTTATAAAGGATTATGTCTTTGAAAACAGGATACAGGTTGGCATAGTCCAACTAAAGGCATTGTTTTCTACAACAAAATTCTGAATGAGTCATAATTTGTAGAGATGAGCTGAACAGTTTAGTTTTAGTAAATTACTTTTCAACTCTTTCCTAATAAATTAAAAAGAACATTGTATGGTCATGTTTGTAATAAAGGCTGTGTTTTGTGACTGATATAAGAATTAGCCACAAATCAACAAAATAAAATAAATTATATTTAAATTTACTTTGAAAGAAACAATCAATTCTTGTCAGTTCTCAAAAAATTGACACTGATTCAACGAACCCTCTTCCAACAAAGTAAATGGGCCAATTTTTTCCATTTCTGTCTGTTTTATCTTAATGGAAAGATGAAAGAAGGGGAAGAAAATACAGTCCTCATTCCATGTAAAAATGAAAATATGATGACAGCTATATTTAGTTTGCTATTTTGGCAGTTGAGCTCTTTGATGTTCTGATCAAGGCCTCTTATCTGGTCTAAATTTAAATCCAGAGGTGACTGGGTATTTTGAGGCAATCACTCCTGAACTTCAGAGCAGCATTCTTCACTGTATTGGATCTTCTAAATCTTTGGTTTGGTGATAACTACTAAAAATGTGTTCATATATGTGAGCCTTATGATTATGCTGTGCATGTGCTCGTATATGCCAAAATGTGAAATCACATTTACGTAATTGTATTCATTACTATACATTCATTTCTGCATTTCAGACTTGCAACACCTTCCAATAAATGTTGGAATATGACAAAGGTTCCATACAGCTTTTATATTCCAGCTTTGACCTCATCCGAGGTGAGTTGACAAATATGGTTTCTGTGCTGTTATGTACCGCCCCCCCAAATACTATAAGAACATCATAAATTCTTTCTCAGACTTTTTAACATGGATTATGCCCAACAATGATCATGTTCTTATTGTTGGAGATTTCAATAGTCACGCCTGTTGTTCCAATAAACCAATGGTTAAGGGCGTTTTAAGCATCATTGACTCTTTCAACCGGGTACAGTCCCTAACTGACCCCACACATCAGCTCAGACACACGCTGGATTTTGTTCTTTCACATGCTCTGCCTGTGTCTAACCTGGAAATCTGTTACTCAGGACTTTCAGATTAGTATGTATGTTTTATTTGATGTTCCTTTTAAAAGAATCTCAGTTAAATCTTGCATGTTGCTGTCAGACTTTTAACCCACTCAGTTCTCTGCTGCATTTAGTCAGCTCTCTGTCCCTCCCGATTTCTCCTCTTCTGATATAGAGGAGCTTAGCTCCTGATTTGATTTTTATTACCAAATCATCCTGGATTCTGTGGTTCCTTTAAAAACCAGGCAGCCAAAGTCTAAACTTGGTTTAACGGCAGGACTCATGCCGCCAGGAGGGAATGTTGCCCAGCAGAACGAAGGTGGAAGAAGGATAAACTACAGGTGCCACATCAAATTATGAAAGACTCTTGGCATCAGTACCAGATAACTGTTTAAGAGACAAAAAGTAAATACTTTGCAAACTATATTTTATCAAACACAACTGACTCTGTTCTTAATCCTCGAGAGAATGTTTGCTTGGAAGCCTCACCTGAAATGTGTAATGAGCTCTAATTGTGATTACTTGTACTAACTCTGACCCTTTCATTTCTCTCTCTCTCTCTCTCTCTCTCTCTCTCTCTCTCTCTCTCTCTCTCTCTCTCTCTCTCTCTCTGATGATGTGATACACCATGTTAAACCCTTGGGCTCCCCACATTATTTTATTCCTCAGAAATTTTTTCCAAGCATAGCACTATGAGTTCTTAGCATTATAAATCACAGTCTGTTGTGGTCCCTGCTAAACTTAAACATGCAGTTTTACAACCTCTTCTTAATAGAGTGACAACTCAGTGTTGGCTAATTATAGGCAAATTTCTAAGCTGCTATTTCTTCCCAAAATTTTAGAGAAGATTATGTTCCATCAACTACAATCATTTCTGGATAAAAAAAAGTCACACTAGAGATATTTCAAATCAGGTTATAAGGCCTTCCATAGCACAGAATCAGTATTATTAAGGGTCTTTAATAATATATTTTTGGCATATGATTCTGGTGACACATGTTCTGTTGATTCTGCTTGACCCAACTGCTGCCTTTGACACAGTGGACCACAAGATTTTCATACTATGCTTAAATTTCCCTAGTGAGCATTTGTGAATCAGCATTTGATTAGTTTAGGTCATATTCAATTCAATTCAATTTTATTTACATAGCATATATTACAACACAAATTGTCTCTAGGCACTTTCCAGAGACCCAGAACATGACTCCAGACCCAGAGCATTGAAAAACGGCAGGTAAAAACTCTGCTAGTGGGAGAAAAACCTTAAACCAAACAGTGGCAAGGAAAAGACCCCCTTTAGGAGAGAAAAAACCTTGAGTAGGACCTGGCTCAGGGTGGACCCTTCTGCCGAAAGCCAGAACCAAGACAGAAGAAACCTTGAGCAGGACAACTAAGAGTTCTCCTGCTGTAACCATTGGGATGGTCAACAGGGTTGTTCTCATGTTTTGTTCAAGTGACAGAGCATCAAACCCCGGGAACCTTGTGTAACATCTAAAAAGATTAAGAGGAAAATTACCCATCTGACAGATACATACATCCATCCATTTTCTATACCCGTTTGATCATTTGCAGGGTCACAGGGGTCTACTGGAGCCTATTCCAGCTCATTACAGGCAAGAGGCAGGTGTTCACCCTGGACAGGTCGCCAGTCTATTGCAGGGCCACACATACAGACAAGACAACCATGCATACTCACATTCACACCTACAGGCAATTTGGAATCATCAATTAACCTGCATGTATGCATGTTTTTGGACTGTGGGAGGTGTTGCGCAACAAAGGGATTGCTGGTTCAGTTATTAGAGAGTTATTAATACTTGTCTTACAATAGTTATTAATAATTGATAATAAAAATGACTTATCAAAATGAATAAATCAAAACAGGGGCACGGGAAATAATAACTAAACTAAGCATAATCAGTCTCAATGTAGCTCTATGCGTGCCAGCCGAGCACAGGCCTAGCTCTCGGCTTCCGCTGTCGTTTTGGTGCGAAATGCATTCTTGGATACTTGGCTGCATACTACTGTGTGAACAGTCTGCTGGAGCGGCGTACTGAATCCTTCATTTAGTAGGCAGTATACAGTACATAATGATGCAGTATGTAGAATGTAGTACGTTAGTATGCGATTTCGGATACAGCCTGAGTCTCGTGGGATTCAAAATGGCGGACAAGATTTCATCTCATACAGTGAGAAACAAAAGAACTCAGAGTGTGTGTGTGCTGTCTAGTAGGAGAGAATGAGAGGAATTACATTATGATTTAAAGGGCTGTATAAACATATTTCAGTTTAAAAAGAAATTTAAAGAAAAAAAAAATAGCAATGTATGGATGAAATAGTTAAAATTTATAATATATGCGTATGGAGACAGACAATCTATCTTTGATTTTTTGTTTTTCTTTCTTTGTGATATGAACTAAGTAATTGTACAGACCATCTGTTATTATTGTTCAATTTTGTTTTGAGGGAGGGGCAGGTATAATAAGATTTTCTTCTTCCTGCTCCTTTCTGGTTATGGAATATGCTTTTGATTGTGTTGTCATTATACCTGTTTGTTTTTTTTGTTTGCATATTTCCATGATTGGAATAAATAAAAATGAAATGAAATGAATAGAGAAGAAAGTAGAACCCAAGACACTAGAATAACCTCACACCACCAAAAAACCAAGCTCTTCTGATGTTTCCCACACAGAGGAGCACCAATGTAAAACTAACTTCACATGTGCGCTCTGCTCATTCAACTGGGAAATGAGGAAGGGCTTTGTTTTTTCTGTTGTGGGAGAACATGTCAACAACATCCAGCAATGTGATGCAGCAATAGACAAACGATAAAATAAACAAACACACTTAAGCTAATAAACCCAGTTGTTATGGGGTCAGCGGTCCAGCTCACAACGTAAAACTTAAAGCGACAAGATGTAACTTTTCCACCTTAATATCATATTTCCAGAGTCATTGTGATGGTACATCAACTTCCAACAGGTTTAATGACACCTCTGTCATGGTCTGGGGGGGTCTGTATCACCTTCACTGGCATTATGTAACTTTGAGGAGCATGGTAGGAACCCTGCCACACTAAAAAACTACAAATCGTTACGACTTTGACTGCTTTATGGCATACGTCACTTCCCCCTCCTTCCCGATTTGTAGTCGAGACGAAAATGGGCGGGGCTTGGAGCGCAGCTCCGCAGAAGCTGGTAACCCGTTACTGCGTTGTGGCTGCAGCAGCTCCACACACAACAGACGTGGGGAAAAGATCGCTAATGGTTTAACTTTTCACCGGTTTCCTGCTCGGAGGCAGAACCACGGAGGCCGGCCAATTATCTGAGATAACAAATTAAAAGAGTAAAAGAGTCGTCAGCTCGGTTGGATCGCGGCTGTAACGACCAAACATAACGTTCCTCAGTAAACAAACAAACACGCACACAGACGGGCGTCGGATCAAAACACGGGTTTATTAAACCACAAACAAACACTCACAGACCGGGGTCGGATCATTCAAACGGGTTTTATTCCCCACTTCTCCAGCTAAGCGCAGTTGCTGGCCAGCTCTCTGCGGTGCGATTAATTTTGTTGAGGAAAAAATATTAACTATTTGATTTGTAGCTGCAGAGGAAAAAAATGATCTCACGAGGAAAAAAAAATATTGCTCACGCCTCGGAGCCTCTTCAAAGCAGTCAAAAAAAAAGAAAAGAAAAGTAAGAGTAATACAAAACATGTACTGTATGTTGTACTATTATACTAATTTATTGAAACACATGGCGAGTCAAACATTTACCAAAGCAGCTGCCAAACACTTCTAAACAAGGTAGTAAGACGTGGGTTGTGCAGAACTGCGGCAGTAAATCCTTCTAAAGAGTGCAGCTCCGACGAGGAGCTCCATTCTTTAGTAGGGATTTCATATGGATCCAGGCCGTTAATAATCATTATTTTCTCCATATACCGCTCCCTGGCTTCCTTGTTTAAGGTATCCCGGTAAATTCCAGTTCCTTTCCAGCAGTTTAACATCTTTTTTTTGCGTTCCGTCTGTTCACTTGGTGAAACAGAAAAGCGTCCCGTCTTCTCTCAAAACAAATGCACGCGACGGGACAGGAGTGTTCTTTCTGGTAAAGCACTACCGCTTTTGTCCAAAAGATGCCGCCAAACTCAGAAAAGCTGAAAGTTACGTTGTGCTGCTTTAACTAGTTAAATGTTAAATTAACTAAGTTTCTCTGCCCAGATACAAAACAGCCTCTTATGTAGATCTTTGTAAGTGTTTGGTCTGGCAGGCCAGCGTTCCTTGTTGAACAGCTGGATGGTTACGCTCCGCAGGTGATCCTGGTGAAGAGCGGCTCTCTCTCTCTCTCTCTCTCTCTCTCTCCTGCTCTCCTCATCTCCGTGTGGATGCGGCTTGCAGGGATGCAGCATGGGCACAGCAGCTGGGCCTCCTTCAGCTCCAGGTCGGTCCGGATGCGTTCACGTTGTCGGGGCATGCAAGGGTCCCTCATTCGGCTCATCTGGGGCTCAGAACGTTCGCGGGTCACTTGTTGTGGTTGCCATTTCCAGGCAACCAGACGCTTCTTCAGGCACGATAATGGAGTAGCCTGCTCTTTATAGCCTGGCCTGGGCTGTAATAAATCGGCTGGGGCCCCTCCTGCGTCTTGGGGTCCGTGCCCAATTAGGGTGCTATTCCTTATCACCGTACTTGCAAAGCCCTGCTGAGGCCTTGGGTCGTTTTGGAGGTTCCTTTGTTTCAAACCATGCGGTCAAAGTTAAGAAATAGAGGGTGGCCTCAGAGCTAGGCCTCAGAATTGGAATTAAGTCTTCCCATGTTCAACACAGGGCAGTGCCCCAACATAGGAATCCAGAGTACCTGGAGGTAACCCACGTTAGCACGGGGAGAACATGCAAACTCCACACAGAAAGACTCCCACACGCCCGGGAGTCAAACCAGGAACCTTCCTGCTGCGAGGCAACAATGCTAACCACTAAGCCACCATGCTGCCCTGACAGATACATGATAAAAATGATTATTAAAAGTTAAATTGTAGGCAATAGAAAGAACTGTAAAATCACTACAAATTAATATAATTGTAGGGTAAAATGTAAGATCACTGTAAAACAACGGTGAAATGATCACCTACTCCCCCTTGGAGGCCGAAAACATGACCTTTAATAAAAACTCTGATACAAACTATACAATCACAGAGCCTTGTGTTTGAACTATTTGTTCATAAAAGTCTGGATGGTCCTTTTTGGCCTTGGTCCAGAGTACACGATTTCTCCAAAAAAAGGTCTAGATAACCGACCTGGTCACAGTTCATATACCTCTAAGCTCAGAGACGCTGACACTGCCCCTGTCTTCAGCCTTGCATAGACTCAGCTTTTGTACCAAATAATGATTACAAGGTTAAAATTAAAGCTACGAGCAGCGATGAACGGACCCTCGCGCATGCAATTTTCACCAGTAAAGGTCAAGGACTCAAAACTAAGTCCAATGACACCACCCACGACTCTTTATGTCAAACCATTCAAAAGTAATGGCAGAAAGTAGGAACTATCAAATATGGACCAATCAGATAAGGGGGGGAGTGCTTTTTGGCGTCTATCGTCGCCACGGTAACGCTTTTGACTGAGAAAAGTAATGCCCATCGTCGCAGGATCGAGACGCACATTTTGGGTGCACGTTACGGTGTGGGCCGTATTAATTGCCGAAGAAGTGGCATAAATTGCGCCAAAACTACACGATTAATTCAAAATGGCAGACTTCCTGTTCGGTTTCGGCCATGGCGCCAAGAGACTTTTCTTTAAGTTGCGACATGATCCAGGTGTGTACCGATTTTCGTGCATTTACGTCATGTAGTTGTGGGGCTTGAGGCACAAAGTTTTCTAGGGGGCGCTGTTGAGCCATTTTGCCATGCCCATTAATGCAAACCATTAAATATCAAATTTTTCGCCAGGCCTGGCTTGCGTGCAAAATTTGGTGACTTTTGGGGCACGTTTAGGGGGGCAAAAAGGCCCTCATTTTGTCGGTAGAAAAACGAGGATAAAAACAACAAAAAAACAACAATTCCTACAGGTAGAATAGGGCCTTCGCACTGTCAGTGCTCGGGCCCTAATAATGATTACAAGGTTAACATAAGCTTACCTTTTTTCTGAAAAGATTTTCTCAAAATATTTCTCCATCCATGTGATTATATTAAAAAATTTATTTATGATGAAGCAAAATCTGAGAGGACTTTTCTTTGTTTTTTAACACATCAGTTTCCTCATCTACCCATCATTGCTGATCAAAAACTACTTTCCCTCAGAGACTGCAGTGTAAAGACACAGTAGAGAGCCCCTCTTCATACCGCCTCCGCTCTCCAGCTGTGCATTCGGTCGTCCAAGATTCCCTCCCCAGTTCGTGCTTTCACAAAGCGTTACAGTATTCTGAATGCAGTGCTTTCCAGCCTTTTACTCTGCTTTCACAGTCATTAACAAGGTCCTAATGTCTCAGGTCACCTACTGTTTTAAATAGTCTGCACTGAATAAAACATGGTAATGAAAAGCCAGCAATAAAAAAAGAAAAGTTAATATCTGGTTGTTCATATGGGACACACACAGCAATGGTGGCCTCTGTTTCCCTAACACTGCTGGCATTTGCACTGTTACTGCAGCTGTAGGATGGAGACACCAGCCATGCCTCAGTGGGCTGAAGCTCCCTCAGGTTCATAGTACAGCCAGTGCAAACGGTCTCTAGCTGTCTGAACAATGTGGTCAAAAACCTGGTGGTATTTTTTTTACCGCAGCACCTTTAGCTTGTTTGTCACTTGGCGGGGTGCTCTAATGGCAGGCTGTTAAGTAGCCGCCTGACCATGTTTCACCATCTGCATGACACGACATACTGATTTCATGCTCCGTACAGTGTTTCCAACCATCCTCATGACTTTGTTACATCTTTCCACAACGTCGAATTCACAGAGCACTGCTGTTACTACCTCCAAAGGTGTAACGAACTGTTAAACTATTCCACTTTTGTGTTTTACACAGTGGGGCAGTATAAAGGTGCTACAGTGGAGAAATGTTCTGTGTGTGAAAGGAGATAAAGACTGAGGCTGGCACTGCTTTTGTGGAAAAATTACAATTAAAATCCTCTGTGGATGTCACCTGTTTTAAATTGCCTTCTTATTTTTCTAAACACATTGTTGTAGTACATTGTCCTAGTCCAAACTGTTTGTTAAATGTGTATTAGGACTGGATTGCAGGAATGGATGAACATTAAATTAAATCATGTTGGATTTGTTGCAGGCCTCAAATTAAGTACTTTACCAAAAACAGAGGCTGATGACACATAATACATAATAATTTGGGCTCATAAATATTAGACACAATTCAAAACTAACAAAAAACAAACAAACAAAACAAAAGAAATGTACACTTTCCTGAGATCTTGATGTATCAAATCCACCCGATAACTCATTTTAACATTTTAATGAGTTCTGGTTTGGGATCAGGTTAGAAATGAAAAGTCCATTAATTTATGCTCTAAAGTGGTTAAAAGCACTTTTAGTCTGTGAATTAGAGTTGCTTCAAGATCAAACCCAGCGTAAATAACAATAAGACATCATTAAATGTCCATCTTTTTGAGGCAGAGAAACTAAAGCCACTGAATTGCTTTTTCATTCATCAGTGATTCATCATAGGCCTACTAACTGCGACCAGTCTCCATAATGAACAAGTCCTGTGGCATCACATCACTTTAATCAAAGTCCAGTATTGCTTTCAAAACTTCTTTTATCTATACATTCCAGGAAGATTAAGTGAAAGCTACAGCAAGTGGGGGCATGGCTTTGTTTAAAGGACATGTTGCTTGGCAGATAATTGTTCCTATCCTCTCATTTCCCTGGAAGATGGATTAGGCCATTTCCGAAGAGTTGGCCCTTCAGTTGGAAACATGAATGCATCCTGTTACTCCCTTGAACTGACTCAGATTATTTAATCGATAACAGTGACCCCTCTATGCCAGAATGCTGACCACATAAAAGCAAGAAGCATTCTGGCATGCAAAGATCCAGAAGGTCATTATTGCCTCTAAATCAAACTATGTCCTTTTTTTGCCTTGGGCTGCAAGAAGTGCTGACACACAGAAGCACAGTGTCATTGGTACTGCTATTCTTCTTAAAATATCCTTTAAAGAAATATCTGTTGGCCCTCTTCTTCAAGAAAAAGCTTTCCCTGACCATGTTTTATGGGTAAAAAGTGTTACAAAAATGTAAATCACAAGATATTAGAAACTATAGTTGGTATTACATAGAAAGACTGTGGAGATAAAACTGAGCTTTTGTTTTGCAATTTTTTTAATCCCACAATTCCCGCGATATGAGACGGGATTAAATATAGTTGTCTATGCTGAGGCTGTCATATTAAGAAATCAATGTTTAACTTGTGGCTTAGTTGTGCATGAACCATGTATAACAGGCTCCAGGTACACATCAGCAGAGCTGCATGGACTGCAGCCAAAGTCTGGCAGCCTCTGGCCCAATCTCCAAATGAGATTTATGATGTGCTTGACCAATATAGCCTATAAATACCATGTTCTCATGATAAACTGCGATTTTCCAAATATTCAACTGAATCAACATGGTAAACCATAATATTAGATAATAGCATCTGTGGGACTTTAATAGCATGCTTGGAGCTCAGAAGTGCATGGACAGAACAGATAAATGTAAGCTTAATTATTGCTGCTGAGATCCCCATGAGGAGTGTTGATTAGTTTTGACAGTAATAGTGTTTTAATTGAAGCCAGCTTCAGCCACATGCATGTGAGCTTGGTGGTATACATGCTATGTCTGGCTCAATCGTGCTTTCAGCAGTTTACCCTAAAGTGCTGTCTTAAAATGTCTGCTTTAATTGCAGCTGCATCCAGCTTTTGGCCTGGAACTCTTAAGTTCTGTCTGTGAATGTTGAGTAACTGTGTTTTCTGGTTTTATGCATATAAACCAACAGCCATTTCACTACATTAAACCATTTGAGGACAATATTTACACAATTTCTGCAAAATATTTGATTAATATTTCATTCTCATCCACGCAAACAGTAAGAGAGCTTATTGTATATCCACTCATTGTGCAGTAAGCACCATTTTTTTCCACTTTTTCCCTTGTAGAATCACACAAAGTGGAGCATAATGGAGCAAAGAAGTGGTTCATTGTCATTCCCAATGAAAATGACATGTACAAAGGTTAGAAATCGTGTAATCCAATGTTTCCGATTGGAGGATGAAATCTCAACCACTCCTACCTCAGATGAATGCGCTGAAGTATCAGGATTCACTGGACATTAAATCAATATGATATCTGCTTGTGTGTTTATAAAAAGGATTTTGTGTTGTTAGTTTAACTCTTCTTCACTTTCTTCAGGCCCTGCCCTTCACAAACAGCTACTGGAGGCCTCCAGATTTGGCCAACGGAGAGTCACCTGAGCTCATTTCCCAGTCACATTTTTAGAAGGACAGATTTATCTAAACACAAACAAAAAGATTGTTGATGAAATGCTTGACAAATACCTGCAGTGGATCATCATCATTGTGGACTATCATTGTGGACAATAAAAGTAAGGAAAAAGAAGGATATGATAGCTGGTGATGAATGACTAGTTCTAGGAAGTGGTAAGGATTTCTGAGAGACACATAATGATATTAAAGAACTACAAGAAGAAACGGCAATGTGAAACAGGAGGACAAGTCAGAGGAGATGCATTACCATCCAACACCATCCAAGAATAGATATATAACCCTGTAACAAGTTTTGATTTCTTTAACATAGCTGACCTGAAATGGAAGAACATGACTGAGCTAGAAGTCTATGGGACCCCTTATGAAAGCTAAAGGCTTATTCATGCTTCTGCACAGCAAATATGCACATACTGTAAGCATAAAGGGTCAATTTTGTTATTTGTTTTAATGATTGTATGTTGTCATTTGTATCAATCTGTAATAAGACCACCAAACTCTAGGTGGCGAAGTGGATCCTTTTCTGCAGCACTGGAGTTTGCAGCACTGAATTTGTTGTTGTTTTTTGTTTCCTTCTTATATGTAGCTCAGTCTTAGTAACGTGGAAAATATGTAAGTTGGAGCCAAGCTTCCAGGTTAAATCCAATGCAGAACTAAGATTCACTCTAGTTCCTCGACTGGCTGATAGATGCTGGCTCCAAAAGTGAGTCAATCTCCATTGACTCCCATGTTAAAATGTCCAAACTTAGTAGAAATAAACATATTCACAGCCTGGTTCAAATAAAAGTTGTGGTCTCAATCGTTTGATTGTACCATGTCAGGAGAATTTATATAAATCAATATATTTATTTCTAATATGATTGATTGACAGTTGGCTGAGCCACTGGTTAGCCATTATCACTTCCTCATCTGTAATCATCATGTCACCGTGCTTACTGAAGCAACTGGCAATTTGTACAAGCCCAGCGTTGACTAAATACAGCAGTCATTTTTAATTTTACCATCAAATCAACATATGAAACAAGATATTTCACTGGAAAACGTCTGCTGGCAGGTCTCCAGTTGTTGTTGGCGGGGATTGACTGAAAGAACTGGTAGCCGTAACTAACTTTGTTGACATATGGTGGGCATGTTCCTGTCGGCTTCCTGAGAAACACGGCTGTGCTCAGTATGAAAAAAAAGTTTGGAGTTTAGAGTTTAGAGTCGGAACCTTTAAATGTATTTTTTTGTAATTTTTGCTGAAACTGCAGCAATATATCGTTCAAGCTGGCTTGAAAACAATAAAGACTAAACTTTAGAAGGAAATACTAAGACAAAGAATAGCAATACTACCAAGAGGACCAATGAGATTTGTTGCGGACCACGTGAATGGGATGCATAGCCTACTAATATTTGGAGAGAATTGCATATTAGACTACAGCGTAGCAATGGCATAGATAAGCTATTGATTTGATAATTAAGTATAAACCAAGCTGTGGTAACAAAATATCTTCTGAAAGTCCTCCAGGAGATGTGGAGGAAGTGCACGCATAACCCACTGGAAACATCACAGAGACCAATACAGCATAGTATCAGTGATCCCAGAGATACTTAGGCAAAGTATTAGCACAACTAGCCATTAGAAGTGTCCCCCACGTGAAGAAGGCTGGAAGCAAAGATCAAAGTTACACAAACAGATGTAAGCCAGCTATTAGAGCAACAGAAATGTGAGAAAACTTCCTCACAAACACAACACAATCTCACTGGCTGAGGCGTTTTAAACTATAAAGTAATTACAGCTCTGGTTATCTGACTGATGAAATACAATACAGATGCAGAATCCAGCAGAATGAACAAGATGCCGTCTACCGTCGTAGGTCAACTGTGTCAAGGCTACCAAGGCGTGTTTTGAACCTATTCTTGGATGGTGAGGATCGTGAGACATTGTGATTTGACTTCCTTTTCCCAATTGTCATAACTTATTTCTTGTACTTCATCAATCCTTGTTTTGGAAGCAACTTTCATTATTCAGTATTAAATTGTTTTGTTTTAATGTGGATTTTAATGGAAAGCACTTTGGTCACCGTGTGTGTTGTAAAGGGCTTTATAAATAAACATTGATTGGTTGATTGATTGATTGATTGATTGTAGGTAGCCAAACCCTGAGTCAGCATATATTATGTAGTTAGATAAGTTTAAGGTTTCAAAGGGTACAACTATATTAAAATAGACCCATTTAAGTCATAGGCTACAAAAGTATAGAGGAGAAACATTACAATGTTCCATGGCTAGTAGTTATGAGAGCTGACCACAGCATTCTCCCAGAACAGGAAACAGCAACCATAACATTGGTAGACTTCCAAGAAAGAGTCTGAAGTATGAGGAGTTGCACATCAACAGGCCCTGACATGACACACACCTACTGTGTATAAGAACTAATTGCATTCCATGAACGCCTAGCATCACAAATGAACCTGCTGCTAATAGATAGGACACACCCAGAGCGGTTAACCCAAAGCTGAAAATCCTGATCATGGAGGATTCCCAGATGGAAGACATTCCATCCAACCGCACACCAATAGCCTTGCTCTGCAAACTTTGAAGCTCCTGTTAGTCATGATGGTAGGCACATGACTCCACTCAAGAGCAAAATCCAGAAGGGAATTGAAAACAACACCAAATGACCCAAGCATCACCAACAGATTGACAGAACAGTTGCTAAAAAAACGATAAGAGAATGGAGGACAATGCTAGAAGCCAATTCAAACCTAATTCCACAAGTTGTCATCTAGTTCAGTACCAAGAAGATAGTCTGTCCTTACTGCTGTTCTACATAGACTATAACCTATGTAGCAATATTGAAATGTCACTAGATATCGCATCAGATCTCATCGAGGGGAGGCAAAATGATAAAAAAAAACTAAAAAGATCATACTAATAGAAGGCAACATAGCAGATGTTCGGAACTTTTACATATACATTTGGATCCAGGAAGCAAATATCAAGGCTACAAGGAAGCCAAGGCAAGGCAAGTTTACTTGGATAGCACAATTCAACAACAAGGTGATTCAAACTTCCTTACAGAGACATTAAACATCAGCACATAGGGCCTGATTTACTAAAGGTTTGCGTGCGTAAAAACGTGTGCAAACTTGACATCACCTGCAAACCGATGTGCAAGCTGATCTATTAACAGCGTCCAAAGAGGACTGCGCCTCTCAAATGAGCAAAATAGCACACGCTATTCATTTAGTACTTTTGCCCTGATGAATAATCAATATGGGGCGTACCCGCCAGAAATCGCTAAATACTGGGAGGGGAAAATGCAAATATCTCCTTTTACCACATGCAATGAGATTTACCAAGCCTGAAAGTTTTTGCGGGGATTGTGATTGCGTCTGTATTTAATACGTTCGAAAGGAAGGTGCTAATCTGCCCAGCATTACGCAGGGATGCTTGTTGGTGCCTGATTTGAGGACTGGGGTGGGGATGGCTCAACTTGTGGTGAGGATTCTCCACATGCAAAAGGAGAAATATTTTATTTGAATGTTAAATCGAGTATTATTCAGCAAAAGGTTGCCACAGGAGGCACCTTCATTTTTTTTATTTGTGATAATAAATAAATCACGTGTTTTCATGGAGAAAAAAGTGTTTCTTATTGTGCGCCTACCTTGTTCTGCAGTTGTCATACCCCGGTGTTGTGCCGTATTCAGCACCCCTGCCGTGAAAAGCACCCCCTCGTCTGACAAAAATCATATTCTCATTCCGTGTCACGTTCTGTTTAGCGTTCAGTTTTGTGTTAATGATTCATGTTTAAATGCGCTCATGGATTCCACAATAGTCATACTTTCCCACAATCACAGTCACAGATAACAAAAATCGGGTAAATGGTTATTGATGTCATTAATTAATAGCCTGCTTACTGTGTTGTCTTCCATAATATTTGTAAATATATATAATATAAACTCCTAAGTATGTGTTTGTGTGAGTGTGTATATATAAATATATTGAAGTGTCAGTGTGTTGTTTTTTTTCTTGGTCTACTTATCATTGAATATACGAGGGGGTGCTTTTCACGGCAGGGGTGCTGAATACGGCACAACAATTTGCCTCTTCCACTAATATCTTTAACTCCAACTCGTCAAATTTCATTTTGCGCTCGCAAACCGTAAGACACGCAACACCTCATTTAAATACTGCGGTTTGCACCTGTTATCAATTGCGCACGCAATCTTAGTTGATCACCCGCAAAACACACAACAATAGCACGTGCAAACTTTTTCAGTGCACACGCAATTTAGTACTCTTTATTTAGGATCTTAGTAAATCGGGCCCATAGTGTCATGACCATGCCATGGCTGTGCTGCCTCTGAGCTCTAGGTGGGGCTGACAGGCTTGCATAATCCTGAGGCGGAGCTTGGCTCGGTCCTGCCTGCACACCTGCATGTCATTATCCAATCTTCTCAGCCACTACTTAAAACCAGCAGGATCAACCAGCCCCTGCTGGATTATTTGGCTACTATGGTAATTTTGACTCGTTCAAGCATTGTTCTCAAGTCTTCTCCTTGTGATAACGCTGAACCTCCAATGAGATCTTCTAAACCAACCTACCCTCCTCAGTCCTGTGGATTATCTTTTTATGCGATTACCTGAATTACTGCCGCCCGCCCTACCTAGAGACTCTGGATCAGAAGAACACAGCCAAGACTTCCCCCTCAACACCCAGAACCCTCCTTGGTCTCCAGTAAGCACATGTACACCTCTCTCCTCAGGACATATCCCTCCAATCAGGCCAGCTGACAGTCTTACCTGGGCCCTGGACAAAATAATCTAAGATGGGCCCCCCTGCGCCCGGATCTCTCCTTCTTCCTCTTCCTCTCCTCTCCCTCTGCTCTTCAGGTTTTTATACAAGCTAATGGATGTTAACATTAGCGCTAGCCAGTTAGGTTAAGTTACAAGGTTGGTAAACGTTGGCTGCCCTGTTTCTTACCTTGCTCTACGCTGACTTTATTAATTCCAGCTTCACCGTCACCCCCTTTTTAAAATATTTGTGTAGAGAATCTGTGAGGCCTCTATTTTCTTCTTCTCTTTTCTCTTCTTTTCTGAGCACCGGACTTGTGCTGACCGGACATTTTGACCATTCTAATGGTTGAATTAAATGATAACATCAAATTTTGATCAGCGGCCAAAACATTTTTGTGTTGGGGGTTCTTGACCACTATTTCAAGGACAATTAGGAAGAAAACAAATAACAAGCTTCTATGTAACTCAAATACTACATATTTTTTCCGCAAATAGCCATATTTTGAAACATTTTGAAAAATGATTCCACTATTTAATGAGAATAAAAATAATAATAAAAAAAAATTAATGAGGGCCCAGTTGTGGGCCCCCCCCTACCCTGGGCCCGGGATAACAGACCCGTTTGTCCCCCCCTATCGGCGGGCGTGCCTCCAATAGAACCTGGTCTTTAATCCTCCCTCTCCTCCTCAGTTTCCTGTTACCCGTGGACTACTTTTGATTTTTGTTATAAACATGTATTTATTTAAGCAGTTTGAATCTGTCTGTTCGCGGATCCGGTTCATAAGCCGTGACGCATAGTAGAAAATAAAAATCTAAAAACCATGATTTTTAAAATGTAAACGCCAAGAAAAAATGTATTAACTCAGTAGTTAAAATATGATCAAGTTTTGAAACTCAAGCTTGAAAGTAACAGTGGAGATTTGGCACTTTTTTTCAAATACTGTTGAGAACAGGTGTCTTCAACCTGGATTTAAATCATCTTTAGGAGGCTTGAAAAAAAAAAATCCGACAGCTGCAGTTCATTCAGAACTCAGCTGCTGGAGTCCTCACTAAGACCACCTCAGTCCAACTCAGCTTTTTACAATGGCTGCCTGTCCATCAGAGGATAGACTTTAAAGTTCTGATGCCGGTCTATAAAGCTCTGAATGGTTTAGGACGAACATACATATGTGACCTCCTGACCCAGTATGAACCTTCCAGACCCCTTAGGTCATGGGGATCTGGTTTTTTATTAGTTTCCAGAGTCAAAACCAGACATGGAGAAGCTGCGTTCAGCTTCTATGTTCCACGTGTCTGGAACAAACGCCAGTTTGTTTGTTTTTTTCCAAATTTAGGTCTGAGTCAATCTCTACACCCAGATTTCTGGCCTGGTTGGGAGTTTTTAGGTGTATAAATTGAAGCTCTGTGGTGTCCTGTAATCGTTTACTTCAATTTTGTTTTAGTTTCACTGAAGAAAATTGTGGCACATCCCTGTAGCCACAACGAAATACCTACGAAGAGATCTGCAGGTCCAGAAGAACCAGATGAATGAGATGAACAAAGTCCAAGCCATCAACATGTGCCATGCCAGTAAAGAGGCATCCCACTGGTATATTTACCTGGCCACAGGAAGACATCGATGCAACTGATGACAACACAAAGAAGCTCCTCACAGTGCATGGAGGATTTCACTGAGCACCCTGAGGCTCGTCCACTAAGCAGACCAAGGGAGGTTGGGGACTAGTAAGTGTCAAAGTCACCAGCAAAGGTGAAACAATGAAGATCCAGAAATAGGATGGTGTGTAGACTGTCAATCATGCAGGCCGTCCTTTTTTAGTGTCACCTACAGTTACATGCATGCTCGGTATAAATCACCTCCTTACTATAAATTTAATCAGAATTCACAAACGCTGTGTCAAATCAGGATTTGATCATAAAAAGTGCATCTTCATGAATGCAACTGATACGCACATATTGGCACAACCTGCATGTATAGGCTGCATGTGGATAAAGCACGCTTTAAACAGAGAGAGTGGGAGAGAGAGGAAGAAAAATATTCCACTTGCAGTGATAGAGGTAATTTGAACTAAAGTAGAACAAAGAAAAAAAAAAGAATTTTGTTGAGTTTGTAGGCTACAACATGACAGAGACTAGCAAGCCACAGGTAACTTATACAGATGTGTGGTCATAGCTAAGGGTACATTTTCTTTGAATTTGCAAAAGGTTCTGAACTACAAGCATTTTCATGAATGCCAAAACACAGTTTACACATTTCTTATGTTCACTTTTCATGAATGAAGTCAATTCATCCACCAGTCATCTAATATAAACTGTGGTCTATCTTCTTTTTTTTTCTTAAGGTATCAGGGAGTGACTGCTCATCATAGACAATTTATGTCCTTGTGTCTTCTCTTCTTTCATAGCAACATGTTTTTTTTGTAAAGTCATCCAACAATCCCATGTAATCAGTGAGCTTGTGTTAGTTGGTGCTTTTCAAAGTCTCAGTTCCCTTCTGGCTTTAATCTGACTTCAGGTCTGTCCATCCTGAAAAGTACTTCTTTGTTGTTTCTGCAAGCAGCTGTGGTGACATCATTTTTCTGTGATCACTTGCTATCAGTGTTACTGTGTTGTACAGGATTGAATGACTGCAACACAATGCACCATTGTCCCCAAACCTGTGATGTCGGTGCACAGGAAAGTCACGGAGGTGGACTCTTTTGTGCAGCACAAGCACAGCCTCCTTTCAGTTTCCTCTCTTTTCGGCCACGCACGTTTGTGACCACAGTCGCCCTCGCCACCCATGTCTGCTTTGACTTTAATGGTGTACTGTTTGATTCATGTAATGTATTCCGTTCTTTTAATGTTTTCAGCCCAGTTCTTCGAACATACCTTGCCTAATGTTTCACTGAATTGGTTCAGTTTGTTTTGGGCTGATTAGATTTGTTTGTTTTTTTTTGCTTATAGTTTTTATGGTTCAGTTCCTGGGTTATGAATTATAATATAGATTTCACACTCAAAACCTTTTCATTTCATAAATGTTTAGAGAAAAGAAAAGTTCCCAAAAGTTTTTAGAAAAAATTAAGAGCTTTGTTTTAAGAAAATTAGAAGACTAATTTGGATTTATTTGCAATTTTTTAAATAATTTTAGTAATTGTACGCTATTGGCAAAGATATCTTTTTTTTATATATATTTTTAAAGAATAAGTAAATTTTGAGTAGATTTATGGTCATTAAGCTTATTTCTACAGGGGCTGTTTTTGCAGTGTAATTTTGTTGTAATTTAAAGTGTCACTGATTTGTACCACAAGTATAAAATTATATCTGAATGATATAAAACAGTGTAATTAAAGTTAACAGATATAAAAAATACAACTGTACAAAGAGAAGCACAGGAAGAGAAGAAAAAGTTTATGCTTCATGCTTTGGACAAAAGCTGTGTCCGTGTTAATCTAAACCAGATCGGAAGTTATTTTAAAAGATTAAATATCCGCAATTCCCAGTGCCACATTCAAAATGATACCACAAACATCTATGACTTCTGTTTATATCAAATGAAATCCGGTTCAGTCGGAGGTCTCTCACATGTGTTTCTCAGTGTCAGAATATTTATGGTTTGAACAAGTGTCAAGTTAATCAGTTCGAGCCAAACTCACTGACCCTAACACACAAATACACACAAAAAAAAAGAAACCTAATCAGGACATTCACTGCTCTTGCTCAGAGATGCCCAGATTGAACAGTTCAAAGTTAACACCTGAGTTAACACTTACCACCCAGTCAAAGAAGGTGACATTTGAATACGTTTCTGGCTTCAGCCTCTTAATGTTTCTGAGACCCAAATTTCTGATATTCCCACTCAAAAGTTGTATTTATCTGATGGAATAATTCCAGTCTATGATGTCACAATACCATCTTAGGAATGACCTTCCCCTGCCTGCGGGGTTCCTGCAGGAAGGGCATCCAACTTTAAACTGGGCCGGCATAAAACATAAAAAGGCAAAATGGTTGATGATGATGACTGTCTTAGAAATCAGCTTTGTGCGTAAAATAAAATGATACAATAACATTGTAGAAATGACAAAAATAACAGATATAAGTAATAATGACTAGAAGATCTCGAGTGTTATGAGGTGAAAAGCTCAGAAGGATGCAAACTTCCAGCCTGACCAGCCATCCTAATTCTTTGACTCTTTAATTGAAAGAACTTGTCTGGTATCCTTGGATACAACTGATTTCCAGCAGGCAATACCTAGGACACAGGAGAAACTGCCTCTGGCACCACTGGATAAACAACAACCGGACTAGTGTCAACATGCAATGGAGCGGGAAAGCCAGTGAATGACTTTGCTGCAAAAGCTTGTTGATCCGATGTGTTCTGGCAATTCTGCAGCCACCTTGGTTGAGTGTGAGTCATTGCATAAGGCCCAACCCTAAGCTGTTGAGATTGGATCAGTGTGTTCTGTACTGGCAGAAATGGGAGGAGTACCAGAACCATTTCACAAGAGAGAAATTTTATAAAGTGAATGGCTGGTTAGGATAGCAGTCTAGCGCCAATCACCAAAACATTTAAAAAAATTATTCTTAAAAAAACAATCTGAGTTTTACTTGTTTTTATTTCATATGTGACAAGACAGCCGAGGTGACGATCTGAACTGTCTTGATTTCAGTACTTACCAAGTATAACCGCACATGTGCAGTAGGATAACTAGAATTATGAGCCCCCGAAAACACTGTTATCTCTCTGGACACTTAGTTCTCCTAATAAAATAATCCTGCAAGAATTTCACTCCAGCTGTGGGCCTCTCGTGTCGTCAAAGCCTTTTATCTTTCTAAAATCACCAATTTCCCAGAGGCTAAAGACTTAACCCTGTGTTCTCCGGGCAGCTTTTCAGCTGCAGAGGGGCATCCAACATCCATAAATCACAGAGTCAAGAAAAAAAAAAACATTTTTTTTTTTTTCTTTTAACTGTTAACCTTCCTGTCCTTGCAGCTTTTATTGGTTTTGATGTGATTGGACCAGATGTACGTAGGTGTTAACTTTGACCTGGCAAGCCTTGGTCTGCCTTTGTACCACAAGACAATGTGTTTTCTGTTTTTCCACAACAAAGTGAAAATGAGGCAATTAGAAAGTGCTAACTCTAATTAACCTTGGCAGCTTTTGAAAGAAGAGAAACGCTTCCTTTCAACTGCTCTCAGCCAGGCACTGTAACTGTTACAAGACACTTCACAGACAACAAGAGATAGAGAAGAAATCGGTCCTGCTCACGAGCCAGCCATTCAATTAAAAGGCTTGTCTTGACATTGAATGAGTTCATCACTTAGAAACGATACTTCATCATCATGAGGCGAACGTCTCCAATAACTATCTACAATCACTGGCTCTTGTGTCTCGCCTCTCTTCTTTTTTCTCCCCAAGATATAGCTTATAATTGAGTAACAGGATAAGTTGTATGTGTGTGGATGGCTTAGCGTTCTAGGGTTTTTTTCCCTTACTGTTTGTGGAGCATTAACCACAAGCCTCAGATCAGCCGTACACTTGGCTAGTGGTACAGTATGTATAAAAATTGCAGGCTTTCTTAAATGATGGAAGCTGCTGACATGCAATGCTGACATTTTGTGCTGTTCACGGTAACATTGCCGTCTTCCTTTTTGGTTTCCCATTGGGAAACGTGATTTAGAGGACCAACCACAGCTGTTTCCATTTAAAAACATTCAAGCCTTACTTAAAGTTGTCATCAAGGTGTGAAGAGCGCAGGACCACCAAACATTTCTTTAGGTCCAACTGTTGTCTTGCTGTTCACTGTTGGCTTTGTGTCTCATCCTCAAGCATCTTTACATATGATTTTGTTTCTATTCAACATTCAAAAGTTTCATAATTAATTTATATAAAATTGTGGCAAATCAGAAAAATAGAATAGGACTGCTGGATACCTCATCAGTTTTGAGTCCCAAGCTGTCCTTTGCTGCATGCCTCCTCACTTCTCGTTTTCTGTGTCCACTTCCTGTCTGAATATTATCAATAAAAGGCCTCAAAATCAAAACAAAAAAAGAATAAAGAAAAGAAAAAAGCCTGCTTTGGAAATACAAATACAAAAGAAATGTAGTAATTCTTATACTTGGTTTGACAGTAATTTATTTTAGAAACTATGAACTCAATATACAATAAAGCAAACCAGTATCTCATCTAATACATATTTAAATAATACATTTTTAAAATACATCCCTATTTGCATTTGAGGCCAGGCAACTCATCTTAAAACAAGATGAAAGTAATTCTTTTACAGTTACATTGCTGTTTCTTCTCACTAACTTTAGGCCAGTGAAGAATCAAAGTCGTATTTTTCCCTTGTTTATGAAAACGAATCGAAAGGTGTAGAACAGTACGCTATGCACTTGTAATGTGTACTGAATGCAATTTGAATGCACTTATCTGGTTGAACAACTGCATGGATCTCCATGGAAAAGTTATCATCTGGAAGGCAGAAGGTGTTACTCTTGAATCTCAGTATTTTCTGCATTAATCCTGCCGTCACAGAAGGGTGAATGACTTTTGCCAAGGGCACTGATACAACCATATCGACACAGATCCTTTTGGATGTGTTGCTGATTAACAGTCCAAATGGTCCCTCTTGGGTTTGGTCTGTCGCATATGGTGTCAATTTCTTCCAATAAATATCTGGAAAACAGATTTGTCTGACCACAACACACATTTCCACTTTGTGATGGTTCATCCTAGATGCCTGCAAGCTTAGAGACATTAAAGCCATCTCGGAACAAGGTTATTATTAAAAAAATGCTTTTCCCAGTAAAGCTTTAAGTGGCATTTGTGAATGTATCTCATCATCCCAATGCATGACAGAGGTTTCCCTGCCCTATTCAGTGTTCAACTCCTGTCCTTTCACTGGTATCAGCTCATGATGAATGAATGTTCTTAATGCACTGCTGTGTGAGGGATCAGAAATCACAATTGTCCCATTGATGCTTGTGTTAAACAAACAAAAATTACAAATGATGACTTGTAATATTTGATGAGGCATCTCATTGCAGCTAGTTCAGGCAGACATGGAAAGCTGTGTTTAATGCTCATTCTCATTCCTCTGCATGATTTTTAGCAATTACTCCATGCTGCTTCTAAGTCCATTGAAGGAGCAAAATGTATTCACCTCTCACACGCTTTCTGATGTCTCCTGCCAGAATATGTTCATTAACCCCTTATATCTATATGTATGCCTTTAATATGGGAATTTATTCAATTTATTCTGAAACTCAAGGGTTTCATGATTATGACGGTATTTTTTAGTCTTCATAGCAAGAGTTGAGTAACTAAATTGTAAATTCATTGGCTGCTTTAGGAACACATCAACATGGAAACACGTGAACTAATGAACCCACAAGATCAATTTTGAAAAGATGTAAAGACTATAGACCTAGGTAGACCAATGGAGAAACATGGATTTAAATCACTGACTACCAAGTGGTAACTCCACTGGATAAATATATCTGGCTGTATGGATGTCTGGAAATGACTATTTCTGTTATGGTTTGAGGTTGTGATGAGGACCCAAACATGACGTCTCCAGGAGGCAGGAGATGCAAACAGACAAGTCCTTTACTTAATATAAAGCGCTGCAAAGCAGACTTTCCAACAACTCAACACAAGAAAACAAACAAAGAAATTACATTTAAAAAAAAAACCTGGCTAGGGAAATGGGCAAAGAGACAGGTTGGAAATCAGAGACTAGCCGGGAGGAAGGGAAAGACAAGATACATTCACAGGGCTGATGAGACACAGGTGCAAACAATCAGGGAGATGAGGCCAGGGAAAATAAAACAGAAAACAATGGGACAAGAGCCACACCTTCAAAGGAAAACAGGAAGTGAAGTCAACAGACGATGACGACGCAAGGAAACAAGATCCAAAAACACAGACATTAAACCAAACTCAGATCCTAACAGATACAACAAAACTCCAAAACGCTCCAGAAAAAAACCCTGGACTATGACAATATCCTGGAATGTTTAGTCTCAAACATTAGTTTCAATTGTTGTATTTTTTTGGTTGTTTCTTTCTTCTTCTTCAAAAAAAAACAATAAAACATGAGTTCATTTTTGTAAATGCTGGTCCCGTTTACAACAACACAGATAGTAAAGCAGGATATGCTTTCAGCAGGAAATATAGTGCAATGGAAGAGTCCCAATCCTTGGAATCGTGGAACTCCTCGTTTCAGCTTGCTTCTGTGCACTTGTGTAAAATGTCTGAGACTTTATTCGTTTCCATGGGAACCTACATAATTCTCCTTCTGGTGTTTTTTAAGGGGTATGATTTGGCTTCCGTGGATTATAAATTCAACGCGTTCGGTGGGCAAAACAGAGATGACCAAAAGGCTAAATTTTGCTTTATGTATCATTAAGTATTCATTGACAATAGTTTGATTTCTTAAAAAAAAGGAAAAATATAATAGTAATGCATTGGATTGATTAATAGTGACCAAACCAATACCTTTGATTTAATCCAACCTCCATGTAGAGACTTGAGTTTTACATGTGTTTATTTTGGATGGAGGCTCAGATTGCTTGACGATGTACATTGTTTGACACTATGGAATTGGATATTTAGTGCTTTCTCCACAACAAACGTTGCAAGAACATTCCTTAGCGAGCATGACCCACTCCCAGACCGGCTACAATAAGAAAACTGAAACTGGGAAATGTAAGAATATTCCTTTAATCTTTAATGCGTTCTTTGTGTAAAATACATACAATACGATTACTTGCTTGACTTGGAAAAAGTCAAAGTCGAAGCCTTTGTTTCATCGAGCAAACCACTGATTCCAAACAATGCTTTACTACCAGGAAGAAAAAGGAAAATCTAAATAAAAGAAAGAGCTGATAACGCTGTCTTTGTTGTAGGTTACATGTGAAGGAGTGCGTCTTATACAATGGCTACACAGGCTCTGTGATTTAGTGTGTGTATCTTTGTGCTTGTGCGTGTGTCCATTTTGCGCTGTAATGAATGCCGGGTGTTACCCTCTCTCTCTCTCTTGCTGAAGAGCAGTTACTCATATTGACCACGTCAAATGTGACAAACATGGACTTGTGAGGCTACAGTGATGTAAGTTTGGTTAAAAATATGTCAGAGGCCTTGAATAACTGCATGAAACAACAGCATAAATTAATAAGTGATGCAATTTTGGGCAAGCATATTTACATAGAGGTTTGACTTCATGGTGGTCTGCTACTTGAAAAGGCCGTTGATTTGCACTCAAAAAAGCTTTGAGTCAAACCAAATAAAATAATAATGGTTTCATTGGCAAGAAGGTCCAGACAGCCCATTCAAAGAGAATCAGCTCACAGATTTTCAGAGGCTATGTCATGAACAGATTTTACTCTTCTGCGATATTTGGTCGAATTTCGTTTGGCACTAATTGTGGTGCAGAACCATATTTGTCATGGTGGTTTTAACAACACTCCAATGCTTTAGAGGTCTAAAGAATTTCTAAAAGGCATGCCGATCCACTCCTTCCTTGGGGAGTTGTTTAGGGCAGATGTGATGCATATTGGGCATGTTTTGTTCTTCAGTCACTGTGCACATGCTGCGGATGTTTGCTGGAATTTGGCTTTGAGAAAGTGAACAAAAGTGTTTGTGGTCGGGCAACAAAGAGAAAATTCATTCCATGGCCAACAAAAAAGAACAAAATGTTGTTCTTTTTGCATGTATAGGACACTGAAATTATTTCTGATGTTTTTTTCTTCTTTTGTTTGTTGTTAAATAATATAAAAACTCTAGGCCTTGTAAAACTATCCATCCTTCCATTTATATACCCACTTATTCCAGTGCAGGGTCACAGGGGTCTGCTGGAGCCTGTCCCAGCTCTCGGCGGGTAAAAGCCAGGGTACACCCTGGACAGGTTGCCAGTCCATTGCGTAGAAGACAAACAACCACAAACATTCACACTTATTTCCATGGGCAATTTAGAATCACCAACTAACTCAACATGCATGTTTATGGACTGTGAGAGGAAGCCAAAATCCATGTGAAACTACAACCGCTGAAATATTACAACGCTCCAGGCAGTGGAACTATGCAGACTTTCAGCATACAATACAATGTGGGGTAAAAGCACATTTGCAGGTGAAATCAAAAAACTATTCAAGCACTCACAATCAGTTACGACAATTACGACAAAGCCTGAGAAACAAGCATACATGTGTTAGCATTAGTACAGGAAGTGGGCTGCTGTTAGTGCAGATGATGGAGGAATTTTGTTTTTGCATAGTCTTAACCATGTAGCACGTTGGGGTTTAAGCTATTTTTAAAAGAAAATGTAAAAATACTTTATGTATCCCCAGAGGAAAATTAGTTGTTGGAGTAGTCATTTAAGTCTCATCAAGACTCTTTGTAGAAGTATGTTGGTGTGGGCAGGCCTGAAGACTGTTGTTGAATCACTGTGTTGTGAAGAGGATGCTGAGGGTTGTCCATCATCTTCTTAGTTTTATGAAGTATCCTCCTTCGCACAATCAGCTCCAGAGTCCCAAGCAGAATATTAGTTGCGGTCTCTAGAGGCTGGCTGCAAAAGTGATTCAGTCTCCATTGACTCCCAAGTTACATGTCCAAATTTAGAACAGGAATAAACATATTTACAGCCTGATTAAAAATAATGTTTTGTCTCAATTGTTTAATTTCACATCCATGACAACTCAATTTTTTTGTACCATATCAGGGGAGTTTATATAAAGCAACACATGTATTTCTGATATTATTGAATGACGGTTGGCTCAGCCAATGGCTGCCCTCTCTCACTTCCTCATCTCTTATCATCATGTTAGCATGCTTAGCAAAACAGTTTCTACTAACTTAGCGAAATGCAACTGTAATTTTTGGTTTCACCATCAAATCAAGATGTGAAATAGTATATTCTGCTACATGTGTCTGCTGGTAGCTCTGCAGACATTTCAGCAGGGTTAGATTGAAGGAGCTGGGAGTCATAGGTAACTTTATTTGACATACAGTGGATGTGTTCTCAATGGAACCAGAGGAACATGGCTGTGACCAGTACGACTAAAAAGATGCTTCAAAAGCATAAACCAGTGGGTCACGTGAAATAATGTTTTGTCCTTTGTTTTTTACACAATTTGATCATGTCAGATGGCAGGCCCAATTGCGCCAAACATCTTCCTTTGTGGCTGTGAGAAAAGATTTTTCAAATCAACAAAAAAAATGTTTGCAAGCAGAAGAAAACTATTTGCGTAATATCTAAAGTTAGATTGTTAATTAGAAAAATGATGTAGTGGTATGATGTCATGCAGAGTTCAGTCACAACACAGGCAGTTTGTTTTGCTATTTGAAAAAATTCTTTCCAAGAAACGTTTCCATTAATGTTTAGTCCAAGAAAATGAAACCACACGACTGTCTGCATGGATGATTTCAAGACAGATTATCATGCAAACGAGTAAACAAAACCAAAAAAAATGTGATTTTATATATAAATAGGATTACAACAACACATCATCAGTAGAGTAAATTAACCTGTCTCATCTCATAATAGTTTACAGCTAGCTCATGTTCCCTATTAACGGCCCTGCTCTCTCTGACACGATACACAACTACAGACTTAAGATGTTTAGGCTGGTTTAACAACACATGATCTTTAGCTCGATTTTCCAACCTCTCTGGTCTGACTGGTTAAAGGGAATGCAGTAACTGGTCAGCAATCACCCAACAATTGAACTGAATTCAATGTAGTTCAATTCATTTTATTTGCACAGAGACTTTCATTTAAATTCAACTTTCAATTCAATTTTATTTATATAGCCTCTATTACAACAGAAGTTGTCTCTAGGCGCTTCCCAGAGACCCAGAACATGACCCCCAAGCAATTATTACATAAACATAACATAAACAATGGCAGGTAAAAACTCCACTAGTGGGAGAAAAACCTTAAGCCAAACAGTGGCAAGGAAAAACTCCCCTTTAGGAGGGAAGAAACCTTAAGCAGGACCTGGATCAACAACTGTCTGACCAAGTGACAAGTCTTTCAAGGCACTTTTACAGAAAGTAAACCAGTTCACTACATTCAAATTACATTCCTGTTCAGTCCTGTCATTGCAATGCATTTATAAATCAATCCATTCCAAATGGATCTAAATTCTAAAATGCCATGCCTATTCCAAAAATGTCAATTCCAAAAAACAAAAAAAACAAGAAATCAACAGAGTGCATTGAATTCTCTTTTCAGGGGTGCAGTATTTCTCCCCTGAGCATCTGAGGTATTCCACTATGAAATTTCTTGTTTTCAGAATGTTAAGAATGCTTCCTTCTGCCGTTTTCTATGACATCACAGAGGGCGGAACTTCCATGTGTGGTCATATTCTCCTGGCAGTGTGAGTCCATAAGAGTAACAGGTTCAGCACTCATTGTGAAAGTGCAAGTTATTGTTATTGGAGGTTAATATTGGCAACCAGAGAACAGCAAAAGATCACGCAAGGTGGGGGGTCACTGGGGGGTTAGAAGACCTGGGCATTTCTGGTCTCACCTCAAAAATTGAAGAAGACGAGCTGACCAATCAACACGGCTTTCAAGAAATCAAGGAGAGATTTGGAAAACGAGAAAAAAATGGACTGATGGGAGTTTGTTGCCACTGCAGAGCGGCGGTATGAAGACCTGGAAGACAGCGATGAAGCCGAATCTGATCACAGAAGGCACAATGTCATGAGTGAAGTCAGCAGGAAGCAGATAGACCTCAATGGAATGGATTTTTTTTTTTTTTTTTTACAAAAGATTCTCATGGAAATGCCTTGAATTGTTATTCCTTATATATTTACGTATTTGGTGACTATTTATCAATGGTCAGCTGACATGCTAAAGACATTCAGGGACCAAGATGGTCACTGTGTGCGGTCAGGGTTTTTTTTTCATCTTCTAAATCTCTCCTTGAGTTCCTGAAAGCCATGTTGATTGGTAAACCTTTCTTCTCTTTAATTTACGAGGAAATTCCCAGGTCTCCTAAGATATCATTCCTTCAAGATGTTAAGACCTGAAATGCAAAATATTAGAAGTCAAATAAGTTTCCTTCTCAGCACTCAGAGACGAGATGAATCGCCACCTACGTTATCAAATTCTGACTTTGGAAATGTCATGAGTATTTCTTTTTTTTTTTTTCCCCTTGTCCGCACACATATTAATGATTGATACCATGACGGTAGAAACCAAAAGCATATATAAGTGCATTATTACTATAATTAATATATATACATATATATACGCATACATATGCGTACACATACATAAATATACACATACAAACCCAGTGATTTTTTTTTTTTTTTTTTTTTTTTTTTTTTTTTTTGTCATGAGTATTTCTGTTGAACAGCAGTTGGATAGTCACACGTTGGTGTCTCAACATACCATATAATAATGACCTCCCGCACGATACACTTTTGATACTTTTGGTATGTGCATAGTCCTTCTCCGTGCTTGGAGGATGTTTTCCTATAAGTATTTTCAAACGAGTCCAGTTTAAAAAAACACATTTGTTGCACATTTCTTTGCACGCCTGGGGCTGATGTTCAAATCACATCCACTTTTGTTCTCCGTCAGAAGGAGCCGTTTTTAGAGGCGCTAGCAGAGCCTTACTACATCAACAGTCATTTAATTTTGAAGCAATGCTTCTGGACATTGTTTGGAGTTCCAGAAAACATTATTGGATCCTCCAGCACTCTGAAAATTACTTTTCACCATCGAAACCACATCTAACATTTTATCTCAAACCAATAGCCTTGGAATTAGGGTTTTAAGCTCCAGCTTGTATAACATTCCCTTGAAAACCATTCCTTTCTTCTGGCTCATATTCCTTACATCGGATCAGTGCATTTCCTGGTTTTATGGCTTTGTGGAAGTGGGTGAGGAATACGAGGCTGTCATTTTTGAATTCACAGAGTGCAGCAGCCAATGGATTTCACTTTTATCAGATTGTCATCACCTGTTAAAAGTTGCACTAAATGGTAATAAAATGTCCCTTAAAATGTTTATATTTAAAAATCAGATGTTGGTTTTCTTTTTCTGTTTTTTTTTTTTTTTTTTTTTCAATTTTCAGCAGTTTGTGGCACAAAATGCAGATCAATTTGGCAAAAATAATATTAAAATGATTAATCAGTTGTAGTTAAACTTTCAAGTTGAATCATGTTTTTAGCAGCATGTGCTTGGGAGCTGCGGTAGACCACAGGACGACCACAGGAAGAATTAGATCCTGTATCATTAAAAGGTTTTATGGTTATAAATAGAGAATTTTGGGAATTTCTCTCCATATTTTTGGATAACCACAATGAGATTCCACCACGGCCAGAGGTTTATTTCCCATAGACTGAGATTCAACATTTTCCAGGAAGTTACGGAGCAGCTTAACAGGAATCCTAATTACAAAATTTTATCATGGTATGCACGCAATGCTTCGAATACAAACTTGTTTGTTTTTCTGCAGAGAAGAAGCTACAAAAGACATTTTTATATGACCTTGTGGCAAGCGGGGGATTTATTGTGTCACGCAGCCTGTTTTAGTCCTGATTGCAGCTAGTTTAGAACTTCATATTAATCCCTGTAGTCACATGTCAGGGAACTTATTCATTTATCGGTGGTCAGACATAAAAAAATAATGGAAGACGGAAGAGGATGCAGAAACCAATCTGCTTTTATTATTTTATTACCCCTGATTCATTTACACACCCAGATTAAGGCGGTGCACAGCTAAATTTCTGTACACAATTAACGGTCCTGTAAAGCCTACAGTGCATTTAAAAAAAAAAGAAAAAAAAAAACAAAGGCAGCATTTACTGAGTCAGTTTACCCCCTCACCGGTGCTCTCACACACTGCAGGGCTCTGTGTCGGTGCTTGTGCACACTGGCTTCTCCTGTTCCACACATTGTTTCCAGAACGAAGGATAAGGCCCAAAGTAATTACTGCAATTTATGATCAAAGCTCGAACAATGTCCAAGACAAATATAGCCGTGGCATCATGTAGCGGCACATCTGAAGATATGTGGGAACTTGAGAGGGTCTGAGTGAGTTGTGCCAAGGAGAGACTGGAACTGCATCACCGTATTTGTTTGTAAGGAAAAGCATCTTGAAGTCGAACACAAGTACTTATTATGTCTTCAAGTTGTCCTCGTGAGCTCCAAGTACAGTACACCGCAAGGCATCATTTTTCACACTGTGTGATAAAATGTCTAACATTGGCCTCTTGGATGATCTTAATATTGATCTCCTTGTACCAAATCTTATCAGAATTCAAAGTAAGACTGAAGGTAGTTGAACTATATAATCCTAAATCAAATACCATGGACATTGTCAGCCATCTGTGCTTTTAAGGGTTTTTTTTTTTACAAAATACATAATATCTGTGTAGGTAAAACAGCTTATTTTTGTATCAGGTATAAAGGTTGTTGTTGACGGGAAGACTCAAACGCAGGAGACAGGTAGGACAGAGTAATTATTAGAGTCCTTTGCTGCAGGCTACAACTTGTAGAATATTGAATGAACCAATGACTTGGGCATGGGACAGCATAGAGAGGCACCACAAACGGACTAGCAGGGGAATGATGAAAGCAATGACATGTACAGTATACTAACCAACACAGTTATTGAAGCTACAAACCACTGATAAAGAAAAAAAAACTTTTTGTCATAGTTGTCCTAAGTATTGTTTCTGAGCGCTGGATCAATTGCAGCTTTATACGTATGACACAATGAGTGCTTATTGAAAATGCAGAAATAGATACGGTCTGTGGTTTATGTAGTTGAGAAAAAAATCAAGCAGAAGGAGGCAGTATTATGCAGATTGAGAGTGTGGACATAACAGCTGTCTTATCCTTCACCACTTTCCTGTCTCTTTATGCAGCTTTAGTGCTACACACTACAAAATACCTCCAGATTCCTAGATTGCTTTAATCATATTACGTTCTTTAGAATATGACATTGTAAAGTCTTTCAACGTTTTCTTAAGGAACTTTGTTCTTTGACATTTCAATGATTTTCTTCTGCATTTGTTGATGAACCCCATATCGTCTGCCTACCTTTGGTTGAACAAGCAGACCTCGGAGTAAGCTTGAACACACTCACCTTAGTTCAGTGACTGCAAGAGTTCTACTTTTGCTCATTGTCATGTCAGTTCCCTTTTATTCAGTTGAATGACGACAGGATTCAGTAGATATCCTTTATGCCAGTGTATAAATGTTATTTTTTGGGTGGATGTGAAGTCAGTTTTATATGAAAAACAACTAAATAAATGTAGGCTGTACAGACTCCAAAGGGTTCATCTCGAAATCATAGTGAACAGGCAGTTTCCTGTTTCCAGACAGTTTAACTGCAAATCAGCTGAAGCCATGCTGGTGTTGACACTGCAATCAAGGGCCTATTCTCAACACATGTTCTTGTTTGTGCTTGTGCTCTCATGGACATGTGAGATGTCATCAGTTGGAACCCAAGTAATGTTCCAGTTTAAAGTCTGCATGTAGAAAATTCAGTTGAAATCCCCGGATGTGTTTATGCTCAGCTTTTTTCATTGCGGATGCATCCAGCAGAGACTCAGGCCAATGTTTTAAAATTGCATGCTTGAGCATTTACACTTAATATTTTAATGATTTGTCACAATGACAATTCTGTACAAAGCAAGTACAGGTATTCTAAATACTTGGATGATGCATTCGAAACCGTCAGAAAATTGAGAGTGGAGCACTGGACACATCATTCCCCTAAATGGTCACCATGTTATTGGTGTAACCGAAGGGGTGGGACACTGACATGGTACGTGTTTGTTTAAACAGGGACAGCTGGCTGTGTTCGGCTCTAGCGTTGGCGCAGCCATAAGCTCTGATAAATCAGGGAAGATAGAAAAACCAAACAAAGAAAACTTTTTTTTTTTTTTTATTTGGAATTTGGGATTGATGAAAAAGAAAAATCTTGGAGATAAAATGGGGATAATTCTGTTAAAGCAGCCAAAGAGGAAAGTTAAATACCGGGCCAGCTCTCATTCACAGATGCATGTAAATGTATAGTGGGCCTCATTCATGAAATGTTCATAAATCTGTGTGTGGATTTGCACATAAATCACCTATTTTCCAGAAACCTTCACCGGATTCACTGCAACACTGCATGAAACTCCGATTTGATCATAACAACATGTGTACTTTTATAAATCAAAGCGGATCGCTGCCAGCTTGTGATTGACTGGCGATCATAAAGAAAATAGAGGAAAAGAGCGAGAAAAGAAATTGCACATGCAATCATAGAGGGAATTTTACTGCAATGAAGCAAAAAAGTAAAATAGCCGCGGGCCTGAAAAGAGTGAACTAAACCAGGTAATACCGCATCTTCTGCCCAACCAAATATTCAAAAGGTGAACTGAAAATGATTTGATATGAAGTTAGATGCAGAGAGAAAAAATGCATTTCCCCAAAATTGTGTGCTGCAGACAATAGCATTGTCTGTTAATTGAGGTAGCTCTTCATCTGGACTGGTACTGTACCTGATGAAGACTGAGATCACTCCACAGGTGTCAACAACAAAGTCTGAAAGTAAGCTCATACTTGTTACAGTTTGTGTAGTATATGTGTATTGCGGCAGCAAGGGGATGTATCAATTTTGACACATATTTGAAGAAACGATGGGGAGGAACAGTTATAGCCTGTCAATGTCGTTCACGGCCTAGTGTGCGTTGTACTGTACCGCGTGCTTAGGTGCTCTCTTGAAAGACTGCCACCTGGAACATATGTAGACTTGAGATGCCAGAAGAAGATGCCAAAATGCATTTTCCATCAAAAAGCAGCAGTAAGGGCAGAGGCGAAAACTCACAACTGGACTTTGAAATACTAGATATTCTCATGTGAGAATGTAACTGTGGTTGATTTATAAATTATTTTAAACTTTACTTTAAACTTTACCACACCCTGGGTGGGGTTGGCGAAAGGGCTTTTCTGTGTGGAGTTTGCGAGTTCTCCCCGTGTTCCCTTGGGTAGCAATGTGAGCTACCCTCACAAAAACATGCACACAGTCCTGGGCTATACATGCCCCCTCTGGCCGGCCGGGGCACCAGGTGGGGTGGGGAGGATCTGGCCGGAATAACGTGATCCTTCCACGCGCTACGTCCGGCCAGAGAGGCCCCACCCTGTCTGGTGAAAAGAAGCGGTCCGTCACTCCTCAGGAGAAGAAGGAGACCTGAGCTCAGTGTAGGACCCTCCCTGGGTTGGCAGAGGGAGCAATGCCCAGGGGCCTCATCTATAAAGCTTGCTTGCGCAGAAAAAGCGCCTGAAAGTTGCGGAAGCCGCCATCTACGCAAAGCCTCGGATCTAAAAAGTAAAAACTAACCGAAAAATCTGCTTATCTTTACGGCAACCGAGACCCTCCCGTAAGAATTTACTTAAGACACGGGGAACTGGCGACGCGGGTTTGAGGTGGTGAAATGAAGCCAGATTCATGTCATACTCTTAATAATGTCATCACATATCACAACATATATCAGACTTATAATAAAATAGTGCTGATCGTGTCCCTCTGTGTGTGAAGCGTCAGTCAGGACTCTGGTGCTGCTGGAGCTGCAGCCGCGGTGACACGCCGGGAACATCCTCACACCCACCGCTTTAGGACAGAACAAATGAGGGGCTTCGTAGAGCGTTTAGGGGCTCCACGGAGCCCCTCATTTCTTCCCTAAAGGGACACAGATTTTTGTATATATATAATGAGTTTTACGCGCGAGTGAAACCTTTAGGTGCGGGTGTAAGCCTAAATTATGGTTCCGCGTTAAAACGACGCAGAGCCTACGGCGTAGGGTACGCGGCGACACGGTGAAGCGGGGGCTGCCGGGCCATTCTCGTATCATCTTCGCACAGGGTGTGATTTGCAGTTAATGGCTGATCCTACCGTTAGTTTTTAAACTATAAACAGTGGGGGGGACAAAAACATGATTTTGAAAAGACGGGGGGACATGCCCCCCCCTGTTGCGCCGGGGCACTCACGGCGTTCCGCGCAGCAACGGCGTGCTGCCACTCACTTGCTGTATTTTATACTATTTATTTTTCTACTTTTACTGTGACCACAAAATAATGTCGTTTTCCTGTCCTCCACCTCATCCACAACATCTCGATCTCATATCTCAGTGAAATTCAGTGGCACAGTGGCTGGGGATACTTCTCATTCATTCTGAAGCCAAACAGGCTGCAGGAAGCCGCTGCGCATGCTCAGCAGGCTCATTCATATGCAAAAACATACCATTTTTGGTATGACGTGGGCGTGTAGAGGGCGGGATATGAGGCGGATTCAACTGCGCAACCTTCCAGCTGGACTGTGATTTATAAAGAGAACCTTACGTGCAAGTGTGCGTGCACGCGGTTTTATAGATCCGGATTTTTTTTTGCGCCCGCCATTTTCGGCTTTTGGGTGTACGTGCACTTTTAGTATGAATTCTACGCACTCCATTTTAAATGAGGCCCCAGGACTGTTACTTAGGTATGAGCACTGGGTGATGAAATGGGTAAAAAATCGGGATAAAAAAATAATTAAAAAAAAAAACTTTACTTTAAAGTTTCTGAACATGTTTTGGGCCTGAAGCAGGAAAGCAACAGTACCTTATATCATCAAATACATTAAAGCTTCAATAATAGAAAGACCAAACGGCATCTTCTCGTCCCCTGAAGTTTGTCTTCACCAAAAATAAACTGCCAAGTATGCAAGTTAAAATTCAGAGCACTCGGTATTGAGGAACGGCCATGATCAACTCACCTGTGGGTTAAACTCAGAATATTCTGGGTTTGGTAAAACTTTGGTGAACTGCAGCTAATTTTGCCACGGTAACCACGTTAACTGTTCCCTCTTTTATTTCACATCTTTCAGACGAGACCCTCAGCGAGCGGGCTTGTGAAGATGTGTTAAGCCTGCAGACAGATTCCGTGTTGTACAGTTTACCATCTGCATGCAGCCAGGAATTTTCTTCCCCTCTGAGGTCGAGAGACAGATGTTCTCCTTTGATGTGCTCTAGAATCAACATCTGATGCGTGATCTTCCTCCCTCTGTGTGACCTCTTCATTCTGTTGGGGTCCTGAGGTAATGTTCCCAAGGCTGTCCAGCCTCATCCTGACATGGTGTCTTGACAGAATCATAAAGTAGAGTGATTTATCAGGCCCCGGTAATGTTGGAGTAATGATTGTTGCCTGAAGCCTGCGGTAACTCAACTGTATGTGTGCGGTAGGAGAACGCAAGCAGTGAGTCCAGACACTTCTCAGTCTCTTCAAAGATTTGCACGTTTTGTTATGTTTCACACTCCTCTTCAAATGGATCCAGAGTTTGTTTGTGTTTTTTTTTCCTCATTAAATTAATTTGTGAAAAATAAAGACTAATGTGAGTCTTGCAATTGCATTCAAGTCCATGTTAATCTAACGCTTTTGGAACTTTGAGCAGATTGGTGCCCACTGTAATCAAAAGCATTAGATAAATAACACTAATAACTCTATATGGAGTTCCAAAAGTAAATGGTTCTTTATCATGTTGAAGTGTTGAAAGTAGTCTGAGTGGAAAACAAAAAGAAAACCATGAGATGAGTGTGAAACATAGCAAATGGTCTGGAAACCTCTTCTACTATCAGAAAGTATCCCAACTAATGATTTCAGGATATTATGCTACACTTTACATAAACATAAGTGGGCTACTTTAGGGTTTAGAGTTAATTTATTTGTCTGTGCCTTCGAGCAATACGGCGATATGGCAATATTTAAAATGTCCCTTGCAAACATAAATCTACACCGTGTGTAAATAATTACCATAAAATATGTCTTGTCTCCAGTCAGCGGCTAAAGATAATCAACTGGATTTTTAATGTGTGTTTGTTTAGCATTGTATTCCCGAAAAGCTGCCTTTGGAATGCTAACAATATGTCAGAACTTCCTAAATATCCAGTTCATAAAATAGGATGTGTCACAGCTCATCGCTCCGCCATCAGCAGGCCAAAAGGATCAAAACCTTGACTGCTAATGAGCACCAACTCTGCCCCGCACTCACCACTCAAAGCCGTCGCACAGGAAAACGACGGCCTTTGAATTTTAACCATGTCCTGTGTCACTGTACTGCATATTTCAAAGTAAAGCCTGCTTTTATCCTGAATGGCTTTGACTGGAACTCAAAACAGATGGAAGGAAATTGGAGATAAATTCAACCGGAGTTCATGCTAAAACAGAACCTCTCAGTGGTATGAGATGTGACCGTGACCATGTCATTTCTGTGTGATACGTGAGTGCATGTGCAACGATACTCTGAAGCCATTCATATACATAACCTTTTACTTTTCTTTCTGAAGTACGTCATTTGGTTAAAGGACAATGCTATTATTTAATCAAGTTGTATCTCATTTATTTATCATCTTTTTTTCTGGTAACCAGTGACTTTTGAAACTTTATTTCTTAATTGTATGTTTATTTGGATACTGTTCTGCCTGGAGGATTTCTATCGGCACATCTTAACATTTCTTATGACGAGTACCATGACGATGGAAAGCTGATGAAAGATGTCAAATGCAAACAAATTGAAGAGAAGAGGTCAAGGATGTAGAACAGAAGAAAAACTAGGGGTTGGAGTTGATGAGCTTGAAGTGCTGACAGGAGATGTGTCTGCAGGATTTCAGGTGATACAGGTGGATATAAGACTTCAGACAGACCAACAGAAGTGAAGTGGGAGTGCTTGCAGTTCTTGTTAATAACACATGATGTACATGTAATCGTGGACATGTTGATGTGAAAGAGTACCTCTGCAACCCACGTGTTGAACTGTTGGCTGTAAGTTTCCATTAGTCTACTGAGAGTTCACCTGGTCTACCTGCTGACGCTACATGTGACATGTTGCCAGGCGACAAACAAAAAAACTCCAATTGATGCCTTTATGAATATCAACGATCCAACAGTTTCTTCCCTCGTATTTATTTTAATTTAACTTGACTTCAACTTGAGTAAATTACATTTACATTCTTCTATGATGTCATTACTAATTTTCAGTGCAATAATATAATTTCCTTTTGGGGGGTGGATAAAGCATAATTCAACTCAATTCAATTCAAATTAATTTTGGGAGTAAAGATGTGGAATTGAGTGAGATACATTTTAAATCATCTTACAATAAGCCCATTTAACCAGGTTCTTTCTTCTCTTCTGTTTCCTCACGCTTGCTCAGGATGGGGAATTGCACCAAAGTGAAGATTCACTGCATTTATTTGAGTTCTTTAGTTTGACTATTTTTTTTTATGAAATGGCATTACATGGGATTTGAATTTTCAAGTCAGTTGGAATGAATTGGATTCTGCAAAAATTATAATGAATTGCACTAAATTGGAATACTGTATCATTTTGATTGGATTGGATTGTATTATATTTAACCTTGAGTGCTTTCTTTGTTGTGAAGTGGAGCTATACAAGTAAATTGTATTGAAATGTATTAGGGAACATGCATAACATTTTAAACATACAGTTGTGATTCTTTCTTAATATACATTTTATTTTCAATATATATACCACTTGCTTTATTCACTAATAACCTATTGACAGTACTATAATGGAATATTTATTTATTCATTTTTTATTTAAAAAAGATAGCAACTGAATGTTTTACTGTTTATGGAACCAAAATATGCCAGAGGACTGATTGAAAAAAATGAATAAATAAAATGTTTGCAGTTTACCAAATGCTTTCTGAAAATACATTAAGTTTTGGTCAACAGACCAACCAACAAAACAATAATCGATCACCTGAAAGAATATAACAAGTTATGTATAAATAAAATAATATGGACATAAAAAGTTAAAAGTCTACATTCTCTCACAAAATTGAAGTTTCTTAAATATTAAAGCTGATTAAAACCAGATAAAAGTCAGCTGTTGCCGTAGTATTTGATGAGATGTCAATGATGTATTCTGTGATGCAAGGAGTTGCAAAAGAAACGAGGGAAGCGAGGCGACCAAGAGGCCAAGAGGAGCACTGAAGAACCCACATGATTTTCTGGCAGGTCACCACTTCCATGTGACTCCCAGCTTCTGTGGGCTGTAGAGTAAGGTGTAAAGATAGAAGCTATTCCTTTCAAAATGAAAAGAATATACAAGATTATCAGCCAAAAATGTATTTAGTCACTCCAGCCACATAGGAAAATGTGTTATGGGTAAAGGTTGGACTTTCTGGGCTTGATTATATGAGGAATGCTGACAGTAATGCACGGCAGGGGTAGCATTATGGTTTGGGGATGCATCTTTTCAGCTTGGCCAGGGGCACTTGTTGGTACAGATGGGAGTGGGGGGTTGTAGCTCCAAATACCAAAGGTCCTGCTCTTCCTCACAAAGGAAGAGCCAAATTTCAACAGGACAATGACCCGAAGCACATATCAAAATCAACCTAGACTTGGCTTCAGAAAAGGAAACTCAAATTCCTGGAATGGCCCGGTCCAAATCCAGACCTTAATTCCATTAAAATCCTGTGGAAAGAACTAAAATGACCCATTCACAGGAGATTTTGTTGCAGTTTGAAGGAATTAATAATTTTTTTTTGTTGTTGTTTTGCAAAGAACAGTGAGATACAAATCCAAAAGGTGCTTCCACAAAGTATTATTTAGCAGAAATGTATATTTTCTTTTATTTAAAATGTTCTAAATAAATGTAGATTTCTTTCCTCTCTGGGTTTCTGCCTATTGGATATTGCTGTAAAGATCAAACAAGTCCTACAGTGATGTTGCTGTAAATTATGTCTTTATATTTCATCAAAGCTGCAGTTTCAGATGGGTGTGTGTACACTTTTTCCACTGTGCATTGTTAATTCAAAATATCATTATAATGAGTGACATTCAGCTTCTCTTATACTTTCTAACCACCACAGGCGGACTCTTCAAGACAGACAATAGTTTTGCATCAGATCAAATAAAATCATACCGCAATTATGAATTTTGTACAAGAAAACTCAACAAAGCATTAACCGAGGTGGCGCAGGAGTCAAAGTTAAACAGTTGTCAGAACAGGTCAAATTTTTCTTGGCAGCTTCTAGCCCTCTCTCTGGCGATGTGCCAAGAGGTAACACCCTCAGAGAGAGGAAAGGTTTCAAAGCAAGATCTTATTATGAAGCAAACAAGCCGAAAATTGGCCCAGAACTGAAATAGACAGTGCATGCTACAGCAGAGATAACATCAAGATGTCACGGATACGCATATTAACAGACACCTGCACTAGGCAGAGGGCACAGATCCCTTCCAGCCAGTTAAAAGGACGGCAGAGTAATCAAGAAATCGCTCCAAAATAATTTTATCATTATCTATGTGGAAAAAAAAAAGTATCTCTGGCTTTGATGTTGCACTGAAGTTCCGTCTTGATTAACATTGGAGATTCAACAAGATCTGGTAAAAAGCACAAAACAAAAATGCTGCTGGCGAGTGTCTTCGTAACATCTTGGAGTTGGATTAGATGGAGGTATCCAGGATATTTCTGACAGTGCTTTTCTTACTGGAATAAATCCTCTATTTTCTAGTTGTACTGCATCTGGGAGCCAGCTGTAGCTCTCTATATACACGCTGCAGGAGTGTTTAAATCTGATTGGGGTCACTGGGAGGTCTGTCTCATTTAATATTCAGCTGATACAGGCCCAACAGGCAGTGCTTGTAATATTAGAGAATTTGGTTTTGAAGAGCGGCATGCTCTCAAATGACAAAGAACACATAAGGAGATCTGCAGGCACTGAAACGTCAGAAGGGTTGCCGCAAAATCACAAAGAGCTGACATCTCATCAGCGACAATCACTTGAAAAGAACAAAGCATAACCTGTTTTAGTTTGAGTTTTTACAGTATAACAAAAATCATCTGGTCTGTAGCAGAGCAGACATGAATAGACAATGAATACACACAAAACGCCTTTTCCTGTGCAAGAACTGGTCAGATATGCAGCAAGAGAGCTTACACAAAATGAAAATAAAAGTCTCTTTCACTGAATAATATGATAAGGATTCTTTTTTTATACAGTTTTTATCCTTCTACCAATGTGTTCATTTCCTCTCCCCTTTACATTTCAAGACCATCTCTATCTGGTCTCTCTTACTTTGTCTCCAGGATATCTAACCTTGGCTATTACTATAGTGATTTTGATTTGATTTGATTTATTTTATTTTTGTAAAAAAAAAAAAACACTTCGTGAGAAGTTTTAGAAAACATAACAACAAAACAAAGAATTTCATCCTTTAAAACTTGCTATCTTGATTTACATGTGCCAAAAAAGGAGTACGAAGAAGTGTAAACTTATTTAGTCCTACCCCCATTCACTAATCATTTAACCTGTATTTATAAATATTCACACACTATTATTATATACTGTAATTATACTCACACACATACTTATACATACATACATACATACAAGTTGAATATTTCTATATATTTATATAAATATGCTTATTTACACTATACTGTATCTGCTCTATATCTATGTATATATCTACTTACACACATAATCACACCACACATATATATATATATATATATATATATATATATATATATATATATATATATATATATATATATATATATATACATACCTATCTATACACATGCATACATACACATATAATTTGCTGCCCATTTCTGTACATAAATATACACAGATCTACCCATTCACCCAATAGTGCTATCTGCAGGCTCCTAAAGGCCGTTAAACCCCTTCCTCTTTGTACCTTGTGAAAATCATGTTTTTATATTTGTTTTTAAACTGGTTAATGTTTGGACATTGTTTTAATTCTGAATCAATTCTGTTCCATAGTTTAACTCCACTGACTGATATAGAAAATCTTTTCATTGTTGTTCGTGTTCTAGTTCTACGAGTCTTAAAATTTAGAGTACCCCTTAAATTATACTTCCCCTCTCTGTCATAAAACATTTCCTGCAAGTGAGATGGTAATGAGTTGTTCCTAGCTTTATACATGAATTGTGCGGTTTGGAATTCTACTATGTCAAAATTTTTTATTATTTTAGAATTGAAGAATAGCCTTATGAATTATCCTTATGGCTCTTTTCTGCAGTATGAATAGTGGTTGCAGTGAACTTTTATACGTATTTCCCCAAACCTCTAAACAGTAACTCAGATAAGGCAAAACTAGGGAACAGAACAGAATGCGGAGTGATTTGCTATCCAGGAATTGCTTTGCTCTGGCCAGAACTGAGATGCCTCTAGATACTTTGTTGTGGATGTGTTTAATATGAGATTTCCAGCAAATCTTGTCGTCTATAATTACCCCAAGAAATTTAGTTTCATGTACTCTTTCAATGTTTACAGTGTAAACATTGAAATTGAGGGTGTAAACTTTACACCCTCAATTTGTACCTGTGCTTGATTCTTTTTATTGTTTCCAAATACCATCATTTTTGTTTTGTTTAAGTTTAATGATAACTTGTTATTGTCAAACCATTTTTTATCCATCCATCCATTATCTATACTCGCTTTATCCTTTGCAGGGTCACGGGGGTCTGCTGGAGCCTATCCCAGCTATTTTCAGGTGGGAGGCAGGGGTTACTCCCTGGACAGGTCGCCAGTCCATCGCAGACAATTTTTTAATTTTGTCAAATTCTGAGGTAATATTGTCCAAAGGTTGCTGTAAATTCTCACCAGAATAAAATATGTTTGTGTCATCGGCAAATAGTATGAATTTCAGTATTTGTGATACTTTACATATGTCATTGAGATGATAAACAGTTTAGGACCCAACACTGACCCCTGGGGGACTCCACACTAAATGTCCAAACATTGTGACTGATTTTCTCCCATCTTCACAAATTGTTTCCTGTTCTTTAAGTAGCTTCTGACCCACTGTAATGCACACCCCCTTTTCCCATATAGTTCCAATTTATTGAATAATATGTCATGATTTATTGTATCTAAAGCTTTTTTTAGATCAATGAATAAACCAACTGCGTATTCTTTTCATCTTTCTGTCAGTCTGCCCCAGGGCAGCTGTGGCTACCATTTGTAGCTTACCACCACCAGAGAGAATGTGTATGGATGAATAATTATTTCTGTAAAGCGCTCTGGGTGCCTAGAAGGGCGCTATATAAATCCAAGTCATTATTATTATCTATGGAATTTGTGGTTACTTCAATGAGTTCAGTTAACGCTTGTGCTTGTTCAGGTTTTTCGGAATCCATACTGACTGTCAGATAGTAAATTGTGTATCTATGTATCTATGAAATTGTCTAATCTGTTATTAAATAGTTTTTCCAAAATTTTTGAGAATTGTGGGAGAAGAGAGACAGGTCTGTAATTTGTGAAGTGGTGTTTGTCTCCAGTTTTATACAACGGCACAACTTTAGCTATTTTCATGCCATTGGGGAATTGACCAGTTTGTAATGATAAGTTGCGTTAGAGGTTTGGAGATCCCGTCAACAACCTTTTTTACAATTTTCATGTCTATTTCCTTATAGTCAGTTGATGTTTTGTTTTTGCATTTATTCACACTTCATTCAGTGTGCTCATTTGTAATGTTATCTATCCATGTCACTCCCCAAAAAGTCTTCAGCTCTGCCACCTCCACCTCTGCATCGTCTCTTGGTCAATGCTGCCGTCTCCAAGCTTATAAAAGTGCTGGTTTCACTGCCTCACTGCTGCTACTCTTCTATCCCAGATAACTCTAGGTACTATTCCTCATCTGCACTCTCTTCTTCACATCTTTTCCACTCTCCAAAATGCTCTGAACAGCATTGAAATAATTATGAACATAATTACTTCAATGCCTACATCTTCTTCAGGTCCACACGTAGTGTCCTCACTGTTCCACCTGCTTCCCTTTTATTCACACACATGTATTCTGTCTTGCTTCAACTGACCTTCATTCCCCCTGTCTCTAGCGCATATCAACACCTCTCCAGGTTTTTATTTTCCCACCTGCCCACTACTCTCGTATCATCTGAAAAATATCATAGTCCACGAACTCTTGTCTGGCGTCATCTGTTAATCGATCAGTCAACACGATGGAAACAAGAAGCAGCTCAGGCGTGATCCCTGATGCAAGTCTGACTTGCACGTGAAATCCATCTGTTACGCCTACTTCACACCTCACTGCTGTCATGCTCCCATGTGTTATGGCCATCCATTAGGACGGATGCTGAGGGGGTGTTTGAAGACATTTGGAAGAGAATAAATGTTAAGAGATTTGCTGGATTTTTCCACACCAGATGATAGTTTATATTCATCCCACTTTTAGCTTTTGGCTGTTTAAAGAGTCCTGATCATCAACATGCAATGACGCAATGCATAACCCAATGCACACCAATTAGCTAACACCTTATGACCATCTGTTTAATGTTGAGCAGGTTCTCTTTGTACTGTAAGTTATCTGAGAGGTCAGTGTGCATATAAAGAACATCTAATGGAGTGTCTGGTGCCAGGGACGTTAGCAATCGATTATCTTAGAGGATTTGGATCATTTCCCTCAGATGCCAGAAGTTTGGAAACCAAATGAACACCAAAAACTTTTTGCCGTGTTCTTTGAACACAAGATTGTTGAGGGGCCCGGGGGAATCAAGTTGTATTGCGTAATTGGTCTCCAACAGATTTTTGGGAAGTGGCAGGTGCACAAATAACGTTCATGTATGTTCTTGGATGGAAGTTTCCCAGCTGATTACTGTAACGAGATGAGCAGAGTGTGCACGTGGCACCTGTTAGTGGTCATAATGTTATAGCTGACCAGTTTATTCAGGCTATCTATTTAGCCACTGCTGATGATTGGATAGCATCAATGTTGGTGATCACTCAACCATCCTGCTGCCTTTAACATGTATTTAGGAAAAGAAATATGACACGCAGAAGCAGTTTGTAAGAAAAAAAATGAAGTGTAACTCATGATACAGCAAATTGTAGAATAAACTTGAGCAGCAACAACTAAGTTTTGTGTATGATATGAGGCTTGCAAGTTTCATGAATTTATTTAGGTTTTTTGGGGCATTGTTTATCTTTTGCATTTCAATCAAATTGAGGTCAGTGCTTTTTTCAAAATCTTGATTCTTGTTTTTTCAACCATCCTGCTGCCAATTTGTTGATGCGCTTAGGGTCAATGTTCTGTTGTATGACCCAGTCAGCCAAGCCTTTGCTGTTGGACAAACGCAAAGGAATTCATAGTTGACTCAATTACTCCAAGGTGTCCATGTACTATGGCTGCAAAACAAGCCCAAATCATGCTTTTTTATTTTCAAATGCTGGTTATATCTCCTAAAGATGCCACTTTCGCAAGTCAAATGGTTTGTTCAGATGAAACCTTTAAATCTAAGCCACACTACCATATTCTCAGCGATAAAAGGCGTTCCCCTGGCAACCGTTCCTAATAATCAACAATGTTCATGATCAACATGCTTTCTGAGGCCTGCAGAGTCTGAAATGTACCTCTTGGGTTTTTCTCGCAATATTTTTGATCGCCTCATAATCGACCGCGGCATGAACTTCCCGGATCACCCGGGGAAGGTTAAGCAAGTTACTTGAATGTTTCCCACTTGTGAATAATAAAACACACCTGCATTCTCCAGACCAGCAAACAGCCAAAACTTCTGTCTCTATAGAGGTGGTTATGTTTGGTGATAAACTTCAATTGCAGCAAGTGCATTTAGCGGCACCTGGTCACATGCGAGTGGTAAGAGCATACTTGTTTTTCACACTCTTGATGACTTGAGTTTTTTGGCAGACCGATGAATGTGGTGGCATTAACTAAATTCTAAGGCGCGTTAAGGCTCAGAGGATTCTTTATTATGTCTTGATACATAAAAACAAGGACTTGGAAAAAGGAAAAGGAAAATTGTTTTTAGCTAAAAATGGTTTATTGGACAAGGATGATTAAAAATCTGATCCCTTGGTAGCCCCCAACTATCTGATTATGGAGCCCAACTTGAAAAACACAAACAACACATGGAAAATATTAGATTCCCGAGGGAGGAAAAAAAAACAAAAAAAAACGATGAAGAACAACATACAAAGATGTTAAAGCACAACAATTACATGCAAAACATGGTTAAAACGAGAGATGTGGCAATGTTAGGACAGAATAAATAGACCAAGTAATAATAAAAAAAGAAAGTTTTTATCATTAAGTTTATGTAAAGTTATGATTGCATCTCAACCGTTTGTTTTTTTACTACTGACCCATTTCAGTGTAACAATACAACAAGTGTGTGTTCTAATTCAGACAAGATGTGAATTGACTCTGAAGACCAAGGCACTCAACTTTTACTTTAAATACTTGTGCACACCAAACATTTGGTAACTTTCACCACCACTTGCACATATTCGGTACAAAAAAAAAAAAAAGTTTGTTCGGGCATTGTAAACTCTAGTAAGAGCAGTAACTTCTTAAATTTGGACATCACAAATACTCAACATCCATTCCTGAATATTCAAGTACCGGTCAACAGTACTTGCCACGCACATCATGAGCATGAGCCTTCTTGGTCTTTAGATTTTTACACCATACTTTTTCCCACCCAGTCATCAGAATATGTAGTTTTAAAGTCAGTGAGAAACACAAACATCTACTTTTATAAATACAAAGTATTAGGTATTCTGATTTCTCCTAAAATATTTCAGTATAGGTTTAGTTAAATGAAATACATAATGCTAAAACACAAGTGTGAAAAGACTAAAAGCAACTGGGACCAGTCTCATAACGGACAGTTTGGCATAAAAGTGACACAGAAAGAAGCCGGAGTGAGGTTTTTGATAGAGGTGCGTGGTCCCCAACATCGTGATGCTGGACATCAGCAGAAACCACTGTGCCCTCATCTCTTTTCTTTTCCCCCCCATCTGTGACTCCACCTTTAGGCTTTTTCCAGTGACTTATAGTATTCTTTCAACACAGCCCAGGCCTTCAGAGCCATGAAGCCGTCAGGGGGGTTCTCTCCCTCGCGAGCCATCTTGCGCATCCGAGTGCCTGAGATAAAATCGTAATCTTGATGGCTGCAATTTAGAAGAAAAAAAAAGGCAAAGAATTAATCATTTTGAAGTTGTTGTTTTTTTTAACTGACACAAAGTATTAACAGCTAAGACAATATGAGGTGATTACAGAGAGGATCAATGTGAAGACTATTTATTGTTTCTGCACATAGCACCAGATATGTCGTCTATAAACAAAAGAAAAGTTCAGACGGGGTCTTCTGAGCTAGAATCAGACATGTTTTATGTCCAAAAGCAGAAACGTATCAATATCAGTAAAGTGTGTAAGTGTTACATTAGAACTTAGTTGAAAAAAGGCATTTTTATGTCAAATTATTTCCATGAACACTCACGGAGGTAAAGTGTTCTGATTGTATTCCTCAAACTTTTATTTACTTTTTAATCTTTTAAACATTCTGGCATCTTCTCTTCACTCTCCTTTAACTAAATTTGACCTAATAACTGTACATCAAGGTAAATAAACATAGAGAAGGTACATTTCTTTCAATCAAAGGACTCAAATTTCTAATAATTGCATGAAAATACACATCATGTGGCTATTAAATAATACATATTTGCAAGCTTCCTCAGTGCAAGTTAAAACATCACCGTGCAAATCATTCCAGCACTAAACTGGAAACAATTTAATCTGGTCTGAGGCATCACACTTTAGAGAAACGTGTTGTGATTCAGATTGTCATCCATTCCCAGTGAAGTCCGGTGAGGCCGGCAGGCTTCAAGGACAGGGGTGCCATAGATCTGCAGGAAAACTAGACTGAAATCTTTGACAATATCGCAGTCTTTGCTCCTCAGTGGAACTTTCTTCTTGGCATCGGTTTTACAAGTGATACATGAAACCAAATAACAAACAAAGAATTAAAGCTGCAAGCAGCGATGAACGGGCCCTCGCACTCACGGCCACCGCCCCCCATAAGCATATCAGAAATGACACCACCCACGACTTCCTATGTTAAACCATTCAAAAGTTATGGCAGAAAATAGGGACTATGAAATATCGACCAATCAGAAAGAGGGGTGGGGCTAATTTGCACCAATTATGGTCAAGGACTCAATACAGAGTCTGATGACACCACCCACGAGTCTTAATGTCAAACCATTCAAAAGTTATGGCAGAGAAAAGTTTTCTAGGGGGCGCTGTTGAGCCATCTTGCCACGCCCATTAATGCAAACCATGAAATATCAAATTTATCACCAGGCCTGGCTTGCGTGCAACATTTGGTGACTTTTGGGGAACTATCAAATATGGACCAATCAGATGAAGGGGGGGCACGCGTTTTGGCGTCTAGCGTCGCCATGGTAACACTTTTGAAAGAGAAAAGTAATGCGCGTCGTCGCAGGATCGAGACGCATATTTTGATGTATAACACACCTGGGTGCACGTTACGGTTCGGGCCGTATTAACTGCCGAAGGAATGGCATAAATTGCGCCAAAATTACGCGATTAATTCAAAATGTTCAAAATGGCCGACTTCCTGTTCGGTTTCGGCCATGGCGCCAAGAGACTTTTCTTTAAGTTGCGCCATGATACAGGTGTATACCGATTTTCGTGCATGTACGTCAAACCCTATTGTGGGGCTTGAGGCACAAAATTTTTGTGCGGAAAGTGAGGAAAAGCCTTTGAGTGTCGCCGCTGGGATTTTTTTTCTGTTTTCTTTTTATCCCCGATTTTTTCCCCATTTTCATCACCCAGTGTTCCTACCTAAGTCAGTCCTGGCCATTGCTCCCCTCTACCAGCCCCAGGAGGGCCCTGCCCTGAGCTCATGTCTCCTCCTTAACCTGAGGAGTGAGCAGGCTGCTTCTTTTCACTAGATAGGGTGGGGCTTCTCTGGCCGGACGTAGCGCGTGGAAGGATCACGTTATTCCGGCCGGATCCTCCCAACCCCATCTGGCGCCCCGGCTGGCCAGAGGGGGCATGTATAGCCCAGGACTGTTGCATGTTTTTGTGAGAGTAGCTCACACTAGCTACCCAAGGGAACACGGGGAGAACATGCAAACTCCACACAGAAAGGCCCTTTCACCAACCCCACCCGATTTTTTTCTAATAAACATTCCAAGTATACTGCTAGTATAGTTAGTGGATCAAGACATGAGACTTATTATTTCACATATTTACTATTAATTATTAGGGCCCGAGCACTTACAGTGCGAAGGCCCTATTGTATCTGTAGGAATTTTCCTTATTTATTTTTTTTTCCTTTTTATTTTTCCGATGAAAGGAGGGCCTTTTTGCCCCCCTAAACGTGCCCCAAAAGTCACCAAATTTTGCATGCAAGCCAGGCCTGGCGAAAAATTTGATATTTCATGGTTTGTATTAATGGGCGTGGCAAAATGGCTCAACAGCGCTCCCTAGAAAACTTTGTGCCTCAAGCCCCACAATACGGTTTGACGTACATGCACGAAAATCAGTACACACCTGTATCATGGCGCAACTTAAAGAAAAGTCTCTTGGCTCCATGGCTGAAACCGAACAGGAAGGTGGCCGTTTTGAATTAATCGTGTAATTTTGGCGAAATTTATGCCATTTCTTCGGCCGCTTTTTCGCCCGAACCGTAACGCGCACCCAGGTGTGTTATACATCAAAATGTGCGTCTCCATCCTGCGACAACGCGCATTACTTTTCTCAGTCAAAAGCGTTACCATGGCGACGCTAGACGCCAAAAAGCGCGCCCCCCCTTCATCTGATTGGTCCATATTTGATAGTTCCCCAAAAGTCACCAAATTTTGCACGCAAGCATTTGCATTAATGGGCGTGTTCTTCTGTTATCTTCTTTAATTAACTATATTGACAATTAGAGATAATGCTACACAATACAACCCTTTTGTAATGATCTGCCCTCTTGATCCCTAAAATGTGCCACTTCTTGCAGCGGTGTCACTGCTTTCACAGAAGATCTAGATGACACAAATCTAGAGCTTGTTTTTGGATGTTGCCAACAAATATGATTCATGGAAAACCCGGCTAATCGTCAGATTGGTCCTAACAGATCTGGCTTAATGCACCTATATTCGCACAACCTCACGGAGGCAGCTCTGTCGGACCTGGACGAAAAGCAAAGAAACTGCATGATTTTTGTTAGTCATCATGTGCAGCGTCCATAAACAGACTTTAATCATCAGCAGGTCTCTATAATTTTGAGAAACATCAAAGGTCATACTAATCCACAAAACCTTTTAACTATAAGAAAGAAAAACAGTTGCTGTTATTCTTGGCTCAGTATTTCACTGCAGATAGCAAAGAAGAAAGCAAGAAAATGGATGTCATGGGTCTCTTTCTGCAAACAAAACAAGCCTAATGAGAAATTAATTTTGAGAATATTATTTCTGTTTAGGCCGCTTTGCCTAATTGGCCTAAATGTGAGGTATGACTCTGGACTAAATCTACAAATACGCTTGTAGATTAAATGTGAGTGAGTGCTGACTGTAATCCTTCACTGTATCCTATTACCACAATAAATTGACTAAAGAACACAGGAGACAAAATGGGGCAAGCTTTAAAGAAGAAAAGAAAGAGTACTTACTTTTTAGGGTCATAAAAGTCCATTGCTCTTTTGGTCTTGTTGTAAGCAGCAACCTTGAAGGGTACGATCTCGAGGGTGATGAGGCCTGGGGCCATGGTGAGGACCTTGGCTCCATGAGTGGGCTCGTACAGGTCTTTTCCTGTGTCAGGGTGAGGCATGCCTGCGGGGTCTCGGCCAACGATATAGAAATTGGCCCCAGCCACCATACGTGCCCTGCAATGCCACTGTACCTGTGAGCAAGGAGCATAGAGAAAACTGAAATAACGCCGTCCATCCAGACTGGTCTTCGTGCAAGACTTTATAGTCATTTACTCAGTTGTGTGAGCCTGAATTAATAGATAAACAGTAAATGATAACACTGCTCATGTTTGCTAGGGTTTAATATAATTGGCAGTTATTTCTGATTAATTTGCTCTTTCACCCAGTTATTAGAAAAATACAAGTCAATGTGAAGAAATTAGCAGTCTGGACCTCTTTTACCAACGAGTGAGCCTATTCCAGTAGTGAGTCTTTTCCAGTATAAAGTGTTTCTGTTTTCTAAGTCATAGAAGGTGAAAGGATAAATACAGCAAAAATAGAACTTGTACAAGTCAGACTCTTAAAATATGACTCCTGATGAAAAATTAAACTGGTTCAGATTTTATCTTAAGTAAACAACCTCCACAAAAGTGCAGCCAGCTCCTGAGCACTTCTTTTCTCTGTTTCTCATTACCAGTAATTGTTAAGTCTACTCATTAATCCTTGGCAATTACTAATAATACCACCAATGAGGTTGTGCCCATTTCCTTTCTATTTTTCAGGTCTGTGAGTTTTAGAAGATTACAAATTGCTTTGGTCCTATGGTTTTATCGTGCTGCTATTGTTCTGTAAAATATGAATGTTTGAGAGCTTTATTTCATTTTATTATTTGGGGGGCATGCCATCCCAGTGTATGTTGTGTTTAAATGGATAAACAAAGGCAGAGCTATCATGTTAAAGCTGGGACTCTAATAAACTATTCAGAATTATAAACTTATTAAATTCACTGCCTGACATCTACCAGCCCACAATCTGTTTTCAATGATTTGGACCATAGCTTTCCCATTATCCTAAGTGAATAAATGCAAGATTCCCAACTGCACTCAGTCACATGGAGGTTTGCTGCATATGGCATAAAAACACTGAACAGAGCTCCTCAAGACAACTGTAAATCCCCTTTCCTTGTCATTTTTCACTCTCAGAAATGTGCAAATTATCTAACAGTCGACTTCCTTAAATGTCACATGCTGTTGCAGCCAGATGTCGGTTCTGTCACTTCTGAGGGAAACATGATGCCTGTTGTGAGAAAACTCAAACGTGCAACTACAGATACAACCTTCCTGGTCGGCGTTACCTCAGTTGGCCCAGCATACATCATAGGTGAGGGGAAAATGGCAACAATAGTGGAGGCTGGGTCTAGTACGCCTTCTTCCAGCACAGCAGCATGTTGCTTCATTCTCCACGGAAGCGGCACGTCGTCGTCTTTGGTCCAACCTCCCAGAGGGTGGAGCAGCAGAACAGGCCGGCGGTAGCCTCGCTCGATGAGGCGTTTGTGGGTGTCCTGCATCAGAAGAGCATGGCCATTGTGGACAGGGTTACGGAGCTGGAAGGCGAACACAGCGTCTAAAAATGGAGGAAGGGGCAGAGAGATTTGTTCAAAAGCAACTAAAGACGCCAGCGCACAACTTCAAAAGAAAACAAAAAGACGTCAACGTAGTCAAAGACATCACAGCACAGCTTTTTCTTCCCACTGTGATCACTTAAAAGAAAATCTTGAATACCAAAGTTCTCCTCTGACATATTCTGGAATTTCATCACAGTTTAAATGCATTCCTTTCCATACCTGCATTCATTTCTTTAAACTTCTGTTTGAGCTCATTGGGTGTTAGTCGGTAATGGTCCAGCCCGTCATTCCAACAGATCCTGTCCAGAACCTGCAGGTCTCCACCAACCAGCCAATCCCCACTCTCCATCACCATCTGAAACAGAAGCCAAGATGATCATGACCGTCGTCATGATTAAACACACATCCAGACAGGAGGCAGTATGGCCCTCAAATACCAATTTTCAACCAACTTAAGACTGAGGCCCCGTTTACACGGAGCAAAAACGGTGGTGTTTTCATGCGTTTTGGCAGTTTGTTTACACGAAAACGAAGCTCAAAGTCACCAAAAACGATCATTTCTGAAAACTCCAGCCAAGGTGGAGATTTTCAAAAACTCAGTTTTCACGTTTGCTTGTAAACAGAGGGAAACGGACATTTAGTCTTCAGAACGTCACATTATGCGTCAGAAACGTCACCAGCATCATGTGCTCATGTGCTGTGTGACCTGTGTTTACAATTAGTTTGGCCACTGTCAATATTTTCTTGTATTTTACCCGTTTTATATTCTAAAGTCACACTTAAAAGTAACTCCACTTCTCTGTCACTCCAAACGAAAGACTCTCGTTCATCTTGGAATAACTGGAAGTTACACGTGTCACTTGTTGACATTTTTTTCCAGGATTCTGATTGGCTAGCATGACTTTATGCTTCTCGTTACACTGCCGCCTGTAGGTTTGGCTGCTCATAGCACCTTAACAGCGTATCTATGCAGGTTTGTGTAAATTATGCTATTTTTAAAAACGTAGAGGGGGAAATATCCGTTTTTGTAAATACCCGGCTACGTGTAAACGTGGCCTGATACTGTTGCTGGACTGGTTCTAGGGCCTGTTCACAGCTGGTTCTACATTGGAACCTTTTAAGAACTGGTTTGCTTTTCCATTAAATCTCTTTTAATTTTAATGAAATAAAAACAAACATCTGCAGAGAACTAGTGTTCACACAGGACACACATCAGTGTTCTCTCATAAAACCGTTGCTTTAATACTGTCAGTCTGCCGTTACGAAGGCTGTTTTAGGTTTGTAAATGCATACTATGAGGCCAACTGTCCAAATTTTAGCCAGCGTCTATGAATTCTGCTGCAAACAGGATTTATAGCGGCTGTTTTCAGTGAGATCCATAAACTCCAGCAGACGATATCAAAACTTTAACGATGAAGATGAAAAGACCGCAATTAAATTTTGTTCAAAACAACCACTGGGGGGGCTGGATAGCTCAGTGGGTTGAGCAGGGTCATCACCCTAGTGCAGGCAGCGCAGGTCCAACCCTGGCCTGACGCTGTTTCCTGCATGTCTTCCTCCCTCTCTCTATACTCACTTTCCTGTCCACCTATTTTGAATAAAGGCCACTAGTGGCAAAAAAAAAAGTTCATTTAATTAAAAAAAAAAAAACCCCCGCTGAGAATGCAACTTTATGCCCTCATTTCCAAATGCTCGTCTGCATTAATGAAACAGGATTCATAGCCAGGATTTTTTAATCAGGGTCCATAAATTCCAGCGGGCCATACTTACACACCCAGATGTGTGTATAAATCCCAAATGCAAACACTGTTTTCAAAACGCAGCTAAGAAAAGCTCCATCATGTGAGCAGCTGTCTGTGGCACTTGGGACACTCCATATTGACTGGTATTTACAAACACGGCTACAAACAGTATTTATTTCAAATGTTTGAGTGGGATCCATAAACACAACTCGAGTTGTTGTGAATACTATTTTCGAGGAACTTTCACAAACACCGACTGCTGATTTAAAAAAATTAAAAGTAGTTTTTCTGCTGCTGCCCCATGGTACAGGGAGACGGTTTCCTTTACGGACCACTGATGCTTGGTGTTTGTTAATTCCTTTTCATCATCTAAATAAATAAATATTTTTCTTGAAAATGTAGATGCATCCCAGCGTCACCTCAGACCTGAAAGGTAAATGCATACACCCATTTTGCATCAGCTGTGAACGGGTTAACTTCATTAACAGAGAAATGAGAGCAAAGACAAAAATAAAAGCTGCTTATATTCTCATGACCACATTTGAGAGAGAATTTCCCCTCATGAGAGTCATCAAACAATGTCCCTAAAGTACCCAGGAGCAGGCTACTTTTGTTTCAGGCAATATCTTTCGCCTGCCTCCTGCGGCACTTCTGAGACTGCAGCTAGAGTTACTGAAATCACTGGCCTGTACGCTTTTAATGTGATACAAAGTGACAAACTTACACATGGAAAAATCCATCCACGTCACTTGTTTCAGTGGCAGGTAATTAATCATGTGGACAATCTTTGATAGTCACACTTTCAAAACAGACCGAGTTCAGTTTAATCTGGCAAACTGTACGTAAATTAGAATAATTTCTGCAGCGGAGGTGTCTACTAGATGAGATCAAAAACCACTTGGCTCGATTTCTCTCAAAAAATGTTAAAGATCGAGTTGTGATCTGTTTTCCACACTCAAATTATTCCATCTCGTCCAGTCCTGGCTAACATGAGTCATGAAAGATGCAATGCGTATGTGTATAGACCAAAGGAAGAGGCTTAGATGTTCACATGTGCTCTGTTTAACTATTATAAATGTCCCCGCAAATTCACATGTGAAAAGGGGCCTGACCAAATAAACAGCCGCTGCACCATGGCTTCCGGTGAAGGGGGCTCTGTCTGACTGACAGGTAAACAGGAAAAAGTGGATTAACTACACGTTATGTGGAACGGCTCATTTGTGGCTGAAAGGACGTGGAATAAAAACGTTGTAGATTTCTCTGCAGAGGAGTGTTGACAGACTGGCTCCGGTGCGCGGGGTTAGACATTCGCTTGTGTATACATACACACACTTAAATGATTGAGCCCTTAATCAGGGAAGGCTGAAAACACACATGCTACGTTAGAGCACATAAAGAAACACAGTTGCGGAAACAAGGCGCATAGCGTGCGTGTTAAGGAACTATTGAAGCATTAGGTGTTGACAGTGGAGGGTCATGGTATCAATTTATGAAACTTGTGGGGTGCAAGACATCTTGAAACACATTACGGATGCCAGATTTCATCATAAACAACGTGGAACGAAAAGGTAAAAGTAAAATCTAACATGACTATCGATTGTGCTCAGATACTGAGACAGCTGCTGACTGGTATGCAGCCAGAAATATTAGCAGCAAACGGCTTTGACGTAAGCCAGCATTGAGCCAGCTGCCACAAGGATGACCCCCCCGGGAGTGAAATCACTAGATTCCACGTAGATTACTGTTGGTTTTGTTTGAACCGTTGCCAGTTACAAGTGGCTGACCAACTGCAGTAATCTCTAAAATAACAAGAATATAAAATTAGCCAGACAGGCAACTTTTAGGATCAGCTTTAGCCTATGACTTAGCATTAGCAGAGGGGGGATGCAACCATCAGATAAGTTTCAGGACCTTATTCCCACAGTTTTAAAAATAAAATCAATCTACGTCACTTCGCTGACATGTAACTTAATACGTGAATCCATTCTGATACAAATAACTTTCAATCTGTCTGCAGTTTGTTCTGGCAAGCTTTAAGTAAGAATTTGAAGGCTGTCAGCAGCTGAGGTGTCTACGTGATGTGATCTACAACCACTTGGCTCCCTTTTAAGATGTTTTCACGATCGTTTTGTAATTTGTTTTCCACGCTGTTAATTAATCCAACCTGTCTGGTTCTGGCCTGATAGCAATCATGAAAGATGCTCCACAGTGTTTTTCTTTGGAAAGGTCAAGAGTGTAAATAAGCCAGAGCTGATTTTCCCAACCAAGGTGAATGGGAAACATACCATGTAGGTGGATTTATCAAAGGAAAGAATTACGCAAACATCTGTGATCTATAGCAAGTACAAATTTAGAGTGAAATTGAGCTTATTCTGGACGGGAGATCCTTCTACTCAGGGACTCACCTTGATGTACGGATGGTCTTTGCAGGTGGTGCCCCACTGACGAGCACAGCGCTCTTCTTTTCTGTGCTCATAAAACTCTGGGTTACGAAGGATGGCCACTCTCTTGCCCTCATAGACCAGCGCCACAGCTGTAACACCATCCAAGCGCTCTTTATCTGCAGTGGACACTGGCAACACCACAGGCACCGAAAGATTGATGACACCACCTAATGGAAAAGAGGACAACTATTAGGGCTGGGCGATATATAGAGATTTTAATATATATCGATATATTTTCAAACGCGATATGGTATGAGACAATATCGTTTATATCGATTTAAAAAAAAAAAATAAAAATAAAAAAAAATGATTTTGATATAGCTTATTTTGTGACAAATTGACTTGAATGTTTTATTTTAGATTTGCACAAATGTTTTGTTATTTGCACAACTTTCAACCTCAGTGGAAAAGTCTGCCTGTTACTGTCTACATTGTATTAATTGCACAGTGTATTTTAATTTAATTGTTATGCAGGAAAGGGATATTGGTTTTATTTTATTCAAGAAGCATTTTTATTCTATATATGCAGGCAGTTTATTTTTATTTCATTTGTTTTATACATTTTGATATTGTGCAGACCTCTGTTAATAAAAGGTACTTGTGTGACATTTGGCACGAGGCATTGTATTAAAACAGTTTTTTTTAAGGGTTTGCCTCAGAAAAAAATGAAGCTAACAGAGATGCTAACAGAGATGCTATGCTATAATGCTTTGGGGGAAACCCCATTTATGGCACAGAAAAAATATCGATATATCGAGTATCGCCATTCAGCTAGAAAATATCGAGATATGACTTTTGGTCCATATCGCCCAGCCCTAACAACTATGAAATATTTCAAATGCACAAATAATCACCGCCATGTTTGTTTGTTTTATTTTCTTAGAACTGACATTATATAAACATGGCAATACATTTTAATTGGAAGTAGCTAGATTAAAAATGCCATATAACAATTATTTTATTTTGTACCACGCCAAGAGAATTTAGAAGAAGCAATATATTCATTTCTAATATGATTGATTGACAGTTGGCTAAGCCAATGGCTAACCACTATCAGTCCTTCATCTGTCATGCTACCAAACTTAGTGAAGCAACCGGCTGCTTGTTTTAATCCAGTGTCATGGTTTCTGACACATGTTACACGGTATATTTTGCTGTAAGCGTCTGATGCAGCTCTGGAGATATTTCGGCGGGGATCCGTTTAAAAGGAGCCAATAGCCCAAGCTAACCTTGATTGACATATGATGTATGACGTATGTTCCCTTCGGCTTCCCGAGCAACGTGACTGCGCCCAGTACAAAGAAGCGGCTTCAAAACCACTATTCAGAAATCAATGGATCACGTGACTTAATGCTTCATCCATTTTTTTTGGTAAACTATGACTATAGATACTCAGCCTTCTTCTTTTTTTTTTTTTCTTTCTTTTTATAAGCCTTCTTTTTCAAGGGTTATTGGTAGGGTTAGGAGAAAGGGACTGGGCCAAAGGCAACAAATCCAACTGACTTTCTTGTCAAAGTCTGATCTATGTAGTGTCAGCATTTATCTGGCTTATTCATTTTCAGTCCAGGTTCTTGAAAATGTTGAGTCCTTCAGACACTTCACATGGCATTAAATCAAACAATGTGGAGACAGAAAAGGACACCATTTTCTGCTTTCCCCTTTTTCTTCACAGATCCCTCTCTGGTCCACGCTGTCACATTGAGGAACTCACAGCTGGTTGCAATAAAATGTACGCGCTGGACTGCAAAATGTCAAAATATGAGAGACGCAAAGTTTAATTTGGATTTCTGTTTCTCTTTGCTGACTTCTTGTCCAGCAAATTTACAGTTGTATGCTTCCGAGCCATTTATAGCATGCATTATACTTTGTGTAATCAAGCCGCTCTCTGTCATATCCACGGAAGGAAGTGAAATTGATAAACGATGGTATGCAGTGTCGATCAATAGAAACCTTCTTCCTCTGCGACCTTCACCCTTAGAGCTAACAGGAAATCTGAATCATGACTTCTTATATCAAAAGAAAAAGTATATAAATATTTATTCATTTAAAAAGAGCATTCTTTTTAAATTTCTAAAAGGTATGAAGTATAAGGATTTAATTTTTTTTATATCATCTGGTCCTCAAATTGTCTTCAAACAAGTTGAATGGAAAAATAAGAAGAACGCCATCACATGACATAATGCACCACGAGGTACTTTGATAAACACCCTTGCTGCTTTTACAGGAATTAAGCGCATAAGTAGCAGCCAGGTGTTGCTAATCAAACACACCTGATTATGAGCAGATGTTTTTTTTCTGTTTTTAGTGACATCAGTTTTACCGAAAATGATTCATTTAAATTATTACCGTTAGTGTTTTTACAAAAATACTGCAGCATGGGATGTCCATAGCTTTCCCGCACACTGCTTCTGCATACAGTCTTATGGCTGGTTAAATCAAAATTAATGCAGTGAAATACAGTATTGTTCAAAACACTTGGGCACTTCTAGTGTTGTGGTTTGATCAAAGTTTTAAAGGCAGAGTAAGTAATTTTTGGAATACATGGTGACTCTTTATATTTAGACAAAACTATTTGCACTGGTCAGAGTTTGCATATTGCATATATTTGACAGTAAAGCACTTCGGTCAACTTCATTATTTTCAAAAGTGCTATATGAACAAATTTGACCTTGACCAAAACATGAAACAGAAAACAAGCTATAATTTGAAGAAACAAGCTCCACCATTTGCAAAACCTGCCCCCCGCTCAGTGATCGGCTTACCATCCAGCAGACAGTCAAAATGAAGACACTGCAGAAACTCTCTCTCTCTCATGAAGCCGTTCAGGGGAGTGGCCCAGCCTTCAGCCAGCACCTGCACCCACTGCATGTCCACCTGAAGATTGTACAGTCGGGTTACAATTGGAAGAAACAACCCATCATACATGCAGCTTAAAACTCAATATAGATTTAGGTAATAGTACATTGATGACTAATAAGTGCTCTAATGCATCACATACAGATATTACATTTTAGGATTACTATTAGTTAGATGATTGATTCAAATTACAACTGAAAATCACCTTCCCAATCTGCACAGCAGGAAGAGTCTCTGCATCAGCCTTAGCCAGGTCCAATTTATTCTCCTGAACGTACAGCTCCTTTACTTCATATGAAGCATCAACGGGAACTATGTCCTGCACAATGTAACATTCAAGTCATCATTACTGTCAAAAAGGAAAATAAAATCAATATGAAACATGTTTGTATAGGTTTCTTGAGGTTTTCGTAAAAGTTTACGAGTCACTACAGGAATACGAGGTGTTAAAAGGAGTGAACATTCACCAGCATCAACATCGAATCAACTATGATGCTTTCCTGCCCCACAGTGGCCAATACAGAAATTACACTATATCATGCAACAGATATATGTGTAAAAGTGAGGTTAAAAAGACCTAACTGATTACACTAAATAACTAAAAATATTTCTGTTCCTCACCCGTTCCTGAAGCAGGTCAATAAGCTGCTGTATGCACTCGTTCACGTTGCAGGAGTCGGTCTTCAGCACCAGCTCTGGAGCTTCTGGCTTCTCATACTCAGCGTCGATGCCAGTAAAACCTGATAAAAACAAAGAATATTTCATGTACAGGTCAGCTTTTCTCCTGTAAATCAAATATTTATCTCTCAACATTTTCAGGAAAGCTTCATTTCAATTAGTGTACAAATTTACAAGTCTAAAATGAATGCAATCTGATAATATTAGTGATCCACAGCAACACTTGTAAACCAATTTTATGCCTTTCCATTATCAAAAACATGCAATATGCAGGAAATAGACTTTAAAATATTCAAGAAATAACCAATATAGATACCATTTAAAAAGAAAAAAGGTTCTGATGCCATGTCGGATACACAGATCCAGTTTATTGATGAAAAAGTTGCTGAAAATAGTGTCTGGATGAGCAGGACAGGCTGTGAAATCTTGTAGTACCCCTTTGTCCCACTAGAGGTGATGTGAAGCATTGTAATCAGAATCAGAAAGAAGTTTATTGCCAAGTAGTTTAACACACACAAGGTATTTGTTGTGGTGATTGGTGCAATACAAAAGAACAAATAATATTAAAAGACAAAATGTACAACAGGTTGGTTTTGAAGTACTGGAGTAATGAGTCTGAACAGAGGTGACCTAGGATGTGCGTCTAATGTTCAGTCTACTTTTAAACCTCTGAACAAAGAAGAGGATATTACTTTTATTTTAATGGTGTGCAGGACATTTTTGGTCCTCAAATTAAGAGAAAGGAGTCTCAGTTAAGTTGTACATTAACATTATGACATATAGTGTGTTATACCTGCATTTATTCTTATAGTGAGAGACAAATTTTAATAAATTGAGTTTGGGAGGAGGATAATTGCAATGACAACTTTAATAAAGAAGGGAGCAGTCATAATGAATGTAATATGGGAGAAAGTAAAAAAAATCATTTCTGTTAACTAGAGACCCAGAGTGTGAGACAAGAGAGCAGTTTATTCAGGTACCTCAACAAATTCTTGATATGTTAATTGCTAATGAATCTCAATGGACTGTCCTTTGAAAAAATAAAATATATTTTAACAGCCAAAATGTAAGGTTATTACATGATGTAGGCCTAATTTGAGTAAAGTCACAAGCCACAAGATTTGGCTATTGTGGCATACTTCCTCTGACTTAAGAATCCCTAAAACCATGTAGTAAAATAAACTGCTTATGTTAACCTATACGTTTTACAAAACACAAAATAAAAATTTTGATTAATAGTTATATACATAAATCGGATTTTTCTGCAATAAAATTCTTTAGGTCCGAGTTAATCACACATACTTTTAGATTTATGTAAATCTACAATATTATTCTGCTGAACAAACAGGCCGACAGAGTTCTTTCAAGCTCATGTTGTACCACCTTAGCTAGTCAGTCCTTCCACTCATCCATTTTCTATACCCGTTTTATCCTTTGCAGGGTCACGGGGGTCTGCTGGAGTCTATCCCAGCTCATTACAGACAAGAGGCAGGGGTTCACCCTGGACAGGTTGGTAGTCTATCGCAGGGCCACATAGATAGACAGACAATAGGGGGTGGGTGTTGCCAAGGACCTCACGATACGATACACATCACGATAATTGAGTCATGATACAATACGATATTACAATATCCAAATTTTGCGATATATTGCGATGTTATACATAGTTCGCTGATAACTGTAAAAGGCATTATGCATCTTAAAATCAGAGTTGCGCGTACATCAGATTATAATGATAATTCATGGGACAAACCGGACAATGCCGTTTTATTGTAACTATACAAGCTTTAGTTACAACATATTTGCATATGTTTTCCATATTATTTACATAACATGAAATTAACATTAACAATATTATTTAAGTCCATGTATACAATAAAGTCGTGGATTTACAACCCGTCTGAAACACGATTTAGTATTTGTAAAAAATAAATAAGTAAATAAATAAATAAAAAAGTATTTAAATTTTGAATATCGAGTCAGCCGGCACAGTATTGCGATATATTGCCATATCGATATTTTTGCCCACCCCTGACGGACAACCATGCACACTCTCACTCCCTCTTACGATCAATTAACAAACATCAATTAACCTAGTATACATGTTTTTGGACTGTGGGAGGAAGCCGTTGTAGCCGGAGGGAACCCACCCAAGCACAGGGGAGAACCAACTCCACACAGAAAGACTCCGACCGGGGCCGGGAGTCGAACCAGGAACCTGTAGCACCACCTGGAGTCAATGTTAGCACATGCCTGTCCACATATCGATCATGCTGAAAATACTGCCCCAGATGGACTAGTGAAAGTCAGGTTGCAAGATTAATAAGCTACAAGTGCTATGAAAATGGGCTGCCTCAACACCAACAGAAGCCACTCTAATTAAAATTAAAAAAAAAAAAGGAAAAAAATCAAGAGTTGAAGAGAGGAAGTGATTAAAACAAAGAAGCAATATGAAGGTCAACACTGCTGTTGCTCTCTTGATAGAGAAGAGAAATATGATGCACCACTGGCAATTATTCTTTGAGACTTTACAATTACTTATACTAAAATTACACTTCCATCATCAATGTTGTTGCACAACAGTATCCCTGTACTGTATTTCTACATTCACTGCTGACGGAGGTGCACTAAAGGGGCTGAAATATGAGCCATCTTGTGATATGCTATACGAGGCTCCCTTTTAGTCTGGAGAGGTACACTTAGACACAGTGCCATGAATCACACAGTTGTGATTTGACATTCATTTTATGTAAATGAAAACACATGTTTTTAGTAGAGCTGCAGGGACAAAATCCTTGGATCATAAAGTAGTCATTTGGAATTAGGAACAATTATATCTAATGCTCCACAAGCTAATCTTTTCAAATGTAAGTCAAGTGAATCCTGGCATTTTTAAAGTAAGAATATTCTTCTGCCATGAGAAAAATAAGAAAAAAGAATATAAACTACAGATGGGAAAAAATGGTATTTCAGGATATACAGGAAGTCAGATGGCTTAGTTTGTTTGTTTGGTTTTTTATTTGCAGTTTTTTCAGAAATATCATCTTATTGACCTTGTACAAATATTACTGTTGTAAATGTGGCATTCAAATTAATGTCTTCAGTAAACCAAGAAGGCAACACTGCATGCTGCAGAGTGGTCGAATGAGTCCCAGTATCAACGAAAGCTGCGGTAAGCAATGAAATCAAAGCAACAGAAAAATATGCCAAATAAATAAATAAAACACAGTTCATTTTCTTAAGTTTAAATAGAAATAACACTAAAGAAATAGTTAAAACACACTTCCTCAAAACTACAGGGACTTGCATTTAAGGCAAGTAAGGCAATAGTAATGACAGCAAAGCAGTAATTTAGTGCAATGAAATGTTCATCTCTGAATGTTTCAAATTAGTTATATTTAAAGAAACAAAACTGAAAATACCAAAAGCCCACAGAGAGGCGTAATAGTAACCGAGCGTAAGCGATGTGTGTCGTGTTTTTACCAGACGGTGAGCTCTGATGAGGATATGAAAAGATTACGGTAGATCTAGCCAATAAAACTTTAATATCCAGGTGTTTCATCGTTGCAGTTGTGCTGTAAGGCACAAGCTGAAATATTTGTACAAGTGCATAACATGTGCAAGTTAATTAAGCTAAAGCAAACTTCCTGGTTTAACAATCAGCATCTAAGAGATTTAGATCTGCCCTGACACTCCAGTGAAAACTGTGGAGGAGTGACACACTTCAAATAACATAATTTCCACAATCTACCCTGAACCTTACATCTTAGTGGAAACTCCATTGGCACAAGTCGGAATTGATCTTATAGCTTTCTAAAAAACCCAGGGGTGTCTAAGTTCTGGATGGTACTGGTCAAAACACAGCTGACCGGAGATGCATTGCTGACACTCAAAAGAGGAACACCACACTTGGACGGATTTAATATTATGGTGCAACGATTAGTCAACAAAAATCAATAATAAAAATAGTTGCCAACAAATTGTCAACTATTGTGGGGGGAAAAAAAACAGTGGGGTACCTCCCTCCCTTCTTATCACTGCTGAGAGTTGCACATGCAAAATAGAGTCCAGCACCAGGTAAACAATACGGCGCTGGCCAATGCAACAACAGAGCAAATTCATTAAAAGATTTAATTTTGAGTGAATTCTATCTTGTCTTTATTTTTAATTAGCACATCACAACGATGTGCAAAAACACCATTGTAGTTGCTGCTTTGTCATGTGGTTGTTGGCACTGTTTTCTTCATTTTCCTTCAAGACTTTTAATGTTAGTTTCTAAAAACAAAACCATCCCAATTTGTGGTTTCAGTCTCAATCTTATGTTGCAACCCAACAAGCTATTTTGTAACATAAATACTAAGCTAAAGCTGAAACTAAAGCGTCACTGTTAGCTACACACTTGCTTGACTAGAGTTTCCTAAACTTAAAACTGACAAATATGGGAGAAAATATATTTATCCGTCAACACTAGAGATGTGCCGATTGCAATTTTCTTGGCTGATTCAAATAGCCAATTTTTCATCAAAATCAAGCTATTGGCAACAATCTATCAAAGGATTAAACTGGAGATTCCGAGAAATCCAAGTATACATGCGCGAGAAGACAGACAATCGATTATTGAGTGAGGTGTGTTTGACTCCGCAATGCTAGGTGGCACCACACGCACTTTCGCGTTGGCGTTCTTCTGGTATAATTAGTAAACAACCGCGAAGGAGGACAACACCATGCAAAAATATGGACGCTAACATGACTGCTATTCCCGCTCCCGCGGCTCGTCACTTCTGGAAGGGGGAGTCTTGGGCAGTCAGTAGATCAGCTAAGCGTGGGTCATATACATACCGAAATAACTGGAATTGAGAGCGCATTATCTGGCACTAAAAGCTCGATCTCAAGAGCTTCATTTTGGTTCGACTACAGGTCGTATACATAAGGTGTATACACGGCTTTTAAAAATTCGATGTTGATCAGATTAAGGCAACAATTGGACTTTCTGTTACTGAGTGACTACCTGACTGGCAGGCCACAGTTTTTCCGTCTGGGCAGGGTTCTGTCTGGTGTGGTGGTTAGTGATACAGGAGCTCCACAGGGGACTGTGCTTTCTCCTTTTCTCTTCACCTTATACACCACTGACTTCCAGTACAACACCGAGTCATGCCACCTACAGAAGTTCTCACTCGGCTGTTGTAAGGTGTATAGGTGGTGAGGAGGAGAGGGAGTACACAGTACTGATAGACAGATTTGTGGATTAGACTGAACTGAACCACCTGAGGTTGAATGTCAGCAAGATTAAGGGGGAGGAGGTTGAGGTGATGGAGGACTACAGGTACCTGGGTGTCATGATTGACAACAAACTGGACTGGAAATCTAACACTGAGTCTGTGTACAGGAACGGAATAAGCAGACTGTACTTCCTGAGGAAGCTCAGATCCTTTAGTATGGAATAAGATGTTGGAGATCTTTGATCAGTCTGTTGTCTCCAGCATCATCTTTTTTGCGACAGTTTGATGGGTCAACAGTATCAGAGCCAGACACCCACAGACTGGACAAGATCACCAGGAGGGCTGGATCTGTGATTGGTCTCAGGCTAGAGACTTTTGAGACTGGGGTGAAGAGGAGGACAGGGAAGAAACTTTCCTCCATCATGGACAACCTGACCACCCCCTCCACCCCACCCTGGACAGACAGAGGAGTTCCTTCTCTTACAGACTATAACAGCTCTGCTGTCGAACAGACGGATACAGGAAATGTTTACTGCCACATGCCATCACTGACGTCCTTGCACATTTCTTATCATTTATCATTTCTGCTGAACACTTACTATTATGTATGTATAGGATGTAAATATATATAGACATTTTTAGATATTACTTTTCTACTTATATATCTAGGTTTTATGTTGAACTGTTGCTTTTTTTTTTTGCTTCTGTATGTTGTGCTGCTGCTGCACAATAATTTCCAAGTCATAGGATCAATAAAGTACATTTCTATCTTTTATCTATCCCATTTCTTTAATACTCAATTTAATACACGTTTTGCTTGATGGTCTTTATTATTTAGCTTCTTTTTGTAATGAAAGAGTAGTTATATAGTTATTTGCTACTATGTACGACTTTTTTATTATTATAGAAAAACGTAGACTATAAACTTTGACTATAACTTGCTTGCAATGAATAACTGGAGGAAACTGTAGCTCCTCAGTGTAACTGAACCTTCTCTGAAGCACATCCACCGGTGTGCTTTTAGCGATATATAGTCATTGAAAACTGAAGTGGATCAAAACTTTTATTCAAAGTTTTTCAAAAGACAAGAATTGGTATCGTTCAAAATTCTTTCATAACACGAAAGTGTGTTTTTAATTCACTTTGAATGTTAACTATTGTATATTATCATTTTATGCCACATCAGGTGAAGTTCTAAAATGTTTTTGTTTTATATAAAGTCTCCTCTATTGAATTCCATATTAAAATGCAAAACTGTACACATATTTAAATACTGATTAATTAAAAAAAAGTTTTGGTCTCCATTGCCAGATTTCACATTCAATAAGGCTCTAACAGTACTTCAAAGTCATGCATTTATTTATATCATTTACAACATGGCGCCCTGCATTACAAAAAGAAAAGAGGCAGAAAACCTGTGGCGTGACTTTGAGAATCATCTGTCCAACAATATTAAGGTTTATGGTCAGTAAAGATTTCCATGTAACCGTGTTTCTCGCGCTCCATGTATACCCAACGCTTTCACATTTAATGTGCTGCATACATTATATGGTGCATGCGTAAAACGGACCAGAATGTAATCGATAAAAAAAGTGAGGATGACCTGCCAGTCACCAGTCAGGCTAGTCAAGCTGAAAATCAGCCAATTCCTGTCCCTGGTCAGTCAATCGGTGCATCCCTGGTCAATACTGATAGCTGTTAGCTTGCAGGTAACTGTCACTTTGATTAAGTCAAACAATTGCATTGCAGTGTAGCATTACTCATTACTCAAGTTTCGGAAAACTAATTCAGAACCCCGGGAGTCAATCTTCAGCCTGCCATCATGGGCAACACGTCCACTGCAAACAAGGGCAATGAGGTGTAGAGTGTGAAAGCGTTTCATTCCAAAGCCAAAAAAGATTTCCTGTAAAAATGGGAGAATGCTGCACGGCCACTTTCCCCATTGGACCATTCTGAGTGCTAGAAGGGCACTGGTTCAAGTCACGTTGGTCAAACACAAATAGGTTTTGCTATAAAAACACTTGACAAACAGATGGCAGTGAAGCTGAAACAGATCGAGCAAACACTGAACAAGAAACCCATCCTGGAAGCTGGAAGCTTTCATTTACTGACTGGGGCACTGTTTGGTTTTTTTCCACACATAGGTGATTTATGCCTAGAGACAGTAAGAGGATTAATGTCATGATGTATTTTGTTTTAGTGAGAAGGGTTTTCAGACTGTTAGGATTTTCTTTTGCATTATGTTTTTGATTTGGGCATGACCTGCATGATGCTTTGATTGGATTAACGGTCATTGTGTTTAAGTCTGTATTTATACCATGCATATTCAATACATTACTTCTTCAAATGCTCCTTTCTTTGTCTTCATTCAGTTATTTACACTCACATGCTCTGGATCTTACTTATTCAACAGTCTTTTAAAATGACCCCCGTCCTAGACAACAGGGTTTATCGTGACCCAAGTGTAAAAATCAAAGGGGCAGACGATTTTACTATCATTTACCTGAAGTTTAGAGTTTAAACTGCAATGTAAAACAACATGGGATTCAGGCCTTTCTTTAAATCATGTACAAAACAGAACTGAATCATACTTTACCCCTTATCTCCCCTGCTCTGGCTCTCTTGTAGAGCCCCTTCACATCCCTCTGTTCACATACATCCAGCGGGGCGTCCACAAACACCTCAAAAAACGGTAGACCTGCCGCCTCGTGGATCTTCCTGGCATTTAGGCGATCCTGCCACAAAATCATTTGACATCATCATTACACATCATTTATGTTTATGTTTATGTTCATGTTCTGGATCTCCGGAAAGCGTCTAGAGACAACATCTGTTGTATTAGACGCGAAACACACGCATTCTCATTTATGTGGTGCTTGCCTGCCACGCTGATGATGGCTGAGACAGGTCTGAAAATTCGGACTGGCGCAGTTGAATTAGCGGAGCGGAGCTCCTGACGGATACAACCCGGTACCGACATGCGCGTGGCAGGCAAGCACAAGAGTAAATAAACCACCGGTCCGCCACAAAACCAGCTGGGGGGGGCGGACCGGGACGCGGGACCCAGTCCAGCGCGGGGGGGGCGGAGCGGGAGCCGGGACGCGGGACCCGGGACCGCCGCGGTCGGGATCCGCAGCACAACGGGGTATGAAAAGTTTATTTACTCTTGTGCTTGCCTGCCACGCTGATGGACAGAAACTGCCGGCTATGGTGATTTTTAAAAGAAAAGCGTTGCCTAAACAGACTTTTCCAGCCAGAGTGAAATGAAAAGGGCTGGTGGCTGAGACAGGTTTATGTGCGGCGACCCGGTGTTTTTTTTTAATTCTTTAATGCGGAAACAGAAGAGGAACCTTTGAAGGGTTTGATTGATGTGAAAAGTGAAATAAAATATCAAACTAAGTTTTGCTTCCACTATATTTTTAAATAAGCACTCTTGTGTGTGTGTGTTTTGCAGCGCTCGTGTGTGCAGCTCCGTCTCTGTAGACGGCGCCTTTTGGGTCGGTGCGCCGTATGTGTGTTTTAAAACCAAAAATGACACACAAAACTGAGGGTGCGCCTTTTCACACGGTGCGCCGTATGGTCGTGAAAATACGGTAAATAAAATTGAATTGAATCATAATATTGGCTAAGCAGTAAGTTAAGACAGTAGACTTCTAAATCTTTGTTGTTGTTTTTTTTTGTTTGTTTATCTTTTTTCCCTGATGACAACAAAAAGAAACGACAGATAGAAATGATCAATAATGCCATTATCAAAAAAATATCTTTATGATTCAATAAAGTTCATTTTGTCTTTGGGCTACAATTAAACTTTGCTGGTTCTTTTATCTCAGACAAGGTATTTTAATTTGTTCTTTACCTGATTTCACAGAAACATGTCCGGTAAAGAACAACCTAAAATACCTTGTCTGAGATAAAAGAACCAGCAAAATTCAATATCTTTATAGTTTTCAGAGACAATAGTTGAATTGTACCGCACTATACATTATGATCACATTCGTTTTCTTTATAGATAGTCCAAAGCAGACTAAAAATAGCCAGGCTGGAGTTCATTTTTTTTAATATATTGAATGAGAGACACACACAATCCATTTCTCTCTTTCAATCTCTGATGCATCTTTTTTTTTTACTCACCCTGCTATAGGGAGAAATAAAACTGGCGATGCAGACCAGTCCTGCGTCAGCAAAAAGCCTGGCGACCTCAGCAATACGTCTAATGTTCTCTTCACGGTCCTCTGGACTGAAACCCAGGTTTTTGTTCAGACCTTGACGGATGTTGTCCCCATCCAGGGTGTAGCAGGGGATACCGTGACAGACGAGGTACTCCTCCAGGGCCATGCTCACTGTGGTCTTCCCTGCACCGGACAAACCTACGAACGAAGAAAAACCACAGGATTGTAGAAAACTTCTGAATTAAAGACACATCATTTTCTGGGGGTATAACAGCTTACATCCTACCTGACAGCCAGACAGTGCATCCCCTGAATCCTCCTCTTGTGCCCACAACCTGCCCACGCTTGTTTCGGCTTACATGATGAGCTTGATAAGTTACATTTGTTGCACGTTGCATTCCCTGAAATGATGCAGATTTAGTGGGACTTGCAATCCATCAATAATAATTCAATAAAAAAAAAAACACTAAATAATAAAGACTTCTTGGTTCACCAAAACCTTCCAAAGCACCCTTAAAACATGAGTTCTTGTGACGTAAATGTATGTAGATCTATAAATGAATGTACAGGACTGTCTCAGAGAAGATTAGAATATTGTGATAAAGTTCTTTATTTTCTGTAATGCAAGTAAAAAAACTAAAATGTCATACATTCTGGATTCATTACAAATCAACTGAAATATTACAAGCCTTTTATTATTTTAATATTGCTGATTATGGTTTACAGTTTAAGATTAAGATTCCCAGAATATTCTAATTTTTTGAGATAGGATATTTGAGTTTTCTTAAGCTGTAGTGTAAGCCATGATCAGCAATATTAAAATGATAAAAGGCTTGCAATATTTCAGTTGATTTGTAATGAATCCAGAATGTATGACATTTTTGTTTTTGTAATTGCATTACAGAAAATTACAATATTCTAATTTTCTGAGACAGTCCTGTAAATGAACTTCTGATGCATCATTATCTACACTGCACATTGGCCAAATCAGTGTTACACATTCAGATTTCAACTCAATTGAACTTACTAATGCTTCGACTGAATGATTATGATGACTATGTCTTGTTCTCAACAACCAATATACTAAACCAGCCTTATACTGAGTTAATAATAACAACACACTGACATAGTAGACATAGTATTGGCTTGGATGGCCTTATTGGCGTTAAACCGAGGCTTTCCTGGGTGTTGCTTGATTCTGATCAACCCCTGATGGCTGAAAATCGTACCGTATTTTCGCGACCATTCGGCGCACCGTGTGGAAAGGCGCACCCTCATTTTTGTGTGTCATTTTTAGATTTAAAACATACATATGGCGCACCGACCCAAAAGGCGCAGTCTACAGAGCAGAGCTGCACACACGCGTGCCGCAAAACACGCCGGCCGGAAAACACACACACCCGCTGCAGAACGCACACACATGCAGAACGCACACACAAGCACACAAGCGCTTATTTAAAAAATAGAGCGGGAGCAAAACCTCTGTTTCTGCATTAAAGAGCTCCACTAATTCAGCTGCGCCAGTCCGAATTTCCTCGGTGTCAGTCACTTTCTGCACAACAGTAAATAAACTTTTCATACCCCGTTGTGCGGATCCTCCACCGCGCAGAGCCCGTCTCTCCCCAGCGGGGTGGAGCAGCGCGTCCCGGGTCCCGGGTCCCGCGTCCCGCGTCCCGGGTCCCGCGTCCCGGGTCCCGCGTCCCGGGTCCCGGGTCCCGCGTCCCGGGTCCCGGGTCCCGCGTCCCGGGTCCCGCGTCCCGCTCCGCGCTGGACCCGCTCCGCGCTGGACCGGGTCCGCTCCCCGCTCCGCTCCCTCGCGCTGGACCCGCTCACACACGCGCTGTCGGGGAGCCGGTACCGGGGTTTGTATCCGACAGGAGCTCCAGTCCGAATTTCCAGACCTGTCTCAGCCACCTGATCATCATCATCCCTTCATCCAGCCCCCCCTTTCCATTCGTCCTTATAATGACTCCGACTGGAAACGTCTTATGCAAAGTTTTTCTTTTAAAAATCCCCATAGGTTTCTGTCCATCAGCTGCGCCCGGCCAGCACCACATAAACCAGTAAGTGTGTGTCGCGCCGCGAATACACACCCGCGCATGTCGGGATCCGGTACCGGGTTTGTAACCGACAGATTTGGCTGCAAATTTCGGAGGGTGAAGCTGATCAGACCTGAGACAGACCCCAGAAATCTCTGCTCTTAAAGCGGCCGGGAACCAGGTCGATCGGACCGCTTTGGGAACCAGGAAGTCGGCTGCAGCAGCGACCATCACCGCGCTGCTGCAGCCGCTGCTTTAACCGGGGAATGTGGACGGTTCCGACATGCAAAACACACGCGCGCTGCAGATAAGCAAATAAGTGTGCTTATTTAAATAGAGCGGGAGCAAAACTTAGTTTGATTGTATTTTATTTCACTTTACACATCAAGCAAATCCTTAAAAGTTTTCATCTTCTGTTTCGCATTAAACAGCTCAGTGGATGGTCTCATTCAGCTTCACCCGCCCCCTTCTCCCTTTACCGTTCTCATGGCCAGCCTTACATTACCGTAATTCAGGTAATAGACACGGCGCACCGTTTCTTAAGGCGCCCGGCACATTTAAAAAAAAAAAAAAAAAAAAAAGTTGCGCCTTATGGTCGCGAAAATACGGTAAGCACTATTGCCTAAGGAGCATTTAACCAAGAATCAAACTAGGGCTGTTCGATTAATCGATTTTAAATCGTAATCGCGATTATGTAATTAGAATGATGTTAAAACGTGAAACTCGTAAAATCGATTTTTCACTTTTTTTTTTTTTTTTTTACCTTGTCTGCACACATATTAATGATTGATGGAAATACCTCTCAATACCTGCGACAAGTGCCCCATCGGAGAGGCTCTTTAGTGCATTATTATTTAGCATGCAAAGACCCAGTTTAGTTTAATTAGAAAATGTCTTGTTTTATTTAATTGGAAATATAACTTACTGTATGTTTGCAAGTGCTGATTTGCTGATTTTTTTTTCAGAGATAAAACTTTATATTTTATTATATTTTTTCAAACTTTTTTTCAACTTATTTTACAGAGTTTTGCACTTTATTCATTCATTTTTGGTTTAATAAGAGCAAAGTTTGCACTTAAAGCGCAATGGGGCAAATGTGCAATAAAAAAAAAGCATATTTGAAATCATTTCTTTGCCTTTTGTCACAAAATAATCGTAATCGTAATCGAAAATCGGATTTTGAGAGAAAAAAATCGAGATTTTATTTTTGGGCAAAATCGAACAGCCCTAAATCAAACCATAACAGAGCTCTGAGTGTAGAAAACTAAGGTTGTATGAAGAGCTAGCTGCAGGGGCAGCTAGCTGTAATGAATAGCAGCGCTAACTAAAGCTTAACGACAAGGCGTGTGGTCGGACTAGGTTGTTCGCTAACTATTCACTGCTTTACGGAAATAAAACACATCTCTTCTGTTGAATAGTCTCAACTTAGAAAGAAAGCACATTCACCCAGCTGGCGGCGGCGTTGGTGAGCTTCTGCTTCTTGTGCGAGTTGCCGTCATGCGTCTCCATGTCGGGTTCAGCCGGGAAACCGAGCACGGCGGGGGAAAAACACGCTTTTTGGGGGGGTGGGGGGGGGTTGTTTAGTTTACCGGGGCAGGTTGTGTTGATTATTTAGCCCAGATACGTCCAGTTAATGGAGGGACCCCGTGTATGGGAGGACGAGGAGGAGGAGGAGGAGGAGCGGACAGGGACGACTTCCCTGGTGGCGCGTCATCGGTGACGTCATGACGCTGTCGGTGCGGAAAACAAACTGATCTGATGTCAGTTTGTGCTGTGTCACCCTGCTGTTTAGAACCGTCACTGGGTGAGTGTTCAACTGATCTGATGTCAGTTTGTGCTGTGTCGCTGTTTAGAACCGTCACTGGATGAGTGTTCAACTGATCTGATGTCAGTTTGTGCTGTGTCGCCCTGCTGTTTAGAACCGTTACTGGATGAGTGTTCAACTGATCTGATGTCAGTTTGTGCTGTGTCGCCCTGCTGTTCAGAACCGTCACTGGATGAGTGTTCAACTGATCTGAAACCGACGGAGAAAAAATCCAAGTTGAATCAAATAACGTATATTTTACTGTTTATTTTTTTAGCAGTAAAAGAGATTAAAAAACAATTAATTAATTAATGGCATGAATGCATCTCAAAATGAACCTACATCACACAAATGACTGATTCACGTCTACATTAAAAAAAATCACACAATTTTTTTTAAATATGTAATATCCATGAAATAGAATATATTTTATTTACGTTGTTGATAATGTTCACATAATTTAGAAAACCAGACGATAATGGAATTAATTGGAGGGACCCCGTGGATGGGGGGGAGCTCGGCACGACAAGTGGGACGACTTCAGCATGAATTATGGTTCCGCGTTAAATCGACGCAGAACATACGCCATACCCCACGGCGTAGGCTACGGCGTAGGTTACGCGGCGACTCTGCGTTGGTGTAACGCGGAACCATAAATCATCCTTTCCCCGGTGTTGTGTCATCGGTGACGTCATGACGTGCTGTCGGTGCGGAAAACAAACTGATCTGAAGTCAGTTGCGCTGCGTCGCCCTGCTGTTATGAACCGACACTGGATGAGTGTTCAACTGATCTGATGTCAGTTTGCGCTGCGTCGCCCTGCTGTTAAGAAGCGACACTGGATGAGTGTCTCAACTGATCTGAAACCGACAGAGGTCCATAGTTGAAAGGAAAATTCCAGTTGAATCAAATAACGTAGGCTATATTTTAATGTTTATTTTTTTTAAGAGTAAAAGAGAGAAAAATGTTGTTAATGGCATTGAATGCATCTCAAAATGAGCATACATCACACAAATGACTGATTCCCGGCTAGTCTACATACAAAAAAAAATCACAATAATGTTTTCAATAACATTTTTTTAATATGTAATATCCATAAAATAAAATATTTTTTTTATTTACGTTATTGATCATCTTCACATAATTTAGAAAACCACACGATTGCACAATCCGCAGGAGTACACTATTTCCAATGGGCGCAGTTACAGGGCACATGCATGCGTTGATTATAGGACAGATGTGAATTATAGGGGATGCGAGGCGGCAGGCGCACGGAGGCTGGCTGGCTCTGAATATGTGGCGCTTCAGGGAGGAGCGCTTCATCAAAACCGAGCAGCAGTGTCATGAGATGTAACAGTCCAGCCTCCGAGGAGCAGAACAGCGGAGAGGCAGCAGCAGCAGCAACAGCAGCATCGGGGATTCAAGGAACTGCAACTCCAGGAAGAGCAGCAAGGAGGCCCGAGGAAGGCAGGTAAGGATGCTATAACCTGAGCAACAGGATACTAAAACGAGAGATGGAGTCATTTGATCATCGTTAGGCCTGCACGGTTGGCGTCTAAAAGCATAATAGTGGCAATATTATCTGACGCGTATAGAGAAACTGATGATATTTAACTTTTTCCCATCAGTCCTGGTTACAGATTAATAGATATGCTGGGTATACGAACTGTAGTATTTGTGATGTGTGGTGCTGTGTTCATGTATTTGCATGAATAATTTGAAAAAGTTTTATCCCCTGCTCATGCCTGGATTTATTGTTAATGGTAAGATGATAAAACCTATTTCTGAATTAAACATACCAAGCGCAAAGAATGAATGGGAACCAGGCTTCCTGCAGCTGCACCATGATTTCAATACAATTTTAAAGCTCCATTTAACAGTTAATAGCTCTAAAGAAAATTAGAGGGTTTAAGTAAAGGCAATGCAAAAACCTGTTGCCCCACCCTGTAGCCTTATGTGGAACCTAGTGTTTAACGCTGTGTGGGGCCACTGTGTTACACCCCAAAAGTAAACTTCAAAACTGGCTGACTGCCGCCCTGTAATATACTGGGGCCAAGTGGGAGCCACCCAGCCCTGTGCCTGACATCAGTGGTCAGTATCCACCACACATGTGGTTACGGAGCCCAGAAAAGCATAGGTGGCTCTATGCAGAGTTAGACTAGTACTTTGGAGCCGTGCGGAATGGATGGCTTTTCATCAATTCCAGAAACATGTTGTCAGCCCAGATGCACCATAACTGCCCCAACCAATGTGGTCCTTATGGTCCTCAGCAGACTGACTTTCTTCTTGTAGTATTGTTGTTTAGTGTTCTCCTGATGGTGGACTCATGCAAAACATTAGCCAATAAGGTCTTTTGCAGTAATTCCTGTTGTTCAGCCACTACTGTGGCTGATTATGATGTTCTTGGTTTACTACCATTTGAATGAATCCTTTTCCGACCACGAATCTGTGAATTCCACACACCATTCATTTTCCACACGTGAATCAAAGCTCAGAATGTAATAGACACCTATTCTTTAAATAAAGCAGAGTGTCCATTCACCCGGATCGTCATCTTCTTTATTGACAAAAACACTCTGCTAATCCAAGGGATTTCCATGCTTTTTACCACTCACTTATTGGACCATTTTCCATGGTGAACTAAAGACCAACTGTCATAGTTATAATTTTATTTACTTTCTTTCAAAGATGGCATGAAAATCTGATCATGTTTTTTGTTACATTTATTATTAGCCTTTATTCATCCCACGAGGGGAAAATATTCTTTGCTTTTAACCCATCTCTAGTTGGACTAGGAGCAGTGGGCTGCTACTTTTACATCGCTCGGGGGAGCCTTGCTCAGGGGACTTGGACCTGGGTCCTCCAGACCCAGCCCACCCCAAATCCTAAGGGTTTATTCACTTGTCATGGATAGACCAAATGTTTATAGTTTGATTACGACCACAACAAAAATACTATATTATACTATAATATACTGTACTGTACTGTACTATACTATAATATACTGCACTGTACTATACTATACTATACTATACTACTAAACTGGGCAACATGTAAATAAAAAATGTCCACAAAGAGTGATCAGTGTCAGTTGTTAAAAGCCTTGAAGTGAATTTCCCCATTGAGGGAGAAATAAAGGACAATCTTATCTTAACTTATCTTATCTTGACATGTTGTGTAGACGTACACAAACTCAAAAAGTTTTGAGTCCCAAAAAAGAGGTGGCATTGTGAAACGTGCTTTACCACGTGCGATACCTCTGAAGATGGAACATCCTTGCTTGTTTTATTGCAAATTAATTGCCAGCTCATCTGTGGGTGTCACTTGTTCGTAAAGGGCAGGGCTTCCTATGTTACTTGTGGCAGAGTGGAGGAGCTGCAGCCACTCAGGCTGACGGGACACAGGTGTGGCCCGTCAACCTCTCCACTCTGCCAGCCTTGATAAGGCGGGGCTGGACAGCAGCAAGGGTTCAGACTGGAGCTGCTGGTCGGAGGAGCTGCTGGTGGCTGATGCTGTGGGAGAAGGTGGTTCTGCACGTGTGTGGCTGTGATCTGGGTGATTATTAAATAAAAGGGTCTGCACAAAGCTCCGTGTCCTCTCCATCCTGTCGGTCGGGCCCCGTGGCACTCACACTGCTACACTCGTGCAGAACCACCTTCTCCCACAGCATCAGCCACCAGCAGCTCCTCCGACCAGCAGCTCCAGTCTGAACCCTTGCTGCTGTCCAGCCCCGCCTTATCAAGGCTGGCAGAGTGGAGAGGTTGACGGGCCACACCTGTGTCCCGTCAGCCTGAGTGGCTGCAGCTCCTCCACTCTGCCACATTACTATTTACTGTATTTTTAGCCCCTTTGATGGAGACAGTCCACATGTTGCGAAGATGAAAATGAGTAGCCAGAAAGCAGAGCATGTTATTATGAAGGCCCAAAAATGGATGTGAGAACCCTGGGTCTCCCAGAGTAAAATACAGTCCTCAAAGCAACTGGTAGACTTTGCTAGAAATAGCCTGGGTAAGTAGAGGCAGCTAAGTTATCCATTACAGCAGGCTGTGACCATGTAGGAGAGCTTTTTCTGCCAGTTTTCCACCACCACCCATCCTTTCAGAACGCTGGGCTGGTGGGAAAATACAGCGCACTGTACACAAGGGAGACGAGGGACTGGAAAATAAGTCAAATACCACCATACATAATGGTGCTATCTTATAATAAACAAACACTCACATCACCCCTTTCCCTTCCCACTGAATCCCCCAACAATCTATCACAGTTTGGGGGCTGCTATAACTAATATAAAGTATATATCAAAGGAGAAAAATGAGGAAATTGTTTCTAGTCTGGTCTGCCATATTCATTCTTTTAGCAAAAGTTGCCCCCTGTGAAAAGTACCTGTTGAAGCTCCCATACACATTTCGACCAGTAAAGAACGTGCTAAACCAATCATATGAAAGTATGGTTTATGTGATGATTCACATAGAAGCATCTTTTGACCACTATTCAAAAATACCTGCAGAATTGCTAATAAACCCTGGGATCAACTGTTCACAGATTTCAGTGGCTCCAAATCAAGTGACAAGGTTGTCCTATCTCAATGTTTTTTTTTATTCACCAGAATAACGAAAAACAGGTCTAATAAAACCAGCCAGACTGTTGACTTTCTGAGAACTCTGTACCTCATAATAAAAACACACAAAAAAGCAACTAAATAAAGAATACATGAACTTACCTAATGTATTTTTTTTTTTTTTTTTTTATATTTTTATCCCGGTTTTTTCCCCCATTTTATCACCCAGTGCTCCTACCTAAGGTACAGTCCTGGGCATTGCTCCCCTCTACCAACCCCGGGAGGGCCCTGCACTGAGCTCAGGTCTCCTTCTTAACCTGAGGAGTGAGCAGGCCGCTTCTTTTCACCTGGTGGGCCAGGGTAGCGCGTGGAAGGATCACGTTATTCCGGCCAGATCCTCCCCACCCCATCTGGCGCCCCGGTTGGCCAGAGGGGGCATGTGTAGCCCAGGACTGTTGCATGTTTTTGTGAGAGTAGCTCATATTGCTACCCAAGGGAACACGGGGAGAACATGCAAACAGAGGCCCTTTCGCCAACCCCACCCAGGGTGTGGGTGCTGAAGTCATGGGGGAACTAACACGCACTTCAGCGCCCACAGCGTCCCCGGCGGGAATCGAACCCAGGACCTTCTTGCTGTGAGACGGCTGCACTACCAGCTGCGCCACCGTGCCCCTCCTAATGTATTTATAATGACTGGAATAATAATTATTTAGAAATTGTTAAATACGAAACTCCAAATTAAAGGAAAAAACTTTTTTTTTTTTAGGGGGGGGGGGGTGTTATTTCATATGTCAGGCATTAAAGAGTAAAGTTTACACACAAAAAAAAGCGACCTCAACTTGCACTACTACCACTACTGTCATTTAGCAGACGCTTTTATAGCGACTTACATTTGAGAGAACAACACAAGCAAGAAGTCAGATGGATAAGTACTGGTCAGACTGCTGGGAGTCCAGTTGGATTATTTTTTTTTGCCCTTTTTTCTCTGTGCATTTTTTTTTTTACTGAGTGCTTGACTTTGACAGCAGAAACTTATGTATTTCAGAAACAATTTCATGATGCAAACTCTATGTTAGACCATCAACAGTGACTCCCCCTTAAATGTCATTGTCATTAAGATCACAAATTGCAGTGTAGCTCACTGCAGGGATACATTACAACCCCACCAGGGCATGGAACTGTAATTGGCTTATTTTGTTTGCTTGCTCTTGCAGATGTAATTGGCCATCTTGACCAGTTTTAACATACCTTATGAGCCCTTGAAGCCTGTCAGAGTTTGTGTTCTGTATCCATCTCATTGCATAACAGAGACTGAGCTTGCAGCGGGCTAGTCAGAGGGCGTTCAACTCAAATGTTTTCTGTGCGTTATATTTTCCCCTGAAATTGATTTTGAAGAAACTGATACATTGGATATCTCCCTTGTACCCAGTCATTCTCTGTTTTTTGTTGTTGTCCTGCTGTTAGGTTCCTCTCCAAGTAAACACCATTCTACATGTGCCCCTGAGGACTTTTATTGTGATGCATTTCAGAGCTGATACCAGTATCCCTCAATCCATTAACGGGTGCTGTTGAAGGTACTAAAGCCAGTTGAGATGTGAAAGAAGGAAAACCTTCTTTTCTACTGTGCATTCTCATGTCATTAACTGACAAACTGTCAACAACAAACATCTCTTTTGGTCATGTATAACATTGTTTGTGTTCTGAGAACAGTAAGGACTTCCAGCTTTCAACAATAGTTTCATAGATGTGGCCATTGAAACAGGTTAAGTGAGCAAATCAGTTGTCTGTTAAGGATGATGATAAAAAAGAAATAAATAAAAAAGAAAAACATAAAATAAGAGTCTTAATGAATCGAAAGTGACTGAATTGCTTTGGTCGATGTCCAGTAAAAAGGAATTTATCTCTCACAACATTAACAGACACTGGAATAGCTAAGTATTACATGATCAGAAATAGCTTTATAGTCTAAAGTGGCCTTTTCAGCTAACGTTCCATCAATAAACCCTCCAACCGTTATACTGCCCAACCTTGAAACAGAGAAGAGTGGAAACAAACGTAAAGCACAATTGATCTTCACACGGGTTTTCAATACAATACAATCAAGTTCTGAGCACATCCTTTTCAGAACCTAAGAGTTCGTCTGTTTCAACCTTTCTTTTCTCTTCTATTTTTGGCAGGTAAAAAGCTTCACTCCTGTGGGTCCACCGATCAGGTTCCCATGGCGTCGCAGGAGCTTGTGAATGACAGAGACTCTGCAACTGATAATCTGAACCCGGGAACGGATGATGGCGCTGTGCCAAGCACGGGCAAAACCTGTCCTGTCCACGTTGCAGGTGGTGAGGATGCAAAGCGGGGTTTCCGGAAAGGCATAAGCAGACATAATGACTATGTGAAGATCCCCGTGCCGGAGTCCAAAGTCAACCGATTGCCCACAGAGTGGTGGAAGACAGTGATGGCTTTCTTTTATGCCACTTTCAACCTGATCTTGACAACAGTTGTCATTACAATCGTACACGAGAGGGTCCCCCCTAAAGAGAGCAGCCCGCCTCTTCCTGATAAGTTTTTTGACTATATTGACAGGGTCCAGTGGGCATTTACAGTGACAGAGATCAATGGCATGTTGCTACTGGCCATTTGGATTATCCAGTTGTTCTTCTTCAGATACAAGTAAGAACCTTCTGCACTATCTACTGTATGCTGGCTTCCAGGGTGTAGGTTTAAGTATGGACAGTAGAGACATGTCCCTGCCAATGTTTTAGCTTTGTTTGTCATGTGCTGTCAAAATACCCAGTTCATATTCAACTGGCTGAGTGAAATCTTACTTTTCAGGTAGGACGTGGTGTGCATCCTGTTATGAAGGGCCAAACTGATTGCAGAACAAAGATTTGCGACTGTCCCTGCGCCGTGCTTCAAATCAAAGAAATGCTTAAGGCCGGGACACACCAACCCAACGGCCGACCATCGGCAGAAAAGCAGTCGGGCTGAAAGTCGGCTTACCCCGAGTTGGTCGAAAAAATACTCCCAAACACACCAACTAATCTGTGATGTCGCACAAAAACTAAAGGAAAAAAGAACAACCGGAAATGACGCATCGCTTTAGTCTCAAGTTCTGAACCGAGCCCACTGTTTTCACGTCTGAAAGTAGTCAAGAAGGATCGGAAAATAAGATGGCTAATAAGGAAAATATAATACAATCCAACACAAGCCAAATCCAAACCGACGCGATTGTAGAGTGTAGTTCACCGTCTGTGTTATCGCTGTTTAGCTATTAACTTTATCATCGTCATTTTTGGTTAACTCTGATTCGCTAGTCAAGGGCCAGCACTCCACCAATCAGATTGGTCATAAAGGCCAACTGCTAGTGGCCGATTCTACATGTCGATTCAGCCAAAATTAGCGCCAATGCCAAAAGTACGACAGCACGGGACACACCGACCTGACTCGAGTCACCGACCTGGCCCTTCGGATCCCGTTGGGCCAGGTTGGGTCGGTGTGTCCCGGCCTTTAGCCTGGACACAGCTGTCTGCGACACCACAGGTTGCAGAAAACCAGACACTAGGAATGGGCAATATTTTACCGTTCACGATATACCGTCAAAAAAATTCCCCACGGTAAGAATTTGTCATCTCGCGGTAAAAACGATAAATTCCCGTTGATGACGTTTTTGTGTAACAAATATGGCGGAAGGCGGATCTGAGAGCGAGGAGCTCGTTGATAAACGAGGCTCCAGCTCCATTAACTGGAACTGGTTTGGATTTAAAAAGAGTGACGAGGAGCAAACATCATCTATTATATGCAGAGTCTGGAGATGGTTGTTACATGTTTATATAACGTTTGACTATTAGGAAAAAAAATTGCAATAGTATCTAATTTGTGGCATGTTCCAACCACAGGTTAATTTGCACATTTTATTTATATTAGAAGAGGTCATCACTGATAGGGTTTTATTTTCAGTGAACTTTTATTTATTTGTCCTGTTTATTTATCAAGTTGTATTTTTTTCTACTTTGTGATTTTACAAGCTAAGAAAACTTGTTTTGGGGGCTCCAAAGACTGAATGTGGTGATAGATTTATAGTTAAAAAGGTGGAGTTGAATTAGTTTGTTTTTTTTAATCGTCATTTTTATCGTTATCAGGATAAATGCCAGAAATTATCGTGATACATTTTTTAGTCCATACCGCCCATCCCTACCAGACACACCACAAAGGCAGTGGAGGAGGAGCTGATTTTAGTTACCTTCTTCTTAAATTGGTCGTACACGTTGAAGAGATTACATTACTCCAGTTTAAAGAGAAAAGCTATGGTGTGCAAAGAAAATCTTCAAAAATTCTATTTTTTTTTTTTCTACTTTCACAAGAGAGTTTTCCTGCCACAGTAGCTCAAAATGGTTCCCAGGTTTTTAGCCTGGGTGCATCGCTCCCCAGCAGGCTGTCAAACTGCTCCTGACTCCGGCTGAAGCAGTGTAGGACAAGCCTAAAGTCTACCAAGCCCGGTCTATGTTTGGGGAGCGCATGAACCCAAACCCATAACTGCAGCCTTTTTTCAGTCAGAGCTTTTCACTGACACGTAGAATAAAAGGTACACTCTGCATCCATCTCTGCAAATTGAAAAACTACCGTAGTTAATACCTGACAGCCGCTTCCTGCAATGTTCTTTTTTTTTAACAATATTTTTTATTGAAGTTTAACAAGCATATCAGAACTTATGTCAAATTTACAAACTTTTTTTCCACATATATATACACATATACCCACTAAAACAATCACACAAACAGTAAAAAAAAAAAAAAAAAAAAAAAAAAAAAGACATCAAACTAATAAAGTGCTGTAAAATTAAAATTAAAAAGGCAGGATCGTACATTCACATCGCCAGTGTAAGTTTTGTTTTGTTATTCAGTGTTATCCATCTCGTTGGTCAAGAAAGACATAAATGAGTCCCAAACATCCATATATTCTTTCTGTTTACCCTTGACTATATACAGGTAAGTCAACCTCTCCAGACCAAGACCCGTCATCAGCTCCTTCTTCCACAGTCCAAGTGATGGTGGTTCAACGTTTTTCCAGTGTAGTGCAATCACTCTGCTTGCATGGAGAAGTCCAAAATCAGTCATTTTTGATTGCTTTGTTGTGTTGATCATGTCTTTGGGGTATATCCCAAGTATGCAGACTTTTGGTATCAAAGGGATGTTACATTTGGTCATCAATGACAAGCATTTGATGACCTTTTTCCAGAATAGCAGAATCTTAGCCTTTTTTCAGTCAGAGCTTTTCACTGACACGTAGAATAAAAGGTACACTCTGCATCCATCTCTGCAAATTGAAAAACTACCGTAGTTAATACCTGACAGCCGCTTCCTGCAATGTTCTTTAGCTTGTGAAGCAGCTGGTGCCCTACATGTATACTGTACCTCTTACCGTGCTCTTACTGCGCTGCACCCCCACCACGAGCACAGGCCACATGGTATCTAAAAGCACCGTCGTGGACAGCTGCTCTGGAGCAAAGCTGGCCACTGTTCTCACAAAGTTTCTGCCAATGTTTGCTCTCAGTGTTGGCAGGGACACCCATTATCCATCCATTATTCTGTCTTTTTTGTAGAAGCATCTTCAGACCTCACCTGAGGCCCTGAACAAATGCATTAATAGACAATATGGCTGAACTTTTTATCCCATTTATTTTTGACAGTTAATATATATTGTTAGGTTATTTTATTTTAGGTTAGTTTGCTTTTAAATGCACTTGTTCCCCAAGATGTTGAAGATTTATCTCCACACTAAAGCATTTTCTTTTGTGTCACAGCAGCCTGTGTTTTTAAACTTTTACTGCCAAAGAAAGTGGAACATTGCTGAAATCAGGTCTCATGTTTTCGTGATGTGTCAGTTTATCTGGACGTGTCGAGGTGTTGGAGATTTTTAACTGTATCCAGGGATGGCATCGGTATCCATGCACTGTTCTCAGCTCGGTGCTGCTTAGAAACAAACCAGGAGTGTCTCGACCGTCAATGTCCATTCACTGCGAGTGGAGTGACGTCAAGTGTTGACAGTGTGTTCCCGAGCCTCGCTCAGCTCTGCCCCTGTCCCATTTCGCTCATCCACTCAAATTCAAACCGGTCATTTGAGGATATGACCAGTACTCGAGTTGTAAAAACAAATCAGGGGGGATGGTGGATTTTATCATATGGGGACAGATAATTTGTGCTGATTACAAATAATATAATATATTACAAATAATAGCACTGACCAAAACACCTGCAGAAATACTGCAGGAATGACATAGCAGCAGTTAAATGCAGCCTTCTGTAAGCTTTAAATATCCACTGGGCTTACATCAAATACATCAAAACACAACAATAAAAAACAGTTTTCTGAACTTATCAATATGACTCTGTCATTCACAGGATAAGTAAAATGGATCACTGCAAAAACTCAAATGAGAATATTTGTCCTATTTCTAGTAAAAATGTCTCATTTTAGTAAAAAAAATCTTATTACACTGAAAACAAGACTCAACAACAATTTTCACCTGTTTCAAGTAGATTTTCACTTGAAATAAGTAGAAAAATCTCCCAGTGGAACAACATTTTTTTGCTTGTAATGAGAAGATATAGGCAGGGACCATTCTGATAGGGACATGTTCTTTCCATACCTAAACCTAAGCCCTTTTATATGTTTGTGGCATCAATTACATTGTGAGGATTTTTCTTTTTCTTTTCCTTTTAATTGGAAAAATGCTGAAATGAATAAAGAAAATGTAACTCAAGTGCCATGAAAGGTTCATGAGGTTATTAATACCTGTACTTACATGTCAGAGACATGTCCATGTTCTGCTTGTGCTTTCAAACTGAGGGCCATCATCACCAAGAACTATAATGCTACATATCAATAATATCAAGATTCAAGATTCAAGATACTTTTATTTATCCCGAGGGAAATTGCTTTTCAACAGTTGCAGTACAAGGTGGGGAAGTAATAAAGGAAAATAGTAAATAATTAAAAATAAGTACACACTAAATAAGTAATGGGACAACGTGGAACAGTGGTAAAGTGAAAGGGTGATAAGTAGCATGAATTAAACTATGTCGATACACTCTTGATCTTTCTATAGACATGAATGAGATCATTTAGGAGAATCCAGTCTTCCAGTTTGATGTAAAGAACTGTCATCTTTTTAAGGACAATGTCAATTTGTACCTTTAAAGAATGTAAAAAAAAAAACTCCTTATCAAACATTGGTTGATTCTTTAACTAACTAGCTCTAGTTAAGTCGCTAGCTGGATTGTGCAGATATACATGATATATATAAAGATTATATTAGTTATCAGTCAGTAATGTGTTTGTTGCCAGTGAATCAATCAATGAAACTGTTTTTAAACTATACTGAAGACGACGACACAGTGGAACTATGTCTTTAGTCGGATATTTTCAAAAATCTCTTGTTACAAACTGCACACAAAGAGTGCAGCTGCCTAGGAGGGTTAAAAGTAAATTTAAAAAAAAAAGAAAAAGTTTTGTTTCAAGAAAATCTGAAAGCTATTTTAGACTAGAATTCTGGTCAATACATTTTTTCTTACTCCACCAACAAATATGAATTTATTTATTTTCTTAAAATAAAATGAATTTGACTACATTTAGGAATAAAATGCTTTTTTCTAGAGGGGCCGTTTTTTTTTTTAGTGTTGCGGCTCACTTAGTCTGTGGAGGTCACATCTGATGTTTGCTACATATTTTGTCTTCCTCGGTAGTTGAGGAAGTAATTGATAGTTGATGCACTGTTAACATTCCTCCTACTTTTGTATGAGTCCATATCAGTGTGAGGAGGATATCAGTAGGAAAACAAATGTCAAAGATCTCATCAGATCTCGCTCACACCTGGCACACCTGATCTCCTAGAATCCTAGATCCACCCCTGGTAGTGCATCTTTTTGAATGGATGCCTAAGACTGGGTGTTTTTAGGGAAAAGGTCTACACGATCAGTTAACTCATATAACATTAGGAAACTCAATAATCAACATGAATAAAGTATGTGATTAAGTTTTCATCTACACTTACAGAGAGGTTTTTATGTTAAAATGTCAGTTTCTTTTTCATTTTTAAGAGTGTTTCATTATGTTTAGGAAGCATCATCTAGCTCTCGTGGTCTGCCCGCCTACTACGAACAGAACAAACTGTGGAATCTAGTACTGATCCTGCATTGTGATTTTGAAACTTATAAGGACTTAAATGCAGGGCACAATGATGGCAGGAGTAATCCACAAAAGTGGTTTAGTAATGATACAAGCAGGTCAGGATAACCAAAAATCAAACCTGAAGTTGAGGTGATGAGACACGGATGTGGACTAGATGGAGCAGATAAAAGAAGTCACACACCAGGGAATGCACTTAAAAAAAAAAGGAAGAAAAAACAGGACATATTCAAACTTAAACTAAACAGAGGCTATAAAGATAATGCAGGGAACTCATAACTAAACAGAACCCCCCCCCCCCAAGCCAGTTTCATGATGTCACGTATGATTGATACCTGAACCTCCATCCCTACTGGGGGACCCACTGAGCTAAAAACTGCACATGTGCCTTAGTTTGTACCGCCTTGAGATTAGATTTTTTTTAATGTGAAGCAGTCTTGGAACTGCACATCTTTCAGCACAACAGAATTGAGGACATCACCCTCTAGTTCAATATGGCTGCGTTTTTATTCATTCAAATTTTTGTGAAACTGATTCCAGCAATATCATTTGCAATTAGAATATTATGGCCATTTAGATATATACTGTATGACATTAATGACCAAAGTTAAAGTGGTCATAAAGAATGCATAAATATCATTATATATTACTTTTAGTCGGCTCTTTAATCTGGAAGTTTGTCGTGTGTTTATACTCAAACTTCTGAAATTTGGTTTTTGTCTTTTTTTGTGGAGTGTATGAGACTGTTGGGAAACTTATGACGGTCGCTGGGTAGTTTGGTGCTTACAATGTGATCCATTTGCAGATCCATAGCATGCAGACGGTTCTTCTTCCTCATTGGCACCCTGTACCTGTACCGCTGCGTGACGATGTACATCACCACCTTGCCTGTGCCCGGCATGCACATGACCTGCGCTCCTAAGGTGAGTGGTAAGCAAACATCAAGAAGGGGAATCCCAAGAGCTTGCTTCTCCATACTCATGCAAGCAAAACAGCTTTTAAACCCATTTGAGCTTTCGTGGTGGAAAGTGCACCGGCGATATTGAGGCGCTTCACTGTCTGACTGAAGCATGTACATCTGGGAGTTGTTTGCAGGGCTGTGTGTGATTAAAAAGAAGATTGGAGGGGAAAGATATTATCTGTCCTTCTGCTGTTTTCAGCTCCATGGAGACTCCCAGGCAAAGATTCAACGGATTCTGCGGCTGATTTCAGGCGGAGGCCTTTCCATGACGAACTCTCACCTCTTGTGTGGGGACTTCCTGTACAGCGGACACACGGTGATGCTCACCCTCACCTACCTCTTCATCAAGGAGTGTGAGTACTGAAAGAAATGTTTATTTGTGTGGAATAATTCATGAGCTTTTCCCGTGAATAATTTATGAACTACATTACGGGCTTCCATTCAATATTGTTCTATAAAACAGGATAAACGGACCTCCTACTGTATATGGACCTGCCTTTCTTTCAGCAATCAGATTCTAACAGCAAAGGCCTTGTGATATTTAATCTTCTCAGTGTATGATTTAGAAATAAAGAATAGAGAATTTAGAGCCACTCTGTGTAGAAAATACCACTTCTGACCACGTGAGGACATATAGATCTAGCCTGGCGGCCAGCTCTTATTCAATTCATGACAATTCTCTCCAGTGAAACGGGTCTGGTAGCCCTCCCATAAGCAGCAGTTTCCACTGGTACGGAATGTACCGAACTGATTATGGTGGGGTGGCGGTGGGCTTTGTGCGATGACTGAAACAGGAGCATCCAAGAGCCAATATGTAAAACAACGTAGATGGCTGCAGAATTGCTAACGACACCTTGGTTACACGTATTTCTGCAAAACCAACAACAGTCATTTTCTAGCATATCTTTTTTTTCCACACTATTTTAGCCGTCACTCTGCTTTCACCACATGCTTCATTTCTCTGTATGTTTTGTATGCCTATACAATGGCGTCCAGAGGCAGTTTCCTCTGCATCTGTTGGTACTCCCCCGTATAAATCAAAGTGGAATCCTAAAGAGCCAGATTAATTCTTGGTTTTGAAGAAGAAAAGAATAAGAATAGCTGGCCAGGCTAATATAGATTGACAAAAGAGCTACTGACAACACTAATGAGAGGGAAAAGTTGTGTGCATCTCATAATACAACTTTGTCCCACTGGAGTTGCACCTTTTTGCGTCCTCTGCCATGGGGGGGGGGGCAGCCTTTTTTGTGATATGCTGCCCTCGTGTTGTCAGAATTGGAATTGCTACATGGAGTGATATAAAAGCTGCTGTTTTGGCTTCCACTAGTCCTATTTACTTGATACTTGATTAAACTTGATTACAATGTTTCATTATGTGACATGAAGACGGACTGCAAATGGTCCGTTAAAATACTGACGGCACTCTTGTCATTCAACTCTTCTTCCAGACTCACCGCGCTCGTTTTGGTGGTACCATCTCATGTGCTGGCTCCTTAGTGCTGTGGGTGTGGTCTGCATCTTGGTGGCACACGAGCACTACAGCGTGGATGTGGTCGTGGCCTACTTCATCACCTCCCGTCTGTTCTGGTGGTACCACACTATGGCCAACTTACAGGTCAGGATGCAGGGCTGGGGTGGGGTAGTGTTGTCTGTCGTGTATGTGGGTTAATGAAATTGTGCAACGATGAAAGTTTCCCTCTCTTTGAAGTTTGTTATGTTCTGTTTATGAATTATTGTAATGCATGGATGGCTTCAGCCGAGTGACACATGTTTCATGTATTTCTGTGAGTTTAGATCAGGTGCACCAGCTCAAAGTTATATATGAAGGGTCTCAGGTTTAAAGGAGAGGGTCTATACATTACAAATGTCAGTATGCATGCAAACCACGATATATTTTCAGACTAATGTGTGGAAGTACGTCCTCTAGTGGTCAAACTGTAGACAGTTTAAAAGCGAAACAGATTCCAATAAATATGAGAAATTATGATTAGAAAAGAGAAAAGCTTTAAGCTGTTTCAGCGTTATGTTTCTGACTTAAGATGGAATGTAAATAATAAGGGGTGATTTGGAAAACATCTAAGGCTTGTGTTTAACTGAAAATAGCACAGACAACGAAGCCAGTAACTTGTGTTGAGGGTGTAGTTTTGATGTAGAATTTCAGCAGCTCTTGCAGACATTCTTTGTCTTATTTTTTGTTCCTTTTTGCTTTTCATAGCCAACAAGATCAGAACGCAAATAATTCTCCCCTTTTTTTTAAATACAACTGTTGGCATGCATATAGTGGGTTAGTGTCAAGATTGGGGAACAAAAACAAACACCTTTTTTCCATATGTAATTTGATCCTGCAGCAGATACAGGTTTTCTTGTGCATGTGTGAGGGTGAACGTGTCCTTCACCTGCCCTCTTGACAGTCTGATCTAGAGTTTAGAGTTTAGAGTTTATTAATTTAGCACAAAAAGATGCATGAAGCACTGCGCAAGGAGGGAACGAAGTTCTATAGCGAACTTATACAAGGTTCCACCCCTGTCAAAAAACAAAACAAAGGACAAGCAGACAGCATCTAACATACTTTAACACGTTTTTTCGATGCTTTTCGCAAATTCTATTACAGCTGCTGTTTTCATCAAGTTCAAAATCAAACTGGGTTGACAAACATGTAATTCTTTTTACATTTTAGAGTATGCTGCTGTGGATCACATATTTCAAATGATCCGTCTTCCAACGATAGTATTTCAAATGTAGATTTTTTTTTCTTTAAACCTCTTCCCAACACAGGAATTAAAAAAAAAGTGATTATGTAATTTCAGTGTATAAATAACTTTAAACATAAATTCTCTTGACAAAGGTAGCACACCTTTCCATTTTAAGCTTTTATCTAAGAGGACACAAAGAATCCTCTGGTCAGGATACGTAAAGTCTTTAAACTGAAAAGTGAGGACTTAATTGTTCATGTTTTTACGTTTGAGGGGGTTGACTCTAAAGGAGGACTTTTATTGTCTTGACAGATTCTGAAATGTTCACCCAATAACTACCTCACCAACACCTGGTGGAACCCGCTGTTCAACTTCATGGAGAGGAATGTCCAGACGTCGGTGCCGTGCTCGTACAGTTGGCCCATCACCTGGCCTCCCGCCTGCCTGAAAAACCCCTGCAAGAAGTACTCCATGGTACAGAGCACAAGAGAGGAGTGACTTCAGGCCAGCACAGCAGTTTAAAGTGGAACTTATTCATTCAGTATTGTCTCCTGAGCAGGGACCCGAAGCATACCAAATCCTTAGATGTTAGAGAGAAGTTTCATCAGAAATAGGAAAATCATAATATCTCTGTATTTATGCCACTGTGATTTATTTATGATCCAAAATGTTCCAAGTTGTCATTGTTTGTGTACTGTAAATGATGCTTGTGTCAGTGAGTTCCAAACACATGGACGTACAGTTTTTATCATACATCAGCATACTTGCATATTTGTTGCTGTACTTGACATTTATTTTGCATCTGCTGACACAACTCCTCTATGTTCTATCTTTTGATTAGGTTTTTCCTCAATATGATGTCAGTGTACTTAAGTCACAAGGTGCCTTAGAGTGTAAAACATCTATCAGCCCTAGTGTAATTTTTGTCATTTTTTAAAAATCTTTAATTTTGTGTTGGTTTTCTTTTAGTAGCCATGAGTCTGTGAGGCTGTAGTATTGACATTGTATAAGTGTATTAAAGTTTAATCATGCTAAAGCTTAGGTGTAATGCTTTTATGAAATTAAACCAAAGTGTTATGCGATGAACAACAATTACCTATAAAATTGTTCCACTTCTGCATGAAAGTAAAGTCCATTCAGCATACACTAGAGGAACATTACCACAGGAAAAGCAATGCTTCGGGCTGTGGTACTTAAATCATTGCTTGTTTCTGTTCATAGTTCTCACATTTCTATATTAAAAACAATATTCAGATTTTCATGTTTATAGTAATATTTTAGCATTAATACATGGAAGTAGGTTAAAGAAAGAGCTAGAGTATAAATAGCCATAAAAAGAAATAAATAATGAGTCTGAATCTTATGTAGACATGTCAACAAAAGGTAATAAAGTAAAAAATAGCATCTTATATCTAAGTGTAAAGAAGTTTATATTGTTTTGTTTGATCGCTTTTTTTAATTACGTTTTTTTATTGGATGCTGAAATACGCCGTCTAGTGGACAGTTCATACTAGATCCCACCAAAGCTACATGAATAATAAACCTACTGCACATGCACAGCAATGACTGAGTTTCCAATAATAGGGAAGTATGATAAAAAAACAATAAATACATACATTTAAGATTTTTTCTTTCTCCCACTCATCCACTCAAAGTATTTTCCTAACAGAGCTGAAATGCATAATATGAAGTAGTGCACTGATTTGGAAATCATTTATGGCCCATGTATACCTCCTAATTATACAGAGACAATATAGGAAGTAGTGAAACTGACAAGTTGTATATTTTATGTAAAAATTAATGTGCAGTCAGAGACCAGATGTATTTTATACGGTGGTTTATTACAACTGCAGGGAGCAAATTGTCACAACAATCAGGGGGTTGGGAGAATGTCTCAAAGCTACATAGAGAGAAGTAAGTGTCACTTCCTGTTGATATTATGAACAAACTTTAGTTTTCAGCAGATCCAGACCGAACATGCTGAATATTCTAGCTCCATCAGGAGATAATCTTCCCCGAATGAAGAAGATTGTGTTTCGGCCATGGAGCAGACGCTTTTAACAACACTTTTAACATTCGGGGACTGAGGAGACCAGAAGCTGTAGTTTTGAAAGTGAAATGTTCTCCAGTTCCTGCTTTAATTAGAATTTTCTTTCTTTCTTTTCTTTCAGTGAGAGAGAGGTTTGTTATCAGGGCAGTATAGCACAACGACTCTTTCCCTGTTCCCTGAGATAACTGTGGAAATTCATAAAAACATGACTGTACTGTGCTCCACTCGATAAGCAGAAATTGTACCCCAGATGTCCATCCTGTCCAAGTCACATGTATGCCTTTGAACTGGGTGCTGATAACGAAGATGGTCCCTCTCCTCTTTAGCCCAGAAGGTGCAGGTCCATAATTTTAAGACAGAATTGAATGTTTGTCTCTTCAGACCGCAGTTTTTTTTTCCACGTAAACACTCAGTCCCAGTGAACGAAACTGTCTCATGTTTTGAAGTTAGTTTCAGGGTGAAAATTCAACAAAGTCACTCTGGATAAATGTTTTTGTGGGTTTTTTTCCCCCATCACATTTAAGTCACCTGAACCAGTAATGGCAAACTTAAGCCGGATTGAAAAACTACAAGTGGAAAATTGAAAACACCGTTTTTATGGCACTTGAGGGCATATTTTATTTTATGTCAATATTTGAATGTACATTTTTGATGTGATCCTGACTGCCTGTTGAATATCCAACATGAAAACGACTTAATCTGTGTTAGTTGAGGCTATCACTCACTTTAAAGAGTTGTAAAAAAAAAAAATATAAACATAAACATAACATACAAGATTCGACTAGTTTGAAATGACTTAGAAGAAGTTAGATGGTATAATCAGGGGATTATGTCCCATCTTCCAGGTTGAATTTAACAAGTGAGTATGAGTAGTTGTAGTTCCACGACTGACCACTGGGGCTATTTTCAAAAGTGAGTCGATCTCATGTTAAAATGTCCAACTGCAGCAAATATAGAAATACAGTAGGCTACAGACCAAAGGTTTGGACACACTCCCCCATTTGTTTCAATGAGAAGGTGTGTGCAAACTTTTGGTCTGTACTGTAGGTGAAATAAATCCTCCAATCCTGACCTTATGCGTTACATTAACGCACATCCTAGGTCAACTTTGCACAGACTCATATCCGGCACTTTAAAACCTCATGCTGTACATTTTCTCTCATGTTGTACATTTTCTCTTTTCTCTTTCCATTATATATTTGCTCTTTGTATTGCACCAATCCCCACAACAAATTCCTTGTGTGTGTTTAACAAACTTGGCATTAAACTTATTTCTGATTCTGATAAAGGTTTTGGTCCCCACAGCTAGATTTCACATCCATGACAACTCTGCAGGGAGTGAGGTTTTATGTACCATGTCAGGTAAAACTATATAGGCTAAGGTTAGAAATGTTCTGCACAATAAGGGGTGTGGTCTTTTCATTGAGTATAGCCAATTGTCATCACTTTACCTACTTAGCACGTTGTGCTGTCTTGATTTCTGAGCTGTGAATAAAGAGCCAATAGAGCATTCATTATTTAAAGCTAATATATGTTTTGTTGCACTGTTAATTTTACCGACAGATTGCTGATAGGTTTCCCCTGGCTGTAGGTTTCCCCGGTAAAAGATTGAGGCTTAGCTCAGCAGCCAGCTGGTGCTATAACCATACATTGGCTAAAGAGTCCCACCGTTGCAGTCCCCTGGGACTTTATTCCAGCTGGGTTCTACCAAGCCACCTTGTACGTAGGTTAAATTTACCTGAACCTTGGTCCAGACCCAGCTGTTATGAAGTCACTGGGACTTCAAAGCTGCATGTTACTGAGGAAACAACATGTCAAACGGGACCTCCTCCGTCTTCAGTGGGGCCGTCTACGAGCCATAACAGCAGTCATTTCTGATGTTGCAATTGAAACAACATTTGAAGTTGGAGGTGTTGCCACAGACCTCCAGCTTGGCTTGGCTGAAGTATCCAGCCCCATGCAACTGCAAGGCTGCTATGATTTAACATTGGCTTGAAAGTCCCACTTATTTGACTTCCGCTTGTCCTCATTTCAACTGCAACTTTGCTCAGTTCAAATGTTGTTTTGGTGGCAACATCCAGAAATGATGATGGACTAACAGATTTGATCAGAAGGAACGTAAAATTAATATCATCATACGTCAAGATTTTTGATATCTAAAAACAAGGCTCCATCTGAAAGAATAGTATTGAGTTCCATGGGTAGGAGTTTTTACTTCTTCCTACTCCTTTTGGAACATGTCAAGTCTGCTGCTGCTACCAAAAATAAGTGTCTCTTTTGCGTTCACTGTTTAAATGTTCAAGCATGTCTTAGTTACACTTTCATGTTTGAAATAAAGATGATTGAATTGAAAATTAATTGAGTCATAGATTATGATTTAGCATGAGCTAAACCAAACTGAAATAGCGCATTTATGGTCATTGAACTAAGGTGGGTGTGTCCCAGGTGGCATCCAAGCCTGCTCATTCTAACCATTTGCAATACAAGGAAAGATTCTTCAAAAGAAGACTTGAGAAAACTTAAGAGACATCACAAGCAGGCTGTTCAGTTCTTATACAGTCTTTGGATATGACGTTCACGGTTGTGTTTTACTGTGGAAGGTGCTCCTTTCGATTTGAATGTGTGTTTTGAAGAGGCAGTGTTCCTTTTTTCATTACAGAACTGCATTCCATCTTCAAATTTTTTACCAGAACATATTCACCGATTATTTGGTTGATTTTAACTTCTGCTTGCAGATGTGTTTTTTCTTCACAGAGTGGCGAACCTTCCTTATCTTTGTTACCATCAGATTCTGTTTCTCTGAGATGTTTTTTTTTTTTTTTTTTAAATATCCTACAATTTTACGGAAATGTTAACAGATAACCTAATCAGTTTTGATTTAAGCTTCAGCATTTTTTCTTTGGTGCTTGTCATAGTCAAAGATAAAATGGTTTGGTAGTCAGTACATTCTGTTTTATTTACATTTTAGAGTACACAATCTACATTTGTTTTTGGAAGTAAGCTTGTCTCCGTATCTGCTTGTCTGTAGATGGTGGATAACAGATTTCATTAGACTTTCATGAAAAAGGCTAAATTGATGAAATGGTTATTTTCCAAAAACAGTCTTTCAAATGCAAACCTTTGTATTTTTGTTCAGTCCACAACAGTTCATTCCTAGAGAAACAAAATGTTAATGTAATGACTCTTTTCTCAGGCCACTGTTGTTTTTTTCTTAGTTTTCTTAAGGAAGTGAAAGGAATTCCTTCCCAACACAAGAATATTCTCAGGAACGGCAGCCTCATCTCAGTTGATAGATTATATAAATTAATGTGAATTAGTCTGACACTGAGGTGGTGCTTTATAATATGCTCAAGTAAACTTAATTAATGAATGAATTCATTCATTCGGTATTATCTCCTGGACAAGGAGATGACACACGAACAAACAGACAAACTGTTTCTCTTCTTCATACAACAGCATATTTGCAGATTGTACCTGACATTTATTTTGAACCTTGCTACCGCAACTCATTCATCTTTTGATTAGGTTTAACTCAATATAATGTCCAAGTACAAAAGTCACAAGGTGTGTTAGTATGTACAACATCTGATGTTGTATTTTCTCTTCTTTTCAATCATTAATTTAGTATTTCTTTTAGTAGCTGTGAGTCTAAGCTCTTTGTCTGTATTGTACAAGTGTATTATACTTGCTTAAGATATGTTTAGATATTTATGTGGATATTTATGTAGTATATATTATATGTAGAGAGGGATAGTTATAATTATGTAATATATGTTATATATTTATTAGGTATGTAGCATATATATATTTATAGGGATATTTATGTAGTTTATATAGTGTATATTTATATAGATTATTTATAATATTTGCATTTTCTATATATTGATATAATATTTATGTAATATTTATATTTTCTATATACTTATATGGATAATTATGTAGTAATAGGCATGTTTACGTAGTATTTATATAGACTATATTTATATGGATATTGTGTAGATATAATATTAACAATAATGTAAATTCATAGAGTTATAAAGGCGTAGGAACTAGGAAAAAGTTTATATTTCTTCCAACTGCTTTTTTCGAACATATGTGAATATGAAGATGTTACTGTTTTTTTGTTTTTTTTATATACATGTTCGAAATAAAAATGCATTCATTCATTCATTCATTCATTCATTCATTCATTCATTCATTCATTCATTCATTCATTCATTCATTCATTCGTTCGTTCGTTCGTTCGTTCATTCATTCATTCATTCGTTCTTGTTATTTTTTGCCTCTCCACAGAATATACTTGTGTCTGAACTCCTCCATAACAAATAGCCTACAAGACAAAAAAAAGGGCTCGCAGACCCATGAGAGTACACTGGGCGCACCAATCAGAAAACAGTTCCTGGCGCTGCCAGCCAATAGGAACGCAGGAACGTTACAACGCTGACTGGCTGCCGTTTAACAACCACGCAGGAAGCGTGCGGAGCTCTGTTGTTGCACAGCTGTGTTTATAACACACCAGCAAACGTCTTGTTAACTTGTCAGCAGCTTTTTCTTTTAACTTGGATGCCATGGTTTCACTGTCACCGTTGGGGTACGTGAGCAGCGTTTTGCTGACACCTTTAAGCCTTGTGTATTTACTTATATTTCTGCCAGTGTTATTTTGGGTAGTTTTCTATCAAAAGAAGCGGCTCCTGTACAAGAATATCCCTCCAGGTCCGACCCCGTGGCCGGTAGTTGGTAACGTGGGCGGGTTTTTCATCCCCACTTCTGTAAGAAAGATACTTGGACAGCAGTACCAACAGCCAGGAATAACAGGCACTGCTTCTTTAAGTCACTTTGCTGAGCTGTACGGTAACATTTACAGTTTCTTCATGGGGTCTCAGTTGATAGTTGTATTGAATGGCTATGAGATGGTGAGAGATGCTCTCTCCAACCACGCCGAGGTGTTTTCTGACAGACCGGACGCCCCTGTCATCACCATCCTCACTAAACGCAAAGGTAAGCTTGCATTCAATCACAAGTTCTTATCTCATATAAATTGTTAATAAACAGTGTAAGAATGTATTACTAATATACATGGGTGCAGATCCCGGGGGGGGGGGGGTGAATGAAGGAATGAATGAATGAATTAATGCATTTTTATTTCGAACATGTATATAAAAAAAAACAAAAAAAAACAGTAACATCTTCATATTCACATATGTTCGAAAAAAGGAGTAGGAAGAAGTATAAACTTTTTCCTAGTTCCTACCCCTTTATAACTCTATGAATTTACATTATTGTTAATATTATATCTACACAATATCCATATAAATATAGTCTATATAAATACTACGTAAACATGCCTATTACTACATCATTATCCATATAAGTATATAGAAAATATACATATTACATAAATATTATATCAATATATAGAAAATACAAATATTATAAAAAATCTATATAAATATACACTATATAAACTACATAAATATCCCTATAAATATATATATATGCTACATACCTAATAAATATATAACATATATTACATAATTATAACTATCCCTCTTTACATATAATATATACTACATAAATATCCACATACATATCTAAACATATCTTAAGCAAGTATAATACACTTGTACAATACAGACATAGAGCTTAGACTCACAGCTACTAAAAGAAATACTAAATTAATGATTGAAAAGAAGAGAAAATACAACATCAGATGTTGTACATACTAACACACCTTGTGACTTTTGTATTTGGACATTATATTGAGTTAAACCTAATCAAAAGATGAATGAGTTGCGGAAAAACGTGAATTGTCCCCCCCAATAAAAATACCCTAAATTATTCAAAATTGAACAAATGTATTTTCAGACTTAAAGGTTGAATATGTAGAATATTTATTAAAAATATATTTCTAAAAAAATAATACATCCACGGTGCGTTTTGAGGTGTACAGATTGAAAGTCTTGCTACGCCATACTTTTTTTTTTTTTAGTCTGAATTAATATTTTTTAAATTTTTGACGGGCTCGAGTCGAGCTGTTTAGGACAAATAAACAAGAAATAAACTAGAAAGGTAAGCACAATAAATGATTCCCTGTGCAGTATTTTTTGGCAAGCCTTTACCAATTTATGGCATGGTATGATTTGCATATTGGCAAAAAATTTAAAATTAAAATCACGTTGGTGTCCCCCCCGAATCCTGACATCGGATCTGCACCCCTGCTAATATATAATTCTCCCTTTTCCACCTGAGGAGGCCTGCTGTTAATAATTAAACAAAAAGAAAAAGACAACAAGCAAACAAAATCAATAGTCTTATCTACGTGAAGTTGTGCCACATTTGGAGGTTTTTAATGAATGAAAAGTACTGCACTGAACAAAAATAGTGTCAATTTACATTTAAAGACGTGGAAAAAAAATGTTGGTACTCTTTGCATTAAGAAGAATCTCTTCAGGCAGATATTTTTTTATTTTTCCTTTGTAATCAGGTGATATATTTCAGAATTCATTGCTCCATCAATGACTATGAACTTTCCCATCCCATACATTATGTAGTAGAGAACGTGGAAATCATAATACTACCACTGCCGTGTTTTACAGAAATAATGAGATTTTTATGTTGTGATTCATTGTTTTGTTTTTTAACACAAAACACTTCTCATTTAAACCAAAATCTTTGTTTAGAAATTCTCCTTAACACCACCTGTATAAACCAACTAAAAGACACGGATGAGAAGGTTGCCTTTGTATTGTATCTGTAATATTGTTCTGCTAAACGTGTCTCGGACATCTCAACTATGATTTCTTTCATTTACAGTTCAACTTAATTACCTAAAGTGTGATCTGAGCATTACTAAATAGGATAATGATTGCTTAACGGTAACACATTTTACTGCTCTCTTGATTTATTTGTTTTAAATAATGTCAAGTAAACATGCATAGCATTTGTAGTATTGAAAATAGGATTTGGGGGGGGGGGGGGGGGCTGAAGCTATTATCATAGCTTATAGACAACTCTAAGTGAAACTTTTAAAAGTTAATGAGTATGGCATGTCATTGAAACATTTAATTGGCTACACTGATGCCTTTTCTTAAGTGGCAAGATTGAACTGAACTGTTCTTTCTTTGTTGTTTAACTTCAGGGATAGTATTTGCACCTTATGGGCCAGTGTGGCGAAAGCAGCGCAAGTTCTGCCATGCCAGTCTGCGAAACTTTGGCCTGGGGAAGTTGAGTTTGGAGCCGTCCATCCTGCAAAGCCTAGAAACCCTCAAAACTGAAATTTTGCGAAAGAATGAGGAGTCTGGCAGCGGCGGTATGAACCTGTCTTCACCGATCAGCAGTGCCGTGTCAAACGTCATCTGCTCGATGATCCTTGGTCAGCAGTTCCAGTTTGGGGATCCGGAGTTCCGCATCCTGCTCGACCTTGTACCGCTTGCGCTGGAGGTCTCTATGAACAGCGCTGCAATCCTCATCAACGTCTTTCCACCGCTCTTCTATTTGCCTTTTGGGCCCTTCAAGGATTTACGGCATGCGGAAAGAGACATCGGAGTCTTCCTAAAGAAGATGATCGCCGACCACCGTGAGACGTTGGATCCCAACAACCCAAGGGATCTTGTAGACATGTACTTGATGGAGGTGATGGCCCAGAAAGCTGCAGGAGAGCACGACAGCACCTTCACAGAGGATTATCTCTTCTATATTATAGCTGACCTCTTCGTTGCTGGCAGTGACACCACTACTAACTCAGTTTTGTGGTTTCTGCTCTTCATGATCTTACACCCTGACATCCAAGGTAAAAGCGTAGCATTTACAAACTGCTTACTTACTCTTGTGAAATCAAATCACTCTGTGATTCATTATGCAGATTTTCTTAAATTGATCAATTATATATCAATCAAACTTTATTCATATAGCAATTTTCATGTAACCCAATTCTTTACAGGATTAAAATAGCAGCAACAGAAATACTTTTGAAAAATGTCAAAGGTATTGCTCCCTTTTTATTGTCTTCCCTGCGGCAGGTTTCCAATGGCATTCTGGGAGAGAACATTAGAGAAAACAATCAATCAATCAATCAATCAATCAATCAATCAATCAATCAATCAATCAATCAATCAATCAATCAGCGTGATTCTCAACAATGTAATTGTATTCAAACAACATTACAGTGTTAAGTTTAATTGTTGTGGAAATGTGCACATGCAAAGGTGATTGCAACATATTTTGGTCTTGTAGACATTTCCAGATTCATATAAAACTTTGTTTTTGAAAACAAGAAATTGGAAGTCTGCTGTAAGAAACCCACAAGCCCTCATACTTCCATGTTTTAGTCTCATTTGTACACTTAAGCCCTTTTCAAACTCCACATGGACAAAGATATGAAAGAATGCTTGTATTATTGCATCATAATTATTTGTGGTTCATGGACTCAAAGAGCTTTGATTAGACGATGATTTTGTCAAATCAAATTTACCCAGAATTATGTATGATAGTTACTTTTTCCAATTGTTTTGGTTTAAGATAAAATCCAGGCAGAGATTGATGAAGTGGTGGGCAGAGATCGGGTTCCATCTCTGACTGATAGGGGAAGTATGCCGTTCACTGAGGCCACCATATTGGAGACGCAGCGATTGGCGGTGGTGGTTCCCCTGTCTATTCCGCACATGGCCTCAGAAACAACAGGTAATCAAAAATAACCATCCCATAATTCCACAGGTCTGAATCATCTTTGTGGAAATAAAGATCTCTCACAGTTTCACAACTGCTCAGGGGCCTCATTTAAAATGGAGTGCGTACGATTCATACTAAAAGTGCACGTACGCTCAAAAGCCGAAAATGCCGTGCGCAAAAAAAAATCCGGATCAATAAAACCATGTGCACGCAGACTTCCACGCAGTCCAGCTGGAAGGTTGCATAGCTGAATCCGCCCCTTTACACGCCCAGAAATGCATATGGATGAGCCTGCTGAGCATGCGCAGTGGTTTTCTGCAGCCTGTTTGGCGCAGATCCATGGTTTGGCGTCAGAATGAATGAGAAGTAGCAGCCACCGTGACACTGACTTTCACGGAGACCTAGATGCTGTAGATGATGTGGAGGACAGGAAAATCACATTATTTGGTGGTCACAGTAAAAGTTAGAATAAGTATATAAATAGTATACAATAAAATAAAGTGAGTGGGTGGCAGCACGCCGTTGCTGCGCTAAACGCCGTGAGTTCCCCGGCGCAACAGGGGGGACATGCCCCCCGTCTTTTCAAAACCATGTTTTTTTTCCCCTTACTTTTTACAGTTTAAAAACTAACGGTAGGATCAGCCTTAAATTGCAAATGATCAAGACACTGTATGAAAGCGATACGAAAACGGCCCCGCAGCCCCGCTTCACCCCCCGCTCCCCCTCCTCCTCCTCCCCCCTCCCCTCAGAGCTGCTCAGGGCGGGTTTATGGTTCCGCGTCACCGACGCAGAGCCTACGCCGTAGGTGCGCGTCGCCGCGTACCCTACGCCGTAGGCTCTGCGTCGTTTTAACGCGGGACCCTAATTTAGGCACCATATACAAGCAGCACGTAAAGGTTTCACGCGCGCGTAAAACTCATATATATGAAAAAAAATCTGTGTCCCTTTAGGGAAGAAATGAGGGGCTCCGTGGGGCTCCCTAAACGCAGCCCCTCATTTGTTCTGTCCTAAAGCGGGTGAAGAAGAGGCTGCAGCAGCAGCAGCACCAGAGTCCTGACTGACAGCTTCACACACAGAGGGGCACGATCAGCGCTATATTATTTTATTTTATTATTTTATTATTTTAAGCCTGACATATGTTGTGATATGTGATGACATGATTAAGAGTATGACATGAATCTGGCTTCATTTCACCACCTCACAGCCTGCCTCGCCAGTTCCCCGTGTCTTAAGTAAATTCTTACGGGAGGGTCCTAGTTGCCGTAAAGATACGCAGATTTTTCGGTTAGTTTTTTCTTTTTAGATCCGAGGATTTGCGTAGAAGGTGGCTTCCGCAACTTTCAGGCGCTTTTTCTGCGCAAGCAAGCTTTATAGATGAGGCCTCAGGTCCTCTTTTTCACTGATTTCTGCAACTGATTTTATTTTTAAGGGCCTTTGATTCAAAAGTCTCCACTTTTAAGATAAGATAAGATTGACCACCATATCACAGTTTGGGTATCTCGTCGAACTTGAATGATTCTTATCTGTCTGATAAGTCTTTGTATGGATCAGTTCATATATGAGGCTGCTGCCATCTCATGTGGGTTCCTCAGGGCTCTGTCTCGGGTCCTATTTGGTTGACACTTAACGTTCTGTCTTTAAGATGGATTATAAATCGTTTTAGCCACATCTATCAAGCTTTTAGCAGATGATATTCAGCTATGCTGGTTTAAACATTTTTTTTTTAATGTTCTTCATTTCATCTTTAGTCAAATTTGATTAATTATCCGACGGACATCAAGAAATGGTGTTTCTCATATCTTTGTGCTATGTTAGAAACATTGAATCCTTTAAATCCACCCGGGAGGAGCTCGGACATTGAGAGGAGTCAGCTGAGGTGGCTTGGGCACCTGTACCGGATCCTCCTGGACGCCTCCCTAGGGAGGTGTTCCAGGCATGTCCCACTGGGGGGAGACCCCGGGGAAGACCCAGGACACGCTGGAGAGACTATGTCTCTCGGCTGGCCTGGGAACGCCTCGGACTCCCCTCGGAAGAGCTGGAGGAAGAGCTGGAGGAAGAGCTGGAGGAAGTGTCTGGGGTGAAGGAAGTCTGGGCATCCCTGCTGAGGCTGCTGCCCCCGCGACCCGGGAACGGATAAGCGGAGGACAATGGATGGATGGATGGATGGATGGATGGATGGATGGATGGATGGATGGATGGATGGATGGATGGATAGTTTTATGTTATTTTATCCGGCCCATCTTCTAATTTTTTTTAATGAAAAATAAACTTCTTGTAAACATACAAAGTTATACACTTCTCTGGCTTTTATTTTCTAGAGTTCCGAGGCTACACTATTCCTAAGGGAACGGTTATTTTCCCCAACCTGTGGTCCGTCCTCAGGGATCCCACTGTGTGGGAGGATCCAGAAACTTTCAACCCAGCACGGTTCTTGGACAATGAAGGAAATTTGCTCAGGAAAGAGTTCTTCATACCGTTTGGGATTGGTATGCCTGTTTTTAGTTTTATGAGTCATACTGCTGAAACATTCATTTGTAGATGAAGTTACTTGCATGTACACAGATCCAATGACTCCACTCGCATGTTTCTCAGGTCGCAGAGTGTGCATGGGCGAGCAGCTGGCAAAGATGGAGATGTTCCTGATGGTCACCCACTTACTGCAGGCCTTCAAATTCAGAATCCCAGAAGGACAGCCTCCTCCTTCACTAGAAGAACGCTTTGGCCTGACAGTAGCACCCAAACCATACAATGTATGTGTGACAGCTCGTAATGACAACGGTGGAACAGATTCTAAGTAAACAAGGTGCACTGACATTAAGCACTTCACAAAAATCCAAAGATGCTTCTTCACATCTCCTGGAGCAACACCTTGATGCTATTTCTATACCAAGATATCATTTTTGGACCAGACTAGTTGGTCTATATGGGTGAAATCCCAGGTTATTTTATTATATTCATTGTTAGTTTTATAAACCAGATTATTTAAGAAACTCCTGATTTTAGAAAAAGAATGTCAGAAGTAATGACAAATACAGATCATATTTATTTTTACTCAAATTTTATATTACTAAATAATGAAGAACTTTTTGTACCGCACTTTAGAAAAACAAAAGCATGAAGTCATGAGATTGTACGGGTTTATTCTTTTTTCTTTCATACTTGATACTTGATTAGCAAGGCCAGTATTATATATTCAGATGCCTTTGGATTTTGAAATACCAGCCGAATTGTTGTGTTGATAGTTTAACATTTCAGTTTTTGACCCTGCTATGATTTTCTTTGTAGAAATTAGCACAAATATTAAATGAATGAGCTCATACTGTAAATTTAAGTGTAATTTTGAAAATAAAGATTTTATTTTTGAAAAATATAACATATTGCTGAAAATAATTGTGACTTTTTTAATACCTATAATAAATTATAGAATCCTGAAAAGGTATATCTCGTAGCCTTGTTTTTTAAATATATATCATAGTTAATTTTATTATTTAACTCTTTGTTTAATACTTGTGTAATATTGCTCTCTCTCTCTCGCGCGCGCTCTTTTTCGCTGTCACTCTTTCTCTCTATCCGTGAAACATTGTCAGAATTTAAATCATATTTTCAAATGATGTTTGACCAAGAAAGACACATCATACGCTGCTGTGCTGTTCTTCGCCAGCAGGGGTCATTGTTGTCCTTGTGATATTTACTGGAAAAGCAGCAACTCATGTTGAAGCTGCAGGGTGACTTTATGAGTCCATGTGATGTGGAATTGCTTTATTCATCCGAGGCATAAATGGAAGCAAATAAAAGCACGTTTGGGCCCAAGACAACATTGTACCACAACAAAAAGAGAGAAAAAGAAAGAAACCATATTTGTTGATTCAGTCCCGTGGGTTTAAGAATGAATAGCAAAATTGATTTATGATACAACTTGGTTTTGGTAAGAAAATTGACACACCCACTTAATTTCCTTAGAGTGAAATGTCTAACTTTTTGTTTAACATTACACAACTATTGTTGGTAGAGTTAATCTGTAGTGAAACCACATATTTTCACATCATTCTAGTTTACTTATTCACTACATGTTATGAATTAACTATTTCAACATTTCCCCTTTTACTATCTTTATATAACTTTTTAGCTAAATTGCATGCTGCCAGTAAACAAATTGAATTTTGAGCACAAAACAAATTAGTTTGTAAAAAATAAATTCATATTTATCCAAATACAAATAAAGAGAGAGACAGAAGAGAATGTTACTGGATATGTCAGTTTAAGTCAAACACTTAGAGGGTGATTCTGTTGCTGACAATCTTATGACCCCTTAAGTAATATTTTGACATGCATACGGTATATATAAACATATACAGTTACTATTGTTGAGGATAAAGTTATATGGTAACTCTGGCAGAGGCCTTTGTCCAGAATGTGTCTGTAATGCAAGCAGGAGTATCATGGTTTTAGGAGGCCTGTATTTTTCTTCCTCAAAAACCATAATAAAGCATGAAACATAATGGCATCCTCCTAAATTCATCCTGCTGAAAACTTCAGGTTCTGCTTCCATAGATGCAGCAGTAATAAAAAGGTTTTTATAATTGTCTCAAAATAAGTGAAATTCCTTTATCATTTTAACATCTTAATCAACCCATAGTGGGCACCACAAGTCCCAAAAATGTAGCCCACTGAATGCATTGCATTGATTCATACAAATGTGAATGTTGTGCGTAAAATGTTGTCTTACTGTAAACCACATAATATGTTATGATTTAATGATTTATGATCGTATTATTTAATGGATGATTTAAAAAAAAAGTTCCCAAGTTCTGGTTCTAAATGTTTTAGGTGTTTACCTGCTTCAACATACCTGATTCAAGTTGGCAAGCTGATGGGGATTGTTAGGATTATGAAATTGTTAAAAGTAAGAGGGGTCTGTAAGTTTTTACACTGATGGTTGCTCTCAGTGCAGAACTCCTGTTTTTATGATTAGACTGATTAGCTGAGTTCTTCTTTAGGTGAGGACGGTGAAGATGAACGGATGTTTAAGATTGATGGGTCCCCTCCTGTTTTTCTCTGGGTTTTGTCGTAGATCTTTGCTGGGTTGGCATGTCGGATTAGAGATAGACAACAAAATATATGGCTGATAGTGTGACATGTTTAAGTTTCTTTCCCTGCAGTTGACCTCCCAGATAAGGTTCAACAGATAAGGTTCTGCTCCTATAAGGTACAAAACACCTCTCTTTTCAGTATAAATATGACTGGATTGATGACCACAGTATGCATTTCTCTGTTAACCTCCAGCTAACCTCCAGCTGGAAAACCTTACGCCGTACCCTACGCCGTAGCTCTGCGCCGGTGTAACGCAGAACCATAAATCATTCCCCGCTGTGCTGTTCTTTAATTTGTAGCGAGTAACGACGTGTCCAATTTTAAATATAGCGGATTAAAAGTACGATTTTTTTCCTTGAAAATGTAACGAAGTAAAAGTAAAAGTACAGAAAAATGAAAGTATCAATAAAAGTACAAATTCTCAAAAATCTTACTTAAGTACAATAACGAAGTACTTGTACTTTGTTACTTTACACCACTGTATATATATACTATATATATATATATATATATATATATATATATATACAGGACAGGCTGCGCTCTGTGCCCAGATCTTTATAGGTTATTATTATTTTTTATATATATATATATATATATATATATATATATATATATATATATATATATATATATATATATATATATATATATATATATATATATATATATATATGTATATATTGATGACATGATTCGTAGAAGAGAAATTTATGATTGTGTTGCAGCATGTTTTTTCTATTTAGTGTGTTTGTTTTTTTTATTTTTAAACTTCAGGCACACTTTAGCTTTGATGTAAATAACTTTATTGGTGCTGGGAACATTGGGGAGTCATACGACATGTCATGTCCACATATTGCTGAGCCCACCAACATAAAGTCTCACAGTTAAACATGTTTACGCCCCCAAACAAAAATGCATATCAGCTTAATATAACTCTGAACTCTGATCAGGCAAAACTGGTAAACCATTGGGAACCATAAGGGAAAAGAACCAACTGTTTTCTTTAAAGTTATGCATTTATCAATTGTGTCAGAACATTTTAAGATTAAAGATAACTGTCTTTAACAACAGAAACTGAATTCCATATGAACACGAAATATTTTTAAGGATATAGTGGGAGAAAAAGAAAATGTAAAAGTGAAATGAAAAAAAACTGTAGCTAAAGAAACTGCCATCAGGGCAACAACTAGGACTTGTCTGGTGTCCTCCTCCTCCTGCTGCTGCTGTGACGGGACCTCAGGGTTTGGCTGGTGCTGCCTTCAGGATCTCCTTGGAAGACTTGAAGGAGAGGTGGCGCACGGAGGCCCCGGTAGCCTGCAGCCTCTGCTTGTGGGTTTGCACCAGGTCATCATACTCCTGCAGACCAAACACCCACATCCTCACCAGAGCTGCAGCCTTACGGACCTCTGCGGCGCCGCTCACCGTCCGATTACCCACCTTACACTCTCGATCCAGGTCCTCCTGATGTTTGTCGACCATGGCTTGTTTGCAACTCATGATCTCCTGCAAATTAGGTTTGACATATTTAGAGGGGTTCACACTCACTCACCGGGTTCCTGGAACCAGCGTATGCATGAGGACGTACGTCGAGCCTCCGCTGGGCGTTGCTCCTCTCTGCTGGGTCCGGACTGGTGAACGTCAGCTCGTCGCACAGAAGGGCCTCCTCCTTCTCCAGGTCCAACGTCACCGCGGCAATCTTCCTCTCCAGCAGCAGCGTCTGCACCCCGCTCTTCTGCTGCACATCCAGGATTTTCTCCATCTGCTTCTTCTGCAGATCGTCGCGCTCCCGCTCCATCTGCCGCGGCGTTCACAGAGCCAACATCAGCTCAGGAAGTGAGGGAGGGGAGCAGAGGACAGCAGAGGACAGCAGCAGCTCACCTTCTCGCAGGCCTGATGCAGCAGCTCATTCTTCACCATCTCCTCCCTGATCCCCTCGCCCAGCTTCTTCAGCTGGGCGCGGCGCTTCTGTCAGACACAGACCAGCTGTCACTTCATTTTTATTTGTTTTACCTTTATTTAACCAGGTTAGTCAATTGAGAACAGTTTCTCATTTACAATGACGACCTGGACAAGAGGCAGCACCAAGAGACAAGCACATACAATCACAGTGAAACAAACAATCAAACACAATATATAAAAAAAAAACACAAGATAACAAAAATATCAGTAAAAAGTGGTAGCGCTGGTCCGGAAGAGTTACAAACATGTGCAGGAGGAGAATGGGATAAATGTGTGAAGTGTAAGTGTTAGCTGCAGATGATTCCAACCACTAGCAGCAGTGAACTGAAATGAATCATGGCTATAGGAGGTGCGGGCTTTTGGAATGACCGGGTTAATGTAAATGCTTACGTAGGTTCCAATTATTGATGTTGATTTTAAGTAGTGAGCCAGGATATGAAGGGCTGCTTCTAGTGATGGTTTTGTAGATGAAGCGATACCAGTGTATCAGTCTACGGGAGGGAAGTGAAGGCCAGTTGACAAGTGAATCGAGGTTACAGTGATGGGTAACTGTAACGTGCACCCAGGTGTGTTATACATCAAAATGTGCGTCTCCATCCTGCGACAACGCGCATTACTTTTCTCAGTCAAAAGCATTACCGTGGCGACGATAGATGCCAAAAAGTGCGCCCCCCCCCTTCATCTGGTTGGTCCATATTTGATAGTTCCTATTTTCTGCCATAACTTTTGAATGGTTTGACATAAAGCGTCATGGGTGGTTGTCATCGGACTCGGTTTTGACTCCTTCACCTTAATTGGTGCAAATTAGCCACACCCCTTCTCCTGATTGGTCAATAGTTGATAGTTCCGATTTTCTGCCATAACTTTTGAATGGTTTGACATAAAGACTCGTGGGTGGTGTCATCGGACTCGGTTTTGACTCCTTGACCTTTATTGGTGAAAATTGCATGCACGAGGGCCCGTTCATCCCTGCTTGCAGCTTTAATTATTATAATTATTGTGGTAGATGACATCAAGTTGATTGAGATGGGTTTTGGTGGCAGACCTATATACTATATCACCGTTATCTAGAATTGGGAGGATTGTCATTGTAACCAGAGCGTGCTTAATGTGGACGTCAAAAAAGAGTGAACTGTCGAGCCAGATACCCAGATATTTATAAGAGTTGACAAATTGGAGTACTGATCCGTCCACGGAGAAGATATTGAAAGGGCAGGTCATCTGTCAATCATCTGGACTCACTATTTCAGTCATGGCAGTATCGTGATTTGTGTGAAAAAAACAACATTTTTGACAACAGGCACCTGTTTGAAAAGGACATGCTCACAGTTTTTGTTTCTGCATTTAATGATTCATTTACTTGTTTCCGGTAAATAAATAATAATAAATGTCACATGCCAATCATTCAAGCTCGGGCTCGTTTAATTTAGACATTTGTTAAGGACCAAAATATATATATATTAGGGCTGTCAAAGTTAACGCGTTAATAACGCGTTAACTTAACGTCCTCTTAACGCAGACAATTCTTCTTCTTCTTCAACGCGTGATTAACGTGCAGGATAAAAAAAACAAACACATTATATAAGTTCTGGCCGTCGACGGCACTCGTAGCCTGAGGAAACATAAGGTGAACTGAACGATGGAGAATGAAAAGGGACTTTTGAGCGGCTAGTTCACTTTCAAAAAGATGCCCAGATGGTTCGCTGGACAAGACTAAAGTTATTTGCATGTCGATTTGAAATAAATTACCATTGAAGTACGTTGAGTCTCACTTGCATCCAAACACGACCAATGCAGAGAGCGCAGCAGGAATGTTACATTCAGGTCAAAAGCTTTTTTTGTGGAAAGTCGAATAAACATTGGCATAAAGCAAGCATATTTGCCCTTTCTCATGTTGTTAACTCTATTAAAAACATAAAAAAAAATACCTAAAGGTAATTTAGAACAGCAAAAAAATGTGTGAATAAATGTGCGAATAATATGCGATTAATCGCGATTAAAAAAATGTATCGTTTGACAGCCCTGATATATATATATATATATTTTTAAAAGATTTTTTTGTGGTTCTAGTGGCCCTTTATTGAAGTAGCAGACAGGAAGGGGGTAGAGAGAGAGAATGGGGATGACATGCAGCAAAGGTGCGCACTGCACAGGCCGGGATTCTAACCTGCGACCGCTCCAAGTACTTGCTTAACCCCGAGCACCAAGCTGCTCGGGGTTAAAATATTTGAATAGAAACAGAAACACACGTCTCCAGCAACTCTCCCAAAAACAGTATTTAGGCCTGGAAGTCTCTGCTAGCTAGTTGGACCTGACAAGGTGAAATGAACCCGGTGAAGACGTGTTAACGAGTTGAGACGGTGGCTCCCTGGAACGTCTATGACTGCATCCTGTTGCTAGAGATGTGTTTTGTAGGAAGACTGATGTTTCTTACTGAAAAGGCCTGCGTCGCCGTCATTTCCTGGCCCTGCTTTGGTTGGTTCTGTTCGGAGGCCTGCGCCTCACTCTCCTTCGGCTCCTTCTGCCGTGACACAGAAGATTCAAGAGGCAAGTTGTGAAGAGAGAACTTGTGAAAGGTCAAGGTCAGATTTGTTTCCACAGCACATTTAAGACGAAACCGAGGTCAAGCAAAGTGCTTCACAGATAAAAGTGAAACAATATAAATAATGCAAGTGAAGCGAAGACATACTTAACTTTGTTGGCCAGAAGCATGTTGGCACTTCAGCCAGCAGTGGTTACTGGAAAAGCTTCATTTTGACAACAGAACTGATTTATTTATCAGGATTAGCTTGTACCTGATGTATGATGTTTTTTATTACATCACAGCAGCCAGGATCAAGTAGGGTCAAGTAGGGCAAGAAATGAAACTTCAAACCTGACAGCTGAGCACAGAGATGGCTCACCTTCTTCACTTTGGCAGCTTTGAACTTCAGACGGTCCTGAAATGAAACACATCCAACAAGAAACAGGTGGTCACAATCAACTTCAGTCATGTTCTCTGCAACATCTCGAGGGGCTTTGAGTCATAATCGTTTTACAAGGAGCTTCACAAACCATCTCCACTAAATTCAAAATAAAATCCTTTTGATTATTTTAAATCATTGAAATGTAGGGTTCACTCTTCGTCTGGTGCTGCTCAGTACTTTTGTGTGGGTCCCAGCAAAACCGGACAAAACATCCCATCATGATGTCCTGGAAACTTTATTAAAGAGGGAATGAGCTGAAACGTAGATCAATATCATCAGTGGATCTGAGCAGTTGGTCTAAATGTTGGTGCTTATCTTGTGATCTAGTTTAAACTGGTTGACGTTTGTCTCATGACATTCATTATTATGGTGATTGTCCCGTCATTGGACCTGTATCATCTCATTTAGCGGTTTTGCTTCCTCCATCATAACAACATAAATGTATGAGTGGTTAAAACACTAAAATGTATTTGTGAAGAGTAAAAGAGCAGATGTGTTACCTGTGACCATCAGTGATGGGCAGATGTGTACAGGTTGAGGAGAAAATGAAGGGAGATTCCATTAAAAACAAAATCCTCATTGACCTTTACAACAATCCCTGAAAAACAACATGTACTGTATAAATGTGATTTTCACTTATGCGGTAGATTACTCTGTGCTTGTTTTCAGCAACAGAGCAGGATCAATGGCGTTCTCTGAGAACTGGTTTACTTCCAGCAGGAGGGGCACTGTAATTCAAACTCCGCACCAGTGTTTCAGTGTGGTGACGCTGCTGAACAGGTCTCTCTAGTCCTGCAGGTCAGATTCTACTATGCATTTGTAGTCAGTCATCTAATTCCTGACTAGAAGCAGAAGATGGATACGGAGAGCTGCCTAAACCCCAAACCCTGATGTAGCTGCTGAGCTGCTCTCCTGAAGTCTGGACTTCCCAGCAGCTAGCAGCCTGTCCAGGTTTCAGGAACAGTTCTGAACTGATTTCAACACAAACATAGACATCCAGGATGCTCTCCATTTGCTTCTTCTGCAGATGTCGCGCTCCCGCTCCATCTGCGGCAGCGTTCACAGAGCCAACATCAGCTCAGGAAGTGAGGGAGCAGAGGACAGCAGAGGACAGCAGCAGCTCACCTTCTCGCGGGCCTGCAGCCGCTCCTTCTCCAGCGTCTTCAGCTCGGCGAGGCGCTTCTGTCAGACACAGACACAGCCCAGCTGTCACTTTATTTATTTATTTTTTTTTTACCTTTATTTAACCAGGTTAGTCAATTGAGAACAGTTTCTCATTTACAATGACGACCTGGACAAGAGGCAGCACCAAGAGACAAGCACATACAATCACAGTGAAACAAACAATCAAACACAATATATAAAAAAAATATCAGTAAAAAGTGGTAGCGCTGGTCCGGAAGAGTTACAAACATGTGCAGGAGGAGAATTGGATAAATGTGTGAAGTGTAAGTGTTAGCTGCAGATGATTCCAACCACTAGCAGCAGTGAACTGAAATGAATCATGGCTATAGGAGGTGCAGGCTTTTGGAATGACCGGGTTAATGTAAATGCTTACGTAGGTTCCAATTATTGATGTTGATTTTAAGTAGTGAGCCAGGATATGAAGGGCTGCTTCTAGTGATGGTTTTGTAGATGAAGTGATACCAGTGGATCAGTCTACGGGAGGGAAGTGAAGGCCAGTTGACAAGTGAATCGAGGTTACAGTGATGGGTATTAAAAGGAGCACCTGTAACAAAGCGGGTGGCCGTGTGGTAGACGATATTATTAGGGCCCGAGCACTGACAGTGTCTGTAGGAGATGTTATCCTCGTTCTCGTTGTTTTTCTTCCGACGAAATGAGGGCCTTTTTGCCCCCCTAAACGTGCCCCAAAAGTCACCAGACTTTTTTTTTTTAGACAGAGCTTGGTGGCATTAACGCAGCGAATCCAGCTTTGCTGGATGTCTGTTTTTGTGTCAGTGTGACTGTATCTCTCTTGAGGGGAATGAAATCGTCAGTTGTCACTGCAACTTTTTTATCCATTTTAGATTATGTAGATCTGTTGTATATGAACGCTTCAGCTCAATGCATGAAAGACTGACTCCGTGTATCAAGCTTCTCTGAGGTTTATTACAAGCTGTAGGGCCTTGACCCATCGTTGTGAACTGTACTCTCGAGTGGGACGGCCTTCTTTGTCCACCAGGAGGTCGACTCACTGGTCCACTTTTATTTACAAGGCCATGCTTGGACCACTGCCCTCTTACATTTGTAACTTGATCACACGGAGAAGTGTTGATTCTTATGATTTACGTTCAAGTAATAATCTGTTGCTCACGGTCCCATTTGCCCGCACTGAGCTGGGAAGGAGGGCTTTTGTCTCTTCTGCCCCTTCTGCATGGAACCTGTTGCAAAAGGACTTGAAACTACGGGGACTTATCTCACTGAATGACTTTAAATCCAGACTGAGAGCAAGCGAGACAGCTTCCTTAACCTGTAACTGTTTTATCTCATTTACACGTAATTTTACTTTTTTTGAAACTGTAACATTTTGCTGCCTCTTGGCCAGGACTCCCTTGATAAAGAGGTTCTTAATCTCAATGGGACATTCCTGGTTAAATAAAGGTTAAATAGAAAATTAAATAAAAAATCTCTCCACTCTACCTCCATCTGCTCCTTGAAGAATGCATTCACAAGGGACCCCATACATTTTTTGCTCTTTTTGTCCAAAGACAACATGTCCATCCGCAAGGTTTCCTCGTACTCCTTGGCCATTGCCAACGTCTTCTCTTCATACTTGGCATGAATTGCTGAGGAGACGATGGCAGGAGGGAGTTCAGAGCAGCATTTATATAAATAAGCGGGAAGATAGAATATGAGGAAGGGCAGTGAAGAGGAAGGTAAGAAGCAAAAAATAGGAATTTTGAGAAGAAGGAAGTAAAAAACAATAAAGGAAATAAAAGGGGGAGGAAAGGAAGAGCAGGGCACTTCCTCTCCCCTCTTCAGCTGAGGTCTCATACAGAGGCACCCGTTCCTTACCTTTAAGCCTGCAATCATATTCGTGGTGCACCTCCCTCAAGCCCATCTGGCGTTTCTAGAGAGGATGAGAAAGTCTGTTGTTCATCACGCTTAGGTGAGGTAACAGTGTGTCAAACACGAGGACTAAAGACAAAGAGCCAATGCCAAACCAGCGCAAACTCCTGGACGAGGTTCTCCCTCTGCATCTTCATCTCACTGAGTTCTGCCTGCAGACCCTCAACATCTCTGATCAGAGCGAGCTCTTCTTCTGTGTGCTGCTTCTGATTGAGCGAGGCAGACGAGGCGCCGTCCACCTTCAGCTCAGAGATCGTGTTGTTCTTCTCAGACAGGATGTGCCTCAGCTTTTCCTTGTAGATCTGGACACCAAGAGGTAAACATGAAGATGGAGGTTCAGGTTATATTTGGGTTCAAGTTACATGTATGTTCAGCCACCGTTTGATTCAGACTACAGCAACAATAAAATTGGGGCGCAATACAATTACTTTAAGGTTATTTTAAAGTTAAAATGAGGCTGGGTTGAATTTTTGGAAAATAGAGATGGGACAGTGCAATTAAATATCAGTTTCAGGGTGGTGATACCGTCATGATTCACCAACCTGATATCGATGATAACACAAATCAGATAAGGCAATAAGCTTAAACTGTTAATATGCATGTCTTTTTTTTACACTTCTTGCAATAATAATAATAATAATAATAATAATAATAATAATAATAATAATAATAATAAAAAGACCTCTGACAGAATCAGCTCTGGTTATTTTTGGGGTGTATAAATCCAGATGTGTTTGGAGCTGATAAAACAGTGAATGGATGTGCTTCTACTGTGATGATAAATTAGGTAAAAATAACATTAGGAAGTAAATTTCCTAAAGATGAGAAAGTTTCTGTGTAAAATCCTGAGCATGTGCAGCTCACAGTGATCTCTGCCTGGTGGCGCCTGTTGGCCTCCTCCCTCTGTCTCATCCTTTCCCTCCGATGGGCCTCGGCCTCCTCCAGGTTCTTGTTGGTGATTTCCAGCCTGGCCTGGGCCTTCTCCGTCTGTAACTTGAAGTAATGCTTCTCCTCCCGCAGTCTGTCCAGCTCCTCCTGGAGACGGACGGTTTCCTCCCACAGCTGCAGGTCAAGGACACATATATAGTTCATGTCACCATCGCCATCCGTCCAGTGTGGATACACTGTCCCACATATATCCAAAGATCCCAACGATCCACAAAAATAACATTTAAGAGGATTTATGTTTGCCATGGGCCGGGGATCCGCGGTGTCCAGTGGGAAGTTTTAAAAAGTATCTGTCTAAATGTCCACCAGATGTAAAGGCATTGTATCTGCACCCAAAACGCAGCATCCCTGAGACAGCTGATGTGTGGTACAGCAGAGAAAATTATTTTTTACAGTTTTTTTTTGTTTTTTTTACAGTGATGCCACGCCCCCCACGCCAGATCGGGGAGAAGGTCCTCGCTGCAGCACCGCGGAAGGGGGCGGGGCGTCGGACATCACAGGGGCGGGGCGTCGGACATCACAGGGGCGGGGCGTCGGACATCACAGGGGATGGATGGATTGTTTTTTAAATGTTTTTTAAATGTTAAAACATTTTAAAAACTCTGTGGAAAGTGTGTGGGGAGCTTTTGGGCGGAAAAGTTGCAACTGAACCTAGTACCCCTCGCTGCAGCACCGCGGAAGGGGGCGGGGCGTCGGACATCACAGGGGCGGGGCGTAGGACATCACAGGGGCGGGGCGTGATATCAAAATGACACAGCACCATCTGGTGACCATTTCCAAGAATTACAAATGCAAATTTATATTCAAAGTCATCATTATACAGATGAATCTCCGAAAATAAGAATACCGTGCAAAAGTTAATTTGTTTCAGTAATTTAACTCAAAAGGTGACACTAATATATATATATTCATAATATGCAAAGATAGATATTATATAAAATTATAAAACATACTTGTAATATAATTATTATGTTTAATATTACATAATTATAATAAAAATATATAGATTGTCATTGGGTATTGAGTGTGATGAGTAGGCTAGCACTAAAAATCCTTGGTAGTAATGATTCCATATATACAAATTACATTTTTTCAACAAACAAAAGAGGGACATGGACAACAAAAGCAGGTGTTTTGTGTTAATGTGTTTATTCATTCAGCGAGTCAGCAGTGAGGAGACGCTGCCCAGAGAGTTGGAAAACTCAAGAGATGACTCCATTTATACCAGTGGCTCACAGTGAATTCAGTAGCAGGACTTGAGTTCAGTTGCAACTTTTCCGCCCAAAAGCTCCCCACACACTTTCCACAGAGTTTTTAAAATGTTTTAACATTTAAAAAACATTTAAAAAACAATCCATCCATCCCCTGTGATGTCCGACGCCCCGCCCCTGTGATGTCCGACGCCCCGCCCCCTTCCGCGGTGCTGCAGCGAGGGGTACTAGCCTCGCTGCCTAGTACCCCTCGCTGCAGCACCGCGGAAGGGGGCGGGGCGTCGGACATCACAGGGGCGGGGCGTCGGACATCACAGGGGCGGGGCGTCGGATATCACAGGGGATGGATGGATTGTTTTTTAAATGTTTTTTAAATGTTAAAACATTTTAAAAACTCTGTGGAAAGTGTGTGGGGAGCTTTTGGGCGGAAAAGTTGCAACTGAACTGAAGTCCTGCTACTGAATTCACTGTGAGCCACTGGTATAAATGGAGTCATCTCTCTGGGCAGCGTCTCCTCACTGCTGACTCGCTGAATGAATAAACACATTAACACAAAACACCTGCTTTTGTTGTCCTTGTCCCTCTTTTGTTTGTTGAAAAAATGTAATTTGTATATATGGAATCATTACTACCAATGATTTTTAGTGCTAGCCTACTCATCACACTCAATACCCAATGACAATCTATATATTTTTATTATAATTATGTAATATTAATCATAATTATATTACAAGTATGTTTTATAATCTTATATAATATCTATCTTTGCATATTATGAATATATATATATTAGTGTCACCTTTTGAGTTAAATTACTGAAACAAATTAACTTTTGCACGGTATTCTTATTTTCGGAGATTCATCTGTATAATGATGACTTTGAATATAAATTTGCATTTCTAATTCTTGGAAATGGTCACCAGATGGTGCTGTGTCATTTTGATATCACGCCCCGCCCCTGTGATGTCCTACGCCCCGCCCCTGTGATGTCCTACGCCCCGCCCCTGTGATGTCCGACGCCCCGCCCCTGTGATGTCCGACGCCCCGCCCCCTTCCGCGGTGCTGCAACGAGGGGTACTAGGTTCAGTTGCAACTTTTCCGCCCAAAAGCTCCCCACACACTTTCCACAGAGTTTTTAAAATGTTTTAACATTTAAAAAACATTTAAAAAACAATCCATCCATCCCCTGTGATGTCCTACGCCCCGCCCCTGTGATGTCCGACGCCCCGCCCCTGTGATGTCCGACGCCCCGCCCCCTTCCGCGGTGCTGCAGCGAGGACCTTCTCCAGCGAGGGGTACTAGAGATCGGGGCCAAAAGTCTGTAACTGAAAAAAAAAATTGAAACTGAAAAAAAAGATTTGAAACTGAAAAAAAAGAAGTGAAACTGAAAAAAAGAAGTGAAACTGAAAAAAAAGAAGTGAAACTGAAAAAAAAAAGATTTGAAACTGAAAAAAAAGATTTGAAACTGAAAAAAAAAGTTCTGAAACTGAAAAAAAGATTTGAAACTGAAATAAAAAGTTCTGAAACTGAAAAAAAGATCTGATACTGAAAAAAAATAAATTGAAACTGTAAAAAAGAATTTTCAGGTTCAAATTTTATTTTCAAATTAGCAAAACTTTTGGCCTTGATTTGTCCGGCTCCATAGGTTACCAGCAACGGGCCAGAAACTGTAACTAACCACCAGCTCTCCCATCTACGGTTCGGAGATATAGGACTGGAAGATAAGAAATGTATAAAAGCAGACGGCTCACCTGCTCCTTGGACTTCTCCCCATTTGACGCAACACCAGTCACCGAGGATGACTTGCCCTTAACGGCTTTTTTTTTACCCTTAGTCTTAGGAGGCTGAAAGACAACGAGCAAGGATGGAAAACCGCGGTTGAATTGGTTTGATATTGGATATTATGAATTCAACACCCATAAAACTTGTGATAAATACCACTGATTTTGGTCAAACCACTTGTGATGTGTTCATGGTCATCTAGACTATATATCACAAAACAGTAATTATTAAAAAATCATATATATGGGCTGATTTAATGAATTCAACACCCATAAAACTTATGATACATAACACCGATTGTTTTCATTAAACCTCATTAAATCAGCCCATAATATGATTTTATAATAATTACTCTCTTGTGATATATAGTCTAGATGACCATGAACACATCACAAGCAATATGACCAAAATCAGTGGTATATATCACAAGTTTTATGGGTGTTGAATTCATTAAACCACATTAAATCAGCCCATATATATGATTTTTTAATAATTACTGTTTTGTGATATAGTCTAGATGACCATGAACACATCACAAGTGGTTTGAGCAAAATATCACAAGTTTTATTGGTGTTGAATGTCGAATATCCAATATCCAATAGGCTATCAAACCAATTCAACCGCGGTGGATGGAAACCAATCAGAGCGTTAATAACAACCTCCTACCAACCACGGCATTGCTGTTCATGTGTCCATGTTTTCTTACCATCGTCGCTCACAAACTCGTTACTGACGAAGAGGAGAGAAAATATTCAGCATCAACTCGATGTCAGCTCCTGTCCCGTTAACTGACACAACAGCCGTAGAGACGGTAGAATAACGGGTCGTTGTCATAGCAACGCGGTGATGAAGTAGTTTACTTGGTCGATCAGTTTCCATTGATAAATACTTAGCATTTAATTTCCTTTTGTAGGAAATAAATAATAATAAAAAAGAAGTAAGGAATAAACCGACCAAAAGGTGTAGGCTGAAGCCTAAGCTTATTGTGCCTACCCTTTTCAACTTTGTTTACTTCATAGTACTACTACTGTACTAATACAACAAGGACAAACAATCTACCAAAAAAAAAAAAAAACAGCAAAGTAAACGCACATGCAAAACAAGAAAGAAGAAACCAAATATAAATATGATAGAAACTAGTGAAAAAAAAAAAAAAAACGTGACCGCCAGGACTAGATCTGCTGCGACCACAAAATTCTCTTTAATCCAACTTCTTCCTAAATGTTCCTCAGGATGTTTCCATAGACTTTCGAAGAATACATTTTTGTCCTGCCAGTATTTGTAGAGCAGATCAGTGGGAGCGTTCATTTTCAAAATTTGGACTTGTAAAGAATAAACTGAGATCCACAATGGGCCAAAACAGACTCAATCACCTGTCTTTGATGAGCATTGAGAGTGATATGCAGGGATGCTGCGCTTTGGGTGCAGATACAATAGCAAACTGGTTTTTACCAGCCTCTTCAAAGACTTCTCATCCAGGAAAACAAGACAGAGAGCCCTGTGAAAGTAAGTTGTGTTTATTTACTGGGCTGCAGTTCTGTTACATTGCTGCCACACACACACACACACACACACACACACACACACACACACACACACACACACACACACACACACACACACACACACACACACACACACACACACACACACACACACACACACGTGAAACATGAAATGTGTTATGCTATAGAACAGGGTGTGTGTGTGTGTGTGTGTGTGTGTGTGTGTGTGTGTGTGTGTGTGTGTGTGTGTGTGTGTGTGTGTGTGTGTGTGTGTGTGTGTGTGTGTGTGTGTGTGTGGTCTGTGCTGCTGCAGCAGATGTGTCTTGGTTCAGAAAGCTTAATGCTTGTTAAGCTTTCAGATGTACTTTAAATGGCTTTCTGTAGTATTTTTGTTTCAACTAAAGGCTGTTATAGTAAATGAGTGCTACTGCCATGTGCACTGTTACACATGGCACAAAATTATTTTTTTCTGGGAGAACATGATGCATATGGGGGGTCCCAGAGAAAAAATAGCCTAGGGGCCCATGACTACCTTAATCCTCCTCTGCTCGAGGACCAGGAGTGAGGACCACTGTTCTAATGTATTGCAACAGATATGAAATAGAAAGAGAACGGCTACAGGAAAAAGTCAGAGAGGCAGGACGCGAGTGGAATTTGAGGGGGATCCTGGGAATAGAGGGAGAGGGGGTTGAAATCACCAGAAAGGCAATCATTCATTTCTTAAAAGCAGACGTGTCAAGTAACAAAGTAAAAATACTTTGTTACCTTACTTAAGTAGACATTTTGGTTATCTATACTTCACTGGAGTAATTACTACGACTTTTTACTTTTACTCCTTACATTTTCACGCAATTATCTGTACTTTTTACTCCTTACATTTTAAAAACAGCCTCGTTACTCTATTTCATTTCGGCCTTTAAAAAAAAAAAATCCAGTTAAATTGCGCCATCCGTATAGAGTGAATTTGGTTGTGGTTGTTTCAGATGTTCTTGTCCAGTTTTGTTCTCACATCCGTTGCCCTCAGATTCCTGCAACTAAACTTGGATGTACATTCCAATAAAGGTTAGGATAAATGATAACATGCCTCTGAAGTTTGACTTTTGCACCATTACAATACTTATAGGCAACTAGTCATCATATCTTCTGCTCTCTGAAACACATGTTAATGCTCAATACTAAACATATATGGTTCTTTAATATACAGTATTTGTATTATACTAAGATGCATTCATTTTCAATGGCTTTTGTCCTTAATGGCTTTTTTCCCCCTTACATTACTTTTACTTTTATACTTTAAGTAGTTAAAGACTTTTAAAGTACTTTTATACTTTTACTTGAGTAAAAAACTTGAGTTGATACTTCAACTTCTACAGGCGTATTTTGAAACTCTAGTATCTATACTTCTACCTGAGTAATGAATGTGAATACTTTTGACACCTCTGCTTAAAAGACACTCGGCTGATAAATAGAATTTAAAAAACAGGCTAAATGAAATGATGTTACACACTCTTGTACAGTAGGTGGCGGTATGCACCTTAATAATAATAATAAAACAGAGAAGAAGAAGAAGAAGAAGAAGAGAGCAAGGGGGGTCGCCTGCGCGGTGACGTCATCAGCCCCCCTCTCGGCGTGTCCTTCAGCAGCTCCGGGTCTGGTTCTGCTGCTGGTTCTGCTGGTCCTGGTCCCGGAGATCATGGCTTTCTTCACTCAGCAAGTCATCCGAGGTTTCTCGTCCTCGGCTGTCAGGAATGTGGTCATTAAGAATGTCATGATCATTGGAGGAGGACAGATGGGAGCGGGGATCGCACAAGTAAGTAAGGCAAAGTGCACCAGAGAGCGAGGGTCACTGCAGGTTCACCACAGTTCCACCACAGTTCCCAACACTTTATTCAGACGCTGCCACAAACGGTTGTAGTTAGAGGAGTTTTAAGCTCATTGTTTTTTTTAAGTTTTACATTATTGCATAACAGTTATTGCCGTACTCTAGTTGTCGGCAGAGTCATCTGGTGTCACAAAAGAGTTTGATGTTGTTGAGTGAAAACACTTCAATCACTCTGTTGAACCTACATTAAAAAGAACACGTGGTTATCTTATCCCTTTTCCTGAAAATTGTAAGACAGGAAAGAGTCCCAGGCTGGGACTCGAACCCGCGCCTGCTGCACAAGGACTAGTCTGCAAATGCAGCTGCAGCCAGCTGTCAAGTTAAGCCTGAATTATGGTCTGCGTTAAATCGACGCAGAGCCTACGCCGTAGGGTACGGCGTAGGCTCTGCGTTGGTGTAACGCCAGTACTCGAGTTGTAAAAAAAAAAAAAAAATCAGGGGGGATGGTGGATTTTATCATATGGGGACAGATAATATGTGCAGATTACAAATAATATAATATATTACAAATAATAGCACTGACCAAAAAACCTGCAGAAATACTGCAGGAATAACATAGCAGCAGTTAAATGCAGCCTTCTGTAAGCTTTAAATATACATACATTTAAATATACTTACATCTAATACATCAAAACACAAAAATAAAAAACAGTTTTCTGAACTTATCAATATGCCTCTGTCCTTCACAGGATAAGTAAAATGGATCACTGCAAAAACTCAAAATCTTAACAAGAATATTTGTCCTATTTCTAGTTAAGTATAATGTTTAGTATACAAGTCTCATTACACTTAAAACAAGACTCATCACTGGAAAAAACAACAATTTTCACCTGTTTCAAGTAGATTTTCACTTAAAATAAGTAAAAAAATCTGCCAGTGGAACAAGATTTTTTTTGCTTGTAATGAGAAGATAAATCTTGTCCCAAATCTACTTGAAACAGGTGGAAATTGTCAAATAGGTTATTTTTCTGGTGTTATTTTTCTGGTGATGACTCTAAATGTTGAAATAGCAGTAATACCACATTCATTGATGAAATGACATACGGGATGGAAAGGGGGGATGGCAGTTTTACAGGGGGGATGATTTGGACCGTTTTTATTTCAGGGGGGATGCCATCCCCCTCATCCCCCCCTCAACTCGAGCACTGTGTAACGCGGAACCATAAATCAGCCTTTACAGTATGTTGTGACCTCAGTACCATACCTGTCAAGTTTGGGATTTAAAATAAGGATCCCAGCAGCCCAACCGAGGTCCAGTATCTGACATTTGAAGACAGATTTACAACAAATCTAAAATATCTACTGTCAACCACTTACAAACTACAACTATGTGCTCAGAATCTGCTAGTTTTACCTTTGTTGACACTGAAATGTTGTGGACTTACTATGTATGTAATTCCTATAATAGAGCCTAAATGAAAACACAAAAGGGAATTAAAGCACACTTATTTTTTAAAATTTTTTATTTATTTTACTTTTCCTTCCCCCGTGAGAGACAATAAAATCACAGTTACACATCTTTCAGAACGGGTAACTGAGGCTCCTGCTCCTCTTTAGGAAAGTAAATGATCCATCCCATTTTTAGATATTTACACGAAGTCTTCGCTTTTCTGGCAGAAATGTCTTCACTGGTTTCATCCATCCATCTCTCTGATTTGTTGTTCCGAGTTTGTTCCCGTTGTCGCCACTAACATTGTGAGAACTGCCACCCAGGCTACAGCAGGTGGCAGTTCTGCGAGGTTAATGGCAATTCACTTTGCTGTTTCAACATTATTATATCATGAAACGGGAAATGTATGGGAAAATACTCATACGGGAGGACAAGGGTAAAATATGGTAGTTTCCCGGCCAAAACGGGAGACTTGACAGGTATGGTCAGTACATGATGGGGAAATGCATAATGGCATGCCACTGTGTCATTATGCAGATTATATAGTTGATAATGCAAGACTAACTAAGGGTTTCTTAGAAATGTTCTGAAAATTGTCATTGTAGAAACCATTTAACAAATATGTGTTAATTTACTGTGTAAGCAGTACTTTATTGTGAACGCATGATGAAACTAATTGAAATAGATTTTTTTAATGTAATTTCTAGGGAGAATGCATGCTTTTATAGCATCTGAATCACTTTCAGTGCAGTGAGGGAAAAACAACATCGCAAAGTTGGTTTGAACTTACTTCTGTCTGAAAGGTCGCCGCAGCAACTGGCCACTCAGTGACACTGGTGGACATGTCTGAAGACATACTGAAGAAGTCAGTCAAAGGGATTGAAGGAAGTCTCAAAAGAGTGGTGAAGAAGAAGTTTGCCGATAAGCCTGAGGTGAGAGGTGTAGGTGCACGGACCAAATCAGATGAATGGGAATGTGCCACATTTCCATTGAAATGTTAACGGAGGATGTTGTCTTTGATTGTTCTCCAGGCAGGTGAAGAATTCGTCCAGAAAGTCCTACAGAAGGTGTCAATCTCAACGGACGTTGAAGCTACAGCTCAGGGCTCGGATCTCGTGTTGGAAGCCATCATAGAAAACCTTAAAATCAAGCAAGATCTTTTTGGCCGTCTTGACAAGCGCGCACCAGCGTAAGCATCGTCTCAGCTCTGCTGAACTGCTGGAAAGATCAGATTAAAAGTGGACGCTTCATTTGTTGCAAGTGGTTTATATGAATCAGGCACTACAGTGCTCGGCCTGCAGGCGGGCTTTTATCAAACACTGTTTCTAGTTTATTTATCTGGATTTTTAATTCTCAAAGTAGCTTTTAATAAGAATTCAAATCAGTTTTTGTTTTCGAAGTATCATCTGAGGCATAAAAGAACACAGCAGTGTATGACTTTTTTTTAAAAATAATTTGTGCATCAATATGACCTAAACATTATCCAGGGTGGCCTTGGGTCCTTAAAAAGTCTTAAATTCCATTTCCCTAAAAGAAGGCCTTTAAATGTCTTAATTTGTTACTTACACTTTGAAAAGGAAAAGTGTATAATCGTTTTGAGGAGAATCTCCTGGGAGGTTCTAAATCTGTTTACCAGTTGACAACGCCTCAGTCAGTGTTTGCAGATTGAGCAGGTTTCTGCCTATTTGGGCTTCATTTAACTTTGGGCTGAAAAATATAGGACTGGATGGGTTGATAAAATTTGGGCTGCTTTTCCTGGTTTTTACAAAATATTTAGGAAAAATTATTAACAAAAAAGTTGCCATTATGGCAGAGAAAAGTAGAAACTTACACAATAAACTCACTGATATTTGATTTGCTTGAATCTACTCAATTTAATTGTAGTCTTTGTTTGGAGCCTGAACTTCTTTTGGCTATTTAGTGGTGTTTTGAAGCTTAATTTTCTTATGACTTGCAATTTATTACGCATTTAATAATTTACGGTTTTAACATAGAGAATGTATGATTTGGGCTGGTTTTTCATTATTTCGGTGGGTTTTAAATCACGTTTGGGTTGGAACCTGTCAGGCAGATCTGGCAACCCTGACCTCGCGCTGGATGTCTTAGTCGGCGTAATCTCGAGACGAGGCAAGCAAAAATGGGTAAATGTAAACTTGGGTTCAAAGTGTGTGACAGTCTTTTTGGTCTTAAATTTTGTCTGAAAATGGTATTTAACTTGGTCAAACCTGTAGACAACCTCTCATCAGACTTTGACACAACTCCTAAAATCCTTTTACAGTTGACCTAACAGAAACCAGAGGAACTTTTTAACAAGTAAACGGTGTGCAAGAAGCAAGACATTGCCCTCTGAAAAATAATTTATGGTTTGTTTGAGAAAATATTGTTATGGGAAAGCTTAAGATCCGTATTCCTTCTGTGAAACAAGGTGGTGGTGGTACCATCATTTGTCCCAGTTGTGCTCCGAATGAAATGAGACCAAACGTTTGTTTTATTATTAGTTACAGGGTTGTTGATGGCTGTTCTGTGCTCTCTGTTGTAGGCACACCATCTTCGCCAGCAACACGTCCTCCCTGCCCATCACAGACATCGCCAGCTCCACCAGCAGGCTGGACAGATTTGGAGGCCTTCACTTCTTCAACCCCGTCCCGATGATGAAGCTTGTAGAGGTAATTCTTGTTTAACTAGTAGATACATGTTTTTAATGTGGTAAGATATGAGATGCATTGCATAATACGTTTTTTCCTATATAACCACTTGTGCCAGTCTAGATCAGTTGAGGAGGTAAAAATGTATCGTTTACCAATGAGTTTAATAAGTAACCCAGCCAGTCATGAATATAATTACCTTGTCTGACAGTTCAGAGCACAAATACAATGATTCAGGTCTGGTTGGTTTGAACTGAGTCGGTATAAGTGTCTACCGATTTCAATCCTCCGCAGGTCATTGGAACCTCAGCGACCAGCCAAGACACTTTTGACTCCCTCCTTAACTTCACTAAAGCACTTGGGAAAACACCAGTGTCCTGCAAGGTAAGATTTCACATTTATTTTCTGGTGAGAGTCAGGGCTAAGAGCCTTGCTTAGAGCTGGCAGAACGACATGATTCTAAACGAGTCCTGATGCTTATACATGAAAGCAACTACATGAGCGCGATTATGCTAACAGTATCAAACGTGTCTCTTTTCAGGATACGCCTGGATTCATCGTAAACCGTCTTCTAGTTCCTTACATGTTGGAGGCCCTCCGGTTGCACGAGAAAGGTGTTTTTCCATCTTTCATTTTAACAGCCGTCTTGCTGTGTTTCATTATAATTTACATGGGTTCCGGTCTGTCCTTGTGTTTTCTTCTCAAAGGCCACGGATCCAAAGAAGACATCGATATCGCCATGAAACTCGGAGCCGGTTATCCGATGGGGCCCTTTGAGCTCTGCGACTACGTAGGACTGGACACAATAAAGTTCATTATAGACGGTGAGTAAAAACGGCACGCGCCGGCCGTGCAACTGGAATCAAAACTAAGATGAATCACGGACATGTTCTCCGTCTCTGCATCTTCAGGCTGGTGTGCGTTGGACCCTGGAAACCCACTCTTTGCCCCAAGCGAGATGCTAAACAAGCTGGTTGCGGAGGGTAAATTTGGCAAAAAGAACGGAGAGGGCTTCTACAAGTACAAGTGATTCAATGATTGCGTTTAGCCGTGACTGAGAAACTGAAGTGCATCTCTCCAAGTCTCACTGTTTCAAAAATCTGAAACAGAAAAGTGCCTCCGATAACTCCTCGCGTTGTCTGATTTTTATGTACATTTTGAAGTGAAATCTGATTAAACAGACTTTTCAAAAACTGTGTTTTTGCTCACTGTTGGTGAAAAGTACTCACGAAATGGTGCAGAGATCTGAAGCAGTTGTTCTGCACGAAGCACGACTTGAGCGGGAACTCTATGAACCAAGTGACCATTTAACAGTTTGCGTTTGCCGATTTAAAAATTACGTTGAATCATGACTAAGATTGATGCTTTTTTTAATGGCGTTTGGTCCTGACAGCAGGTTGGCCTAGTTTCCATCTCCAGACGGAGCAAATAAATGCTACTGTTACTGAATGTTGGTTCTTTGCTGAAGTGTTTAATTTGTTCACAACTTAGTCATTCAGTTATTCAAAGTTGGAAAAGAAAAAACTTAATCAAGCTTCTGTATTTGCTTGTTTCAGTTCATCACAACCTCAATTGTCTGGAAATGGAGAGAAAAAAAACACTTTTCTATTAATCATTCAAAAGGATGAAAGTAGGGAAAGGATTTCCTTTTAAATGCCTCCAAAAATCATTTTGACCTGTTTTTTTTCCCCCCCTTTTCCACAAAAACGGATCCTACTCTTGACTCTGGCACCACCGTCGATCATGTCAGCTCCTTCCAGTTCTGCCTGATTTATTTACAGAAGTTATGTTAGTGGACACGTGTACGATTTCATTGCTGTGTGGATGCATTGGAGGTTTTCACATTGACCAAGTTTTAGTTCCAGATCAGACCTAAAGACTTCCAAACATACAGTGTGGATGTCCACGTTTAAACGCTCCAGGCAACTCTAGCTGAGGATCGACCTGCAGTTGGAAGGAAGCTGGTTCGGCCCCTTCAACGCTCTGCATGTCCAGTTGTTCACAGGGAAACTCATCTCCGAGTGTGTTCCTCACTCATCGGTTGCTTTGGATTAAACTGTCTGCTAAAATGAATGCACCGTATCCCCTTTTGATGAAAACGGACATAAAAGCAGTCCTAAGAGTCCTTCATAAGTTGTTTACGAAGATCAAAATAATAATACATCAGAGAGGAAAGCAGCACTAACCAACCCATCAACTAATCATCTTTAAGCAAACACGGGGTCTGTGGCTCACTTTTTCTTTAACCGCTTTCGTGAGGGAAATAACTAAGTGCCCGTTAACCCCACAACACCACGAGGTGGCGCTGTTCTACCAGCTACAGGTCAAAACTGGAGTAGTAGCCTGGAGCATGATTCACATCGGCCTATAAATAGTTTTAACTTTGATTCTGGTTGTGATCACCATGTCATCCATTTCAAAAGTGTAATCTTTTAAGAGTTTTAAGTTTTGGACAAGAGGAAACCATCTTAGAGCTCTGAATTTGCTTTTAATACCACTGAAATAATACTTTAAGCGCTACATACTTTTGGGTTATAATTGATCACCAACATCTATAAGATTTTTTTCCCCCCCAAAGTTTGCACAAAGATATCGTTTTACCCGCGTTACGCCACAGATGTTTAACTGTAATCTCCAAGGATGACACGCAGACCGTTCACATCTGGCACATCTAGCTCTGGTCTTTCTACCACACAAGCCACCCAACGAGCCAATGGTGCCTTTTTATTTTTCTTTAAAAAAACAAAACATGTTCAAACAATTCAAATATGACCACCTGGAAAGCCAAAACGCTAAACCGAGATGACAGTGACCCAAAATATTATAATAATTAAAAAAAAAAAAAAAAAAAAAAAAGGAATTCATCAAGTAATACTAAAATAGAGCATTAAAAATAAAAAATGTTACAGAGATGTTTGCATGGAATAAACAACATGGCTAGAGACCACACTATTGGCTACCAGAGAGAAAAGACAAAAGGTCCATTGGAATAAAAGGAAAAAACAAAAAGAACTGTCAAGTGCTGGGGTAAATATATATATCTGCTTCATTTGTCATGTTTTAGAACAATAAAATAGAGGCCTCTGAGCTGTCACTCTCTCGCCTTTGTCCTAATGTAGCCTGCAAAAATACCAAGAAAATTGACATATCCTGACAGTTTTAAAAAGTACACATACTGAGAATTATTTTACATCTGAGCAAGACGCGAGGTCACTATTTGTTACAAATAGTTATCAAAAGAAGCCTTAAGTTTCAATTTTTCTGCAAGACATTTCAACAAGAAAATGGCTTTCCTGTGTCCAAAGCTTATTTTCATATATACCACTATATATATATATAAAAAAAGGAAGAAAAAAAAAAAATCACGAAAATATACACCAAGAAATTGAAATGAGAGTTCAAGATCCAGAGAAAAAAAAAGCATTCAGATAAAATTCAGTCAAAAAAAAAAAAACGAATGAAAATGTTGATGCTTTTTTTGCACCAACTTGGTCAGAAACAAATTAAAAATGGCGTCTTGAGGACGTGTCTTAGACGAGATGAGATCCCTCCATCTTCCTTAGTGCAGTCTAAATAAGCAAAAAAAGAAAAGGAGGTGTTTGGTCTGTGGGGTGAAACCCCGAATGGTCTCAAAAATCCAGTGAGAGATAGAGAAGGTTGGGACGGGGGGGTTCAGGGAGTGAATGTCAGCCTAATGAACTATACAAAAAAGAAAAAAAAAAAAAAACAGGTGACAAATAACTTATAATAACTTAGTGACAGGCGTTGGGCGGTGCATGGGAGAAAGTTTGTGCACACATCACAATTGCTGCTGTTTCTCAGTGCAGTGCCTTGGATTGCAGTAAAGCTGATATTTAAAAAGGAAACTGACAGAACACAGTTGAAGTGATGCTTTCTGGGGGGTGACGGGGCGTGGTTGCGTGACGGTGCTCCTACTAATCATGATTGTCTTGTTCAGTTCAGTGTCTCTACAGCAGGCGCCTTCAGGGGAGAGGGGTGGAGTCAAAACGGTGGCGTTTTCAGGTGGCGGTTTGTGTGGAAGGGATGTGAGGGGGGAGATGGGAGGTGTGGGGGAGGGTCCTCTGAGAACTGGAGGTTTCAGTTTGGAGGTTTTGAGGGTCTTCATGGAATCTAACAGGCCTCCATCTCGAGCAGAGGGCCCGTAGCTGCTGCCTTTGCTTTGCATGTGGAGAAACCGTTCCGTTTTGCTCCTGGAGGGGCGGGCAAACAGAAGAAGAGAAGGTTCAGTCAATCGCGCCGACTGCATCTGTACACAAATGGGGAAACCGCCGCATTTAAGAAAAAAAAAACAAAAAAAACCGGCTCACATACACCGAAACTGAGAGCAGACAGAAACATGGAGATGACGCAGGGTGAGTGTGAGGTGTCTCACCATGCAGGCATGCTTCTCTGCTCCAGGAAAAGAAGATTAACATCTACACAAATCAATCATTTGTTCTTTTTTTTCCCTCCGTCGTCCCCCCCCCGCCCCCTCTTGTGTTACAGCTGATTGAATGAAAGCCTTTGCAGCAGTGTGGAGCCACACACTGAACTCCGGAGGGGTTAAAGGCCAGCAACAGGATGTGGGCCGGCCGGGCTTTGATGTGGTCCGACATGGGGGTTGCCGTGACCCAGCTGGCAGCGCAGCTCCCTTCTTTGCTCTTTCCTCCTCTCACTCTCGCACACACAAAATGTGCAGCTCCTGGCTGGCATTTAAGCTAGCGCTGCAGGTGGGCGACGGGGCAACAAGAAAAGGAAACTTCTTTGCCATAAATGCACGTTTAAAAAAAAAAAAAAAAAAAGGTAATGTAGGAGGCAGACAAGAAAGTCCTACTTCACAAAGATGCCAATAGATGCTTTACTTGGCCCACACTTGTTAGACTTCTCTGATGCCCTTCAGAGCTGGATTCAGAGGTGACAGGTCATACAGACTGCTCGTACTGCCAACAGAAAGCAGTAAAGGCACAGAGGTGCACAAATGACAATAACCCAGTTAGAAACGAGACGCTTTGAACCATCCATTATGAAACGTAACCACTTTTTTGGATCAAAATGACCAAAAAGTGCCATGACCAGTTTATAATTTTCAACTTCTCATTGATGTATTAAAAGAAAGATGAGGTTTTAGTAACAAAGACCATTTATTAAGATATTTCTATCTCTGTGACTGGTACGTTGCATCTTCTAATACAGTGGTTCCCAACCTTTTTTCCTTGTTCCCCCCCCTACTTGTGTCTAAGACCAGCCGGGCCCCCGGACCCGTACGTACTAGCACCAAAAGAGTCTTTAATTGAAAAAAATGAAAATTAATTATGTTTTTTTGATACATTTCTCTTTGGTTTACCCTGTATACATATGGCTTTGTTTTTCTCACCTTCCTTTTGTGTCACCAATGTATAAAATGCGCACAAAAGGACATAAAAGGACATAAAAATATTTCTGAAAAGTCTCTTTTAATATGAGAACAAAATTGTTTAACATTTATCCTTTAACAACCTGTTGGAGAAGATTAAATGTTGAGTAATGATATAATAATAAGTAATGAAATAATTTCCTGTGTTTGTCACCAGTGTATAAAAAACACAAAAAATATTCAAGACATTCATAAATGATTCCTAACAATGTCTTATGAATGACTCATTCGCAAATATAATTTTTACAACTGCATAATTTCAAAGCAGACAAAGTTTCGGGCCCCCCCAGAGATCTCTGGCGCCCCCCCAGGGGGGGGCCCGGACCCCAGGTTGGGAGACACTGCTCTAATAGATTGAACTGATTGAGATGATGGCAGAACTTGATGGGACTGGTAAAAATATGGTATATCCAAACTGTTCAGGTAAATGTGAAATATATCAAAAACCGGCAGCTCGCCCACTCGTGGAGGCCGTCTCGGCTCAGGAGGATCCCCACGCCGACCCAGCACGTTCAAACTAACAGGGCTCATAAAAAGGTATGTAGGTCATTATCGGAGGTGATGCAGTTTAGGTTCACACTGACGACGACGGCGAAAAAGTTCTCTCCGAATCCACTTCAATGAAACTCCCTGTTTTTTCATAAGGGAAACTGTTTGTCGAACTGCAAGTGTTCTTTCCCTCCCATGACATGGGCTTGAACTAAGATAACAGAGTTAGCTACAGTTATTGACAAGCCAAGGAGAGTTATTTTAAACCCAAGCAGCATCAAATAGAATCTGTGATCAAAGAGGCAGAGACAGAGGTGGCTGGATGCCTCCCGCGACTAAAAAGCTGGATGTTTTGTGAGGACGGCAGAAAAAAAAAAAAAAAAAAAAAGAAAAAGACGATATTAGTTTGCTTCTCCCTCGTGGCAAAGCCGAGTGTGTTTTTGTGGGAGAGAAGTCAGTCGGGCCCCGCTGCTAGACTGCATCTTAACGCTTGAATGTCTTAACACATCACCCAGCAGACTGCTTTACCACATGTGGGTAAAAGGGAACGGGACGGGGGCCACCTTTTCCGAAGGACCGCTGACCTCCGAGCTGCATGGAGCACAAACTGAAAGGAGCAATGCGCTTGGAGGGAAAAAAAAAGAAAAAAAAAAGAGAGAGAGAGAGAGAGAGGCCGTGTTGCTTTTATGTACCTCTGCCGCCCTCCCTCTTTTCATGCCAGGATCTGAAAGCAGGCCCGCACGCCCGGCCCCTGCACCCAGTTTCCTGGGGAGCATTTTTCCTTCCCCCCCCACCTCAGACATGAAAAGCACCGACCTTCCTGCCTGGGGAAGAGTCCTGAGGGGCTGCGGGTGAGTCTGAGTGTGAGTATGAGTGTGTTTGTGTGCACAAGTTTAAAAAAAAGAGGAGGAAAGAAAAAAAAAGAAGAAGGGGGGGGTTGCAGTAACAGCGGGGCTGTGTGCTTGCGTGGTGCTGGGTTGTGCAGGGCAGGAGGCCAGCGCTTCACAAGGTCCAGCCGACACAAACACGGGGATTCAGAAGCAACTTGACCCCTTGCGCCCCCACCTCACCTCTCTCCATCCCCTCCTCTGCTCTGCCTGCTTCTACATTAGCGCTCAGGAATGCTGGCTGGATACTTTTTTTTTTTTTTTTTTTTGCAGGAAATGAAACACTCCTCTGTCCAGAGGGCGAGGGAAGGTTTAGTCTCCCCTGCTCTCTTTTCTCTCCCCCAATTCCTTTGCCTCTACGTACGCGATGGTGGGAGGGAGAAGGGGAGTCGAACAAGCTCTCACCCAGCTTTTGAAGAGTGGGAGGTTAAGATAACTGGCAGCGCCTCGCATCTCAATCGCTGCTTTCACCTCCCAGGCCAAATCAAAGCACCCGCAGCTGGGGCCCCCGCACGCCTTCCAGCCCTCTTTCCTTCATCCCCCGGCAACCCGTCCACCTCCTCGGTTCCCCTCACTCCCCAACTGTATGCCCTCTCTCTCTCTCTTTTTTGTGTGTGCCATTAAAAAGGAAAACACTGCCAACAAATTACTCTAAAAATAAGCCAAGTAGAGAGAGAGAGAGGTGTGCGAAGCCCAGGCCGAGATGCCGACTTCACCGCGGTGGAAAGATGAAGGGAGGTATTGGAAGAAGGGGCGCAGAGAGCGAGGGACTCATGTAAAAGCTCACTTGAGACCTGGATCTTAAGTTTTACAGTTCCTTTAGCAGTTAACGCTGTAAAAAGTTGATGATATCTGGAAACGACGAAGCAGTTAGCTACAAGTGCGGTTGCATAGCAACCAGTCGTAAACAAGCCAGCAGCCTGACGGTGCAGAAACCTGAAAATTCACTAGACCTTTTTGCAAAGTCTGTCCTTCAGACTTCGCAACTACAAGTGCAGGCTGAAATACCTGTCTGTTTCCTAATTAGGGATGGGCGGTATGGACTAAAACATGTATCACGATAATTTCCGGAATTTATCCCGATAACGATTAAAAAATACCAATTCAACTCCACCTTTGTAACTATAAATCTATCTCGCTCTCAGATCCGCCATGTTTGTTACACAAATCCTCATCAACGGGAATTTATTCTTTCTTTCTTTCTTTCTTTCTTTCTTTCTTTCTTTCTTTCTTTCTTTCTTTCTTTCTTTCTTTCTTTCTTTCTTTCTTTCTTTCTTTCTTTCTTTCTTTCTTTCTTTCTTTCTTTCTTTCTTTCTTTCTTTCTTTCTTTCTTTCTTTCTTTCTTTCTTTCTTTCTTTCTTTCTTTCTTTCTTTCTTTCTTTCTTTCTTTCTTTCTTTCTTTCTTTCTTTCTTTCTTTCTTTCTTTCTTTCTGGCTCATTTCCTTCCTTCCTTCCTCCTTTCCTCCCTTCTCCCCTTTTCTTCCTTCCTTCCTTCCTTCCTTCCTTCCTTCCTTCCTTCCTTCCTTCCTTCCTTCCTTCCTTCCTTCCTTCCTTCCTTCCTTCCTTCCTTCCTTCCTTCCTTCCTTCCTTCCTTCCTTCCTTCCTTCCTCCTTTCCTCCCTTCTCCCCTTTTCCTTCCTTCCTTCCTTCCTTCCTTCCTTCCTTCCTTCCTTCCTTCCTTTCTCCCTTCTCCCCCTTCCTTCCTTCCTTCTCCCCTTTTCTTCCTTCCTTCCTTCCTTCCTTCTTTTCTCCCTTCTCCCCTTTTCTCCCTTCCTTCCTTCCTTCTCCCCTTTTCTTCCTCCCTTCCTCCCTTCCTTCCTTCCTTCCTTCCTTCCTTCCTTCCTTCCTTCCCATTGCGGATTTAACGCAGAACCATAAATCATTTTTACACAAAAACTTTATCAAAGGGAATTTATCGTTTTTACCGCGAGATGACAATTTCTTATCGTGAGGAATTTTTTGGACGGTTTATCGTGAACGGTAAAATATCGCCCATTCCTATTCCTAATGCAATAAAAGGATGAAGGTGTCAACCATAGCCCCTTATTTCAACTTGAACTCGTCCTCATTCTTGACTGTACAACTGGCTCTGGTGTCTAACCTGACCATCCATCCATCATCTACAGCCCCTCACTCCTATTTAAGGTCACGGGGATCACCGGGAGCCCGACCCAGCTCTCTGCAGACGTGAGGTAGGAGTGCATCCCCGACCAGTCTGCGGTCCAGTCACTGGAATCCTTTTCCTCTTTGCAAAGAATGATCCTGGTTCCTCTGGATTTGATCCAGATTTCCAGGAGGCAGCACCGACGGACACAACTCCACTAGGATCAAGAAAAAGACGTACAGGGTGGCGTGCAGTGAACTAGGAAGGTCCGTGAATGACTGAAAAAAAACCCAACTTGTTGATCCAACGTGGGGTTTTGTTTTTTTTTTAAAGTTCTGCAACCAATTAGTCTGTTTTGATTAGTGGCTCCTGGACGCTGCTGCATGAGTCACTGCGTGAGGCTCTGCCTCTGCCCCATTACCATTTGTATTGTTCTGATTTATATTCTATTTACAAACAGCTGGATATGGCCGTGAACGGGAGGGGCGGGGCCGGACCCATTAACGGCTGACTCCGATAAAGCTTTCAGTCGCGATGCCCTTTAAGACCAAAAGGGGGAAATAAAATGGATACGCTCATTTTCAAAAGTTCCACCAAGAAAAAAAGTTTTAAAGCTCCAATCAAAAGACAGATTGTGGAGGGAGGGAGTGTATTTTCTGCAGGGGGCTAATCAGAACATCACAAATGAGTCAGGAGGGGCTGAAACTATGAGAGAACGCTGAGGAAGGACAGTTCCTAAGTTAAAAAACTAGGGAGTTAGGAAGGGTGGGGTTGGGTTGTGGTGAAAAAGGGGAATGGGGCTGGGTAGTCACCAAAACCCCAAACCTCAGGCATGTGTGGGTGAGACAGGGGGGAGCACAGGAGAGTGTGGGAGGAGGGGGGAGCGAGTGGGAGCCGTCACCCACATCTGAGGCGGCGGCGGCGCTGAGGGGGGGCGCCCGGGCAGCTGAAGTCTGGCCCCGTGCCCCCGCACAGCTCCGTCTGAGCCACTGCAGGCTGGAGGATGTCAGGAGGGAGGAGGTGCGGCACATTCAAAGAGACCATTCCCTCTGCTGTGGTCTCGCTTCAAAAGGCCCCCGCTGCCACTCGCATTTGGCATCGAGACTGGAGGAGAGGGGCAGGAGCGGGAGCGGCGAGGAAAAGTGGGGAAGTTAAAGAGGGAGAGGAACGAAGGGGAAACAAGAGCCGGGGCTCGAGTTTGGCCTCTCGCAACAATGCTCCGACCGGGGGGAGAAAAAAAAAAAGAACAAAACATTCCTTCCTTCAGCCCATCGGCCTGCACCATCATACCTGGAGACGGGACTCTCACGAGGGGAGCGCTGGATAAAAAAGGTCACAAATCCTCAGAAATACTGCAGCGCTTCGAGGACAAGGTGGGGTTAGGGCAGAGGTGGAAAAAGTATTAAAAAATTGTAATTGAGTAAAAGTATCTTTACTTTGCCTAAATCCTACTCAAAGAGTAAAAGTACTCATCTAAAAATGTACTCGAGTAAAAGTACAAAAGTACTTCATTTAAAATGTAATTTGAGTAAAAGTTACTTTCAGTTATTTAATGCAAAAAAAGGATGAGTCACGAATCAAATCCAGCACAAGTTGTTTTAATCAACTACGAGGCGTATTAAAGTATTAATTTAACATCCACACTTGTAAAAGCTCAGCTGAGCTCAGTAACATCATCTGTTTTAGGACTAGGTGAAACAATCCCGTTCATTTCAGGGATTGTTTCACCTAGTCCTAAAACAGAACAGAACTTTTACTTCCGCAGAACAGGACAAAAAGGACAGTCACAACCTGTACTGTAAAGTGCAAACTATTTTCAGTCATATTGTCCAACCGACAACACTAAAACCAGAATCGAAGTATTCAAACACAAAATAAAGTGCCCAATGCCCGCAGGATCCTGCTATTCACAATAAACCAAAAATAAAATGCCCACAAGATTTTCACCATAAATGTTGTACTCAGTAACGTGAGGGGGTTCAAATGTAGCGAAGTAAAATACTTGGGTCAAAATGTACTCGAGTAAAAGTAAAAATTACATATTTCAAAAACTACTTAGAAAATTACAAATTACTCATAAAAAGTACTCAATTACAGTAACGTGAGTAAATGTAATTTGTTACTTTCCCCCCCTGGGTTAGGGTTAGGTGGGTCAGGTACGGGGGCTTAGGGAGCGAGTGAAAGGCAGGAAGTAGAGAAGACATCACAAATAGCCACGAGACTGGACCCTCATACTGTTACTGCAGCTGGCCAAACCACAACACAATAGGGCCGTGACTCAATCAAAACAAATTTCACGCTCCAGTCTAAACAAGTGGAGCACCACTGCTACGTGTCCTCCTACACAAACACGGATCTTTAAGAGAGTCTTGTCCTCCTACCCCCTTTTTCTCTCTCAAAAAGCGTCAAATAAGCTTGTGAGATATGCAAAGCAGAGCGAGCGTTGTGGAGGTCAGGAGAGAGGAAGAGCATCTCCCGTTCCATTTCCTACCTCCAGTAATATTAGCTGAGGCACAGCTCCGATTTAAGCCAAAATTTCCATCTCCTGTCCCAAACCGCCAACCCACCCACCCCCCCATCCTCCCTCTGGTTTTTTTTTTTTCTTCCTTTTTCTTGGTGAACTCATTTCCAGTGTGCCGCTCAGAGCGAGACCCACAGTCAGTTTGTCGAGATCCGGATTCCATCCCCAATTATCTAAGGTCACTAATAAGGCAGGGTGTGGAGGCACTGGGCTGTGCCGCGGTGGCCCGGAGGCTCAGCGCCAAATTGAAACGACTCGGGAAACGGAGGCAGGCGCTGAATCTTGCCTAATTGCAGCCGAAGCGTGCGGCTGGCTGCCCCGATGTTTGTATGCGAGTGTCAGAGAGACAGAGAGAGAGGATGAGAGGCGACGAATAAAAGACAGAGGAAGAAGAAGAAGAAGAAGGAGGAAAAAAGGGGGTTGAAAATAAGAAATGGAGACAGAAGGATGAGTGGCAGTGGTGTGAGACTGGGTAAACTCAGAACTCCTGAGAATGTGGGATTTTCTTCCAGCCCTTCCTTTTCTCCTAACACACTCGCTTGCCTCATATCTTCCTCTTTCCCTCATCAAAGACTTTTGACAGCTGACGTCTGGCTGCACACATCAGAGGGAGCAGAGCCGGGGCACGGGCTGAGACAGGCGAGGGGGGTGGCCACCAATGCTCCAACAACGCTTTCTTTTATGTTTCTGAACCAAGACATGCAGTTAAACATGACCCTTGGCTTTCATAATCATTATAACATTTCAAAAAATAAAAATACACCCTGGTTCCTCTAAGTCATGTGCTTAAAAAAAAAAAAAAAAAAATCAACCTCTTGCACAAGCAAGAAAGTCAGGAAGGTGAAAAAAAGAGGCAGCAAACAAAACAGCATTGTTTTGAAAAGTTGAACAACATGACTCATGCAGTTTCTTGCCGAGTGTTTGCAGCTCCTTGGCTCTTGCTAGCCTGATTTAAAAAGCCACCTTTGTTAAAGAGCGTCTGCTGCTGCTGCCCCCCCCCCACCTTACAAAAAAAAAAGAAGAAAAAAAAAGAGCAGTGCGGCTGAAACAGGAGAAAGCCTTGAGGGCACGCATGTGTCTCGGCCAGATAACTATCTCAAAGGCTGTGAATCAGCAGGCTCAGTCAGACAAAAGGCTAACAGCACGAGAGGAAACAAGACAGAAAGAGACTAAATAAAAAAATAAAAAAAGAAGGAGGTGGGGGGGGGAGCAGAGGCAGGAATGAAGGAGGAGTAGGAGTGAGTAAGTGAGTTTAGTAAGGACCGAAACTCGGCTGGGGCGCAGAGAATCGAGGAAAGAGACAGAAACCCTCGTAATATCGGAGTGGCGACCTCTCAGAGAGCCAGCTGTGTGGCGGCCTCACTGTTTGACACACTAACGATAACAAAGGGAGCCAAGATCAAGCCATAAATCACTGTTCTGCAACTCAACGCCTAGTTTACCTCATAGGTGTGAAAAAAAAAAAAAAAAAAGGAGGCCACGAAAGATGCCGATATGACACCAACCACACCAAAGTCTCTCTCCTTCCTTCACTATGACTGTATAACACGCAGAAATAAAATCCGATGGGCCTAATATTTGAACCTTCTCACACTTAAGTGTCCTCAGAAGTCAACTCATTAACAAAATTTCTCTTGTATATATTAAAAAACTAAAAACTCTAAGGGAGAGACAGATGGGATGGAGGCTGGGATGGATGAAAAAAAAAAAAAAACAGACATACGAGTTCATTTAAAAAGACGTTTTTTGGCGTCTACAGCTAGCTAACCTCAATCCAGCTCTTTGGGATCTGCATAAATTGAGGGCTTGGGGAGTTGTGGCAGTATCCTTGGCATTATGCATATTAGTTTAAGGCTGTCACTAAGAATCAGCAAGGGTGTCCATCCCGCTGCGGCTAGGCGCTGCTAATTATTGGATCAGAGATAAAGTTCTTTTTAGCGCTTGCACTCACTGCGTTTTGAAAACCGGCTGTGTTGAGGAAAAAGGGGGGGGGGGGAATAGAGAAAAGAAAGAAAGAGAAAAGCGAGCCACGGGGTCAAGAATCGATCAAGTGGAAAACCTTTGTCTGGTTGGGGCGATTTTGACGCAAGACCAGATTTGTCACATCTGCCTGGCTTCTCCTGCTGCCAAGAAGGAGCGGAATAACAGGATGGTACCGCACTCACAGGGAGGGAGAGGAGAGGAGCGGATGGATGGAAGGAAGAGAGGGGATGCAGAGTGAGTAAGGAAGACTGAGAGTGAAAATAGAGTTGCTTTTTCCACTCTGGAAATGCTAATTCCTCTTACGTAAAAAGAAAAAGAAAGCAGGTGACAGTTGAGCAAGAGGCTGACGGGAGTTGATATGAATCAATACTTCTCGATATGCTGAAAAGAGAGATGAGTAGTGCCTTTGTTATGAGAGTATTACAGACATCTTGAGACCCCAGATACCGTGAAATCTTATTAAAAAGAAAAAAAAAAAAAAAAAAAGGTATAGCATCTCATTAACTTCTTGCCAAAAAGCTCCTGGATCCAACTCTGCTTTACAAAGGACGCAGAGAAAGACGACACGTGTAGTCCATATGGGGCTGAGCTGACATCCCCACCTCCACCAGCAGTAAAAAAAAAAAAAAAAACTGTTAAACTGTTTTCAGATGTATTATTTAGTCTGTGTACAGAAAACACAGACTGGGTGAGCTGCCTGATTTATTAAGAGTTTATTTTTCAAAAACACTCCTTGTTGGGGAATTTTCCAAACACATGGCGGAAGACGAATAAGTCATAAACTTCTGACTTCTGACAACATAAGATCTTTCATCCAACCAGCGTTCACACAAAAACTGTTTAACTGACCCGATACTGAATACACACACACATGCACACGTGCACAAATGCATGCAGAAAAACCCAACACACAAAGCACAGTCCGTCTTCAGGCCCAAACACTGCTGACACGATGACTATGGTGAGGTTAGGGTGGACCTGTTTAGGATTAGTCTGTGAGAAAGAGCTCTCAAGTAAGTCAGTGTTTAGCAGTTTGAAAAGAACATGTATTGAGGTGGACCAGACAGGGAGGGCATAGAGGGGGTTTCTTACCATGGTCTCAGATGTACGCCGTTTTCATTCTCTGGCCTGTACCTGCAGAAAATTGCATCCTTTTTTAAAACTCTGGGAGATATCTGGACGGTGTGTATCATAACCATCCATCTTGCCTACATAGTGTACAGACCAAAATAAAAAGTACTTCGCATTTTACTTGTGATGTAATTCTCAGTGGATTACAGTTGCAGAGCTAAGAGGAGCCTCAAAAGCACAGCTAAACAAGGTCAGCAAAAAAAAAAAAAAAAGACATACTATTGTGCAGCAGGCAAACAAAACGGTGCAAAGCCCAGAATCTGTAAGTAGTCGTAAGAATGGACAGACTAATCCCAAAGTAGGTGTAACGGTGTCAAAGCAGGGATGGGATGTGGGAGAAGGACAAATGGATGAAGAGATGTTCGGTACACAAAAGAGAGTTAAGTCAGAGTGCTGATGGCAGGCGACATTACTGTGATTGCTCTACTTTTAGTCAGTTTGAACCTCTTTAATGAGTGGTGGCTTGTTTTACAGCTTTTCAAGGCATGCATTAGTTATACTGTAGATGCTGGTGTGTACACTCAACTACAAGATGCAAGGAGGAGGAGGAGAAGAGAAAAAACCCTGAAGATAAAACAGTGCAGGGACTGCTGCTTACCTGCGGCCGATTCCTGCATCTTCTCCCTCTTCCGCTTCTTCTTCTTTCCCTAAAAAATATACAAGGAACGCATAAAGTGTGGCTCCAGCACTCACGCTCACTAGACCACTCTGATATCCTGCTGCTGACTGCCATGTTCACTCATCCCCTGCTGGACATCCAACTAGCATCCCCCAGACTCCAGACTCCACCGCTAAAACGCAACACTGAGAGGGACTGACCAGTCAAGCGCAAGTCAGGTCTGATACAGGTGAGCTTCGGCTGCTCTGAGCCGATTTTAAACCATGAAGACTAATCATTTTCAGTGAGTTCCCTTTCCAGCTGAGCAAAAGATGTTTTTTTTTTTTTCCAATATTGGTTACTCAATATTTACCTCCAAAATCCCTAAAATGACTAATATTGATGTGAGGTGCAATTAAAAATGTTCACTATACTAGTCAGCTCAGCGGCTAGGATGAGCGCCACTCTTCTTCCAGTGAGGTGGTGGGAAGTGTGTGAGGATTTATAGCTTACGCTAAATCCCCAGGGGGGAGACTATAGGTATAGATAGCAGCACTGAGTCGTTCTAGTCAAATATGAGCAGCACTTTGGTTTCCTGCTGCAAAGTCTGCTAATCCACTTATTCATGAACTAATCTGCCTTCTACTGCGGCGGCAGATGGGGAAGAGGAGAGACCTAGTGAGTGTGGGTGAGAGAAAGGATGACAGAGGTGATACAAAGCAAAACTGCGAAAGCTGCACAGCCGCCATGCCAGTGTGTCGCCTGTTTTGAGTGTTCTAGGCACGACGCGCTCCCTGCATACAGCTGATGGTTTTTATGGAGGGAGCAGTCAAAGAACAGCTCTCACACGGATAAAAACCTACATAATTACCTGAATGAGTCATATTTCTATCATTCTGGCAAGAAAAAGTGAAGAAATACACTCTTGCACTACATTTGCCCAATAACCATCAAACGCACTTTAAAAGCTAGAAATGAGGTGATGTTGGACCAATCGCTGCTTGACGTTATGAGTTGTTAACCATGTTGCATTTTGGGTTCTGAAGGGGCAGAAAACTCCCGGCCTCAAATAATAAGATAGGAACTTTGGAAAATAGTCAGAATCGGAATCAAATCGTGAACATGGCACTGTTTGGTCGGTATAGATTAGGGAAAAAGAAGAGGCTACATAAATGTGAATGCAGTGGGTTCAGAATATTCCAGAAAGGGTAAATTGATTTAAAATTGATAAGCATCACTCAGTCAGTATGTTTAAACAAATGATGAACTTCATTGTTGTTTGACAGAAAACCAGTGAGCAAAATGCAGAAGAAATAGCATCGCACGTCCTAAAATACAACACTACCCTGAGATAAATCTAGATCAATCCCAGCAGCATCTCCAAACTTTTACTGAACTGGATTTAGTTGTTGCACATTCGGCACAGCTTCAGTACTAAAGAAGAGGATTACAGAAATTAACTGTGTGTAATAGAGGAAAAATGTGGCTTATTATGTTTGTTTTAACCAAATATTACGCTAAAAGATGTTCGTTTTGTTTGTAACTACATTCAAGTTCCCTATTATAGGTTAACCTCCTCTCTTGCAAATTTCCTGTTTATTTCCATTAATCAACAATTCCCGTGGTTCATTTCCAACTCTAAATTTTACCTCCCTAGTCATTCTTCAGCATCTCCCTCTCAGCGTAAGCATTTTGGCAGCGGTGACTCGGAGGCAGAAAGAGGAGGGATGCTGTCGGTGTCCGAGGGGAGGCAGATAAACACCACAAAAGCACTTGGTGGTGGAGTGAATGTGAGTGCCGGAGCCACACTTTTAATAAAAGCCGGTGCTCTCTCTCTCTCAGAAAATCATACACGTCACATACTCAGGGATAGGCTTAGAAAGCAACCAATCACGCACACACAAACAGACAGGTCTGCACAAATACAGATTGTGATATATGCACTCTGAATAATAATAACAATAATAATAATAATAATAATAATAATAAATATTAATAATAATTAATAATAATAATAATAATAATAATAATAATAATAATAATAATAATAATAATAATAATAAAAAGGGGATGCATCTGTCTAGATCTAGCTCAGCATCCCACATTAACAAACAGGCAGCTGCTGCCGCTGTGAATGCTCAGCCTAACAGTCACTTTGACATCCGGAGCTCCATGCTGATATGGAACATCAAAGCCCGGTCGAACCATTATCAGGTAATTTTCACTCACAGTGCCAATAACATTGTCCATGACACTACAATCCATTTTAGTGCAGATGGTACTATAACAACGTTATGAATTACACATTAGGCCGAAACAAGGGCTCTGTAAATGAACCCCATTAGCATGACCACTGGGAAGTATGTTTTTTTTTTTTTTTTTGGTGGGCCATTTATGCAGAAAGTCATGCAACGCAGACATACACAGGAAAAACACTCGCGCGCACCACTGCCAGTCTGTTCTGTTGATACTTACATAGTTGTCTCGAGCGGACCAGCCTGGGTAGAGCTGCATGTGGAGCTGCCGTTCCTTGCGGGCTAACTCATAATACTTAGCTTGCTCTTCCCGAGATAAAGCATGCCACTGTTTTTCGGTACCAAAAGACATTTAGGAGGGAAAAAGAACAAAAAAAAAGAAGAAAAAAACAGCAGTCAATTACTAGCATGCACTGCATGTTTCCTGCATAAAGAAGTATGTTGGTGTTTTGGTGAAGTGACAAGAGAAGAAAAAAACAAAAAAAAAACATTTTTCCACATCTAAACATTAGGGGTAGAGGGAAAAAAAACAGGGATAAAAGAAAACGAAGAAGAGGGAAACATGATGAAGAGATTAACATGCGCAAGAGTCAGAGAGGGGAAGAAAAACTTTGATTTCATATCAAAACACTGCTTCCAATTTAGCAGCACTTTTTAGTCAGACTGTGTCAGCAAGCAATTACCCTCTGTAGGCCACAAACTAGGCTTTGCTGTGGCTGGCTGCCTAGGCCTATTCGTTAAGGTTTTTAACATGGCTCTGTGGTTCCAGTCTTCCCCCAATCCTCAGAAGGGACAAATTTTGTCATTTCCAACCATGCCATTATCCAGGCATATTTTATTGAAAGCAATTTGATTAAATGTCACGTAGATAGGCAGACTATCTGCGCTGTTGAGAGGGAAATAATTGGCATGGGCAATCATTATGACAATCATAACAACTGGTTCATAAAAGACTATGTTAATACAGAGGGGAATCTTTGTACTTTTTTTCCCCCCCCAACTAATTGGGATCGGTGAGGGCCGTGGCCCAAACTGCTGATCTCTTAGTGGTTTAAGTTAATATGTGAAGTTAAACTGCAGAAGGAAGGCAAATGAGTCCGGTGTACGAGGCTGCAGCGAGAAACGACCTACCCTTCGTCCCAGGATCTGATTGATGGCGGCGCTCTCTTTCAACGTGCACTCGGCGACCACGTTGGCGCGCATCTCTTTCATGTAGAGCATGAAGGCGTTTAGCGGCTTCTTGATGTGCGGCTTTTTGGGCTCCTGCTCCTTTCTCTGTTCGTGCTGGGGCTTCCTGTTAGGCAAAAAAAAAGAACCCCTAACAACGCAGATAGAGGTGAAAAAAAAATGGTTTGAAAATGAGCATAAAAGAATGGAGCAAAAAAAAAAAAAAAAGGCGGAAATTACAGTGACGTGATGGTGTGAAGAGCAGCATGGGTCTGACTGCTTTCAGTCTACGGTGAGGCAGCGTGAGAGGGGCTGCAACGTGACGGGCCCCTGCCTCTAATCATGACCAGTTGTACAGTCGCTGGCCTTCATGCGGAGAGAAATGACTTAACCAGTAATGGCAACCAAACCTTGTTGTCCACAGAACATTGGCAACTGCTTAAAACCAAATCTCCCCCACTGAAAAACACTCTCATCCCACTCCTGATTTACTTTCCACCAGCCTTTTTTGATAGTAGTGCAGTCTTTTTTGGAAAAGATGGCCATGAATAATGGAAATATCAGCCACTTCAAGGCCCTCATAACACTTCCTACTGTATGCACTGTGGAAGTGAATCCAGCTCGTCCGAGCTCTAATCTCAGACCTGTATCTGTTGTCGGCTGAGAGTGCTGCGACCCCCCGAGGCCAGAAGAAGCACGGACCTCTTATCAGAGGAGCACATGCCCTCGCTGCTTATCAGCTCACATCAAGAGAAGAAGAACGAGGCGCCGACTGGAGGTTTGTTCAGCCGTGGCCAACTGCAGTCGTGGCGTGCTCTAATACTTGGAAGTGCACCATCTTGGAATACTGCTGAAAGAGCAGTGACGGCACGGGATTTAAGACGTGTGTGTCTGAGTGAAGTCATTTGGGCTCGGGAGACTCACATGTGCATGATGTCAGTTTCATGCGGAGGCTCGTGTTTGATCTGTGGGTTGACGATTGCCGGGTGGGGGATACCGGTGGCGTGGGGACCAGGGGGGCCGGGCACCATGTGGTGAGAGAACCTGCAATAGGAATTATACAAATAGTTTTAGTTTTTGTCTTATGGACTTTCTGAAAAGTCAGAAAGAACAATCACGACAAGCTTTGAAGATAACCAGGGCTTTTATGTTATTACATTACAAAAAAGGAAGAACTCTGCATACAAGGACCCAATTGTGGCAATTAATAAATGAGGGGAGCGTCAAGGTTCCTCTTATGGTTTGGGGTTTATTTTTGTCCCCGTTTTCCTTTGAAAGTCTGTGTCCTTGTGTTTTAGTTATTAGCCTGACTCCCCTTGTCCCCATCTGCCCTGATTGTTTGCACCCGTGTCTAGACGGTGTTAGTATATCTGGTCATGTCTTTCCCTTCTTCCTCCCTGCTGGTCCGTACTGATTTTTTCATCCTGTTGCGTCCTGTTTCCTTGGGTTCTTCATGTTTAGTTTCTGGGTTTTTTTTTTTTTTTTTGAGTTTCAGTTCTGAGTTTAGCTTCCTTATGGTTTATTCTTTTCGGTATCCTTTCATTGCAGCGCTTTTGTTTAAATAAATGACTTTTCCCACCTACTCCTGATGCCTCCTCTCCTACATTTGCATCCTGCTTCCACTCTACAGTCTCCATACTCTGACAGCTCCACCAGTTACACGAGTTTCCCTTTGCAACGGACCTTAAAACATGCCTGCAAACTAACGTTGCTTTTTGGCGTCATGTGCCGATTGAGTCAAAATGTCACATGAGCCGTGTATGAGAGAGCATCTTCACCATAACACATCTTTGGTGGAACGTAACACTCGCAGGTACGAGGCTGCCAAACTGTTTAGCAACGTCTTACAACGTCCAGTTAGAGGGCTTTTATTGTTGGAGAGTTACCTCAAAACAAACGTTGGCGTCCATTGAAGTCTGGTTCAAGTAAGCGTGACAAATTATCTTAATTTCACCATGTAATGGGAACGAAGCAATACCCCTTCCTTCACTGTGATTGGCCGACAGACTCTGGTGTAGATGTTGAGGACCTCCAAATGAGCGTTTATTTGATAAGCGATTTACGTGAATTATATTTTGATTTAAAACGGCGAATGTTGCAGAAAGTGACACGAATTTGCAGGCATGGCAGGGAAACCTATTGTGGTCCAGAGCATTCCTTTTGGTTTCTTTTCCCCATCTTTTTTATAATTAACTAACGATACGTCAGAAAATCTGTTAGATTATTCTTCAGTCATAATCAATGACTGAACTCTTCTCATCAGATAGGGGTCCATAATGCCTGTATCTCAATATTCCACTATGTTTCAACACTCCTGTCATCATACTGTGTGTCTGTTATAAAAAAAAAAAAAGACTAAAAAGCATTGAATTTACGGAAAACCAGTTTCTCGTACTAAAAAGTCAATAAGAGATAATGAAACTTTAGAAAAGATGGAAGTCTCAGAGAGAGGAGTGTCTCCAGATCGCTTCGAGGGAGGTTAAGCAGCCACATGGCTATGCAGAGGCACGCATGTGGTGATGTGTTTGACATGTGCTGAGCATACAGTGGACGATCGTGGTTGAAGCCACAGCAGGAGCGGCCAGAGGAGACCTCCCTGTTGGAGGCTGCTGCAGGCCAGCATTTCTCCTCCGCCTACAGTACATGAAGCTGTTGCAGCATTAGTGTCCATACGGTGTGAAAAAGCAGGACATCAACTGCTCCTTGTCAGCATTAGACAAAAAAAATTTAAATAAAATAACAAACTACTTTTTGCCGTCATGTGTTTGAGACTCACCAGCCCAGAGGTGGCGTGATCTGCCCCACTCCTCCAGGGGACAGCGAGTAGAAGTTGGGCATGTCTGGTCCTCCATGATGCCTGGGCATTCCTAAAGAACAATATACAAGTATTAGATTTGCAAACTACAGATATTCATGTTTGAATACTCTGAGTGACGGCAAAAAATTAGATAATAGTTCAGACTCTCGCATGGACATGCACAGGCTTTTCAAGGGACTGTGGCTCTTAAAGGGACACCCCCTTCTCCCACCACAAGTTTAGATTTCACACATCAGGAAATACATTCATCATCTGTAAGCATAACATTTATTTTTCTTTTCCAGATTCATGCAATTATATCAATAAAGTGTGTTAGATAAGAATGTATTGCTCAGACTGTTTATTGTAGCTCCTAAGCTGCAACTGAACTCCGCCTCTCGAGCTGAACCCACTTTCAGACACTCCCCCTCAACAGACACCAAGTCAAGTATTTCCTCTTTAAAATAAAATAAAAAAATACTCAAAAAAAAAAGAAAGAAGTGAAAACTGAAATATTCAAACAAATATACAAACAAACTACCAAAAGCAGCTTATTTCACCTGTTTCACTTTGTAAGGGTTGCTGGAGCAGATCATTGTGTTAAAAGATATTGATAATGGTACAGGCTTTCAGCTGCTACTCACTTACGTAGTAACTAAACAGTTTCTCATTAGTCACACTTAATGTGCTGGTCAGGAAAGAGAAGAGTATATATATATATATATATATATATATATATATATATATATATATATATATATATATATATATATATATATATATATATATATATATATATATATATATATATATATATATATATATAAAAATCCCTTTAAGATGAGACAACGAGACAATAAACTGTGCACGTCCTTGGAGTCTCGCGTTTCCAAAACTAATGATGTTTTCAGTTCTGGGTGCATATTGTTTGGCTGAATATTTTCTGATTTCATACAAAACTTTGCAAATGTTTAATCCATTGTATTTTCTGCAAATGTTGAGATGAGGTATCCGAACTGTACTGTACTAAGTCCACTAGCTATTAAAAGAATTTTAACGCATGACAACTGAGTAAACTGGACTGTATTTTTATCCAAAAACCGTATAAGTTGACCATCCCTGCAGTAGTCCAATCCACACCCGCCAACCTACATCACCACAAGTCAAGGGCAGCCCACGTGTCGGGGCGTGAACATAGTTGTACACCTCATATTATTAACCCACCGAAAAGGATAATATTTTGCCCCATTAGCTAAATTCCTTCCTGTGTGTTGCAGCCTCTTTAAGCTGGATAATTGAGGCTTCTTCCTCATGGCACGCTCTGAAGCTCTCCCTGCAGACGGAGGATTGACTTGGACTAACTCTCAGGACAAAAGCTTCTCCATCGTCAGCGCCTACTGAGCTTCAAGGTCAGGGGGTCCATTTTTCGTGACAGAACACTGGAAAAATTGAGCTGCTGGATGACAAACATCTGCCTGACTTTATGCTTTCTTTTCGAAAGCTATTTGCTTTTCCACTTTCGAGCAGGGCAAGTGGATGTCAGGAAATACTGTTCATGCACAGACAAGTGGAATGTGCCTACATGTGTACTGAAACACACACACACACGCGGAAAAAAAGAAAGAAAAAAAGATTAGCACCATGCTCTAAACCCTGCTGGAGCCACGCTTCTCCCCCTGCTTCCATTTTTTTCCTCTTCCTCCTCCTTTACTCCAGGCTGTGATCTGAAGGGACCTGCCCTCCTTTGAGAGGCAGGCCGAGTGGGAGGCTGGTATCTCCAAAGGCAACGTTTGGGACGCTGGATATACAGCACGGAGAGCGCGGCTCCCCGCTCACTAATCCACCACCTAACACTGCTTTAGGGCCCTCCCGAGGGCAGAAGAGAAGGAGGCAAGGGGTGAAGCAGCAAGGGAGGAAGAGAGAGCCCCGGCGTGTTAACCTTGTCACTCACACCTCTATGATGCCTAATTACTCACCCCCCACCCCCCGCTCCCTTTTACATTCCCACCCACATCCAACAAAGCTTTGCAGGCGTATTTTCTCTCAGTAACAGCAACACAAGGCCTGGACGGAGTCGATGTTTAAGTCTGAATGATGTATATGTTGTTTTTTTTTTTTTTAAACAAAGCGTGATATAAAAAAAGGTTCACTTGAAAAAAATGAGCAAAGCTTCCCCACCACCCCATCCCGCCGCTCGACCTTCCATCCCACGTAGCGGCCCTGTGCATATTAGAGCTCATAATGAGAAAATCCATGATTGTTTTTCATAATTAACGAGCAGATCAAAGTCTGAGCCCACTAAGGGAAGCAGAGCAGCAATTGGTCGATATGAGAGGGAGAAAAAGAGCGAGAGGGACAGCAAAAAAGAGAATGAGAGAGATTTCGTTTTAAGCATCTTCGGCTTAGCTTTACTGACACACACACACACACACACACACACACACACACACACACACACACACACACACACACACACACACACACACACACACACACACACACACACACACACACACACACACACACACACACACACACACACACACACACACACACACACACACACACACACACACACACACACACACACACACACACACACACACACACACACACACACACACACACACACACACACACACACACACACACACACACACACACACACACACACACGCCTGGGGAAATCATTTGCAGCTAATTCTGCAACTGGATTGCTTGGACATGGATGTCTGTTGGGCTGCGAGTGCCAAGATCAAATAGTAAGAAAAAGACCCCCAAGTGGTTCTTCCTGCTCATCATTGTCAGAAACAAAGTTAACGGAAAAAAACAGAGACCGTTTTATTACGGACTGCAATACAAAAACAAAAATATGACATCCAGCGCATCTACTGTTCTTTTATTGTTTTTAATACCTGTTTGTTCTTTGATGCTTCCATTAGAAAAGAAAATATTCCACCACATGTGTCAGATGCCTGACATATGTGGAGCACGGTTTCTTTACATGTCCCGCTCCCTTCATCTCACAATGCTATGTCCCTTGCGTTCAAGCTCTGCATCGTTATTTATAGCTGGTCCCTCAGAGACTTCTACCCTCATCATCATCGCCTACATCCTGTCTGATCCCCCCCCCTCCCTCCTCCTCTCCTCCTCTCCTTTTCAACTGGCTTTCGCAGGAGAAGAAAGCAGAGAACAGCAAAAAAGGTGCGGGACAAAACTATGTTTGGCCCACGTCTTTTTGAGCATCAGTGAGAAGCTGCCAGAGTCTCCAGCTGCGCGGGGCTGAGGAGCTCGTCCAAACGGCGGAGGAGCTCCGCTGCAGCTGTCAAGAGCTTGCAGCTTGAAGTTATTCCTGAGAGGCAACGGGTGCAGAGGGAGAGGGCAGCAGAGCTCAGCGCAGCGTCCCATGGGCCTGCCGCAAATTAATTCACGCTTAGAGATGATGGAAGGATGACTTTGCTGTGACATATTTCCGTTTGTGTATCTCTACTGATTCCTGACAGTGTTGACAGTTGTTTAAAAAAAGAAACAAAAACCCACACACAGTTATCTCTGCCAAGTCAAACTGTGATATTTTTAGTAAACTTCCTATATTTAAAAAAAAAGCAACCTTTTTCTTCGCAAAACTTCAGATTCAGATGCTTGTGTCTTATGTTTCCTTATATAAATAGAGACATCCTAATTGCTTATTTGTAGCAGAATGAACAGATTTTCATAGTAGGAAAAGCAAGCACTGGCATCAGTTTAGTTTTCTGCAGCAGTTGCATCAAACCTCAATCCGTATTACCAAAATTATCAGCATTTTACATGAATATATTGAACCTGTTAAGCAACATTCCCCTTTCGTGCATTTCTCTTCCAGCCTGGTGCCATATTCCCATCACTTGTTTTGTCTCCTGTTCATCTTTCCTACCTTGTTTGTTGTTGGCATCTTGGGGGTGATGGCCAGAATGCGAGCCCGGAGCGAAGTGCTCGTCGCTGTACGTGATCAGCGGGGTGAGTGGGTGGACTGCATGGGACGGCTGCACCACGGGGACTTTGTTGGACTGGAGACACATACAATTGGATTGTTAAAAAACGACAAATAATACAGGCTGGATCATTTCAGAAGCCTGAACTTCCTCATTCCATTACGTCACGCAGGACGTCACACAGCAAATGTGGTACAGGTGGATACGTCTTCAACAAAAATCCCTCAAAAAAAATGCAGGTGAAGTTTACTAGGGGTGGGCAAAAATATCGATATGGCAATATATCGCGATACTTTTCCAGCCGATTCAATATCGATATTCAACATTTGAATATCGATTTTTTTTTATTTTTTTTTTTATTTTTAATATTTTTTTATCCCCGATTTTTTTCCCATTATATCACCCAGTGCTCCTACCTAAGTGACAGTCCAGGGCATTGCCACTCTCTACCAACCCTGGGAGAGCCCTGCACTGAGCTCAGGTTTTATTTCACGTTTTATTTCATTTTATAATTTATTTTTTATATAACACAATTGCCTGTCCTTAAAAAATTAAAAATAATGGACAGATGTTTATTTATTTATGGATTTATATCTATACTGACTGATCACTGTGCCTGTCCTTGGTTTTAGTACCCATCTTTCTTGTGTTTATTATCATTTGCCACATGATTAAAGCAACCTCATACTAAATTTAATGTTAATTTCATATGATGTAAATAATATGAAAAGCATATACAAATATGTTGTAACTTTAGCTTGTATAGTTATAATAAAACATTGTTTTGACTCAGTTTGTCCCATGAATTGTCACTATAATCTGATGAACGTGCAACTTGGATTTTAAGATCCATCACTATCATCTGATGTACATTTATACAACTTGGATTTTAAGATGTGTAATGCATTTTTTAATTTTTCGGTGAACTATGTAGAATATAATAATCGGGATATCGCATAATCGGGATATCGCAATGTGTATCGTATCGCTCAAGTATCGTGATGCGTATTGTATCGTGAGGTCCTTCCCAATACCCACCCCTAAAGTTTACACACTTTGATCAAGAAACTACTACTACGCAAAAAAAAAAGCCCGGCAGCTCGAAACTTTGTTAAGCCTAGGTCAGCGGGACTTAGAATCTCACTCCCTGAAGAAAGGGAGAAAAACAAGTCAAAGAGGTGTGTGTGAACATATGAGAGAGAGAAACAGAAAGCAAGATGCTAGCAGAAGAGGAACACGTAGGAGAGAGTCGACGTGAAGGAGCGAGCGATGGAGCAAAGAGGGGAGAGAAATGAGAGGCTTGCAAGGTAGAGTTAGAGCAGAGGTCTGTGGCGGGAGATCAAAGGCAGTCATTAGCCGGTGAATAAGGGGAGTTCATTACAGAGCAAGACCCGGGGGAAGGAGAGATGAGGGATGGCGGAGGAGGAAGGGAAGGGGGGGGGGTTGACTATGGAGAGAATGCGTGAGTTAGACAGATGTCTGCAGTGGTACTTAATGCTGGGGTAATCACGTCAACGGTGGCCCGGCCACAGAGCCCTCATCCCCAGCTGACTCGGAGCGATCTTGCAGTACCCCCAGACAATTAAAAAACAGACCAAAGCAGGCCCCGGGAAAACACCAAGCCAAGAGAACTTACACGCTTCGGGTGCTCTCTAAACACATGGGAGTGCTTAGCCAAGCTAAATCCATTCTTCAAAATCTGAGCCCAGAGCCCAGAGCTGGAGTCCAAATATCACACCTCCACAGGATATATGGCTAATCAGAGAAACGTCCGTTTACCTCCAGTTTCACTGAGATTCGCTGTGGCTTCTTGCACAGAAACACTTGATTTCAGTAAACAAAGGTTTGAGGAGACAATGCGAAACAAAACCCAAATTGCTTTTATTAACTCCCAGTTTGTCGTCCGATTATGCCGATGTGACATTCCTGCAGTGCTAAGTGGAGACCGGTTTCCAATCTCGCCCACTCCCACCATGCACACATGAAAATCCTCAAACACAGGAGGCTGGAATGTCTGAGTTTTCCCTGAACCTTGTGCAGACTGGCACGCGGTTCAGTTAAGACCCCCGTCCCCTCTTACTTACTCTCCCCCTCCTCCACATCTTTTGGGAATGTTGCACCCAGGACCACAAAAACAGTGCTTTGTGCACAGGTTTCCCCAACCGCAGGCATCACTCACATCAAAACAACATGAATCTAGCCAGAAAAGCTAAGAAGGGCGGGATTCAAAAGCGTTTCCAGCTCTCAGTCAGCTGAAAAGGGGTTTGTGATCCAGGTCACAATGAGTCAAAGGTGACGGGCTAATCTGTGGGCAAGGGAGTGTCCGGCCTCATCCAACAGAGCAGAGGCTTCATTAATAAGGCCACTAAACCTAAAAGGAGGCTGGAGAGACGCGGACATGCCTACACCAGAGGCTAAATAATAGCATTCTCACCCATATTATTTTACGCCACCTCACTCCCATCTGTTATCCGGTGGGAAGGAGATAAGAACCTTGGAGCCATTATAGCTCCAAGTCTTCTTGGACTCCTCAGGCAAAAAGAAAATAAATAGTGGAAATCAAAGCCATTCTCTAATGTTCTCTAATGCTCGTTTTTGTTTTACTGTAGCGCAAAAAAGGTCTTTTCGACTCTCTAGCACCTAGAATTCTAGAGCTTTCTGCCATGGAAGAAAAGCCCACACATCTCCTTCTCCTAGTTACAGCTGTCATCTTCCATTACTCTCAACTTCTTAATAGACTGCTCCCATTGAGACAGAAAGCAGACTGGAAAAACCTGCAGGCCTCTGTGACCAATGTAGGGTATATGGCTATTTGGGTGCACAGCTATACTAACTGCACGCCCCATCAAGCCATGCTTACCTTTGGAATAAGAAGAAAAACCACCAATTACCAATTCCAATACAATACCATCATAGAGATCTATGTAAGCAAAATGTGTTGAGATTAAACCATAAATTGTTGACCCCTCCTACTTGATATCATGGAAATATGACGTGCCAACGGTCGTTACAAAGCTGCGGTTTTACCACAAGACAAAATGCTTCTATCCTGTTCCTGGACCAAATAGCTGGAGACAGTCAGCTGTCAGACAGGTCATGCAGCGGTTCAGCAATTTGATCCCAACTCTTCCCCTCCCAGACCGCGAAAGTCCTCCGCAGCAGCAGCAGCAACAGGACTATCGCAATAGAGGGCAGCCATGTTTGAAGTCCCCTTTCATTGCATAGGAGAAATAATAGGCTTAGGATCTTTCTATTCATATTTTTTTTTCTTTCCAGGGAGAGCAAAAGAAGAGAGGTGGCAAGGTCTGAAAAGGAAAATGTTCCATTTGTAATTTCATATCCAGGCTTGGCCGGCCCTTTTAAAAGCAACCCTTCAGATGTGGTTTTAAGCGAAATTCATTGTGCGGAGCTCGAGCTGGCAGGAAGCCCTCCGTGGACGACACACTCCAGTGTGTTTCAGCAAGGAAAGCCAGTGGCTTGACTTACCATCTGAAATTGGGGAAGGGGAATCCTCCTTTCTACTTTTTGAATTCTTTTTTTTCCTCCCTTCATTTATGGTTTAATTCTATTTGATTGTTCTGACCACTTGCTGGGTGTCTGAATTTATCTTCTGTCTAATTTCAACCAACGTCCTGCCATGACTGTTAAATATGAATGTGTGTTAGTTTGCATGGGAATCCATGTCATATATAAACTAACTATCCCTACAACATTGCCTTTTTAGCACCCCTCTTATTCTGGCGGCTCACAGCGCAGCTTTTGTGCTCCACTCAATTATACCACTTCTGCAGAGTGGAGTGGAAAAAATGGGAAAGCAGGAATTTTATAATCACTTCCCACTTCTGTAATTTATATGCAATGAGGACTCTCTGCGCCTGCAGCTACAATCAAGTGCGTAGAAACCATATGAGGTGTTTCACAAACAGCTGGGGAGATGGCAGCTCAAGTGGTAGCGATGGATTCCCATGCTCCTTAATCTATTCAATAAGAAGCCCCTGCTCACCCCAAAACCTCACCTCACCCACTCATATGATTTTCTGCACTCTGGGGAAAGAAGGCTGCTCAAAAAAAAAAAAAAAAAAAAAAAAGGAGGGCATAGGATATTAACACGGGAGACAAACATATGAGGCAAGAAATTGAAATAGTATCAACAAAAGCTTGCTGTAAATTTTTCCCAATAAAAACAAAACTATTCCCACTTCAGGAAATCTTTTCAAATTACATCAGATCCTAACCAGAGCATAAGCACACTTTAAATGTGCAAATACAGTCCTTGGCTACTGTTTACATGGACAATATGCACATAGAAGACAAGATTAGAGCGACAAAGCCTCTGTAAATGTCAAAAGTATGAGTATAAAGCAGGGGTGTGCCCAGTACTGAAGTCCTACAGTTCCCCCAACCCCCCGACCAGGTGTTCATGCCCCAGTGTATTTTTGTGAATGTGGACCAACCTTTCCCCAACAAAAGACAGCAAACGTTAACCTGTAGTAGCTTTAGAGCACAGGAAAAGAAAAGGCAGGGTGCATCCCTGCTCCACTCCCACTTAACCAAAACCAGTGGAGAACAACCAGCGGACGCTTAAATAAATAACCGATTACCGTTCACAGAGCGGACCGAACCCAGCTTTGAATGAAGAGCTAAAAATGGAAGATTTTGCTGACAGGATTGCCCCTTGGCCAGCGTGGGTGGGTTGTACGGGTGTATGTGGCGGGGTGGGGGCGCAGGGTTAATGTAAAGCACCCCAATTAATGAAGAAGAAAGCCAGGCTGCCAGCAAACCGAGCAGCCCCTCGTGTCCCGGGTAAATAGATGAACAAGCCAACTATGGGACAGCAGCAGGTGATCTTACAAAGAGCAGGGGGGAAACACACACACACACCCTGGAAAAGACGATACACTTATGTAAAAGAGAAAGACCTGAACTGAAAAACCCCCCCTTTACTTTAGGGTCAGAATCCCCTTCATCCTCATCAGAATCAACTACTAGAAGACACGCAATGATCCTGAGACGGTTGGTATGATGTACCACGTGCTTGTGGGAGAGGAGTTCAGTGCGACACAAACAGGCATGCACCATATAGTCAATTTAAGGGTTTTAGTGGCTCCAGCACAAATTTATCGCACTTGAAAGTCGTCAGGCTCTCCGCTAAATACCAATGTTGAACCAACACACAGTGAGATGCTTCACATGAACACACACACACACACACACACACACACACACACACACACACACTTCTGACACTTGCCACTGTATGAACATGTCTTCAACACACACACATACACAAGAAAGACAACAGGAAAGGCACGTGCACATGTTTTAAAATGTTGTCATGGTGAAAGGATCAAAGACCACGTAACTAATGAATTTAACACATACATGCTGCATATGAAAACAAAAAAAAAAAAAAACCTATTAACAGCCAAGTCTTCTCTCCCCCACCACCGAGCATGAGTGAATAGGGCAGGATGGATTACCCATCATCCCTCAGCTGGCATGCAGAACCTGCGCTCCGAGCAACCCATCACGTTAGCTCTGTCGCTGACATCCTAAATGTGCGAGGAGGAAAATTTGTGTGAAATGCGCCTGCCCCAGATGAAAAGACTCTCTGTTTTAAAGGGTTCGACTATTCATTTCTACGCGCCACGGTGCTATTAGCCAACGGAGGGAAGAGGAACAGAACATTAGTGAAATTCCAGTGCTTATTCTCTTATAACGTTAAGCCCGAAAAAGTAGAAAGAGTAAATACAGTGAGGGGAGGCTGCTTTAAAAAAGGTGAATGCTTCATTTCATAAGGGTTTGATGTAAGATGTGGAATCCTTTCATTTAATAATTCACGGTTCGTTATAGCAATATGGTGGAATCGCATTACAAAATGCAATTAGTTAGAAACTTACATCAGTGATGGACACCGTGTCACTGTGTTCTCCACAAATAAAAATCACAAAAAAAGCTGCATTTCCTTTAGGTATATTTACATTTTTTAACAACTATTGAGCTGTGATGTTAAAAAAAAACAGAGGAACAGAAGATCAACAAGCTATAATAAGCTCCTTTAAGCTTTTATAACATTTCCCTCCAGTTACAAAACTAGTTGAATACAATTATTGTCACGTTCTTTTAGTACAACGGCCTTTTGATGCCTCTTCTGGCGTCTCGACCCCATGGAGAAGTTTCTTGCACTTCTGCAGTTGGTTATTGACACTGCTCTGCAGCTATAAATTAAAACTCCTAAAAGGTGTGGAGGGGTTCTTCTTGCAAAGGTTCAGCACCTTGCTAACTAAATTCAATGTAAAATCTTCAGTTTCTCCCTCATCTACTCGTTTGTGCAGTCAAAATTTTGCACCGTGTCACTTTCCAGATCTTTGCCTAGTTTCCCGGCAATGGATAATAGATATTGGCTAACAGCTTTGATTTCTCATTCCGTTCCTCCAGAATCTCAGCATAGCAGTCCCAGTAAAATAGAGCTTCCACTGTGTTTTACTAGTGGGCTAAAATTCTCATGAGGTGCATTTTGTGCCAACATTCAACATGTTTCCCCTTTAATAGCAGTATCATAATTGTCCTTCACAGTTTGCATCCTGAAACCGCCGCTGCAGTCATCTCCGGGTCAGATTTTCTTCCTCCCATTTTATTTCCACCGACAGTGAACTAGCACGGTTCTCGTTCACCGCCACCTCCACCAAGGAACAACAGAACTGATCCCTCGGCTGCAATTTAACATTTTCTGACTGCAGTACCAGTCCCTCAGTTCCTTTAATCAAAAACAGAAAAGAACCTCAGAAAGATGTTTTTTTGGCCCTTGATTAGTACAAACAAACACTAACGCAGTGAAACCATCAATCAATTAATTTGAATTATGCAGAATAACAAAATAAAAAAATAAAACATATTTCCATTCAAACAGAATCATTTTAAAATACCACTGTTGTGTTCTCTATACCTCTGGAGATTTTAGAAATCATCCGCAGGTAATATTTAGCTGCGATGCCTCTGTCCTGGGATGAAATATCAGGCGTATTGTTCAGGATGATTTTTTTCTTTTTATCTCAACAGATTATAAGTTATTTTAATGCAAATTTTAGAGACTTACTGATTCGTGTAGATTTTTAACTTCATGACAATAAAATTTACTGTAATTCCATTTTTGACAAAATAGTTTTTCATCAAAATCTCCTCAGACATCTCTTCTGTCTCCTTCTGCCCTTGAGTTTGTTCTGACATTTGGCAAAGAAAGCAAAGACACCTCCCCCTCAAAACCATGGCCTCTCTGACCAATAATGTTTGCGCTCACAACATCTGAAAGTAACATAATAAGGGAGAAATTTTAATTGTTGTTCGTGACCATTAGAAAATTATGTAACCAAATTTCAAGACACAATTCCATAATTTTCTTTATTACCACATGTTAACACAATGGAGATCAGTCACCTGAACTTCATCTCCACTCATGATCATCTACTCTTACCGGCCCTGCATGTACAAAATCCAACAATATTTTCATCTGAGAATAAATAAAAAAGGTAAATCAGTCAGGACACTGGGCCCTTGATTAGTGCTGAATACTTAACCATCAGACTTTGAGGAAGCTGAGAAGGACTCTAACAACATATAATAATAATAATCAATTTTATTTATATAGCGCTTTTAAAAGATCTCAAAGACGCTTAGGAAGTATATAACTATGAGGAAGTCCTTCGCAAATCTAGAGCTGCTCATCGTTCAACATTAATAAAAGAGAACCAAAAACAACCCTAGGTTTTGTTTCAGCACTGCAGCCAGGCTGACTTAAGTCACTTCTTTCATTTTTATTTTAAAATATAAAATGTTTTGTAGGCTACAGCTCTGGCAAGAAAACTATGTTTAGTTTGTAAACCCTAGATTAGTATTTTAGCACGGATAAGCAAAAGCTAAAACCTCACTAGAACTGATGACATAGTTGCACACTTGCACTTCTTGATATGGTCTTTGGGGTCAGTACCTGCGTTTTCATGATTCAACAATATGACTATTACTACAAGAAAACAGAGTTGGGTTGATATCTTTTCTGACAGAATCGAGGCACTTATATGGACACAAATATTAAAATTAACCACACTACGTGAATGCTGCGCAAGACTCGCTGCCCTACTGAGAAATCTTTTTCCTTTAGCCGTCTGTAGCGATGACTTCGTGAGCTTCCTCACAAATAAAATGGTTTCCATTCGACAGAATGAAAATTGGCCTCTCCCTCCAGCTGCCGTCTCCAATGCAGCGTCTCCCAGTCCCGGTCGTCGGGAACCACTGGTCTGCGTGTTTTAGATGTTTCCCTGCTATAATCGGACCATTTGATCACCATATCAGCTTGTCATCAAGGTATGTCCACGTCTGTTAATGACCCATTAATCTGAGCCAGGTGTGTTGCAGCTGGGAAACATTTCAAACATGCAGGGAAGTGGGTCCCGACGACCGAGACCGGGACACGCTTTTCAAATGCATCGTCATGTACAACAGCTTATGAGGAGACTGTAAAACCTGATTTACCGGTATGTTTGACTGTTTCTGTCCTGTCGAGGTCTCTGACCTGAACCAAAATACGGGGAGCATGAACATGTGTTCTGAAGCCCTTCCCAACCAGACCCTTCACCAGATCTGTCAAAAAAAGATCCACGTCTCCAACCTGGAGTGCCCCTAGAGTAGGAATGGGCGATATTTTACCATTCACGATATACCGTTAAAAAAATTCTTCACGATAAGAATGTGTCGTCTCACGGTAAAAAGGATAAATTCCCGTTTATGATGTTTTTGTGTAAAGCTTATTTATGGTTCTGCGTTAAATCCATGCACAACGTGAAGGAAGGAAGGAAGGAAGGAAGGAAGGAAGGAAGGAAGGAAGGAAGGAAGGAAGGAAGGAAGGAAGGAAGGAAGGAAACAAGGAAAGGAAGAAGGAAGGGAGAAAACAAGGAAAGGAAGAAGGAAGGGAGAAAAGAGGAAGGGAAAAAAGAAGGAAGGAAGGAAGGAAGGAAATTAGCCAGAAAGGAAGGAAGGAAATTAGCCAGAAAGAAAGAAAGAAAGAAAGAAAGAAAGAAAGAAAGAAAGAAAGAAAGAAAGAAAGAAAGAAAGAAAGAAAGAAAGAAAGAAAGAAAGAAAGAAAGAAAGAAAGAAAGAAAGAAAGAAAGAAAGAAAGAAAGAAAGACGGCGGATCTGAGAGCGAGATAGATTAAAAAGGTGGAGTTGAATTGGTATTTTTTTTATCGTCATTTTAATCGTTATCGGGATAAATGCCAGAAATTATCGTGATACATTTTTTAGTCCATACCGTCCATCCCTACCCTAGAGTAGGTCTTACATGCTGGTAATTGCCATTTTAAATGCATGTTTCCTCAATGTCTCAATAATCTTAACGCTGACCTGCATATATTCTACCATTCGACATGTGTTGCACACGTTAGCGCTGACGGCTTGAAACGCTCCCCGTTTCCTCCCAGTCTGTGCGACTCTGTGGAAGTGGACGGTCTCTGAATGGAGGTCGGGTACTCCAGTGTTGTGTTTTCAGAGTGAGCTAGTGTGGGTGTGGTGGTGGTGGTTGTGATGGGGGGCTGGGCCGCTGCTCTGGCACAGCCCTGGGCGAACTGCAGGATGTTCACCTTGCGGCGGGGCACAGGGCTCATTATCACAGCAGGACCTGGTCACATCAAAGGACTAAGGAAAGGGCAAACATTCTGCTGAAGTGCCACTGTCAGCAGGCACGTGCACACACGCACACAGACACACACACAGACACACACACACACACACACACACACACACAAATATGAGCACCCACTCAGCATCTTTACCCCTGTAAAGAACATGCCTGCCTTTTTGAAATACCACGCTTTGAGACACCATCATATATTTTTTTTACATATATCTAATTTTCCAATAAGCCATGTGATTTAAACCAGAAACAACTTCAATCTCGAGGCCCATATCTTTAAACTCAAACCTTAAAGCTGACCAAAAGTTGAAAATAATTCGGAAAAATTCTTTTTTTAACTCCCCTGAATCAATCAGCCGCTCTCTCTCTCTCTCCCTCCCCAGCAACTATTTATAGCAGCCCCAGTGCTGCATTAACACACTGCATGATTTATCATTAGCAGCCAGCTCTGGTCTGCTAAGTAGCTACATCCATGCCAGGCAAGTGCCGATGGTGCCAACATCCACATTCAACAACAATCACGAACCCTGAGACGTGCAAACAAATAAAATCGCAGCACAAGCTAACTTTGTGCGGCTAGTGCACCAAAACCTTAGCCTCGCAATACAATACCACACAAACAGGACGAGGAAAATACAGCGCAGAATGAAGAGGAAAAGTGCTGATGAATTTCCTCATGCAGGAGCCATATAGATCTGTCGAACAAGAGCGGATTTGCCTGCTACACCTAGATAGTGTTTGCCCCCCTCAGCTTTCGCCCAGGTATTCTGGGCATGAATGGCTGTCAGTTTGGATTTGGGAGCTCAGCGTTGAGGGGGAAAATAGAGTCTGGTGGGGGTCTTTGTGCATCTCCACTTGTGGAGACGAGCATTAAAGACAGTACTCTTCTCACTAAGCCCGAGACGGCTCAAATGCAAAATTTCGCATGAGATCGACGGAAAAAAAAAAAAAAAAAAAAAAGTAGGGGTGGAAACATGAGGACATGCAGCTAGTCACTGAAAGGTGGGCGACAAGAGTCCGCTGTGCGGGCAGTTCCGCGTTTGCTGCAACGTACCAGCCAAACGTGGACGGGGAGTTGATTTGAATGAGAGTTGCTTCTGCCTTAGCTGAAGAGAGTATTGACCTAGTTTTCCTTCTGTATTTCACTCAGACAGATGCACACCCACCCACATGTTGTACGAGAATAGAATGAACAGAAATAAGGATGGGTTAGTTACCACTGATGACTTCATGGAATAAACAAATTAAAAAGGAAAGGGAAAAGGTCAGAATGGGGTAAACAGATTCAATTCTTTGAGATAGGGGTTCAATAATGTTATGTAATCTTTGAAAAACGGTAGGACGCGTGAATCTCCGCCACCTCACGTATTACGACATCCATGTCCAAGCCTCGAGCTGAACTTTTCGCCCCATCGTCATCATCCTTGCTCATTTTGTCTCGTTCTTAAAAAGATATGCACACGCCACTTCTTACTTTCTAAATTATTTCGTGCAGACGGGGCTTTGTTTTTCATTAAAATTACAACTGATGTGACCATTTTGGTGCAGGTTATAATGAGACATGCATCATATCACCGTATTAAGAAGCAATTCATGTTTATGGATCACATTGCAAACCTTTCATTCACATAATGGCTCATGCAACAATACCAGCAGCCCACTGTTTGGGTGCAATTCCACGTTTTAAGGGATTAACTGGTAAAGACTACCAAAAACTGCCTTTCACCGTGGAATTAGTCATTAATCAAACCACACATTTCAGGATTTCTTTCTCGCCAGCCGCACACGCCCCTGCTAAGATGTGAATGGCGAGCAGGGAGCTATTCAGATCTGATCCCCTCTGAACAAACGGCTTTTCTCCAACCCCACAGAAGCAGGGAACTCTTAAAGAACCTCTCCAAGGAGGCGAGTGGTCACAAGAAAACTCCGCCCCGTCAATTAGCTTTGTGGCAGGGTTTAGTGGGCTTTAATACAAACAAAACAATGACCATGTACAACACGGCAAAGGACAACATCTGCTTATCCCTCCATACATACAAAGAAATGGTAATTTTTGGAGCACAAAAGGGACTCCTTAGACTTGGGGCATATGGCTACTGCAACACTGTAGAACCTCATACACCTGATACCATCAATGTTAAGTACAAGCCGTGTAATGAACATAACAAGGGCGTGATTCAGCTCATAGTAGGATTTATTCATAAGGTGCTACTATGAGTGATATAATCATTTGTCCATTAAGAAGCAACGGGCGACCAAGATTTTAGGGGCTTACTGAGCAATAAGTTCCTCCAACTTTACTGTTAAGCCATTTTTCTCAGATATTTACAAGCATAGGTTACTAAAAAGGGTTAAATACCCTTTACTGATCATTTCTTAACAAAGTATAACCCGGGTCCAACTGTGGACTCCCGTCAAAGAACCGGCTTTTGTTTGAAGTAGGGCTGTTCGATTTTGCCCAAAAATAAAATCTCGATTTTTTTCTCTCAAAATCCGATTTTCGATTACGATTATTTTGTGAATTGACAAAAGGCAAAGAAATGATTTCAAATACGCTGTTTTTTTATTGAACATTTGCCCCATTGGGCTTCAAGTGCAAACTTTGCTCTTATTAAACCAAAAATGAATGAATAAAGTGCAAAACTCTGTGAAATAAGTTGAAAAAAAGTTTTAAAAAATATAATAAAATATAAAGTTTTATCTCTGAAAAAAAAAAATCTGCAAGTTTTTTGCAAGGAACACGAGCCGGTCTACCGCATCTGGCTTGAGGGATGCCCGGTGGCATGTTACAACGCCCCCTCCTACACTAAAGAGCCTCTCCGATGGGGCACTTGTCGCAGGTATTGAGAGGTATTTCCATCAATCATTAATATGTGTGCAGACAAGGTAAAAAAAAAAAAAAAAATAATAAAAAAAAAATAAGTGAAAAATCGATTTTACGATTTTCACGTTTTAACATCGTTCTAATTACATAATCGCGATTACGATTTAAAATCGATTAATCGAACAGCCCTAGTTTGAAGCCCAAACAGTAAATGACATCTGTCACTTGGGTTGCCCTCGAGTAGGCACCATTAAATGCAGAATCAACATAGGAGGGGTGTGGTAGGCATCATGTCTCCTTCATCCCATTTTTCCTCCTCGAAAGAGATGGGTACAGTGGGAGTGGACTGATTTGATGTTTTAATGCATTGTTTGATGACGGGCAGCTCAAAGTGGAGGACGCCTCTGTGATGTCTCTCCGTTGGAAGACATGAAAAGCATCACCTGGCCCCTGAGCCGAGGGGTTATGGCCGGTGGTGGATTTAAGGGCTCCCACTGAGCTGGACGGCAACTCCATTCATGCCACATAATCCATTCAGCGTGACCTTTATATTTTTAGAGTCAGTTCCACTTCCCCCCCCGTCGGCCCGTCTTGTTAAAACCCATCGCAAACATTAGGGTCTTGATCAAATGCATTCTGCAACGATATACATGATCCATTTAATCTGTGCACCCAACAACAAGAAAAAAAAAAAAATCATTAAGAGCCCTCCATCACCGACTGTGCTGTCCAATGATCAAAAGAAACATGGAGTACAAGGCAAGCTCGTCAGATCAACAAACAAATTCTTGCTAGATATCTTTGTGGGTTTCATCATCCTGCGTCAAGTGACTGCTGGGGGAGAAAACAAAGCCCTGTTTTCTTCTCTGTGACATCAGCACTTACAGGCATGGTATAGGGGTAGAATCAAAGCGTTACACATTCTCAATTCACCGGCCCCAAAAATGTGAGTCTGCAATTTTCCAACTGTCCAACCAACAACAACACCTCCAATTGTTAACATACCACAAAAACATATCAGAAGGGGGAAAAACGTGTGTATAATCTCCAATTAGCATTACTCACAAGCTTCACACGCACGTACCCTGTTCTGGATTCGCTTAAACGAGGAGCGAGCAGAGTTGCTATAAATCCTCTCACTGAGAAACATTTTTTTTTTGTTTTTTTTTTTTTTTTTAAAGCAGAAACTGTTACAGTTGCTGTGTGTTAAGAGGCTGAAACAGTTGCACACATGGGACGGACTGCAGCAGAAGCAGGAGCAGGGAACGAGTAGCGCTCGGCTCTGCTCTTCTCCTCTGTGACTCGAGGGCCACTGAGTTTTTCTCCAGCCATAGTAAATTGGGCGCCTGGGGCGGGAGCCTCCGCCAAGCTTGCATTTCGTAGTCCTCTTCGGAGGGCATGAGGGATAGAGATATGGCACTGGATGGGGGGGGGGGGGACGAGGCATTGATGGGTGAGGGGGGGGGGGACTGGAAGCGCAGCAGAGGTGACAGCACGCACATGTTTCGACACAAAAGGGACCTGGCTCGTTAGCACACTAACTAGCGAGCTCCATGGCAATCAGCGCTCTCCATTCTCCCTGCTCGCTCCGTCCACCTCGTCGCAAATATGGCTACATCTGCAAGTGTAATCACTCCATTGTACTCCGATTTTCTGCTCTGCTGGGCAGCAGCATGGCAGCCTGCTTTTCAGCACCTCTCCCCCGCAGATCCCCTCCTTTCCCCTCAAGTGCCCTCGCCTGTTCCTGGCTACTCTTTTTGCTGGTGAGGCCGGTGCGTCTCGCAGATTACAGAGCTCTGGTCGCTCAGGTAACAAGAGTCACTAATCTGGCCGGGGTTGAATTACACATAATTGCCTCGGCACCGTGATTGATTTCAGACTTGGAAAGGAAAAGACGATGCAAACCCCCCACCCACCACCCCCCCAAACCCTCCCTCCACCTCCGAATCAGCCCCCCCCCCCACACACCCACACCCCCCACCTCCCTCTCTGCCTCTCTCCAGCACTCACGAGCGGCAGCCAAGACTCTCCATCTAGTAGGAGGCAGGAGGCTTTGAAGAGATCAAAGCCAAGGCCGGGAGCAGTTGCGGGCCCTGGGAATACGGGAGAGAGGCTTTCTGCTCCTCAGCCCTATTTTCTAGCGTCATGTTGGATTGCAGCTGTATTGCATTTCGCCAGTTTTCTTAATGCTCTTGGTTTTGACTTTGACATCAGTGATCCCCCCTCAGTTTCTTCAAAAACAAGGAAGGAGGAGTAAAAAAAAAAGAAAGAAAGTGAACAGGGAGTAAAAGAGGGGGGGAGAAAAAAGGGGAGAGAATGAAAAGAGAAGGGGGTAAAAAGATCCACGCTCTGATTCCCCCCCCACCCCCCCCTTTATATTTTCACAACTTCATAATTGGCGAGTTCAAAGGAGAGGAGGGGAAAATGTAGCATTTGTTTTCAATTCTGCCGCCAATATGAAAGGAGGGACAAACTTTTATGGGTTTCCCAAAAATTAAAGACAGGCCTTTTCACAGTCAGAGAAGAGGAGGGTGCGTTTACGGCCAAGACCACACAAAATGAACTGATACTAAAACCCTCCTCTTTGTCTTCCCAATGAAAAGTTAGCAGCGCAGTGAAGCCCTTACATATGTCCGTGTCCACACACATGTGAGAGTGTACATCTGAGGCCCCGCTCGCGTTGGAAATCGTTAGAGGAAGAGAAAGTGGTTTGATGTTTAGCACGAGAACACTGAATGAGGCATGAAGAAAGAGTGTGAGCTATATCCATCTATTCATTTTAATGGCCTGGCTAATAAAGCCTGGTGGCAAGAAGGCCCCCTTTGTACTGTAACTATGCCGGCCCTATACCAACCTCCCACTCTGGGGACCATTAATATTTCAGTGCTGTCAGATACACATTGCATGTGAGCCTCTTTAGCGCTTACACCCACAGCAGAAAAAGAAATAATGAGCTTCTGAAAAATATGAAAACTGCGCAGAAGAAGGGAGGGCGAGTGCACGCCCCAGACTGACCAGATTCATACAACAGAGCAGCTATTGATCATAGCTCCATTTCTTAGCCCGGACAAAGTGAGGGTTGTTTGAGCTTCTCTGAAGTCTGGACGCAGCCGGCAGGATTTGTAGCCATGTCTCACCCCTGTGATCCCATTGTTCCCTTTTTGCTGCATTTTACTAGTTGGAACGCTACTTTGCTTCTTTAAAGACCCACGAGCTGTCAGGATGAAGTCAAAAAAAAAAAAGCCATTCATGTCTTTACTCACTTTATGGCTGTATTAGGGAACAGTTGGGGTACTGTGATTAGCCTTCAAGGGCTATTGCCACGCTTGAATCATCACGGCTGGATGATTGAACTTTTGACCATAAAATTTGTATTTCTTAAATTAAAAACAGCCTCTGCAACACTAGTTTGTGATTGAGACACACCATCCTGCAGCACAACTTTTTCTGTCCCTTTCAACAATTTGGAGGCATGAACTCACCAGGATTTGTGCTACAAATTTGACCTGAAACAAAACACTGCACACACACACACACACACACACACACCCCTCTCTTGTCTCCATTTCATATCCACTCTTACAGGAAGTCCACACCCAGGCCATTCAAGCAGAACTGGGCATCAGGGAAAACCTTGGCAAGGCCGAGCACCGACCCCTGGAGGATCAGCGGCAGGCTGCCGGTGAAGAGTGAAGCCCTTTGAGCAGGTGCTGAGGGCCGGGCAGAAATCTGTCCATGGAAGCCTCGCTGGCTGGCTCCAGGCTGCCCCGACTGGTTAAGCTTCAACCCATTCAGTGGGCGGGCTGGGAACGAGGGAAGCGCCATCAAACTACGAAGATGAGAGCGCTGCTTTGAGCAGTAACACGTGCCCGTAATAAACAGACATCAACAGGGTGTGTCACGTGCAAGCCTGCATGTGACGAAATTGCTCAAAGCTTTTCAAAAGCTTTGAGCATCAAACATTGAAGTTGTCAATGAGAACTTTAGCCATCTTTAGTCTGCGTTTCTACTGAATATGGATAGTAACAAAAAAAAAAGTTGGAAAAACTTCCATCATTTCAACTGCTCACCCCGTTTATCTTGTTTTGATGCAACACTGCAATATAATTGGACTCCAGTTTTCCCCTTCTTTTTTAAAATGTAGCAAGGATGAGGCCCTTAAATATAAAATGACTGACATTAACAAGACTTACAAGGGAAAAAAAAAAGAAATCCAACCACCCTTTTCTAACAAATCAGCATGCATACCTTAAATAGTGCCAAGGAAAATAAATCACCCAGAAACATCAGCCTTGATTGTCTTTTCCTTGGTTCTCATCTTAAACAACATCATCATCATCACATATCTCTCTGCGCGCAGACAATCACCCCGCCGAGCTCCATTTAACGAGATGAAAACACTGATAAGGTGATTGCAACCACATGGCGTCATTAGCGCCGTTCATATGGAGCAAACGTGTCAACCGGCGCTGCCGTACGATGGCGGACGAGGAGAAGAAAGCTTGGCATTAATGCGGCTGTTTATAAAACTCGATGACACTGGGGAAGGGGGAGGGGTTACAGCGAGCCTGGGACGCCAAGTGTTTCATCTGCATGGGTTCCCTGGAGAAGAACTCACTGTGCACTCGTGTATTGCATGGTGTGAGATCTGCACTGCAGATGACACTGACATCAGCACGAATCTGATATACACACACACCGAATCAAGTTTCTGATGTAGTGTTCAAGGTATGAATGGAACAATTAATGACATATTTGTGCCATTTAGATTTGATTCTTATGTTCTCTTGACTTATTTTCTGGGAAAAATAGCTTGGCTTATTTTCTGAGTTAGGGGCAAGTCAATCAGCGGCTTAAAGGCAAAAGGCTGCATTCGGCTCTGGTTAACTTCCCTTGGCCTGGGCAGCGTTTACTGAAACTTTGACAAGTTGCTAAAAAAAAAAGTGCCAAAAAACTGCCAACTAGAACAGAATGTGTGAACATGGAAGGCTGCTGGTAGATGTAGTGTTCTCTTTAACAGGGATCTTCCACGGTAGCACTGGGGGCATGAGCTCGGGACACACATGGCACTGAGGGACACCAGAGCAGTCCTACCAAATCCCGTTAGGTAAGCCTGGGTTAGTGATTCCACGCTGCGAGACACTGGCTAGCAGATCCGTCACGTTCTCACTACATCAAAGGAAAGCTCAGTACTGCGTCCCCTCCGCCCCCTCCTTCGCGCCATGAGGATCTGCAATTGAGGGTCCAAAAGGGAAAAAAAAAAAAAAAAAAAAAACTGCACCGCAATGGAGAGACAGCTCTCTAAACACCCCCTCCCTCCTCCACACACAAACACCAGCAATCACAAAAAAAAGGAAAAAGAAATCAGCGCTTTTAGTCGTTTTCTCTCTTCAAGCTGTTACCCCAAGACTCACGAGACCGTTCTTACACAGCCGGAGATCGCAAACATCTTCACACTCAGGTGAAAACCCTTGTGCGGCATCTCTGCACCATCAACATTTCAAAAGTGGGACCTTGTAGCTGTTGTTTTATCACGTCAGCCATGCTTGTACGCATTCGCTTCAGGGACGCGCTGGGATGTCATGGTCTCATTGGTTCTGGGTGGCTTGTTCAAATCTGAAAGATGACAGTGTGAAACTCAAGTTTTCATGGTTTTAACTTTGAGGTGTTTGTTCGCCGGCGGCAGCGGGCTCCAAGAACGGATTTTGGGTCATTTAAAAATATGCACTGACCATCACATGCATGGTGATCTTTTTTTAGAAGCTGTCATTTCCAACTCCAGGCCCAGTGTTTGGGAGACCAAAGAACCAGGGATGAGACAAAACTCTTCACAGGCAGTCAGAGAACCTCTTCATCACATAAAATGTGTAATGATGGCACCCTCGGTGCCTCAAAGATTCAGTTTCACAAACATTAACGGGAGGTACAGGAACAATTTTGATAAATATTTTTTTTTAAACTGGGGGGAAAAAAAGACACTGATTGCACTTCAGCATCATTCTCAGTGTTTTGAAAAGGTCAAACTTAATTTAAAAACACATAAACCAGATCCACATACAGTACTGGAGGAACCCAATTCAACACACACATTTTGGTGTTGAGAAGAGATGGTTCAGAAACAACGAAGTACAGCTCATCTCTGCAGCCAGACATGCCGCCATAAACCAAATGCTTTGACTAAGAATGATGACTTCCTGCTCCAACTCACCAGAACCAGTTTTTCCGTGTGCAACTTCCACAATGTCCTTCTGTTCATTCATAGAAGGATCCACTAGCCGCCACGGGGAGCTCTGAACAACAACCTCTACCCTCTTTTTGTTGCTAAAACTCCACATCCATTGACATCTCTGGCACCCTTTGCGCCAAAAATCTGCGCTCTTACAGCAGAAATCAGCTCATTAAGCGAGAAGTCCTAAAAATCTGCTGATAATCAGCAGCTCCCAACGGCTCCATCCGTAAGTGGACGGCATGTGCAGGAATGTCATGGTCAATGGAAATCAATCTAAACTGCTGGGATTGGGGGGCGGCGATGGGGCTGGGGATGGAAGAGAATGAAAGAGAGAATGTGCCTTTGATCTCGGTGAAAACCGATCCCAGGCCTGCAGATACTGTGGCTGCGGTGGCCAGCAGCAACGGCAGCAAGCTGACATCAGTAAGAAAGCCAGAGGACTCATGTTCTGTGATCCATCCACCGAGCTTTGGCTCTTATTATTGGATAAGTGAGGGAAATGTATATAAAATGACTACCGTTTTATTGAAGACAGGGTGAGCAGAGGGGGGGAGGGGGAGGGGGGGTAGAAAACAGTAAATGAAATGAAAGCCGCGCTTTAGAAGTTTTGGCAGCAAGTGCGCCGCCTAACTGCCTGGCCTAATACATCTGCACTGAGGGGTAATTTCCGCACACACAGTCAGCTGGTCTCCATACAGTCCTTTGAATTTTTCAGCACCGTGGAATAAGCGATAACATTACCAGAAAACAAGGCATCAAGAGAATTTAGAAAGCATTATGCCCCACATTTTAAAAACTATTTGTAAACTGAATAGAGGCACGCATTAGGTAATCAGCATTACATTTTTTTTTTTCCACACCTTCACTTCTGCGGCTTATGCAGATGAGAGCCAAGGCAATTTTAACATCACTTCGTGACAGAGTTGCATGTGAATGAGTATCCTCTACACCCAGCATGAGGCTTCTACCCCCAACAATTAAATCTGTTTTTTTTCAAGAACTTCCCTCTGACATCAACACAGGAGTCACACTTCACGACTTCACCCCGCTGAAACTCGTTTGCATTCGCTGGGAAAGCACTACGTGCAAGGGCCTTTGGCTTTTCCGCACCATGTGGCAGCATTTCCTTTGTGGAGGCACCAAACCATGGACAGATTCAACCCGTTTGTCTTCCTAAGTCTGATACAGAGACGTGGACAAAACAGGATTAGACTGGACAGCTGCTGGTATGCTCTTCCATTTCGTGTCTGCCTTGAGAGGGGAAATTTGCAAATGTGACAGACACAGGAAGCCGCCGGGGAGAGAGAGAGAGAGACCTGCAGCTGGCCTGAAATGAATACCATTACGGGGGGAACGATATCTGAAACACACGCCACCCCTGGACGGTGCGAGCAGCACTTCTGCTCCAGAGACGAGACGCTACCTTCGGGCCCACTCGGTCATGCTGAGCTAATTAGAGGGTTTACTTGGGTCATGCAGACAGACAGCGCTGGAGATTTTAACAGGATGGGAAATAGTGTACAACTCAGGTTTAATCACGTGGAAAACACAAGAAACATTTGGTCTCCAAGGTTCACAGACTTGTCAAGGGTCAAGTCAAGGGTGCCAGCAATGCCAGCAATGCGAGTAAACATAAAAGCAACAAACGTGACTAAAACATTGTAAAACTAGATGCATTTCTTTTTACAGATGAAATAATTATAAGGTGTCCCTGCAGGATATGCATTGAATACGTTCAAACTCCAATTAATTGATTTATTTTCTTTGACTGTTTCATTTCTATCTGGTTGGCTTTCCTTTCAAAAAAGAACTCATGAAGACAGAGCTATTTTTTCCTTCTGGAAATAGAGACCAGCGAGCAAACTTTTGGTTGTGTGAAGCTCAAGATAAGGAACCAAATCAAATCAAAATAATGTGTGAAAGCAGGTCTCTACCAAGTCTTTTGTTAAAGTTTGATTAAATATTTTCATTTTCTTCCCCCAAAGATGTGTGGCAACTAAAATACTCTCCATCTTTTATGAGTATCCATTATGAAAACTATTAAATGATGTCCATCATTGGTCAAATATTTGAAAAGCAAAACTGTTTCGTTTTATAAGAGACCCGACAGGGTTTGTTTTGTCATAAGAACATGTGGCGTGACTCTGTGAGAAGTGACAGAAAAACTAAAAAATACATCCAACTGCAAGATTTAAAACAGTGTCTGAACTGTGATTCATCCTACAGGTGCTAAATGAAATGGAACCTTCTGGCCAATCAAGGTCACAATCTATGCTTTCATTTTTGTTTCCAGCACATGTTTAGAAAAAAAAACAACCACAACAAAAATAAAAAAAAATAAAAATATATGCTGCTGCCTTTTAAAAAGCGAAAGGAAACGAAAAAAAACGAAAAAGGGATGTATTTCCTCATACATACTGAAAAAGGATAAATAATAAACATTATAAATGATATATTTAGAGTCTATAAAATGACATTTATTGTTTTACATATTTTGTTATCATCAAAAATAAAAAAAAGAAAGAAGAGCAAAAGCGCTGATCTGCCTCTTCTTCTTTAACCATGTTGGGTTTTTTTATACATATATGTTTTGTTTTTTTTAATCTGATTATCAAGTTTCAGACTCAAGTTCGTTCTCATATTAACAGCAAAACATGTCGAGATATAATTTTACTTGAGTTGATGCACCGAGTTGCCAAGAGAGAAGGGGGGGGAAAACAACAATAATAAAAAGAAAAGGAAAAACAAAAGCGCTGATACTCACCGTTCTGGGCATGGGCGGCGAGAGGGAGCCATTGTTCATGTAGGAGTCGCTGTTCATGTTGCTCATCATGATGTAACCTGGGTAACCCGAATACAGGTGGCCTTTACTGTAGAGATCTTGATGCTTTCCTGTCAAAAAGGTTTTTGGTTTTTTGTTTTAAAAAAAAAAAGAAAAAGTATTAGTTTGGACAAAAATCAGGAAAATGTCCAAGAAACAGACAAAAGACTGATAATGCAAAATGTAATAAACATGCAAGCCTATTGCTCTACAGTGAGATTTTAAATGCAAGCATATCTCAAATAAGGATTCATTTAAATTTGGTTTGGTGAGGAAACCAAGCAACAACAAAGCGGATCTTAAAATTCACCTGGTGTGCCGCTGTAATCATATCGCTGCCTATCGCTTTAACCTGTGCCCCATTTTGTTTCGGCCTTTTGTTTGTGCCCTTTCTTCCAGTCTCGGAGAGGATGGTCGTATTATGCAGAGGAACAATGGAGCCCCTCTGTGCCAATTAGCACCAATTAGAAGAACATACAGACTGTGTCAAAACAGGAGACGCCCCAACTGTTCTTCTATGCCTTTGACCTGAGAGGGAGCGCTTTATACAAGAGGCCTGAATACAGCGACACTCGCCACTCAGCTGTGCGCTGTGTAATAAGGCCAAGGCGAAGGGTGGGGGGTTGGGAGGGTTTCTGGTACGCAGCCTGATGGCATCGTGGATCTTGTTGTAAAGAAAAACCAGTGTTTGGTTTTTAGGGGTCTTATTCAAGAGTGAAAGGCGAACAAAGGGGAGACACACTCCTCTTCAGAAGCCCTAATGATGACCTGCAGCAGCAGGGTCACACTACAATAGCCAGGGAGCAACGAGTCCCAAGAGGCTGCAACATGTTGCAAGTGATCGCACCACGGGGAGCTGATGTATGCGAGGAAGCTCTTCTTTTTTTTTTCCTCTCCTTCTGGAAGGGGCTTGCAATATTAGAAATAGCCGATAAGTGTGATAGTAAAGGATTACAAGATAGAAATAGGTGAAATAGGGGCACTTTTATGCTCATTTTATTTGACATACTCCTTGTTTTACATTTCTGCAGCCACCCTCATCTATCAGGTAGGAAACAGGTAGCTGTGTTTATGAGGGCAAAGCATGTCTTAACTAGACTTGGATCAGCAGAATCAAGAGTTCTGATAAGGAGAGAATCCACAGCTGGATCACATCTGTTTGGATCACATCCTGTCGCACTCAATCACTATGGTTAGACTAGATCTATATGAAAATAACAATAATAAACATAATTATCATAAATATGGGGTATTATCAGTCAAACTTTAAACCGTGTCACTTACCATCGTCTGGATGGTCTCTGTGTTTTTCATGATACGAGTCTGGTGGTATTTGGGACTGTCTAGCTGCCTGTTTAAAAAAAAGAAAAAAAAGGAAAACAAAACATTTGTGGTTTATCAGCTAGGTGGGAAAATCACACACAATCAGACACAAATACAAGCCGACATGGTTAGACACCCACAACCACAAACACTTCGGGGACAAATGATGCCTCCCCCCTTACTTGTCACCAAAGCAGAACAATTTGGTCTTTCAGGCACACACGCACACACACACACACACACACACGCACGCACGCACACACACATGCACACACATCACTGACTGTAGACGGAAGATGAAGCAGCCTGCATCAAAGCTTCAGGAGAACCATTTAATTAAAGTTCCTGTCCTTAAGGGGCTTTAAAATGTACTTATTTCCAATATGACAAGTCCATTCTTATATTCATTTCTAAATTTTAGGCTCCTTTTGCATTCAAATAAAAGCATGTATGCATTCTAAGTGTAAAGGCTGTGTGCAAAGTGAAGCAGAAGCATCACAAAACAGAGAAAATTATGCAACCAGCTTTTGTTATTCAAGGAAAAAAATCCTGTGGACTTGGAACATCCATTTCCTCTCTCTTGAATCCGAATTAGGGAGAAGACCTCGCTTTTTTTGGAGTTCAGACCCCTCAGGATGGCTTCAAGCTGAGCGAGAGAACTTCACTGGATTCCTAATTAACATTCAGCCTCTGTCCCACGTTTCTCAAGGACATGTGGTGATGACTGTGTACAGTTTCGTTTCGGGATGTGTCCAAAAATTTCATTAATGCCGCAGTTAATGACAAAACAGCCGTCTAAGTTAGAGAGGGGGATGCTGCAGCCTGAGGTCACCGCATGGATGGAGGGGTGTGTAAAAGAAATTGGGCCTGAGTTTTTAATCTTCTGCCACTTTGTCTGCGCTGATAAAATTTCATATGGCGTGCACAAAATATGAAGCATGAAAGTAAAAATGTTCTGCTCCTAGAAATGACTGATTAGCTATGCAGCCACTTATAAATGCATCTACAATTGAGTAAAATCTTCTATCGGATCCCCTTTCTCCTCAGTATCCTTTTAATTAGAAAATGCAAAAACACATGTGTTAATAGCCCTTTAAAAGACATGCAAATGTGAAATATGGACAGCATGAAAAACACAATACAAAACAATAACAGGAATACAACAAGATCACATCATGGCAACAAAAAAAAACAAATACCAATTTGTAGAATATAACTTGCATGCAAATACATTATTCAAAGTAAATGAATAACATTGTTTGGATGTGGGAGTTAAAGATCTTGTATTGGATGGGGTTTACAGTTGCTATGGGTTATCATGTACCAAGGTAAACACAACCAGCTTGCTTGTCACAGGCCTCTCACAAGGCCCCTGTACCTGCATCTGGAAATATGCTCTACATTTTAGCCATGCATTGTATTTTTTATTTTATTTTTTTTTTATTGTACAGCTAAAAACCAGGGGACAACATGGCTTGGATCTGTTGTCCTCTTGGGGGAAGTTTCCAGAGGTACACCTTGATCTGCAATGTTGTCAGTGACTACATTATCAATCACAACCAAGTAGTGAAAGAGAAGCGGTGCACCTGACTCCAGCCCAGGCTATACATGACTTCACACTTAATAAAAATGCACGCATGGCTTTCAAACTAAAAGGCCCTCAAAGAAAATACAATTCTGGACCTTTTTTTTCTCCTCGTTTTAGCTCTTTTGGAAGAGCAGAGAAAAGAAAAACAAAATCAATCCAAAGTGCTGAAAGCCAATTTGAAAGCAAGCTTGGATGATGATTATAGTGAAAATAAACGCCATCTAGGGCTGCCCAGTTTTGGAGATCCTAGTCCACACATTACTCACGTCGTGGCTGTTGCTGTTGGGGCTGCTCTCCGACTCGTTGACCAGAGATGACTTGATGTCTGCCAAGTCTCCCTCCTCCTCCGAGTGACTGAGCTCGGCGAAGATCTGCTCCTTGTGCGGGTCTCCCTCGTCTTTGAACGGGATCATCTCATCTGTGGCGCAAAGCTCCGGGTCCCCGCCGCCGCCCGATAACTGAGGCATGCTTGTTTGTTGTTGGCTGGTTTTTTACTACTGATATTGCTTAATTAAAACCCGCAAGACAACACACTGCTAGGAGTGGATTGGGAGGGGGGGAAATAGAAAATAAAAAGGGGTTAAGTCCCACTGAAATCCCCCAGAAAAGAGCGAGCCCCGTGTTTTTAGCGGCGGAGCGCCGGCTGTGATTCACGCGTGTTTGCGAACACGCCGCCGGTGTGTTTTCACGCACAAGCAACAGGAGCTTCCTCACCCTTACACGCAATTTAAAAAAGCCAAAAAAACGATCATGATTAGAGTCGCTGAGAGAGTACACTTAAAACGATTTCATGAAGGAAAAAAATATACATATATAATAAAAATGGAGACACCCCCCCAACAGCTAAAACCGCATCACCAGTTTCAAAGTCAACCGAAGACGTCTGCTTTCCTGTGAAAATGACTTAAAAAAGTGCATTCATAAGATTAAGAAAAAGGAGAAGAAATATATTTCCTTGTGGTCCAGTGAAGAGGCTGCACGTGTCCTTTTTTTTTTTTTTTTTTTTAGAAAAAAGCAGGCTTACAAAATGAGAAAAGCCAAAGCCCGTCTGGAGGTGAGTGGGGAACTGAGGGATGCGCTCACGCAGTTTTAACACTTCGACAGGACGACGAGCCACGCAGCAAGCCTGCCGTGACGCTTACAAATACATCCTCAAAGTTGGTCGGATGAGGAAAAGATAAAAGCAAAAGTCATAAAACAATCAAAAGAGGGAAAAAAATGGGAAGATATAGTGGAAAAACGCCGTGGACCGACTTCCCACTGCTCCCGCAGCGCTTCCACAGTGTAATGTAAGCAGCGTGTGCATGTGTGTGTTGGTAATGTAGCCGTGCTCCCTCCTCCTCCTCCTTCCCCTCCTTTTTTCTCCCTCTTCAGTCACTGGGAGGAAGGAGAGATGAAAGGGAAGCCGAGGCTCTGATTGACACCACACCGATTGACACTCCTCCTGAGAGAGAGATTTATACAAAGCTCACAACAAATGGGCAGGCAGGAGGGGAAGACTGGAGGAGAAGAAGCGGAGAGGTGGATGCGTGCTCTGTGTGAGATGGCTTAAAACAATTAGAAAAATTATTAGAGAAATATAGAATAGAAACGAGATAAGTTTAAACTTGTGTAACAGAGGCAAAATAGTGGAATACAATACAAATGTTAGAAAATTCCCCAAAAATGACGCCACCATAAGCAAAATGTAGATTTTTTTTGTTTTTTTGTTGTTGTTATTGTTTCATTTTCGATATATAGTAGCTTTTTCTTTGTCTAAATATTGAGAAACATAAATATTTTTTATTGTCAATTTAATAAACCTGCTTCAGTGTCTCAGAGGATGAACCTCAACACAAATGTGATGGGCCTGATTCGTTTAGTTCTCCAAGTGTGTTCAGGAGAAGCGAAATAAATTAATATAAGCTCTATTTTGTATAATACACAGTAAATAAATTATGATAAAATTCTATATTAAAATAATCATTCCTTCTGTAAAAAATGTTCTTCGTTATTTTTGTAAAAATGAAACATAAAAGAATTATCAAATAACTGCGTGGGGCGGGGGGGGGGGCGTGTTTTTTTCAATAAAAAAAAGGAGAAAAGAACTTGTCGGGGTATTGTACTGATGAATATTTGGGACATAAAAATGGGACAAAGAAAAAAAAAGAGAAATCTCAGCAAGCAAGTGGAAGTGGCGTGTTTGTCTGCGTCTGAGCGCTGAGAGATTGCGTGAGAATCGCAGTCGGGATGGGGAGGCAGGTCTTTATAAAGGCTGATTTATGGTTCCGCGTTACACCAACGCAGAGCCTACGGCGTAGGTTACGCGGCGACGCGCAGCGTACGGTGCGCTTCGCCGCGTACCCTACGCCGTCGGTTTAACGCGGAACCATAAATCAGGCTTAAAGCGCGGAGGTGGGGTTAGCGGGGCGGAGCCGCGGCGCGCTTTGATCTGGCGGCGGCGGGCTCTTTCATCCCCGGCGCCCCCTCCACTACACCACCACACCACCATCTTCCTCCACCCTCCTCCCTCCTCGCGCTCCCTTTGCCTTTGTATGACTAAATTTGGTCCGAGTGTGGAGTCGAGCCAACATTTCCACGTGTGCGTTCATCCCAGCTGAGAGAGAGAGAGAGGGGGAGAGAGAGAGAGAGAGGGGGGAGAAAAAGAGTGGGTGAGAGAATGGGGTTCTCTTCCGGGTAAGGAGACGGCGAGGAAAAGAGAGAGAGAGGAAAAAAAAAGAGAAAAGATCAAAGGGTTTTGGGTTTTGGATTCAAAAGCGCCGACACTGGCTGCATTCCAGAGTATAGCGGAAAGCGCGTGCTGCCTCTCTCTCTCTCTCTCTCACACACACACACACACACACACACACACACACACACACACACAACTGCACGAGTGCCGCGCGCACAAATACAACACTAAAAGAGAGAAAGCTAATTAGACAGATTTCACCCAGGCAGACAAGAACAACCAAACCTTTAATTTCAAAGACCCCTTCAACATTATATTTTCTTGTTTCTAGCCCAAAAAAACGGCGATGGCTCTGGCTGTTTTCCTTCCCACCCTGTTGAAAGTGTCGGTTCTACCTCATTACAGTACGTACTTAATTTAATTATCCGGCACTTTTTTTTCTGGCACAGTCTGAAATGATGCTACCTACAATCCCTGCCACCCCCAAAACCACGCTAAAAGGAGTAACCTCATTTCCTTTACATGTTTTTTTTTTCTCCTCCACATTCCCAAGCATTCACTTTGGATATGGTTTAAAATTGGGAAATTGGGAGAGAGAAACTGAGTAACATAAAGGCCTATTAGGATGCTAAAAAAGAGATGATGCAGGCCTGCAGGCCCCGAGGTAAGAGGTAAGATCCAAACAAACAGATTATATAAATCACAAGCCTAAATGATTCATTTTTTTCTCCCTTTGGTGTTCACTATTGGCATTCAAATATATGATAAAATATAGCATTTAATCCACAACATTATCAACCTTGCTGTTCTCTGTAACACAAAAAGCTAAAAATGCATTTAACAGTACAAAAATACTCCATGAATTCAAGCTTCTTAATGAACCATTTGAAATAAAATATACATGGATTTTATCCAATAAAAAAGACAAGTAAAATGCTCAGAATGTAGATTCAATAATAAAATACTGAGAAATTATGGAAAAGAAAGACAATACAATTTTATTATCAACTGAGCTGAAAATTGTGAGAGAAACCTAGAAGATTTTGATTTGATAGAATGCAAGAAGCACATGAACACATGAAAAATAATTATCCATCCATCCATCCATCCATCATCTTTACAAGTTTGAGTTCTGAAACATGGCATTAGCCTCTGAAGGAAGAATGGGAAAAACAAGGCAGTTGGGATATCAATTTCATTCTGGTTGTTTGTTTTGCAGGGAAATAATCTCTATAAATTAATTGTGTTGTAAAAGAAACATTCTGGGGTTAAAACAACCCCAGCTCTATTATTAGGTAAGCAATGTAAACTTTCATTAGGGCTAAAATAAAATGAATCAAATCAGTTTTGAGCGACAGTATGTGTCAATGGTAATTAATGCTCGCACTCAGGGCAATTGACGTACATCAAAATAAATTGCTGTTTTAAGCCTATGACAAGACTAAATACAATATAATTCCACATGAGCGATTGTGTGAATATGGTCCCTGCACACAAACCAAACTCATTTCAACTTTGTAGATGGACAGAAAGTGTACATAAGTAACTGTTTGTTCAGGCATCTCCATCTGGTCACCACCTCCTTGTCATAAATCTGTATAAGTTAACTACTGATGCGTGCAAACTTCTATCATTAATGCAAAAAGATGAGAGTTCATGACCTCTGTTTCCATGGAACTGGATCAGTATATTTATGAGAAAATAGACACGTATTAGAGGCATAGCACATGAGCTCTTTCTCTCTTTTTTGTGCATCTATTGATAAAAGTTAGTAGCTGACTTGTATGGACTTCTAACAAAGTGGCAGCGACAAGAAGTAAAGGCTTTGAAAGTTAAAAATACTTCATTTTCCCTGCAGGGAACCGATCCACACTATCACCTATGTGGAAGACTTTTTTGAGTCTTGTCAGAGGCTTAAAATAGCAATTTATTTTGACATAGGTTCATTGCAACCAGAGCTAATATTAATTGACATTTTGTTGCAAACACATTTTTCATTCTCACTCACTCTAACTGAAACGTTTCTTAAAATACTGGTTATGTATGAAAAACAGTTTGTGGGAGATGTGAGTCAATAAGAGACATTATTTGATGGATTCTGCTGCATGGCTGGTGGCCATGACAAGTGTCCCTCTTTGCAATTAGAGGATCTCAGAGAAAAGATTATTTGTTCTTCAGCATTTCAGCGGACAGAATACATTTTTTATTTTAACATTTAGTTAATACTTTTTTGCAGCAGCATAAGCCCACTAGTGATAAGTAATCACAGACAAAGATAACACATTTGTTCGCTGTGTAATCATTCTAGTTTAGCGGCTTGATGACAAGGCAACAAATGACAGCCTCTCTAATGAAGTCGCTGTCAGAACCGCCTAACACACTTTCACTTGACTTCAAACTACATTATATTCTCCAGCGACGCTCCGTGCACCGGAGCTTCAGTTGTTAAAATCACCAGGAAAGTTGAAGTAGAGAGAAAAGGAGAGAGAAGTTCTGGAAAAAAACAGAGCTACATTAGCATTTCTCTCCTAATGAGTTCAGAAGAATGACCCCTCTGGATCTCACATGAAAAGGAAGACTTCCTGCTGCGCTGTGACCTGAATTCAGTTGTCTCTCACTTTAGATACTCCATTTTGCATGTTATATAAAGGAAGAAATATATCCATACACACAGCATAATTTATCATCAGCACATTTTGATGCTTTATCTCCCTCCTTTAAGACTGCTAGTTGATCTCAAGGATGAAATAAATGTAGCAGCACAAGCGTTGAGGATCATAATAATGCATATATTTTGTATTATGTTCCTCCACTTTTAATTTTTGGAGGAGGATTTCAATTTATAACACTGTACGAATTGTTTCAAACAAAATGCTCTTTGTTAAACAACACTGAGTCAAGGTCCTCTTTAGATCTATTATTGTGTCATCTTGTATCTGTTCTATTTTAATTGCAATGTATAATACTTCAAACAGAAATTACCCTAATTACCCCCCCATTTGCTCACTGTGGTGCGCATGTGTGTCTTTGTATCTGTGTAGCCTGCTTAGTGAAATGGTTTGTCAATATCAGTTCCTAAAACTGCTTTCCAGTTGATTTCAGCGGGAGGATCATCGCCCTGCATTCTGTTCCACCTGCTAGTCATTCATAAAAACTTCCTTGATGTAGAAATTATAGCCCTTACGCTCGCAGCCATCTTCCACAAAACTACAGGAAACAAACATTAAATTATGATGAAAAGAGTGTGCAATTAAAGCTGAGAGTAGACGCATTTATCAAAAGTGCAAATCAAACCGGGGGAGGTCCGAGGTGAGTGATTATTGGTGCCTCTCTTTGACTGGTAGAAGATGAGTCACCTTGAAGGGGAGGAAAGTGTCTTGGGGGTAAGGTGAAGGAAGATGGAGGTAGACCTGTGATCTGTTGATTTATGGCAGTGCTCTCGGGAGGCGGCGTCCGACAAACTGTCATTAAAATGAAATTATCTCCTTGATGGAAAAGAAGGGGAATTTGTCAGGATACGTATATATTTTGTACCTTGTGTATCTGATGAGCAAAAGTAAAGATTTACATTAAAGAGTACAGATGCATTTATTTAGATAATTGTTTCTCAAGTGAAAAAAGTTTAAATGCAAAAACTCATATATTGCCCATTACAGCTTATTTCTTATGGCAAATGTTTTCTGAATAATAATAAAATAGCATCCATCAATCTATCCATCCATGTATGGACAGATGAACTTCACACAGAAAGGCACCAGCTGAGATTTGTAACCTTTAAACCCTCTAGATGTGAGGCATCTCTAAGGTTCCCTACAAAGCATAACGCTAAAAATCATCCCCACCTTCACTCTATCTACCACCAAGATATTGTAGTTGGTGCAATTGTTTAAGTAATTTCAGATATGAGACATGAAATGTATGGCTTTATCAGTCTGTTAAGTAACACATTGGTTACTTTTCATTATTGTTCCTCATGGCTTAATTTAGATATACCTGTAGAAAGAATGCAGAACGGGCAACATTTACCATTAATGTGAGCTTAGACATTAAAACAAATCAATTTCAGTTCAGATTAATTCAGTTTATCCATACAGTGAAAATTCAAAATGAATATGAACTGTGAGCATTAACTAAGAAAATACAGATGAATTCAAGCCCAATTAAATACGTTCATTTTACATCCAATCGTAAGAAAATTGATTCCAGTACAATTAAGTTATAGCACAAAAGTACAATAAATTCAATTATATTCCAGCTCAATCCAATTCACCCCAATTCAAGCCTAGAGCAGTTAATAAATACAGCTTCTGGTGCACCTGAACACATCATCAGTAATGTAACCCGTGGTCCTCGGGTGTTTCGGGGCTTTCAAGATCAGACATCGTCACCCAGGTGACCTAACTAAGATTGATCAGGCCGCAGTGTGTGTTCAGGTGGCGTTCACTTATTCCCATGGACTTTCTCTCCTTATCCAGATACATCTTGAGGCCTTTTCAGCTGCGTCAGTTCTTGATGGTTCTGCTTCTTGCTCCCCTTGTGATACCCAGTACAAATGGTCTGCAGCTTAATTCAGTGGGAATGCACCTCACTTTCCAGCCCAGTTCTCAACAATCTGCTGCCATTCATACTTCATCTTCTTCCTTTCATGGGCCTCTTCCTGGCATTCCTCCCATGGTCTACGATGATGGCGTTCTAGCATCAATAAAGGAGAGCTTCAGGGTCATGTGGTCTCATAGGCTGTGTTCAGACCTACCTTGTATCAAAATGCATCCTGAGTCACAAGTGCCTGACATGTGTGTCCACACATGATATTAAAAGGTGTACCATGGTGTGTTTTGAGTGATCAGATCTGATGTTCACTCTTCATATGCATGTAAACCCACACATTGTTTCTGCTTACAAATTTCTGCAAATGTTTTGTCAGTTTTCAGGAAATAGCTAAGCATAAAGTGCTGAGATTATTTTTTTTTAAGGAATGTTGGACAGTTAAAATTGCAAAAGTCATAAGTCACTAACACACATCCTCTTGCAGAGAGGCTGTGCAAAACTTTGGAGCAATATTTGAAATATTTGAGTCTGGACCAAAGTAGTTCACCTCCCTTCTCTTGACCTTTACTGTGGATGAAAATGATACAGTGCAGCATTTTTATGCTGCACAATACTCTTCCTTTCTTTTACTGGCAGAGATAAAGAGTGATTCAAGTGGCACTTGACTCCACCCTTCTATCTTCACCACCCAGTGATGCTCACGGGGAACACCGCATCAGTAAGCCGGAGATCATCTTGCCCCAAGACTCGACTCTCTCTCACGCAGGAGACAGTAACTTGCAGGCTTCAAAAACAGAGCGCATGCATGCCGTCGTCATAGCCAGACAACATTAGATAAACGTGCATGGGCTAAATCTTTATCTCTCTGGCTCTTCTCATTGTCAAAAAACACAGCAGGTCTGCACAGCGCAGTGATGCTTGAAGGTACAGTATGAGCTCACTAAAGCCAAAACAAAAATCCTCTGGGGCATATAATATTATATCAGACAGCTTGTCTCTTCCCTGCGTGTACATGCAGCCCTGTCTCACTATCACCCTAGAAGACTAATGAGCACATTAACACTTGGCTGACCCAGGTGCCTATGGGGAAACTGTGTGTGGGGGTATTTACCTACAAGCTTCATCCCAGCTGGGACAGCCACCTTCTCTCCAGTGAACTGTCAGTTATCTCCAACTTGTGGAAATCTACTGAGCTTCCCTATTACTACAGCTGTGTTGAATTGTTTCAGCATGAAGTGATTTGAAATGACCTATTTCGAACTGAAATATAATGATTATTCGTTTACAGAGAATTTGAGGAAAGTGCTTTGCTGTTTTTCTATCAATTTCAGAGTTAAAATTTGAGTTTTTTTTCCAGTTGCACTATGGATTAATGAAAGGTCCACTCAAAACAGTGTTTTTTGCATTGCGACTTTTCCACCTGAGTGAAATGACCAGAGATATTAAAGTGACAGGCATAACAGTTTTTCAGAAAAGCCAAGGAAACATGTTTGGGAGGATTACAGAATATTTTTTTTCCTTTTTTAACTATTCAACTGGACTTGAAATCTCAAATGGATGAACTGATCGTTTTGAAAAGCATGACAAGATTCCTTTTTTATGGCCCACGGTCCACATATGTCCAGAGACTGGCCAAGGTTGACCACCAGCTGTCCTCCACTGTGAGCTGTTGTTTTGTGCCACATTCTTCAGGGCCATAGGGGAAGTGGTCCAGTCCTCTCGGCACACACAGCCACTCCTTTAATCCCACTGTGTTATTGGAGAAAGCACTGAGCAGTGCATCAAGGCCTGCTGTGTAGGAGTCAGGGGTCAGAGCAGACCTGCTAAGAGGTCACAGGGCCCCTATCCAATCTGTAATCAAGCACGCAGCACACCTCGCTGACCCCGCTCTTCTGTCTGTGCTCATCGCCCAGCCTTAGGCTGCCTGAGCTGCCTGAGATCAAACAGTACCTCTGGCCCGGTGTTATCAGCTTGGATGTCTCATCACATCTGCACGCAGGGCTAAACAGTAAACACAGTTTGCCTACTTTGGGACTGTGTATCTGTGTGTGAATGTGTACAAGCCTGGATATATTTTTCTATGGAAACCTTAGGTATGACATGCATACGGTGTAGGTTAGATTGGGCATAAAATAGGTTTTTATGACTGCACATAGTCTTTGATACACCTTTAGAGGTGCTTGTTCTGTCACTGCTCCAAAGTCCTAGATACCAGATATACAAACATACTCTATATTACCAAGTGCTTTATGGTTGAAAGGCAAACAACATTATCAAGGGAACCCATACATTAAATATTGCTGTTTAAAGAAGACATACTATGAAAGATGAAAAAAAAAAATCATTTATTGCACATGAGTTGGTTCATTTGTTTGAAGTCACTACCAAATTAAGAAACTCCTATGCAACTTGTTCAAATTGCTTTGTTTGGGATGGGCTGAGGGAATTTGTTTCATTCGATGACCTTTTGAGATCTGCAGGGTAGTGGGACTTCACAGACCCAAATCAGAGCTGTCCAGCCTCGGTATCTTTCTCCCCATACAACTTCATGTTAAGCAGTTTGGAAGTGTTTGGCTATGGTTAATGGCTAGCTGTCATCCCTTAAAGGGGACCTATTATGGCATCTAATACCTATTTTAAACAGGCCTTGAATGTCTTAAAAACAAGCTTTTGATTGTTTTTGTTAAATAAATTAGAAATTCAGCCTCTGAGCCATGTCTTTATCTTCCCAGTGTCTAACCTCCTTATCTATGCAGGATTCTGAGTGGGCGGGGCTATGATAATGAGGCACTGTGCTGATTGGCTGCCTGAATGACGCGATACACCGCTACGAAAAAATGGTGGAAGCTCCGGCCGGCGGAGTTAGTTGTTGTTGTTCCGGCCAGAGTAAGTTGTCGGCGTGGTTTCACGCATCGGAGGCCAACCTATGTAAGTAGCCCCCATCGTTACATAACGATGGGAGCAGAATCTGAACGGCTCGTATAAGCCACATCAGACTGAAAGGCTCATCTGGGCGGACTCTACAGACACTGCAGAATTTGGTTGCTTTCCAGATTTTTACAGATTTGAACAGCATGAATGCAAGGTGACATTATACATGGTCATAGGTTAGCATAAGATAAACCAGCCATGCTAAAATAGATAACTTGTGGTAGCTAAGGTGGGCATATCCCACCTGTTTTCCGGCCCTCTTTCTGTCTGCCCATTCACCCATTTTTGAGCACCCAGGGATGGGTGGCATTAGTTCTTAGCAACACTGTGCCATACAGAGAGAGTACCAGGAAACCTATAGGTGACATCAGATGTTTGTCCAGTTCTGTGGATAACATTTGGGAACCTAAACAATGACATTAAAAGAAAATAAAAAGAAACACTTTAAATTGGTAAAATGGTAACTCCTTCACATTGTGACCATTTACATTAATGTAACTGTTTGTGTAAAGACGGGGTTACACCATTTACTTCTTTAAAGAGACCCTCAAACAACAATACATTTTTATTATTTCTTTAATGTATTTCTTTATTTTTGTATAGAATGGCTATGATGAGATATATTAAAATAGTGCATTTGCATTAGATGTTACAAAAAAACCTTTCCATCATGTAATTATTTTAGTGAGCTCTACATAATTTTTTGATAAGCAAATTAAATGCATTTACATTGATTTATTTTGTGTCCTTCATTCACAGTAAAAATGTTCTATGGATAACAACTTTTTCTCTGTGGCGGTTCTAACCTGTAACAAGAGGAAGACCGTGGTGGTTTCAAGTGCCTACAGCTAAACACGTCCTGTGTAAATAGCTTGAACAGGCTATATTTAACCTGGCTGGTGGCTGATTTCCTGTGTGCACCATCAGGATATTAACTGTTAAAACCACTGGAGTGTGATACTTACTCATGCTGATTGATTTCTTCTAGTCTCACAGAGGAAAAGCCCATAATTCCCAGGAGTTGTTACTAGAGAGAGAGAGCCATTTCCAGACGCAGGCACAAGCTGCCAATTTGACAGGTTTAGTTGAGCACCTTGGCTCCGCTCCCTTGTTGCATTTAGGAAGCAATAAATAAGTGAGTCGTAGTTTTCTTTTTTCTTTTTAAGTGAGCAGGCAGTGTTTGGGTCTTTCAACATGAGGAAGCAAAGCATTTTTCCCCTTGTGTAAGGACTTTCCCCCAACGTCTCTCAACATGAAGAAATTACGGCAATTGGCCATTTCTTCTTGGCAGGCCTCAGGCAAGGAAAAATAAGAAAATCTTGAATACACCAGTATAAATTGCTCAGCCGTCCCAAGTTTTAATTGCTTCAGATAAAAGCAGTGACAACACATTTTTGAATTTATTTTCCATTAAAAGTAAATTTTTCAAATTCTCAAAGGTTTTGTTTCACATACATATAAACACGTTTTTCTGGGACTGATTGTGTTTTAAAAAAAAAGGTTTTTGTTGAACTTCATGTTTGCTGTACATCTCTGCCTTCATGTAATTTTAAATGGAGTGTTTTATTGTTTTTGTCGGTCTGGCAGGGAAGATCAAAGGCTGGGCACGTCTCTCAGAAGAGACTGGCCTTCATTTCTAGTCTGACTCTAAAGTGAAAATGTCATATTTTCCTCTCCCAGTTCCATTGAGCTCCAACATGTGGCTACAGGTAATATTTATTTATTTATTTATTAAGTCAAATGGACACATGTTACTGTAAATTATCAATATATTAAGCCTTTTCTCTAATTGCATTGTTGTTTTGATATGAGACAATCGGAGCATTTTAACGTTTGGCCTCAGATGAACACACACTAAATTCAAAAACTGTAAAATCCCAGTGGAAGCATAGTAAAGTGGCTGCGCTGCAATCTATCTTGCCCTGCCTTCTGTTTCATAAAGTGTAGTCACGAAAAGGCCTGTGAGAGTGAGCTTTCACATGACTGCACCTTCAACAACTCAACGAAGTAAAACATAACCGAATGTTCTGAATTATCATAATCCCACTGTTAAGATTGATATTTTTTTCATACCTATTAATAGATTGGTATTTTTCTTGCATGTCATTAAAATGCATCAGGAGGACTTTGTTGTTGTTGTGCTATTAGCCTTCTTCAGATTTATGAACACCACTGGTAACTGACTTGAAGTGATGTTCACAAACATTTTTATGGAAATACCTTTGCCACTGGCCTCACTCCCTTTTTTTTATAATAGCAAAATACTGTCGGATGCAAAGACCGAGGGACCAATAGATGTCAGTTAGAGAGTCCAGAAAATGATTTAAGAGATTCCAATCCTCTGGACACAACACTCAAAATGTTCACACATTTCCGTAGGCATAGATCCCTCCCACTTCAAATAAAACATGGGAATGTTTCCTCCCTTTGCCACTGGTCCAGGTTCAGACTTAAAAGACATTCCAAACCTCTTCATTGAGCCCTTGAGCCTCGTTTTTACATCATCCTTTGCTTTAATTCAGTACAGTCAAAGACTGTTCTCATGTTATGAGAATTCCCCAGGTCAACGATATGTGTGCATTTAAAGTTAAAATTTCATCAGTTATGGCAATGATAGTCAATACAGCCAAGCACTTCCAAGGTTGTCAGTCTATTCTGGCAAAGGGGAGAGCTGAACCAAAATGTAAGACTCTTCTTTTACCAGTCAAGTTGATAGGAACATCCAAATTGTAGGTTTTAACCAAAAGAGTGTGATTGCAAATACAAATTGCAATTCAATTCAATTCAATTAAACTGATAAGTGCTAATTCATTCCAAAAGTAATCCAAGGGCACTTACACAGAAAATAACAACATTCAATGATCAGGATGGATCACAATGGGTGAAAATAAAATTACTCCACAGACAACTTCCCACAACAGTTTTTTTTTCTTTAATCATACAAGAAATTACTATGAGAAACAGGTCTAAGGTAACTGCGTGTTTTGTGGTTGTTTTATGGTGTGATAGTCATGGGAGGGGAATCCATTGTTCTTTCAAAATCTAATTTCAGATCAAAAAGCAATATTTTGCATTTTCTGTCATCAAGACCTGTAGTGAAATTCTTCTGAAAAGACCAATTAAAGAGCACCTTCTGATGTATAATTAAAACCATTAAATATATAATACAACCTTGCAGTTGAGCATTATAATTTTATCAGGCTTACGATTAATTCTCAGAATCCATCCATCCATCCATCCATCCATCCATCCATCCATCCATCCATCCATCCATCCATCCATCCATCCATCCATGTGGGGAGTGGGACAGGAAACATTTAAAGGTAAGCATAAGACTTGATACTTACTGATGACTATGACTGTACATAGGTAAAACACATTAAAGTCATAATTTTTGGTTATATCTTGCCAAAACAGTGAACTTGAAAACAATAGAAATGCATGAAAGATTGTGCACAATTGTAGAAAAAAAAACAAGGAGACGTCAGTAAAAGATGCCGCGCAGAAACAAAGCATCTCTTTAATACCTTCCTTTCCAATTTTGAGCAGATGACACTGCTTTAGCATACATTACACATGCATATCATCTTCGCTAATCAGGCTATTTGTGAGCCTTATTCCAGTGATGCTTAAGACGGAGTGAGGAGGTGGCTCCTTTGTGTGAGAGCTAATGATGTCCCTTTGCAATAGGGTTGGCTGTGAGGGCTGAGGACACTGGAATAGACTCCGAAGAGTTGCTGTATGGGTCTTAGTGTGACTGGCAGCTGCAGTAATCCGCCCTTTGTGTCTTCAACAAGGCCCCACTGAGCTCCCCTGACAGGGACCAATGCTCCCAACTCCACCAGACAGCCCAGATGGGCTGAATGACACAGAAGGAGAAGGAGGGAGGGCTTTAGAAAGCATCACGATGGAGAGGGAATAAGAAAGTCAAAACAACAAGAAGGAGGGGAAATGAAAAAAAAGAGAGAAGGACAGAAAAAGGGTAAAAGAGAAAATCTTGGAAATTAAAACCTAAAGGAAACAGTGTGAAGGAATGGTAGGGGTTGCTGAACGCTTTGCGGCAGCTCTGTTGTGGCTAAAACAGTGCCTAGGCTGCGCAGCTTGCATCACAACTGGTTTGTTTGTGCAGATTTTGTTTTTTTGTTCTTTTGCGGTCACCCTGAAACATGCCACAATAATCCCTATGATTGGTGGAGGCTTTCACTGCAATTAAAATCCACAGTGGCACAATTACACACAGCAATACACACTTTTCACACTGTTTTTGTAAATTGTAAGAGTTTATTTACATTAAATGCGCTTGTCATGATGTCTGACAGAACTAGAAGTCTTTCTGTAGCTACTTTTGGTTTGTTTGTCTCATCTCATTGCTGTCAGTGATGTGTGGTCTTGGGATCCCTCTGTAATTTGACATATATCTTTCAAATAAAGGTATGCTTGTAAGACCATGAAACACTTCCCAATTGCAGGAGTTCTCCTTTTACAGAACTATCTGTTGCTCCTCTCACCTGGAAAAGATTAGTGTGTTAATGCAATGGGGTTCACAAGTCTGAGACCACATCAAAATATGCCATGGATATGCAAAATTCTCTGGTTTGAATCTTTTTGGAGAAGAATTCATACTTCAGCAGGATAATGAGCCCAAGTACACCAGTTTGAAGGCCAAGGAAAACAAAAAAGTTCTGACTGTGCACCTATCCCACCCAAACCTTAAATGGGCTTGCCAGATATAGAAACACAACACAAATAGAAGTGCAAAAAAGAGTTTTAATATCTAACACACACCTATCACAAATATGCGACTGTGAAGGATTTTCAAACACCACAAGTATGTCATTTTAACTGCACAATCTAAAAACCTACGTATATTAATACATGCATCTGAAGTCGTATGGAGACCTTCAAAGGCAAACCAGTGGGCTGGGTTTAGTTGTATTATTCATAATGCACGTGAAATGCTGCTTTCATGAATTGTAGGAAAGTAGTGCAAGACCAACACAAGCCTCAATCCAACAAATCTGGATCGTTTCTCAAGTCTTATTCTTGGTAACTTAGACACTCAGTTTCAGTCCAGTTATACACCTAGTTGGAAAGAATGTATTAAAGAGCATTTAAAGGGTTTTTCCACAACAAAGTCTTTAAAAGGTTGGTGAAAAAAACCTTATTTTAAAAGCCAAAACCTCACAGAACCTGTTACATTTCTGAGATACTCAAGCAGCACTAAAGCTGTGACTTGGCTGTAGACTAACTGTTTTTTTATAGCACATTGTAGGAAACACTGAGTGCAATATATAGTGTAAGCTATTCTTACTTTATATTTGAAAAAACTGTCAAAAACACAATGTATTGCGCCTAGTAATGGATGGCTGATTTCAAACACAGCCACCACCCTATGTGGACTCCAAAATACCAAGAAAGTCCAAAATATTTCTTAAAAACTTGCACATAAGGCTCCTGGATTCCTTTTTTTTTGGTTCTTGAAGACATGTCAGCTCTCATCCCAATGACTTATTCAGTTTGTACTTATTGTTGGATGGTTTCAGGATTAAGAGGTGTTGTTGTGTCATTCAAGAAAAGAAGCCCAGTTACCTTCTACTCAAATTTTTAGGATTACCATGACCTGGTTGACTGTGACTTTACACAAGCACTAATGTCATAAAATTTGGTTTTCTTCAAATAATATTCTCATAAAGACTTACTTAAAGGGTGCATTCAGACCAGCCCTGTTTGGTCCACTTTAAGCTGACCAGAGATAATTTCCTCAGAAAGTGTAGTTCGTTTAAGTTTGTTCATTTCAGTCTAAACATGTAGGTCTTGGTCTGCTTCAAGATAACCACATGCAGGACACAGGGCATTGTTGGTAAACACAACCCAAACAAACATGTGTTTAGGACACATTCTGCACACCACAAACTTCCTGTCATCTGTTGAAATACTCAGATGACTGGAGTTAAGGGGTGTATCCGTGATGAACAAGGAACTGAGAACAGAGAATCATGGGTGAAGAAGTGGAGGTTGTGGAGGAGTATAAATGGAGCGGTATAAATACTTTGGTGTTCACCTGGACAAAAGACTGTACTGAAGATACAACACTGATGCTTTTTTTTTTTTAGATATATATATTTTTTTTAATCCCGATTTTTTTCCCTATTTTATCATCAGCTCCTACCTAAGTGACAGTCCTGGGCATTGCTCCCCTCTACCAACCCCGGGAGGCCCTAAACTGAGCTCAGGTCTCCTTCTTAAGGCTGGATTATGGTTCTGCAACAAATCTTCGCCGAGCCTACGCCACAGGTTGCGCCGCGTCGTGCACCCCATGCCACGTGCCAACAGTTTGCAGAACAACGTAGACCGAGAGGGCTGTGATTGGTTCGCTTGGTAGCAATGCATTTCTGGTTCCGGTTCGTGAAGCACTCGTGAACTTTCAGTGCTTTTATTTTTATTATTTTTATTATTTTATTTTGTTTTGTTTTTTTTGCACAATAGTTGTCCTTATCTCTTTGATTCACTGTGACCGGAAAAGTCGGATAAACCATTCAGGAAAAGATCGCAACCCCCTAGCGCTCGCGGGGGGTATTGCACCGCGGTGAAATGGAGTGACGGAGAAGTCCAAAGGATTCACAACGGCGTCACAGCAACGGCATGTGCTCTGCGTTGGTGTAGCGTAGAACTACGGTGGCCGAGACTCGCCATTGCTGAGAAGTCATGGGGGAACTTAACACGCACTCAGCGCCCACAGCGTCCCCGGCGGGAATTGAACCCAGGTCCCTCTTGCTGTGAGATGGCTGCACTACCAGCTGCGCCACCGTGCCCCTTTACACACTGATGCTTTTAATAAGAAAGGACAGAGCAGACTTTACTTCTCAAGGAAGCTTAGGTCCTTCAGTCTTTGCAACTACATGTATATTATTCGGCCATAGCTACTGTATGTGTTAAAAAAAGGTCTAACATCAACAGCAAAGCCCGACACACAGTTTGAGACACAGAAACTCTCTAAATGTATCAAAACCCCAGCATTTGCTCTATTTATGACATCTAGGTGTTAATGATGTCACTGAGGTCTCATTGGGCATGGCCCCCAAAACCCAGCAGGGGTCCCTGCTGATGTGCAGCTGCCCAGGTCAAGCTACAAAGAGCAGTTCCGCTCTTTCTTTCTCTCTCTCTCACACTCTTCTTCCATGACTCTAACCCTTACCTAATCTCTCCTGAGCCCGTGAGCTGTGAAGGCCACAGCTCCTACTTTAGCGTGACAAGATACCAGCCAAAGGCTTGCCTCCTCCATGACTGTGTCTGAAGAAGCATCTGGTTACCAAAGAAACAGCAACTACAGTCTGTCTGGCTGCAGTGCTGCAACAGAGTGACCTGCAAACATTCTGAGCCCCAGATGAGTTGAACGAGGAGATTGTGCACACCCCGACAACATGAACACCTTCAGACCGACCTGGAGATGAAGGAAGCCCAGCTACTTTACCGACACTACATCCCCTTATCCTCACAGAGACGGGGAGAGAAAGAGAGAGAAAGCCACTTCTTGCCAGGACCACCGGAGGAGCGTAACCACCCAGCTGTTCACCAAACCGAGAGGAACGCTGGCCTGTCAAGGACAAAAACCATCACTTCCATAGTGATCAACATAAGAAGCTGTTTTTGTGTCTGGGCAGATAAACTTTAACTGGTTTTGTTTTACTGTGTCACACACGTTGTGAGCCAGACTGCTGATCCCGCCACATCTATGTTTATTTGCTACAGCTGTTGAAGTGTGTTTGTTCATTTTTAGCTATCTGTTGTTGCACCCACATTGTCAGGTCTCATTGATGCTTTCTCCCACAAAAGATAATGAAGCTTTTTCTCATTTCCTAGTTGAATGACCAGACCGCACATGTGAAGTCAGCTTTACATTGGTGCGTCTCTGTGTGGTGAAAATCAGAGCAGCTTAGTTTTTCTGGAAGTGAGAAGAAGTTATTTTAATGTTTTGGGATTGTATTCTCTTCTCATCCTTTCATACTAACCCACACACACACACTTCCACTCTTATCGGTTGAATGTTGAGGGGTGCAGAACCCAAGTGTAGGAGACTGAGGCAGCAGGAGTTCAAAACAAAAGTTTACAAGAGTTTATTAAATAAAAAGTGCTGCACAGGCAGGAAACCAAAGCAGACACAAAAACAAAACAAAACAAAAACAATCAGGTGGATAACCAAACAGACAGAAACAAGCAGAAACACAGACATCGATAAACACAGGTAGAAACAGTACGGACCGGCAGCAAAGAAGGACAACACATGATATACTCACATGGCCGATGAGACACAAGTACAAACAATCAGGGAGACGAGGCCAAGGAAACAAGAATGAACAACAAGACAAAGACAGACCTTCAAAGCAAAACAGGAAGTGAAGTTAACAAAAACTGAGGACAGTGCCAAGAAGACAAGACCCAAGAACACCAACATGACACTAATAACAAACAAAGGGCCAAATCCACAAAGAATAGATTGCGCCCGCAAATAGCGCTGTGAATTGCGCCGCATTTGCGCCCGCAATTTGCCCCGCTTTAAGGTCCTATTCACAAAAGATTTTGCTCTAATGATATACCGGCGCAAACACGCCCATAGAGTTTTGGAGCTGAGTGCAATTTGCCCTTGTCTGAGTAAGTGAGCGGAGCTGTCCAGTGTTCTCCATATTTCAGCACACAGATAGGTCCATAATGAAAACTGCAGAAATAAAAAATAAAGCGAGTGAAAATAAAACGCTGTGAGGCGCAAGGGCGCAATTTCCACTGGGACATGCCCCCCCCACTTTTCCAGCTCATGCTTTTGTCCCCCCCCCCCCCCCCCTTTTTTTTGTTTTACAGTTTAAGAACTTACGGTAGGCTCAGCCTGTAAATCCTCAAGACACTGTGCGAAGACGGGACGGGAGCCCGCTCCCCCTCCTCCCTCCTCCCTCCGTGCTGTTCAAGGCTGATTTATGGTTCCGCGTTAAATCGACGCAGAGCATACGGCGTATGTTACGCGGCCCGCGCACCGTACAGTGCGCGTCGCCGCATCTTTCAGGCCCTTTTTGTGCGCAAGCAAGCTTTATAGATGAGGTCCCAGATAAGGATCTGACGGTAATTCATGTTCTGTGTTTTGCTACACACACCTACAGGTCAGCTGTTAAACACACACATTCTAGATTCATATGTTTATATGGTGGAATTGTTTGTAATAAAGCAGCCCCTACTGTATGGATGAATCCTGAGCTCCGTCCTGTTATTTTTATTTTTAAATCCGAGATAAGTCCACAACCCCACTTGATCTGACTGTGTACAGTCATGTCTGACTATAGATTTCACCCTTAATATCATTCAGTATCACACAGGCTTGAATGATATTGAAGAGAGAGAGAAACAGAGACAGAGGGGAGTGAAGAGTGAGTTTGCGCGCAGTTAATACACGCTTCGAAAAGACGGTATTTGCTCCACTATTTTTGCGTGTGGCAAATAGCGCTGGCCTTTGTGAATTAGATGGTTTTTGCAATGAGGCTTATTTGCATAGAAAGGGGGCAATTTTGCGCCGAATGTATGAATATTACCTAATTTACATGCATGCAAATGACACAGGCAGGCGCACCATGACACTATTTGCTTGGCAGCGCAGTTTGTGGTGCAATTCGCCCTTTGCGGGTGCTTTGTGAATTAGACGCTCTCTTTTTGTCTCATTTGCATCGGTTTAGCGGCCGCAAAAGCCGCGCAATCCTTTTGTGGATTTGGCCCAAAGTGTACAAACTTAAAACCTAACCACAATAACCCAACACCACAGCATTATCTTGTTCCATGGCTGATTTCCTTTGTTCTTGCTGGGTGTGGCAAACTCTTATCCAACATTTGAATCACGTGAGACTTGAACACCACGTGATTTTGTCTGCCATTTTTACCCTTCACACAACAGGTATGAACAGCCATCTTGTCTCACACACACACACACACGCACACACAATTTTGGGTTTTGTCACAAGTTTTGGTTTCATGTCACGGTTTTTGCATGTATGTCCTGTTTTATTTTGAAATCCCATGTCCTTGTGTTTAAGTTATGTCTCGACTTCCCTTGTTCCCATCTGCCCTGATCGTTTACACCTGTGTCTCTTCAAGGCTTCTGTGTATATCTTGTCTTGTCTTTCCTTTGCTCCTTGCTGGTACGTACTGTTTCTACCTCCATGTGTCATGTCATGTTTTGTTTTTTTGGCTTAAGTTTAGGCTCTTGTGTTTTTGTTGAATTCTGCTCAGCAGCCCTTTTGTGTTTAAAATAAACAATGTGTATTTTTTTTGGAACTCCTGTTGCCTCGCTCTCCTGCGTCTGGGTCCTACTCAACCACCTCCTTGACCGAACAGACAAGCCAGCATGGACCCAGGAGGAGAAATCTTTGTGTGTTGGGAGTAAGTCCACCGGGAGGCGGAGCTAAAAATGCCACATTGGCAGGAGGAGGAAGAGCAGTCCCCCTTCTGGGGAATGTGCCTCGGTGGGCTCAAAAGTATCCAGGCCTGGCATAGGCAAAAATGGAGACGGCAGCGGCGACAACAAACACCTCCTATCCCTGTCCCGGCTGCACCCCACCATGTCCCTGTCCCAGTGGTGATCCCGGAGCCTTTGTTGCACAACAATATCTTCTAGTCTAGTGTCATGGAAAGTGCAATATTATCCACAGTCATCTATTGGGGGAGCTGCATCAAAGCCATGACTTAAAGAAACTGAACAAACTGATAAAGAAGGCTAGCTCTGTTCTGCTCTTTAGCCTCTGGAGCTGGTTGTGGAAAGGATACTTCATAAAACGAAAATCATGAACAACCCTGAGCATCTTCTTAACACAGTGATTCAGCAACAGTCTTCAATCAGAGGTTTCTTCAGATCTGCTGCAACACAGGCTGCCAGGAGCTCCTTCCTGCCCCCACCAATAACCCTCAATGAGTCTTGAAGAGACTTAAATCATGACTACTGCAACAATTAATTTCCCTTTGGGGATTAATAAAGATTTTTTGGGGATTTGTTTGACAGGGTGCAGTGTGCAAGCAAACTTGGACCAGCTGAACATTGCAACCATAATCAGACTACCACTATCAGACTATTAGGTGTAAAAGCGATTTAGTAAGCTATTAGATATAACTCTGCACTGTTGATGAGTGCAATTCCACTAGCAAGAGTTCCGCATAGATCTTTTGGGGCTGAATCGTTGACACCTCTCTACATTACCAGGACCGGTCCTGCAAAAGTGGCTTTCAGGAACTTGTACAGGACAAAAAAACCTTCCTGTATTAGGTGAGGTACTCTAGTTGGCTAACAGGGACCTCCTGGCGGGGGTCTTTGCAAATCAGGATTTCTAAACTACACTCAGCAGTCACACAAGAACATAAATCATGTGGCCACAACTCGTGCATTATCTTCACTTTGTGGTCAGCAATGTTATTTGTGCAGTCAATGGTGTTTGTGTGGCGCGACAGTGTAATGGAGACACACCAGCTGAAGGGGCTGAGGAGACGGTCGGCTCAGTTAGAGGTTCCTGTCTGGCGGGTTTACCCGGAACTCCCACTTGTGGAAACTTAAAACTCACAGAAGAAACATATGAAAGGAGGACTAGAGACGATCCTACAGTTGACTAACATTACAAGCAAACACCATTAATTGCAGTCAACGTTTTGCAGTGTTTGTTTGTAAGCTGCAGCTTCTATTGGTTGTCAATGTGTGAAAGAATATTCACTCACTGCAGTAAGCTTAAGTCTGACACATATTAAATTAAAAAGTACCAATTTGCTATTAGTTGACAGTAATTTACTTGAGGTTTGCATGAATAATAGCATTTCCTTGTTGCTAGGAAATCTGATGCTAATCCATGTATTTGTCATGTTTCATGTTGTGACATGTTATGTGCTGTGTGTGTTTGAAAGTATTTTGTCATTGATTTGTCAAATAAATATAAATCGGGTAAAAAATGTGCTGTCAAAGCTTTTGATGTTTAGAAAAAATATATTTTAGAATAGAATCCTTTCTTGTCAAAATTGTAATATAAAATTAACTGTACATGTAGTGCAAGCGAGAGATAAATACTTTCTGGGGCATTATTGCACTTGGTTGTGTGTCAATGTCAGGTGGGCTGGGTTAGGGTGGGGTGATGGCTTTGACGGCCTGATGGAAAAAGGTGTTACTCAGTCTTGTGGTTCTGGATTTGAGTGTGCGATATCTTTTTCCAGAGGGGAGTGGGGAGAACAGGGCATGTCCGGGGTGCGTGGGGTCAGTGCTGATGTTTCTGGCCTTCTTTAGAAGTCGACCAGTGTATCTGTCTCTTAGGGGGGGCAGTGTGGTCCCAATGATTATACATTATTTGAATGTAGTGTGCTTTGTAAAATGAATGCACATCTTACCAAAACTGAATTCTGTTAGACAAGTACTTTGTCCCTTGTGGCCCCTTTTTTGAAGTGATGGGCCCCTTGATTTTAGAAAAATCCCAGGTCGGTCAGTACCACCAGTTATAAATGCTCTCACCTTTCCATGTCTCTCAGATTAAACCTGCTTCTCTCTCTTTTTCTAGATTTTTCTAGGTGATAATGATGCAGCCTTTTGAGAAAAATATTGCGTATGATCATCTCTCAACCTAATGAGCAGAAAACTGGAGCCTCATAAATAATACAGTTGCAGTATTAACTATATAAAGAAGTAAAAGCTAATGGAATGAGGTGAAACAGAAGGTTATTGTCACTGTAAATCCAATTAGGATCTGGACTCAGATAGCAAATATTTTGTTCCTTGCCAGTTGATATTGAAAAAGTAGATTTAGCAGGGTTTATTTTTACACTTTTCCTTTAATCATACAGTATAACTTAAAGGTTTAATTCATGAGCATATGTTAAAGTTATTTTAATTTTACCATACTGCTCAACTGAATCATTTTGTGCTATCTTATTTGCTATGAATTATCATTAAAATGTTCGTTATTCCTGTGAGACGATCAGTAAGTGGCTAATGCTGGACAGCAAACAGCGAGCCATAAAGGCAAAGTCACTCCCCAGTAAACCTCGCAGTGAAAACATGAATCCCAAAGGCATGAAAACTAACCCACACCTAAAGTCCTGCACCTTGATATCATCTGCTCTTACTGAAACCAAGATGACAGCTCTTTGATTTTAGTGTGAATGAGCGCTTCACTTAAGACATCAAACAGAACATAAAGCAATAGGGATTTGAGAGTGATAGAAAGCCCATTGATCTTCCGCTTTCTTCTTAATTTATATTTAACCATTGGCTTGGCACCAAATAAAGAATGTGTTTATGGCCTTCTAAAATCCATTATTAATTTCTTACTCCAAAGCCCAAGCCAAACAATGTCATAAATAATGTTAATCACGGATGAAACTGCATGATTTCCTCATCAATATTTCCTCAAACAGCACTGCATTTACCCCCGATCCCACTACAAGCAGTTGAGCCTTAAAGTCTTGGTACTACACGGTGAAAAGAAGTAATTGTCGACACTGAACTGCATGAATTAAAATCTGAACTTACTCAGATGTTTTGGGAACTTAAATAGAAGACAGAAGGCAAACAGCATTCCTGAGAAGAGTCAGCGAGTCACTTCTGATCCAAGATGTGTGGGAGTAACGGCTACGGTGAACCAAATTCAATAACCAAGATAGACCAAGTTAATTAATTAGAATTAATTGCCTAAAAAATTGCCGCAAAAACTAATGTAAGTATAAGGTTTGAAGTTAATTACAAAATATCTGGTGTGGAATTGTTATAGTGAAGTTTTACTTTTGTGGAAAAGTACAATTTAAAGGTAACCTCACTCTGCTTTAAAATGCACAATAGGTCTGATTAAAATGTTTTTACAAAGACTGTAGATGGTCCATTTACAACAGTTTGCATATAAGCATTTAGAGCACAGATAAATGTAATATATACACTGTGAACCAAATAAAAAATAAGAAAGGTTTTGTATTAATATAGCTGTACGTGTAGAATAATAGCTAGTGCCAGGTTCTCATGACATCATTTGAATTCTTATTGGTTAAAAAAAAGTCTGCTTACCGTTTGTTATTCTGCAATATTCTTAATTTTGGTTGCTTCTAAATATATATATTTTTTAAATGAAAACAAATATAAATAAAATGTTTAACTTAGCAAATCTCAACAGAGGTATTTCAAGAAGCATTGGTCTCTTACCACAACTGCGAAATGCTTTAGTCACACATGGACAATGGTGAAACCTGACGGCATCGCGCCAATCATGGTAAATCCCAGCAGTTCTGGGCGATGACGCCTCACTCAACACTGACTTTGAATGTTGCCAAACCGAATTGTGGGTCCACTGCATTGCGGTGGCAGTGTTGCAGAAAAACTGTTGAGTCTTGCATGCCTTGACAACAGCACCGGCCTATCAACTGCTTTTGAAACGCTCTCAGTCGCACATGAGGTCGTGTTGAGAGAGGATCAAACTGCTTCCACACAAGAGGCTCAAGAAAGTAACACATAAGACAGCACGAGAATGCCAAAGTAAATCATATGAAAACTATCATATAAGCCACTTAACCTCCACAACCATAGACAGACCTGGTGAAGTAAGAATCACAAAACGTATTTGGGCTGCTTTAAAGAACACATCTAGCAACCACTAGTGCAGTTGTGTGGTTTCACATCTAGAAAAATACTGCTATTCTAGCTGATGATAATCATGTATTAATCACTTGAAGTTCTAATGGTTTACCAAAACCGAACCTTTACTAGATGCTGGGTCAAAGGCAAAGAGAGTACATCCTGTCCTTGATTTGAAACTTGAGAAAATAAAAGCAGAACCAAAAGCACTACAGCGTTTCAGAAAACACAACGTTTAGCTAGTTAGGAAATTATCCATTTGTAAAGTGTTGTCTGTCTGGGTTTGGTTTTGTTGTCTGAAACGACCAATTTGCATATGTGCAAGAGAATTCAACGTTAGAGGACAGTCTTTACCAGAAAACATATAGTAGGTAGTTTGTCCACAAGTCCGTCAGGGCAGCTTCCCAATGACATGACAAAATATGTAAACCCATTCAATGAATTATTTTTTTTAGCAACATCTTATATGTAAATGTAATATTCACAAGCTTTGGCATGAGATGTTTTTTTTTTAAAACTCTGATCGGGACAAGACATACTAACTGGATTGACGCAAAATAGTTTTGTTGTTTTGTCGTATTTTTGTAAAACAACCACAGCTTCTCGTTCATATCTTTACATTCTGGCGTCCTGTAACGAGTGAGGGATGTGGAGATAAAGAAGCAAGGATGGCTTCAACAGTACATCTGTTCAAGCCTTTTTACTTGGGCAGTCATGACGGCTACAAACAGCTTTGGCTTCACGTGTGGTCAGATGACATCTCAGTTTATGATTAACATATTGAGGGCTGTCTGCTCCTTCTTCCCCTTTTATCTGTGCTTTACTGTCTGTAACTGTGTGTGGTGACCGACGCGTTACAAGAAGACAGTGTTTGAAGCCGCTTTGTCCATGGACTTCACAGTTTGGGAGACCAGATTAGACTAAAGAACTGCACATCAGTCTTATCTCTGTTGAAATTGCATGACATAAGGTCTGGAGGAGTCTGGACAAGCAGGTGTCCTTATCTCTCAGTCTCTGCACCTCTGCTGAGGAGTGGCCTGCAGTTTGATGTCCTTCTAGCACTGTATAGTTACTACCAGTACTGGAGTTGAGGGGGGATGAGGGGGGATGGCATCCCCCCTGAAATAAAAACGGTCCAAATCATCCCCCCTGTAAAACTGCCATCCCCCCTTTCCATCCCTTATGTCATTTCATCAATGAATGTGGTTTTACTGCTATTTCAACATTTAGAGTCATCACCAGAAAAATAACACCAGAAAAATAACTTATTTGAGAATTTTCACCTGTTTCAGGTACATTTTCACTTGAAATAAGTAGGAAAATCTGCCAGTGGGACAAGATTTATCTTCTTATTACAAGCAAAAAAATCTTGTTCCACTGGCAGATTTTTCTACTTATTTCAAGTGAAAATCTACTTGAAACAGGTGAAAATTGTTGTTTTTTCCAGTGATGAGTCTTGTTTTAAGTGTAATGAGATTTTTTTACTAAAATTAGACATTTTAACTAGAAATAAGACAAATATTCTTGCTAAGATTTTGAGTTTTTGCAGTGATCCATTTTTCTTATCCTGTGAAGGACAGAGTCATATTGATAAGTTCAGAAAACAGTTTTTTATTTTTGTGTTTTGATGTATTTGATGTAAGCCCAGTGGATATTTAAAGCTTACAGAAGGCTGCATTTAACTGCTGCTATGTCATTCCTGCAGTATTTCTGCAGGTGTTTTGGTCAGTGCTATTATTTGTAATATATTATATTATTTGTAATCAGCACAAATTATCTGTCCTCATATGATAAAATCCACCATCCCCCCTGATTTTTTTTTACAACCCGAGTACTGGTTACTACCTATTACTTTCTTTTTAACAATGACGTCTATGAAGATCTATAAGAAAGAAGAAAAGAAAATGACTACAGAACTACAAACAGGCACCATGAGTGGATCTCCACAGCCCAGAAAAGTAGTCTATAATTGCAGGGGTGCGACAAAACTTTCCAGGGAGTTTATGCTAGTTTCACATAAGTCATATTTGAGCTTGGTTTCCAGTGGTGCTTCATGAACGTGATGAAATGGCCTTTTAAACTATTCTCAGAGGACCCAACACTTCAAGGGCTTCTTAGAACCCTTACCACGGCCTTGTAGAGTGGGAGAAAAGAGGGCAAGAGAGAAATGGAAAGAGAACACCAGAGACAGCGAGCAAGAGGGAGGAATACTCTGAAGCCAAAATGCAAAAAAAAAAAAAGTCATAGGGGCTGTGAAAAGCAAAGAAACCCTCACAGAGAAAAAGAAAATCAAAATGAAAGCAAGCCCAACAAAAAAAAAGAAACTTTTACTCTGAGCTGATCCTCAGATCAGATAAGATAAGAGCACAGTAAGTTCAGTCTCTGCTTGCAGCTGAGTTCAGTCATTTCTTTTTCCAACTTACTGAATGTAGGACTAAAAGGAGGACCAGAGGAAGAAGAAGGCAAGAGCAGCATGAGTGTGCCCACTAGCTTTTAGTCAGGAAGCCTAATGAGCTCCTGTGGGATGGAGGCTGGCTGTCAATCAGCTTCATTCTTCTCCAAAAGTGTACCGTGTTGTCCTGTACATGCAGAACCAAGGGGTACGAAATAATTAGAGGTGGCCGGGCATGCCACAGTGTGACTCGGTTGTCTGGCGGAGGAAGGAAGTCGCAGCGAGTGTCTCTCGTGTGAGGGGACAGTTGGACTCGTTGGATTGGGGCTTTGGCAGATACTGCGCCCGCCTTCACGGCAAGGCTGAAATGTGACAATGAGGTAACAGTGTTTCAGCACGTTGCGTAATGTCGCCAGGATCCCTCACTTATTGTGAGGGTGATGAAAGAAGAAAAATGATGAGCAATGGATTCAACATGATGAAAGGGAGCTCCTGCTGATAGGGCAGCTGTGAGTCTTTTTCTTTTCCTTTTTTTATAGAGGAGAAGGACGACAACGTGAAGCAGGGGAATATTGTGAAGTCTATCAGATCTGTTGTTGTGGTTGTTTCTACGTGGATGACGCTGGATGCAGGGAGATGCTGTACACCAAGCTTCATGTACATAATGAAACAACTTGCACATGGAAGTGTGTAGATCATGAAGCCTTTTAGCATCCCTGTGCCATCCACCTTTGGGCTTAACCTCCTTTTGTAAGCGAAAAGGGGAAACAGAGAAACGAGAGGAGAGCGAGCCGCTGTAAAATGAGCCATCCCAAAAGCAAAACAAGCAGAGGATTTAGCGGCATCTGCATGTGAATAGGTCCTGCCTAACATCGGCAGCAGCTTTATGTAATTGCCATGAACATTGTCACAGAACTGCCAGCATTTCTCTGGGTGGGGGTGGGTTGGGAAGTTGGGGGCAAAGAGGGTCATGTACGGAGAGCTTTATGATGGCACAAATCTGAATTCAGTTGTTCTCAAACATTTCATGGGCATCTAAGTGAATACAAATAAAGGCAAGTGTCTAGGCAAGTGTGCTTTGCTTCGTCGTCCATCCACCCCGGCCTCCTGTCTCTGCCAACGTTCTGGCTCTGGAACAACACCGCCGTCACCTCTAAGCAAATTTCATTTTGTAGCATTTGCCGGAAAAAAAAAGAAAAGAAAAATCCTTGAAGGCAGGTAACTTTTCTCGTTTTGTTCAAACGACAGGATAAAATCATACCAGAGGAGAGATTAAGGAGGTCTCCCAGTTCTACAACTGGAACAATAGTGAGACGTTTGATACATCTGCCCAGAAACTAGCTACAAAAATGAATCAATATACTCTCCTGATTACTTTTTCATAAATCCTATAATTCCTGCAGCTCAGAGTGTAAACAAACATAACTCCGGTCAAGCTGTTTGCCATTAACATCGCGGTGAACCATCCAAAAGCCCAGGCTGAGTGAGCAGCCTGTGGGCCACAAAGGTTAATAGATGTTTTTCTCCCCTTAATTTAGCTCCCCTCTCATGCTGCTAACATCCTTGATTGTTTGCTACCTGCCTTCCACGGCTCTAGAAGCCTCGACACAGAATGAAAGCACCCACAGTTGAAGGTTAATTACATGTCCATCGCCCAACAAAAACGCTGCATTACATCCTCGCGGTGTGTGTGTAAAAAGCCTGTGGGGGGAGGTTGTGCCAGGGAAGCGCTGTGTGCCAGGGGGGCGATGGGATGGGCACGAGCTCAGGGGACGGAGCGTGAGCTTGAAGAGAGCAGCCAAGGTTGACCTTTGAGGCGGGGCAGGAGAATTGGCCCGGGATCTGAGGAGAGGACTGTGAGGACGCTCGGGAGCTGCTCTATCTGTGGGCTGTGAGCCAGCTGTGATCTACTGTATTTCCCTGTCAAGCAGACCGGAGGCTTCTGATGCCAAGAGGAAAGGAGAGAATTTCAAGCACACGGTCAGTGCGGATACATGTACATCTAAATCAAGCTGTTGGCAACAATCTGGCTAAGGAATAAACCGGAGTTTCAGAGAAATCCAAGTATACATGCGCGAGATGACAATCGATTATTGAGTGAGGTGCGTTCGACTCTGCAACGCTAGGTGGTGCCACACGCACTTTTGAGTTGCCATTCTTCTGGTACAATTAGTAAACAAGGATGAAGGAGGACAACAACATGCAAAAAAAATGGACACCACCGATGCAGCAGCTCTGTAGATTTCGTACATTCTAAGCCTGAAGATGTTGCAGGTAAGATGCAACAAAGTCTCCCTCTTCTTCTTCTGTTACCGAGTTGTTGTGATGCTGTGACTGCTATTATTCCCGCTCCCGCGGCTCGTCACTTCCGGAAGGGGGAGTCCCGGGGCAGTCAGTAGCTCGGCTAAGCGTGGGTTACGTATACATGCCGGAATAATTGGAATTAGGACCACATTATCTGGCACTAAAAGCTCGATCTCAAGAGCTTGAGTTCGGTTCGACTACGGCCCGGCTAAGGTATACCGTATTTTCTGGACTATAAGCCGCTACTTTTTTCATAGGTTTTGAACCATGCGGCTTATACAAAGGTGCGGCTATTCTGTGGATTTTTCTTCCACCGCTAGGGGGAGTGCTAACCGGAATTAGAATAAAAACTAAGACAAAATAAATGCAAAGAAGAATACGCTACTTCTTCTTTAGCAGATAGAAGTAGAAGCAGATTTCAAAGAGATAAATAGATAAATAAATACCGGTTATTTTCTCTTGGTTCTGTCCCGTTTTAATCAGCAAAGTTGCTGCCGTGTTAAAAGACACTGTTAGGAAAGGATCTATTTAGGTACAAACATGTACATCATTTACAGTTCAATATCCTTCTGTACATGTAGTAAATATCTAATCTAACAACAGAAATATCTGATCTAACAACATAAATATCTAATCTAACAACAGAAATATCTGCGGCTTGCATATCTTTTTTTCTAAATAGAGCAGATGCGGCTTATATATCTTTTTTTTATTGTTTTTTTAAAAATAGAGCTGATGTGGCTTATATACAGGTGCGGCTTATAGTCCAGAAAATACGGTACTTGGCTTTTATAAATTCGATATCGGTCGTATTAAGGCAACAATTTGACCTTTTGTTAGTGCACGTAAACTTACTGAGTGACAGGAAGAAAAAAGAGGTGATCGCTGTGCACATGAAAAGTCAAAGAAGAAGGTGTGAAGAATAAATATGTGAAGTCAAATACAAAAGTTGTGTTCCCTCTTTTTATCATATGTTGCTGTTTTTTTGTGTGTGCACGAGTGTGTGAAATTCTCTGATCGTGAAGATCCTGAAGATGAATAATAACATATTACATTTGTTTTACATTGCAAACATTTATTTAACAAAAAAGTCACAAAAAAAGAAAAGAAAATGTGTGCAATACTAAGTACCCCCTTATGTTCTTCCGGTTTCAAGTTGCTTTCCTTGAAGACTTTGCTGATCTGGAGCATTCAGGGGATTGTTAATGCAATTGCAAAAAAAGAAAGACATTATCAGTGGTTGTAGAGCAGCAATTTATGCTCCACATCCATCTGGAATGGGTTATAAAACCACTTTCAATCAATCTGAAGTTCAATGCTCCACAATGAGAAAGACTATTCACCGAAGGAAAGCTTTCAAGACAGTTGCCAGGCCTGCCAGGTTTGGACGTCCCAGAAAATCAAGTTCAAGGTCAGATCAAGCAATACTCGAAGAAATACCAAAACCCAAGAGCTGTATCTACAGATACTACAGGCGTCATGTAGCATGGACATGTAATCCCCATGCCACGATCCCATGACAGCACAATTAGAGGAACACTGAACAGCTGTTGTGGTGCAGCATTGCCCCTGGTTTTCTCCATCACCTTTACCCCTTTGGTAGGCTGAGCATCTGGTTAAGCTGCTGGCGCACACCTGACCCTCATCATCATCATTGTCTACCCCGCCACTTTATATCTGAGGTCCTGCCCTCCACTCTCTGCCAGCCTGTTAAACCTCCGGCCGGAAGCTCAGAGGAATCAACTAAAGCCCGCTCCAACAGATAAGTTTGCTTGCCCTGAAAACTTCTAATCCCGGCTTTTTAATTTATTTTTTAATGTTTTGTTTGTCAGCTGTTCCTCTGCCAGTGGCTGCCATCCACGTTCTTTGTTGAAAGACTCAATGGGGCATTTTTTTTGTTATGTTTTCTGGGAAGCCAGCTCTGATTTTTGGGTTTAGTTTTACTATTTCTGGGAAAAACATTTCGTCTCAGAAACCATCCTGTATCTGACTCTCCTGATTTCCTGAGCTTTTACGACAACTATGGTTTGTTTGGAACAGTTACCAAGAATAGCTTCTAAGAATAAGTATGGAAACACAAGACTCTGAAAACTGTAACAAATGGGAAGAAATCACTTCTGAAAGAATGTCTACTGAAGCCAAAGTGAAGTTTTTCTATAATGCTCAGTGCCATATTTGCAAAAATAAATCATATAAGCATTTCATCCAAAACTCCTCATACTGTCAAGCACGGCAGTGAAGGGTTGATGATGTGGGGTTGTTTTGCAACCTCAGGACCTGTGCATCTTACAGTTATTAGACTCTTTTGTATACCAGATTATTCAAGCTATCTGTCCAAAAGCTAAAGCTTGGTCAACAATGGGTCATGCAATAGAGGAACGATGTATCAGAATGACTGAAAAATAAAAGATTTTGGAAATGGCAAGTCAAAGTTCAGACCTCAACCCAACTGAAATGTTGTGATGGGACTTTAAGTGAGCAAATGAATGCCCCGAACCCTGAATGAACTAAAACAATGTTGCAAAGAAGAATGGACCAGAATTCAAGTTATTCCTGCTATTCTCTTTTGTCCATGTTGCAGCATCCTCTGCCGGACACCGGAACCTGCAGCGTGGGAGTGAGAGGGGCAGGGTAACGGCCCGGGCAGGCGGGGGAGAGGTTTGTCCGTCAAGACTCCTCTCCCTGGCCCTGCCCCTTTTCAACCTTTCCCCGGCCCTGAACCTAACCTGGGACTTGATGATTGGGCCGGAGCTTCTGGAGCTGCATGTTGGCCTGCGGTCCCCCCCCCCCCTGGTCATCCCGTTGCTGCTTCCACCTGCCTGCTGTGCTGTTGCCGTCCCTGACCCCCAGTCTGGCCCTCGGCAGGAGGGTCCCCCCTTATGAGCCTGGTCCTGCTCAAGGTTTCTTCCCTCTTAAAGGGGAGTTTTTCCTTGCCACTGTTTGGCTTAATGTTTTTCTCCCACTAGGGGAGTTTTCACCTGCCATTGTTTATGTAATAACTGCTCGGGGGTCATGTTCTGGGTATGGGTCTCTGGAAAGCGTCTAGAGACAACTTTTGTTGTATTAGACGCTATATAAATAAAATTGAATTGAATTAAAGGTGGATCCACACTTTTATTTAATAAACAATGTCACTGCAAAAAGTTATATTTTGTTTTCCATCTGAGGTTATGTTTACCTAATAAGTGGATCAAATGACTTCATGCATAGTTTTATACAAAAAACTGTTCTCAAATAAGAGTTCACTTTTGCAGATGACTTTACATTTGACATGTAATTAGCTATTCTCTTTCCTGTACCTATCGCACACCAAAACAGTTTTTGTTTATATTACCCTTTATATTTTCTGAAATGACAAAGATATTTGAAAATAAACGACACTGGACCCGCCCACGGTGTAACCTGCCTCTCCCCCCATGGCAAATTGGAGAAGCTTGTACCCACGCGCACCCAAAAGCCCTGTACAAGGTGAATGAACGGATGGAGGGAGGATTTACTGAACGATTAGTTTTATTTAAGACTACTAATGGATAATGGGCCTAATAAAATAGAATAAGACAAAACGGGGACAGGTAAGGTCAGCAGATTAGTGTGGAAATCCAGACTGCAGAAGGAACAGCTTGAGGAGAGTGCCCAGAGGTGCTGACCCATCTTTCAAACTCCCCATAACTCAATACGCTCAAGCATTTCCAGCGCCAGATTGCCCGAGATCATTGCCACAAGCTTTCCAGACATACTTCCTCTATGTGCTCTCATAAGTTTTGACCTCTGCTCAGCAACTAAACTTGACTGCTGTATTTTACTCTCTCTTCTGATCATGAATCAACTGGTTGACCATTACAGCAGTGGTCCAGTTAAATGGTTTAGTCCCGTTATTACCATATAACTCAACTGTGCACATGACCATACTCTTTTGAGCTCATCTTCGGTGATTACTTAACACTGCATTATTTCTGTCTGTCATCCACAAGAACAGTTCTTAAATGTATTTGAACTTACTGCAGTTTCTTTATACAACCTCACAACCACCACGTTCCTTCTCCATCTTGCATTTCGCCACTTTACTCTCCCTCTTGCAATTTCTCCTCTTGGCTCTTTTTCCTGCTCTTCTCCTGTCATTTTCCCCATTTCTTCATTTCTCTCCCCTTTCTCCTTGGCCTCTGCTGTCCCCAGGGGGTACGAGACAGGCTGGGAGATTCGCTGTATGCGCCGCTGTCATGGCCTGAGCTCCCTAGTTGAGGAGCCTTTGATGGTGTTGGGGATTATTCATCCTGTTCATCGGGCCGTGTTCCACTGTCACACAGCAGCGGCAGCATCACACGCGTGTACAGACATACACATTAAGGCACACTCTCAATTAATATAACTGCTCTGATATTTTTCTCACTCTGGAAATTGTAGCTTTTTCCAGAACTCCGCTTTGATGTTGTTGTTGGAACTGCTGTTATCAGATATCGTGACGTTATTATGTGCTGCTGATTTACTTATTAGCCTTGTGAAATGCAAGCAAATTGATTAGCCCGTTGTACAACATTTTTTAAGCACAGCAAATGCTTCAAAGCACTGTAACATCTATTTGTGTCCAAAATAAAACACATGTTGGAAAATATAAAAATGTCATCACCCTCTTAAAATAATCTCCTAAGTCATATTTTTCCCAAAGTTTTTATTTTTTAAAGCAAAAACAGCTGAACCAAATATTTGGTTTATTTTTTTTTCTGAGAAAAAAATGTGACTTTAAGAGAGTGATGATATCTTAATTTTTACATGAAATTCACTGTGTTACCAATACCTATACAAGTTAATTGCACATAAAGAAGTAAATGTGGGACGGCTACATCTCAAGTATCTCAAGAATATTTTGTTCATGCTCAAGTCTGTGACTTCTAGGACCCCGGTACTGTAGCTAAAATAATAAGCTCAAACTATGAACCCTCCACTATCGTGCTCTGTCTTGTCATGACTTTAACATTTAAAATGATAAGTGACTCCTGTCCAGTCTGAGATGTAGCTCTTTCATATCCTTCTATTTCTCTTAGCAGTCTGGCCTTGGAGGGATCCTTGAGACGTCTACTTCCGTAGGCAACAGTTTTGTATATTTTTATATTTGTGAATATGTTTTTCTTGGGGATGGTCTCCAGATTGCTTGAAAATGACCTTGTGACCCTTCCTGCATTGATTGACAGCAATTATTCTTCTTTAAGATCATTGCTGGTGTCTTTGCCTGTTGGCATTGTGTTAACACACACCTGAATGCTCCAGAGCAGGAAGCTGCCAAAGCCTCTGCTTTTATGGAGGTGTTTGCATTTTATTAGCAACACCTGGATGTGACTTACCTTGTTACTACGGCAGTCCCTCGTCCTCTGGACGATAGTGAGTATTTCATTTTTCACAGAGTTCTTTTGCATTTAGTTTTAGTTTTTATAAAATAAATATTGAGACCATGTAATATGTTGCATGTGTTGTTGTTCATCTGAGACTGTGTTTACATAATTTCACGATCAAGTAAGAACCAGAGGGATTTTTTTATTTTTATTTTTATTTTATCTTTTGGGTTTTAAATCATATCCTGCTTTACAAAACCTTTGAAATATAAAAAGGTTCAATCATCGTGTCTTGATGTTTAATTCTTTTTACTTTTCAATTATTTTGTTTTCAAAACAACTTGAATTTCTTTGTTTTTAGTAGGCATGTGTTAACATTTATTTTTTGGTTTTCGTACAGTATACTCTTTTTAATCGTTCTTTTTTAACTGAACTTCTTTATGTTTTAAGTTGCCCGTCCATTTTCAGCCTGTGTTTGGTTAAATTTGGGCTGCACAACTATTCGTCTGCATTTAGGAAACAGTTAAACAAGTCTTTCACACAGTTAGAAAGCTGCATTACCAATTTACTGGGTTTCCAGAGTGACAAGTCTGTCACCATGGATACACACCATAAAAAACTAACAAACATAAAAAAAACTGGGATCTGGCAGTGTTCAATTTAATTTATTCATTTATGTTTCTGATGCACATTTTTCTTCAGTGGGCCAACATTTACAGCTAATGCAGATTTTATTGGTTGTAAATCGAGATAATCTGTTATTGAGCAACATTTCAAATAATATAAAAAGATTAGAAGCACCATCCATGGTCCTACATCAACTGCAGATGTGTGATTTGCTCAGATTAAGTGTGTCTTATCCTCGGCTTTGTTTCCGTGGACTAAAACTGGGGTGATATCCACGCTGTGATGTCGAGTGTGTGTGTGAACGTGTCTGTGGGCTGAATTGGGGATGTAGCTGCTGGCAGCCGGAGCACAGTTCTCACCTCACTCAAAATCATGTGCCAATCTGGAGGGTTGTTTGGGTTCGTTCTCCTTTCTTTTCCATCCCTGGAGGAATTTGGGCGCATCTTCGTAATGATCCTGAATGGTGCAGCAGTGGCAGTATGTGCCATTGGTGTGTAGGCACTAGGAGCTCCACGGCACCTCATTAGGCCCAAGACTCCCGAGCTGGAGCCACATTAAAGAGCAGCCATCCCTTTCAACATGTGCCGGCTGGTCTCCCTTCCATTTTCCCCACTACTGGAGAACCCATTCATATTTAAGATGCAACCATACATGCACATAATGGTAGCGGGGAGACGGGGTGATGTGGTGCAGTTTAGTAAAGAAGAAGGGACATGTTGCAGCTTTTGTACGAATCAAACTTTCTTTTTTTTTTTTTTTTTTGAGATTCATAGTTTTATTATCATTTTTCATCAAGACAAACATCAAGGAACAACATCACACTAACAGAAAGAGCAACCCCTTAGGAAATTACATCAGCTCAATTCTAAATCCAATGAAAGATAGAATGAAGAAAGATTATAATTGAGTTAGGAATATGTGAAAACAAACAAAAAATAAATAAATAAAATAAAAAAATAAAAAAAATAAAAGTAAAACAGATTAAAAAAAAAAAAAAAAAAAAGCATAATAATAAGAAATAGATAAAATAAATAAAATTGAGATGGTTAACATATATGGCAATGGTACACAAGGTTATGTATGAATTGGACTTCTGTCTAATATCTCAATATACAGTAGGTTATCCACTTATTCCATTTAGACATATATAGGTCTACATTGTTCATAAGTCTGAACGTCAGCTTTTCCAAAGCTGCCAAGTGACCGATCTGGCTAGACCAGAGACTGACGAATCAAACTTTCTTAACAAAGTGCATCAAGTATCTTCAGGATACCTGTGGCTGATGATGCTCACTTTAAAAAAAAAAAAAAAAAAAAAGTGACAAGAGAAAAACAGTGATGGAGATAGGTTCACCTTAGTTCCAAACTTTAAGCACAGACGCTCCCTTTTCTTGTGCCAGCCAGGCAGGGATCACCATAATCCACTAAAGCCCTCCACCTCTTCACACACTTGACAGAAGTGGAGGGAGCTTCTCTTCCCTCTGTGAAGTTTGGCTTTGGAGGCTTCACAAGGTCAGACTCATTGTTATTGTTGTCATATTGATGAAGCACCGGGTTTTCAATTGGTCCGCAGCCCGCCCAGATTTAAGCTGACAACCCCGTGCTGCCGCGGAGACGAGAGCGGCTGCTCCCTTTGCAAACGCACCGAGGGAGCAAAAAAAAAAGGACTGTTTGCCGAGGATGATATCCAAATTGCTGTGGGAATTTTCGCGGGGCATGTTTGTTATCTGTGTTTACGATTCAGACGGGTTTAGCTGTAAACAAGCGACCTTAAGAGAGCTGTTTGGATGATACGATAAAATGCATATCTTTTTCAAGTGCCGGAATCGATATCCGCTATAATCATAAACATGAGGGCATTAGAGAGCGATGTTCCCCTCTCTGCTTGTAAGGACCTAACAGTATGTCATATTAATGCAGTTTATTTCAATTAGCTCCTTGCTGGGCGGGCCGTGGAGGCCCACAGGGATATTTTGTTGATGATGTGCAGCAAGCAAAGAGTGAGCCGAGAGAGGTTAGCCAGTTAATGTGATGATGTGAGGGGAACATTTGGTGCCGTAACAAGCATCAAACTGCAAAGTTTTAATTAAAAGCAAAACAAGTCTGCGATCTTTCAACACAAAAAAGCTGGCATGCGTGAGAGGGGAGAGACCCAAAGGTTTCATTATGGACCGAAAAAGGGTTTTAGATGGAAGTAATAATTAAAATCCGATTTGAAGTCTCTCGAGGTTGTTCTCTGTCAAAAACAGAACTAATTCTGAAGTTAAAACCTCTGCGCAAGCACATTTTTAAGGAAGGAAAAAGTTGATTGTCACTATGCTGAATGATATTAGAAAATAAAACACAAAGGAGAGCCTAAAGGTTTTTCCTTTCCAGTGGGTCTCTGTCACAGGTTACAGAAGCTGTTATTTTTCCTCCTTTTCGCTGTATTTCATTTAAATTTCCATTATGTGTCTTAGAAATGAATATTTGATCTTTCTCCCCTGAACCTGTCACTGATGGGCCTTTGAAGCTGCGAGACACTGGATTGTGTTTGTCACACTGCAGGATATACAGGAGAAAAAGATCAAACTCTGCTGCACAGAGAGAACATAAAAAGGTAAACACGGTGTCCTGGTGGTTTACCTGTTTAGAGGCTCGCTTTGTTTCAAATGTTCTGACCACAAATGTTTGGGGGCAACGGTTTTGTGCAATGTTTGCTTTTCGGGAAATGAGTGTCTGCTTTATTGTTTTGTTTTATTTGTTTTTGCTTCTTTTTTTTTTTGGAGGGGGCTTGACTTGGATTCGCTGTTCTCTGCGCTGCTGCAGTCTGCAGAAAAACTTTCTCTCTGAGAACTTTACTTTTTGCTCATTTTCCCTGCACATATTTTGTGTTGAATGCACATGGATGCACATGTGTGTACATACATACTGCAGGTGTAGCATATGAGTCTGTGTGTGTGTGGGGCAGGTGGGGTGGCTGGAAAAAAGCAGCACTGGAGGTCTGTGTAGTCGCAACGTGGAATTCCCCCGACTGAGATCAAATGAAGAAAAGAAAAGATGTATGACCTTTAATTGCTTTCCAAATAATATATAAACTGCCTGTGCGATAACATGAAGAGGTGGGGCCAGCCAGAGGTCGACAGAAAGGAAGAAAAAAACATAGAATTAGCTCTGTTTGCGCGGATTCATCAAACCTAGTTTTTTGCTCCACATGTCCAAAACATAACATTCTCTCTCTCTATTAATAGAAATGTTAACATATATCTGCAGGTCGTTGTTTTGTGTGGAAAACAACACTTTCTCCTCTTTATGATCATCCAGATAAGTGTCAAACATGTACATGTCATGATCAGGGGTGTAGTGGACGGTTGTGACTGTATCGTGTGGTAACTTCAATAAATACTAAAAGTAACTAATTCAATCTTTCTATCATCAACAGGACCAATCTGAAAATTAAAGCTGCAAGCAGCGATGAACGGGCCCTTGCACCCTTGTGCACGTTCAGGCGTGCTGCAGTGGAAGCTTGTATGACTTGCATGTAGATTCTTCAGGCCTGGACATTTAGCGGATGACACCACCCACGACTCTGTATGTCAAACCATTCAAAAGTTATGGCAAAAAGTAGAAACTATCAGATATCGACCAATCGGAAGAAGGGACGGGGGTCATTTGCACCAATTAAGGTGAAGGAGTCAAAACCGAGTCCAATGACACCACCCACGACTCTGTTTTTCAAACCATTCAAAAGTTATGGCAGAAAATAGGAACTGTCAAATATGGACCAATCAGAAGAAGGGGGGGGGCATGCTTTTTGGCATCTATCTTCGCCACGATAACGCTTTTGACTGAGAAAAGTAATGCGCATCGTCGCAGGATCGAGACGCACATTTTGATGTATAACACACCTGGGTGCAAGTTACGGTTCGGGCGAAGAAGCGGCCGAAGGAATGGCATAAATTTCAAACCGTATCATGGGGCTTGAGGCACGAAGTTTTCTAGGGGGCGCTGTTGAGCCATAAGGCCACGCCCATTAATGCAAACCATTAAATATCAAATTTTTTGCCAGGCCTGGCTTGTGTGCAAAATTTGGTGACTTTTGGGGCACGTTTAGGGGGGCAAAAGGGCCCTCATTTTGTCAGAAAAATAAAAATAGAAACGAGAAAAAAAAAAAAAAATTCCTACAGATACAATAGGGCCTTCGCACTGTCAGTGCTCGGGTCCTAAAAAGTGAAATCAAACTGAAATGACAGCAAAATCGAGGAAATGCAGCTGCTTGTGTCAAGAAAGAAGCTAAACCTATTTCATTTTTGAAGCCTTCTGCAAACGTGTCTACAGAAGTAATCTGCAAGTGACTGAGAAAAGAGAAATCCCTGAGAGAAGAAAATTGACATCAGTGATCAGAATCATCAGCAGCCGTCAATTCATATTGACAATGGCATACACCAGTTATCCATTCCATTGTTTACTTCCATCTTCCAAAACCGAAAACTGGCCACGAATCTGACTCCATGAAATGTTGAGTTTTTGAGGCGGGCACCTCCACCTTGTCAATGAATGCCTGCAAAAAATATGAAATAATGTGTCAATAAAAGCTTTGAAATTAACGTTCTTCAAGGTGAAATTGTAAGGGATTTGCATATTTCTCCTTCCACAGTGTATACTGTCCTCAAATCATTAAAGGGATCTGGAGGAGCTGCAGCACATATAGAGTAAAGGTAAAAGTCTAAGATGGACACCCCAGACAGCACTGCACCAAGAACCGTCAATCATCAATACAGACGGGGGTTACGGTGGAAAAACTTTGTAAAGCACAATAACATGAAACGACAAGTGCAAACTGGATTTACAACTTTTCTGTGTAAAAAAGAAGCCTGTTATTTCACTTGTCCAATGTAGTGAAATGGCACTGGTGTCCCTGGGCATCTGAGATGAACAGTGAGAACACACTTTGTCAGCATTCAGTCAGAAATCATTATTCCAGATTTTTTTTTCTCTTTTTTTTGATGGAATCTGCACAATCTGCTCCAAACCAAAGTAAAAAAGGATCATCCAAACTGCTATCAACTACAAGCTTAAAAATCCAGACTGTGATGGTTATGTATCGATGACCTTGTCAAAAACCATTCACACTTAATGCAGCTTTAATGCATACAAGTCTTGTGACTTTATTCAGCAACATCAAGGAAGGGTATGGGTACTGGACTAGTCTGCCAGAAGTCCTCACCTGTCCCCAACAGAAACTGAGAGTTTCTAAACCACCCCCCGTAAAAAAAAAAAAACACCTCACTGTTGCTCACCTTAGAAGTGTCCAGGAAAGAGGAGACGAGATGAAAAACTGTGAATGTTTCATTGCTTGGTATCCTCGGGAAATGCAATAACTGGTAAAAATGTACTCTGTTGCATCTCTGAAATACAAACATGTATATGTATTTAAAAATTAAAATAAAACTGATGAGAAAAAATTTTAAATATTTCAGATTCATGCAAAGACGTTGAAAGAGGGGAAAAAATCAGCTTTTTTTATTGTTGTTTTCCTTTTTTGTGGTATTTTCCATGTCATTCAATTTTCTTCTGATTTGTGGCACCACGTTGTAGTATGTGTAGTATATTACTTGTACTTTAGTTTCAGTTTACTGATTGTTAGTTTTTAGAACCTTTATTGCCAAACTGAAACGTCAACATAAACATTATGATCTGTGAAAGAATCAGGGTGACTTTAGCTATATATATTTTTTTAAATATCAGATTTACTCTCATCCTGATTAGTAACACTCCAACCTAACAAGTGTGGAAAAAAATAAACTAATACATTTGCAACAAAAATACTGATTCTTTGCTCCTAATTATAGGTCTATTTAAAAAATAGAGGAAAAACATGATAAACATGGTCTAATAAAAACTGGAATTTGAGCAGCCTAGTTAGTCATAATTGGCTAATTTTGTTTGTAAGGTCATGATAGCACTTAAAGCCTCTCTGGATCCTTTCCCGCAGATATACAACATGCAACACAGGCAGCCCTTTTGTGTGCCAGCAAGCAGTGATGTGCTTTCTGTTTCCATGCCAACTCACTTTCATCTTTCATCTTTCTTACCAGCTCATCCTACGCTTCAGATGAATTAGGTTTGTTACAAATTCTTTTGAAGTGCACCCCCCCATACCCCCCTACCCCACCCCCACCCACCCCATACCACCCCACTTCAGCGAAACAAAACAAAAACACTGAGGAGCTACAAATGTAAGCCAGTAATCTTGCTCGTTTCGGCTCCTTGGCTAACCAATGGCACCATGGACAGGATATTTCCACTTCATTTCAATTTGGAGTATATCCCTTGCTCCTTCTACCTCTTGGCTTCCATTTTCTGCTGTTTTGTGCTGCGCTGCGCCCCACAATTCATTTCCATTATGGAGACGGTCGCTGAGAGGGTTGTATTGTGGGTTAGTAATGATCTTCAATTACGCTGATGCCAGTACCTAAGGGGTAAAAGAAAGGTGGGAGTCTCTTAAAGATCAAAGGCTTGGACCTCGAGAGGACTTCTGTGTCCTTGCAGATGCATTTTCTAAAAGATATCTGTGAATTTTGCCTCCAGACACAGAAAGGCACTTTCAAGGCCCTGGGATATGTTAGTGATGGAAGTGATGACAATCTGGTATAAGCTGGAGCTCTAACCTTTGAGATATCCACGATAAACTTCTCATCCTTCTATCCTTCCCTTTCCCCATTGACATCGGAATTGATCACCCGTTGATGATGGCATTAATAACTGTGAATGAAATCGAAAACTACAACAAAACTACAACAAATGATTTCATATTTCAAATATTTTCTTCAAAATGTCAACAGGAAAAAGAAACAGTGACAACTTAAGGCTGAGAGGATCCCAGATCTTGGGAATTACAAGCAGGGCCCTACACTTGCTATTAGACATTGGTGGGGACTTAACCAATGCCAGCCCCCGATTTATAGTATAGTTTACTTTTCGATGCATCATAAAACATTGTAGTATTTCATAAGTAGTCCATTTTTGGCTACATTCCTTCCTCAATCGCTATAAACCAAATAACCTTCCTGAGAAACAAACCCTGCACCCTGCACAGAGAGACCCTCGCACAACCAGGGATAGAACCAAGGACTTTCTGAGAGTGAGGCAACTGCACCAAACCGCCAGGCCACTGGAGGGCCAGAGCAGCCTAAACTGGTACATTTTCCTTGCCACTGTTTGGCTTAAGGTTTTTCTCCCACTAGGGGAGTTTTTACCTGCCATTGTTTATGTAATAATTGCTCGGGGGTTTATGTTCATGTTCTGGGTCTCTGGAAAGCGTCTAGAGACAACATCTGTTGTATTAGACGCTATACAAATAAAATTGAATTGAATTGAATAAATTAAGTAAACCGAGTGGTCTATTACCATTAATGTGGACTCATTAGTCATCAAGTAAATCACACTTTTCAATATTAAAATACCTCCTAATGTCCACTTCCTTTTCTTAGCTGCGATCTCAGAGACAGTTTAACTTGACGGTCGAGACAAATTGAGAACTAATTACAATCAGAGCCAGTCTTTCATGTGTAAAACTTCATGTAGGCACAAAGCCAGAAATATGCATTTATTTTCACCAGCTTCATAAAGTTCTGCACACATATGGTTCTCTTTTTTCATTACTGATCACCATGAAATTTCACTCAAGTGAGAAAGCCAGTTTTTGCTCCAAGCTTTTGGCAAGAAATCATATATATATATATATATATATATATATATATATATATATATATGTATATATATAACATTTAAATCACAACGAAAGCAAGGGCTAAGATTTAGAGTTGCAGTGAATGTGAAGAGGAGAAATATCTGCAAAGCAGTGAAAAGAAAATTCATTTTCTATTTGAATTTAAAAAAAAAAAAAGTGTAATTTTCAAGATGTTATGAGAAACTATCATTTGTAAAAGGTAATACCCTATATTTAATTTTTTAAGACAATTAGTCCTGTCTGTCCCTCTTGACATTGTGTTAGCAAACACTTGAATGCTCCAGACCAGGAAAAGTGCTAAACTCTATCTTTTTATAAATGTTTGCACATCTGATCAGTTTATCAAGGGCTGATGACTAGCATCACCTGGCTGGAACTTACCTTCTTAAATCATATGGAAGCAGTAAGTATACACACACGCACGCACGCACGCACGCACGCACGCACGCACACACACACACACACACACACACTCAAACTTTCTCACATATATAGGATTAAAAGAGAGAGTACCAACTTTTGTGTAAACTCAAAAAGCAATTGTTGATAAAGATCATTTAGACCAGGTGTTTTAACTTTCTTTATATCTATTAGAATCAGTTAAATAGACAGTAACCTAATCTCTTATGTATGTATAAATGTTTTGCTTAGTAACGTCATCAAACTATGTTCCACTGTAAAGGTAAATTAGCATTTTTCATTACTTGTATTCAGTTGTTAAATGTGTTACGGGCTCTTTATTGGATGTAATTTTGTTATCATCACAGCTAAATGAGCTAGTTATTGTTAGATATCGGTGGTGTGTGGGCTGGATATCAAACCAGAGGCCTTTTTGTCATGTCAGCACTTACACAAAGAAACATCTCAAGGCCAAAACCTTCAGTGGTTTAAAAATCAGAGCTAGGAATCCTACCGAGGTAAATAAATAAATAAAAATAAACATTCTTGTTTTAAATAAGAGCCAAAACACACCAGTTTACACAAGAACAGGATCTGTACTACATCAATACCTCACTCAATTTATGGAACATAGTCCACTGAAACCTAAAATAGCAACTGCTGCTAGAGAATCCGAACAATCTGTAAATATTCATGTGCTCCTTGCATCAGCAAGATCTTTCAACTGCATTACGCTCAAGCCCTTGCATGCGGCTGGGGATATTTATAGCACCAACAATTAAATAAGAACTTATTATAACTGATCAAAACAAAACTGCTTTTATCCTAAGGAGCAAGCGCTATGGCGTCGTCTGTTTTGTTTTGTTATATTCCATTTTATTCATTTCAATTGTCTTTTTTTGTTTTATTTCTTAAATGACTACGTTAATTTTATTTATCTAAAGTTCAACACATCAGACTTATAATGCTTTAATATATGAAAATGAAAACGATGATGAAAAATCACTTTTTTTAAGGCAAATTAAAGCAGACATTTTTTAGGTTTAATAATATTTACTTGTCAATATACATCTTCCAAAACACACTGAAATGAGTCCTCTGCTTTTAAGCCATCACTAGTCAGACTAGGAGCTGCCATTTTTCCAGCACCCAGGGAGCAATTAGGGTTAAGGACCTTGCTCGGGGGCTGAAAGTGGTTCACCATGCGTGCCATCCCGGGAACTTGAACCTGGTTCTCCCAACCCACCTCTGTAACGACTGGACTACCACTCCCTCGAGCCAAAAAACACTTTTACACCTTGAAAAACAAAATGACATATTGAATTAAAATGTTAAATTTTAACCATGCATGTTTAAAGCTGTCAAAACCCCTTTACTCCCCTTTTGGAAATACAATTTTTATTTGGAATGATGTAGATGGAAGGTGGGAAAAACTAAATAAATAAATAACCTTGCAAAAACTAGTGCAGAGTTAATGAGGACACCCACTTTAACTGAGCAGTGACAAACACGTGCAATGAAGTTTCAACTACAAACTTTGCAAGTTGCAACTAAGAATATGTAATGAGACCATTTAACAAAAATCTTGATAATTTGAACTGAAGCAGCTGCTTTGCTGTAGTTAATACAACTCAATCATTTTTGTTAAAAAGGACCATTAAGGTTAACAATAACAACTTTTCCTGATTTTCAACACACACTTGTTCTTTAAAATTACTTATTTGTGTCTAAAAAACGATACACGCGTGGTCTTTTGGTGTGGTGCTTCCGGCCTCCAGTCTAGTGGAGGTATAAAATTTGTATCGCCTAAGAATCATTTATTGCTTCTTCCTCAGCCGTCACCCCTGCGAGTCTTCAACAGAAGACTCTTTTTCTGCATTTTGAAAGTATACAGTCCCATATACAGTATACTTATATTATTTCCATCTATACAAAAATACTTAAAGTACTTTATAATAAAAATGCAAACACAGGAATCAAAACTGAGAATTTATGACCGCTTTCCAAACTGCTCTGAGATAAAAGTGTTTATAGACAGTTACAGCTAAAATAGTTATATTTAATTTAATTCAATGTTTTTATGTGCCACAGACAGAATCCTACAGTCGCTTCCCCATACACTGATAGTTATTTTTTAGCTGAAGTACCATGGTACCAACATTGTTGGAAGCAGCTTTTCTTCTTCTTCTTTTTCTTTGGCTATTAACTGATGTAATCAATGTGGTGTTTGCAAGCCTGGAGCAACAACATAAATAAATCAAATAATATGTCAGCACATAAAAATACTCTTACAAGCTTTGGAAGAGGGTGTGTTTTAGTATCTTGGTCCCTTTACTTTTGAAGACCTTTCGGGGGTAATTAAAAGAGTCTGGACTTCTTCATGGCTGTTGTACAGATCTACAATGGTTTAATGCAGCAGCAAAAGTTAGTTCAAGAATTGGAAAATGAGACTGCAGTGGCTGCAACTGTTTAAAACAACTTCTAAAGCCCACAGAGAAAAATCATGGAAAACAATTAGATCAGCAATTATGAGCATAATAGCAAAGAACCAAATTTTACCACATGGGAGTTCAAACAAAAAGTCAAGGCCCGCTCACAGTCTGCTTTTCCACAGCCGTTCCTTTGTTACGAGTCCCTGTTCATCTCAGTAAAGCAGTTCACATTGTCACTAAAATAAACAGAAAGAAAGAAAGATATAAGAAAGAAAATCTTATATAAGGTCAATTTCAGGGAAATTGGTATTGAACTTGATATAATTCCAATAGTAAAGGTATTTGACTTTCTTCCTTCCTGTTACAGGAGCTTTTATTTCTCTCTTTTTTCACATCTCCAGCTGCGAAGTTTACATCAGTCTTAGCTGTAACATTTGTTCCTGGTGACATCAAACATGTTCCGGTGTTCTTTTGAAGTTCTTCTGACTCCAAAAAAAAGAGAGATAAATAACACGCTGTCAAGAGCTAAAAGATAGTTGTTGTTTTTATTTGGAGAAAAACAGACAAGTTTAGGACAGTGAAGACATGCAAGAATAAGGTTTTCAGTTTGTAGTTCGGCCTAATTCCTTTATCACTTGCCTTTATTTATATTTTCTTTCAACACTCCACCATTTGCCTCAGATATGTTGAAAAGTTATTAAACTTGGTGGTTTCTGGAGTGACAACACTGCGTGCCATCTTATCAGTGGGCGCAGCATGAAATGGCCCCTAAAAAGGTCAAACTACTTGTCATGAAATATGCTTCCAGCACAATTAAGACTAAGCCTTTGAATAGACGGTTGAAACAAAATGGTCACAGCTCCCTTACAAACACTTTAATGAATACTGGATTCAACTAATTTATATTTATTTATTCATGTTGGTGAAGAAACTTTTCAATCTAGACTATTTTGTAGTAACCACAGGTGTGGGCAGTGGTGGACAGTAACGGAGTAAATTTACTTGAGTACTGTACTTAAGTACATATCCAGAGGATTTGTACTTTACTTGAGTATTAGATTTCTTTGGTACTTTTTACTCTTACTTGAATACATTTTCATGACAAATATTTTTACTTTTACTTGAGTAAATGTCTAGGAAGGCTGAAAAGTACTCGTTACTTTCAGGTCTGCTCTTTTTTCTTCTTCCCTAAAATCCTATTGGACACAAGCTGTTTTTGTCAAAGGAGGAGACCTATCACAGTGCACGCTCTCCACTGGGATGTACGTAAAGCGGAAATACGTCAAGCCTCCTCAAAACGATACCGCCAAAGTAGCCTGCGTTTGTCAAGACAGAGCCGCAACAAGTCAAGACAGAGCCGCAACAATGGCTACGCCTGCGTCAGGAGAAGAAAGACAATCTGCTGAGTCGTCTGAGTCTGATAATGAGCCGGACTCGGAGCAGGGACTTTCACAAAATCCTTGGCCGTATCTTAACTCAATGTTTGAGTTCGACCAAGTAAAAAACGAGGGCACAGACAAACCACAGACAAAATAAAAAAATTTGATTAAATTTAATTAAATTAATTAAAATTAAATTAAAATTAAATTAGAATTAAAAAATATAGTAATTTACTGATGTGGAAAATAAGAAATTTACTCTTACTCTTACTTTTACTTAAAGTAAATTTAAAAGCATTTACTTTTGGATACTTAAGTGCCTTTAAAAGCAAGTACTTTTCTACTCTTACTCAAGTAATATTTTGACTGAGCTACTTTTACTTGTAGCGGAGTAAATTTTGACCAGTAGTATTTGTACTCTTACTCAAGTACTGGGGTCGAGTACTCTGTCCACCTCTGTCCGCTGGGTTCTGTCCTTGGTCCACTTCTTTTCATCATTTATTTACGTCCTGTTGGCCATATCATCCGGGAATTTAACATCAGTTTCAACTGTTATGCTGATGACACCTAGCTATGTGTCCACCAGACCCTCTTCATCCCTTCCATCCACCTCTGATTGACTTCCTCACAGATCCTGACAGATATAGAGGCAGCAACTCCTTCTGTTACAGGGCGCACCAATGGTTTCATGAAAGGGAGGAGGTTGTACTTGGATGCAAGTGGCGGTACACTGCTCTATAACCAAGAAAGTGTGCAAAATAATATTGGCTTGCGTTGTCCTGCACAACATGGCCATAAAATGATGATTTAGGCTAATTAATGAGCTGCTGGAGCCTGTGGTCAGTTTGTGATCAACCAGCATTCATAAACATGTTATAAATAGAAGTGCCTCTCATGCCTTTCATGAAATGGATAATACGCTCCATTTCACAACCACTTTGAATAGTACAGAACATACCAAACCAATTCCAACAGGGTGAGGTTGGGCTTTATGCGATGGCTCATAAAGGAACATCCAAGAGCCATTACTCAAAACAGCCAAGCCGGTGCAGAACTGCTAATAACACCTTGGATCATCAAGTTTTTACTGCAGATCAAACAACAGTCATTCACTGGCGTTCCTTCTGCGCTGCACGACATTTTGGATGTCTTTTGTTCACACTAGTCTGGTTGTGGCTCAATGTACGTTGCATGCTTTGTTTTTCTCATTGGTTGCACGGCTTTCCCATCCAGACTAATAATTTGTTTCAAACAAGAAAATTACTATGATGGCTGGCCAAGTGATATTAAAAAACTCAAATAAAGAAGTTGAAGGATCTAAAGAGACCTACATTATGAACGGACATTCATTCAGTTCAACTACAGTTATGGGGACTGCATTACAGTGATTTATTTTAGCCATAATGATCACTGTTTGTCTCTAATTGTTTTCCTGCTTCAGAGCACTGACAATGTACCGACACAAGGGTGAACCATAAACAGATTGGTTACAAGAAAAGAAAGCTTTATTGAAGCCACTGCTGAAGTACATGAAAAAACATACAAAGAGATTCTTGTAAACCAGCAGAATTCAGACAGACCATGACCAGGATCAGCTCATTTAATGCCTGATTATTCTTGCTACTTTACGGAGAAAATGAAAGACACTGAAATTCCTTGGTCAGCCTTTCAAAACTGGGATGTTGTGCTAATTTACTTGATTGGAATACAATTTTGAGGTTCAATTAATTCCAAGCAGATTTGGAATACATTACAGGAAGACTGATTTATTTAGGTTAAGCTGCCGTTGGCGCCTTGCGGAAAAGTAAGGAAGCTTTAACGGAATGATATTTCATAGCACCGAAGTGGAAAAAAAAATTCAAACCCCTTGAAACGGCATTTAAGGAGTATGAAAGGAGCCAAGAGTGATACTATACCCCTACAACATTTGGTTAATTGGAGATTGGTCACGGGCTGTAATATTTGACTGTAATCTGAAAGGCCTGTGAAAGCAAGAGTGTGCAGTGAGAGCAAGAGATCAGCACAAGCTGTGAGGAGCAGCCGCTGATAAGATTAAATCCATTCACATCCCGTAGTGAAAACTGAGCAGCCCTAGCTCCTTTTCATAAGACTCATTTCTTATGTTTCCCCTTCTCTTGGTTGCTTTTGCGCAAAAAAACAAAGCAAGAAATTCCACAACGTGAGTGCAACGATACTCGTACCCTTGAATAACACACAGTTACACGTGCAAAAGGGAGTCGAATACCAGGAGGAATCAGAGGTGGAAAAATAAGAGCATAAATATCCGGCCTGGCCTTAATTTCGCACTGTTGTCCTGTGTAACCAAACTGACTCATTACGAACTTCAAAGACACAGATAGGAGTTTTAATTAAGAGAAATGCTGGGGAACAGCGGAGATAAGTAACATTCCCCCTCCACTCACCACCCCGCCACCCCCACCCCTCTCTCCCTATCCGTGCACCCCACATATCCCCACATATCCCCACCTCTCAGTGCTCAGACAACATCATTAGGACAGCACAGAGGCTGCCAGCACGCAGCAGCCAGCCGTCATCCCGCTGCATGAAACCAAAAGCACCGTGTGGCTTTTACGTGGTAATCCTCACATCACCGGCCTTTTGTGGTGATACGGGCTGACACTGTGCGTGTTTCAGGACACACATGCAAACATAAACACGGGATAATCTGGAACCGGCCAAAGCAGCAGCACCACTGCTTCTGCTACATGTCAGCTGTAGAGTTCAAGAGGCTCGGAGGGAGCACAAGTGGATTGTTTCCAATACTTTTTGGGGGGGCTGTTGTTCATATTATGTAACACTTGTAAAGTCCCACCTCATCTGTAATTCCAACAGAATTTGACATCAACCATAAAGGAGTGAGAAGCATTTACAAGCCATTAACTGATTGGCCAATGAACCCCATGGATGGATGGATGGACGGACGGATGGATGGACAGATGGACGGATGGATGGATGGATTTTTTTTTAAGTAACACATAAGAATCAGTCTACAATGATATCTGTCCATGCAGTGAATGATTTTTAGGATTTTCCACTATTAACCAGTCTTGACATCTCACCAATTCCCATCGCTATTATTGGAAAAAAAACAAAAACTTTACACTTCCATCCCAGCCATCTCTGAAGACACCAGCATTCAGCAGCTATTTCACACATCACCAGCAATGGAGCAATGGAAACATCAGTTAAAGAGTCAACTAAGAAGCCCAGGAAAGTAATAATGGAAGAAGAGAGGAAGAGAAAATGCAAAGTGATCGAGCAAGAGACCGATCAAGAGTAAATCTTGGACAGTGTCCTAGAAATGACTTAACCTCCAGACCTTTTAGGAGGAAACTTTGAGCTAAAAATTGCCAAAGAGCCTGTGTGTAGCTATAAATGCTCAAGTTTTAATATGACCTAAATGACTTCTCACTTCTCGACACTTTACCCCTTTCTGTGCATGATGCAGTCAGGTTAAGTTATGCCAGAAACCTTTACGCTATGACGTACAGATTTCCCAGTGTCCCATTGAATCCAATCCTGGATGAATTACCAAAGAGTTAATATACGTATGTTAGCGCAAAAACATCTGTTTACTTTGACCTCCACTTACGGAGAGTGAAACATTTTTAAGTTTTCAACCAAAACAGACAGTCATGTACGGAGTCTAAAAAAGCTAACACGTAGGTTGGCCAATCAATTAATGACTCGCTTGAAGCGGGAGGCACAAACAGCAATTGATGTCTGATTCACAAAGTCAATAAAGCACCTAAAGAGATAGAGCAAAGATAATAGTTGCACTGACCACTTCTATATAGTTTAGTTTCACTCCACCACAACCCAGATCTTTGTACTCTGTGACTACAACCTTTTCCACAACAGAGCAAAGCTAACGGACCAACAATAAGACACCAACATATTCAGGAGTTTCTCCACATATTTCTGATACTGCCCCCAAGTGGAAGCACCACACTATAATACAGTATGTGATCATGCATTTGAGAATTAGTGATTGAGTTCCTTTGTTGACGTGATAATCTCACAGACGGACAACTGTTGTGACTCATCGAATCAGATCACCCTGCCTTTCCCCTTTTCCCTGCTGGTCCGTCCTCTTTATACTCGCCAATCCATCTTGACCAATTACTCACTAATGACCCTTTTTGCATTAAATGATGCGGCAAAGCTCAGCAGCTCATCTGTACTCTGCTGGGTTTTCTTTTAGTTGTCCTTTTGTTGGACCACTATTGATTGATGACTGTTATTAACTAAAAAGAACTACCGTATTTTCTGGACTATAAGCCGCTACTTTTTTCATAGGTTTTGAACCATGCGGCTTATACAAAGGTGCGGCTATTCTGTGGATTTTTCTTCCACCGCTAGGGGGAGTGGTAACCGGAATTAGAATCAAAACTAAGACAAAATAAATGCAAAGAAGAATATGCTACTTCTTCTTTAGCAGATAGAAGTAGGTAGAAGCAGATTTCAAACAGATAAATAGATAAATAAATACCGGTTATTTTCTCTTGGTTCTGTCCCGTTTTAATCAGCAAAGTTTCACTGTTAGGAAAGGATCTATTTAGGTACAAACATGTACATCATTTACAGTTCAAAATCGTTCTCTACATGTAGTAAATGTCTAATCTAACACAACATAAATATCTGCGGCTTGCATATCTTTTTTTTTAAATAGAGTGGATGCAGCTTATATATGCGGCAAAGCTCAGCAGCTCATCTGTACTCTGCTGGGTTTTCTTTTAGTTGTCCTTTTGTTGGACCACTATTGATTGATGACTGTTATTAACTAAAAAGAACTATATTTAACAAAAACCTTTTTAAAAAAAGGCTGAATATATTAATTTTCCTTTGTCTCACACATTTGTGTCCCTGTTCCCAGCCAGTGGACTTAGGCTGATTTGCCACATCTTCTCTGTCAAAATAGCTGCTTCTAAATCTGGGGAGCATCCATATTTTGATAAATAATATGTTTGTGGCCATCATGGATTTAATTTGGATTTTTTTTTTTTAGTTGATCAGGGTTTTGTTTGGCTCTCTTTGGTTTTGAACTTCTGTTTTGTGTCCACCTTGAGTTCCTGCATTACTTTTCTTAGTATGCGTACTTGTCTGTACTTGTGTTTATGCACACTCATGAATGAAACAACATCAGTCGCAGCCAAAGTAATATTTCAATTCAAAGTTTTTATCTAGACAAGTACAGTTGAAATCCCTGGCTGTGTTCGTACAGGACCCATCTTATCAAAGATGCACCCAGTGAGACAAAAGTTATGTTTAAAATAGGCTGTCTGTTGATATAGTCGATCCTATCCTCTGATGTTTTCCACCAAACTTTATTCATAAAAGCTGAAACCCAAAAACTCATTAATGTTTGGAGGGTTTATTGTATTCTTAAGTAAATCATACACATTTTTGAATATGTAGCACCTGCTGGCTGAGCTGTGAACAAGTGCACTGCTGTTCCACTTGCAGAAATACTAAACTCCAGCCTCCCATCCTCTGACATACGTTCTCCCATTTCATCACAACCAAGTTCACATATATCACCCTGCCTTTCCTCCTTTCCCTGCTGGACCATTCATCTTGATGCACGTCCATCTGTGCACGTCTTTCAGCCATTCACTTTCTCGTTGAGTTGTCTTCTTTTTTGGTCTTGGGGTTTCTTTATCCTGATTGGTGCAATGTTTGTTTTTGGGTTTTTTGTCTAATAAATAACTTTATTTTGATAAATCTTGCCTCTGATGTCTCCGCAGGTCCTGATTCATGACAATGATATTACAATTTTATGATCATACACTAATATGAACTTCCCCTGTAGAGGAGATAACACAAGCGTGAAGGACATACAGGGAAAGAGAGAACAAGATGGGCTGAGATGATAATGAAAATGCGGGATGCAGGTCGACTACTATACCTGGATAACTCACTAAAGATGTGCGGGAAATGGTGCCTTAAAGATCCTGTGTAACCCAGGATGCATTAGTCTTTTGGTAATTAGGAGTTATGTGTGTTGATTGATTAGAAACATTAACCAATCTCAAGATGACTCTAAAACTGAATAAAATATGACACCCTGAATGGGTCTAAAAACGTTGTTAATGCAATTAAAAAAATTGCATCAAGAAAGTTTTGCGTGTATGGATTTAGCAAATCGAATTCATCTGATTGTCATGATTTCAGGTCACTCAGAGGAAAAGCTAAGTGTTAAGACGCTGTTAAAGTCTTTTTGGGCTCATAAAAGCCCTTTGAAAAGCCAGCGGATAATGTCAAAATGCAATGTCATCAATCTGAAATCCAAGCAGTTTGAATAAGACGATTAACTGTGTAAGTAATTGTGTTTTGAAGTGATAAACTTTCAAAAACCGTGAATCTTGTTTTTGTAGTTAGGATCTTTTTTAAATAGGCAAAACTCCACAGCAATGATCCAAAGTATTCAAGGGGGAGGAAATCAAACTTGTCAAAACATTATTTAATGTGCTGCTTATGGTAAATTAGCAGATAATCAACACTAATCTGACATCACAAGCTCTACCCTTCCAAGCCGGGTGAGATGTCTCTGCCGGTGTTCAGGTGTATGCCCTCCCTGTTTGAGTACGCTGGGCGAGCTCTCAGCCCCCCTCCGGGGCCGCTATGTGCTTGAGATCAGTAGAGAGAAATCTGCCCCCCACCCCCTCTCCCCCACTCCCCTCCCCCCCGGGGGAAGGCCCGATGTCGGAGAGATTAATTACAGACTACGGCGCTGCAGCACGCTGGGAGCACACATTGCTCGCAGGCTCGAGCATATTCATCTGCGTACACACAAACACACACAAGCCCAGTCTCCCTTTGCTCCTTGCGGGCAGGATCCATCAGCATGTTGAATCCCAGATGTACATCAGCCCTCCCCCCCACTCCCCAGAGGTGCTGCTCCTTTGTCTCCAGGTAGCGCTGCCTGGCGCTCGGCCCACCGCCTCCCACTTTCATGTGGCCAGGGGAATTATCCTTCCTTTTGTGCGTGTTGGTGTGTATGGTTTGCACAAGAGTGTGACGCCTTCACAGATACTAGCCTTCATATCTGTTTTCTTTTCTGGCAGTGGGCCAGCCAGCCACCTGTGAGGTTTTTTTTTCTTTTTCCCGGAGGCTCCTGAGCAAGGCAGCTCTGAGGCCGGGGCTGCAGTCAGCCGACAATTACGAAGAGAGCAGTCAGAGGAGGAACATAACTCTCAGCCTGCTACACTCCAGTTAGTGGTGAAGGGTTAGGAAGTGGTTTGCCATGTGTGTGTGATGTGTGTATGTGTGCGCAAGCATCTTAAATCACTGAGGCTTTTTTTTTTTTTTCATGTGTACAGGACACCTCTGAATCTAAAAGAGTTTCCCTGTGTGCTCATGCATGGCCGCGTGTTTGCATTTCCCCAATGTTTAGTTTTATTTGTACAAGGAGAAAAAATGAGGATACAAACCCGCAGTGTCCTGCGCTGCTTATTTTGGGGAAACATAACAACTGGTATTTCCCACTCTTCAAAGAAAGCTGTTTAATACTTGGTTTTGCCGTCTTCTGAGCGTGCTTTGTGGAGATCCCCACTGTGAATCCGGCTTAAATACTTTTCCATCCCACAAGCTCCTCGCTGAGCGCCAGGGCCCAGTGTACCTTGAAGATGGCTCTAGACTCTCGGCTCTCTTCTCCCAACAAAGATCAACAGTAGCTTTGGTCGTGCCATTAGGCGTGTGCGCTCATGTTGGTGAGTGTGTGTCTCATCATCATGTGGCTTAAGAGTGGTCTTAGACAAGTCTCGCTCTGGCTCTGTGGTAGTTTGTGGTTATCTATCTATCTATCTATCTATCTATCTATCTATCTATCTATCTATCTATCTATCTATCTATCTATCTATCTATCTATCTATCTATCTATCTATCTCTATCTGTCTGTCTATCTGTTGTAAAACGGTTCTTCAAGACTATCAGTAAAATCTGCAGCTGTAGGCCTCAGGAACTACTTCTGTGCATGTACCTGCAGCTCATCCCCGTTGCACCACCTCCAAGGAGTGCAGGTATGTTTATGTTGTAACTGAATGGACCTGCAGGATACGTAGCAGGTGGCCTTTTTCTCTGCTCAGTGCAGCTGGGTCCCATTCGTAGACGTTGGATTGCCGGAGGGGAATCCTCCTGCAGTGCTCTTCTAGTTTCAGATCCATGTCCATGTCAATAAGTTTTTGTCTTTAGAGTCATTTTTACTGCATTAACATTTAGCATTCACTTTAGGGCCCAACAGGAGTATTTCCGTGTGGAGTTTAGATGTTCTTCTTGTGCCTGCATGAGGTTTCCCTGGGTACGCCGGCTTCCTCTTACAGTCCAAAAACATGTATGTTAGGTTGACTTCTGATTCTAAATTGTCCTGCGTGGTTGTTTGTATAGTAGTGTATATGTGTAGCCCTGAAATGGACCTGTGCAGGGTGTACCCCAGTGATTCTGTAAAGCATTAACTAAGTACAGAAAATGGATGGATGGACAATTTGAAAATGAAAAACGGATGATGCAGACTTCCATTAATTTAATTTGGGTCCATTCATTTCAGTTTCCCCTTATTTGGATTGCACCAGTTCACACGAGAGTCATCCCAAGGCACTTAAGGGGGCGAATATACTTGCTGTTCAGAAAGCATACGCGAGCGCATCGTGGCCGACATGCGTATCCTTCGTTCGTTTCACGCGTCAACAACATGCACGTTCTCGAAAAAACACTGAACGCGTACGCAACCTGCAATTCGCGCTTTGCTCGCGAGTGTCGCTGGTCCAGGTCAGAGCACCGGCTGACCACACATCGTCAAACGGAGCTGTTGACATACGGAAATATTCCCGGTGTTTTTCATCATGGATTGCCCGCATGGGCAAGATAAGGGTGGCGGACTCTCCAGTCTCCCGACGGCTTTGGTTCAACGGTCTTCAACATACCATCTCCGATGGCGCTGGCGCCCTTTCCTTTGCCAAGTTACCTCACATTGAATCTTCACTTTGGTACATCCCCCCAAACTGAGCAAGCACAAGGCAACAGTGGAGATTAAAATTTTAAATGACCATGGCTAAAAAAACAAATCCTCCAGCAGAACCAGACTCGGGTAGGGTGCCCATTTCCTTTGGCCAATTTGGGATCTGATAGTTCAGACCAGGCATATCTGCCTATGGGACACAAATGGTAACAATGGTAATTGCAATAATAATGACATTTATATGCTATAAGAGTTAAGGGTACAGAGGCAGAAAGAGCCCAGTGTCTCATGGACGGTCCCCCCGCAATCAAGGCCTAAAGCAGTATTTTAAGAAAGGAATGGTTCAGGGGACCAGAATAAGTCTTCCCTTTTAACCGAAAAGGAAAGTTTGAAACCTAATCTTAAAGGTACAGAGGGTTTCTGAATCTAAAACAGCTGGATCCATGAGAGAGGAGCTTGGTTCATAACACAAAAATGTAGCAGTGGTACAACCATTTCTTTAAATCTGGTGTTGGTTGGCTGCCTTCTTAGAGAAATCGATCTTAGAGAAACGTTCTGGACTAGACAAAATGTATTTGACAGTTAGTTTTTGACTTTTTTTTTTACTTTCATTTACAAGACTGGCACACATTTGTTGGTGAAATACTGTCTTAGAGTTCACTTACATATGATAAAGACACAATTCACTCTCTCTGCAGTCGTATCCCTCCAGCGTCAAAGCTTGAGAATGATTTTACTGCTTGTACATACGTCATCATGTTGTTAAGTGTCTGTACATTTACTCAAAGCTCATGTGAGTTAACAAATTTGAGAACACACTACTGACATTTTTGTGTTTTTCTTTTTAGTTTTTCTGGTCAAGTACAGCACTCAAACCAGCCAAATGAGCCAGACTTTAGGGGTCAGTTGTCTTGAGCCTGGTATGGACTGTGACTGAAGCCTGGGTTGTGTCTCTTACCACAGCTCTAACCCCCCTACAGGAACCTCTAACAGGGGCGACACCCTCCTCTGCCCCTTCAGCCGGTGTGTCTCCATAGGTGCGTTTCCACCAGCGGGAGTTCCAGGTAGATTTTTGGGGCCGGGCCACAAAACGGCCCTGTAGTAGATGGGCCGTTTTTCTGCCGAGAGGGGCTACCTGGTTGGTGGGCTCTGCTGATTATTTTGGATTATTCTGATATTCTAAAAGCAGGAAATTACATTCAGCCTTCTCACGTGAATTTAAATCATGTGACCACAAATCATTTAAGCATTTGGACCAGAAACATTTACCTATGAGTACATTTTATGAAGTTAGAGAGTACATGAAAAAATTATGAATGGACATACGAGTCGGATCAGGTCTTGCTGTCATATTACACCAATACAGATGTCCCGTGGTGGGTTTCTTTTAATCCCAATCACTACGACTGTGGTGTATGTTTAAAAAGATGCATCCATTGTTTATGTGTTTCTTCTTCTTTTCATTCTTCTGCTGGCCGTTTGTGAACTACAAAAAATGCACATTACCGCCACCTGGTGGTCGGCGGCGCAATCTTTTCAGTCAAAGGTTCTTATGTGGTGCGACAGTGTAATGGAAAAGCAGCAGCTGAAGGTGCCGAGGAGACGGGCGGCCCTGTGGGGGGTTACTGCCCCCAGATTTACTCTGAACTCCTGCTAGTGGAAACGCGCCTCATTGCGCTGTAGCGCCACACAGGAACTATTGAATTCAATTCAATTTTTTTTTTTTTTTTTTATATAGCGTCTAATACAACAGAGTTGTCTCTAGACGCTTTCCAGAGACCCATACCCAGAACATGACCCCCGAGCAGTTATTACATAAACAATGGCAGGTAAAAACTCCCCTAGTGGGAGAAAAACCTTAAACCAAACAGTGGCAAGGAAAAACTCCCCTTTAGGAGGGAAGAAACCTTGAGCAGGACCAGGCTCATAAGGGGGGACCCTCCTGCCGAGGGCCAGACAGGTGGGTCAGGGACGGCAACAGCACAGCAGGCAGGTGGAAGCAGCAACGGGATGACCAGGGGTGGGGACCGCAGGCCAGCACGCAGCTCCCGAAGCTCCGGCCCAATCAGCAAGTCCCAGGTTGGAGTGCAGGGTCGGGGAAGGGATGAAGGGAAGGGGTCAGGGAAAGACTTGTGCTCCGTAATGCAAGCTACAAGCCACCCACGACCACCTGCAGAGAGAGAAAAGGGAGGAGAAGGGGGGCCAGCAACGGGATGACCAGGGGTGGGGACCGCAGGCCAGCACGCAGCTCCCGAAGCTCCGGCCCAATCAGCAAGTCCCAGGTTGGGGTGCAGGGTCAGGGAAAGACTTGTGCTCCGTAATGCAAGCTACAAGCCACCCACGACCACCTGCAGGTTCCGGTGTCCGGCAAAGGATGCTGCAACATGGACAAAATTGAATGATCAAATAACACAGCTCACCACAAGGTGGCGGTAATGCAAATTTTTTCTGATCACAAATGGCTAGCAGCATAAACTGAGAAGAAAAAAGAAGAATGCAGCAAAAGAAGACAGAGAAGAAGAAACAAGGGATGCTACCTGTGTTTTTGTTTGCTTTTTTATAATATAGCCCGCGGTGGTAGCAATTGAGATGACAGAAAACCCCCGCTGGACGTCTTCATTGGTGTAATACGCCAACAAGACCTGAAAAGACTTGAGGTACCATGTATTGTTTTTTCTTGTATTCGCCAACTTTATCAAATGTATTTGCAGCAAAATGTTTCTGGTCCTGTTGGTTCAAATGGGTTGAGTTCACATGGTTTATGTTCACGTGAGAGTGTCGAACATAGCTGATAAATCCTAATTAGCAGAGACACCCGCAACCCCATCCAAGGACTCAGCATGACATCTCACCAGGTGGCTGTTCAGATCTATTACACCATTGCTGTGCTTAATCAATGTTCTGCAGAATTTCAATGTCTTATAAAATCCTAATGATTTCCACTTACATTTATTGGTGTTTATGCCTCAAGAAACAAAGGTGGGCAGTAGGGCATGTTTTCCAAAGCTAGTTAACACGAAAATCTAGCATTGACACTGTTACATTTGCAGCAAACCTTTTCAAAGTTTGATTCTTTCTGATCTACATCCAATTCATAGACAACAATTCAGATCTCCTTACGGTGTGGTGTCCAGCAGCAGGGGGAGAAGGGAGATAGACGTGAAGACCACATGTAGACCTCTGTGAAAAGATAGTTCTGCTTTTTTGATGGCCTGAGATATGTTTGTTTGTGTCCATGTCTTTTGCTGCAGCCTTAGCTACTTCCATATGTCTTTTATTCCTCTTACTTCCACTGTCCTGACCAAGTTTTTTTCCTTTAGACGTGTGAAAAATATATTAATCTGTAGTTTCCAGAAATGTGATACGAGTCACGACATCCTTTTATTTTTAATGCCAGGGTTAATTTCAATGCAGCTTTGCTCAGATGATATTTATCAATGAATATGTTAATGTATCAAACATAGTTCTCAGCTCACACATCCCACTACTCATCAAACAATGAATACATCACAAAGTTTTCCAGAGGACAAATGCCATTTGTAGTCTGGAAGGATTAGGGCAAAATAAACAAAAACAATGTAAATCGATCATTCTTTTTTTGTCGTTCCTGTGTGTGTGGGTGTGTATGAAGGTGTGTGTGTTGGGAGGAGTGGGGTTAATTTTCAGATTCTGTAATATCACATAAAAAGCTGGATAGCTCATCACTCCAGTACTGAAAGTCAATATTTCTTCCAAAATAGAAATCCATTCTCCCACCTATCCCTCCACCCCTAGTGCGCTTTGATGTGTGGGTGTCTGGGTCTTACATCAGACATCAGGGTCAAAGCCTGAAAAGGCAAGTCAATTTACAGACAGACATCAGAGGGAGAGGCTTCTCCCGCACAGGTACGGCCAGGAGAGCTGCAGCAGCAGCAGCCCCGCATCTTCCTCATCTGTCAAATTTGAATGGAACAGACAGCTTGGACAGCTTGGCTAAAACAGGTTCATTGCTGGGTTCGCTGCACACAACGATTTATGAGACAGAGAGCAGACGGTTCAGCGGCAGAGTCTCGAAGCTCAGATTGACTAAGGTGGTGTGTCCACTGACGGCTATGAAGGTTTTTGTACGTCTGCACATCAAAGCCCCAAGAGAGCGTGCTCCAACCAGAAGTAAACTGCTTCATGGCATTACCAATTTGCCCATGTGCCTTTATCTTCATGGCTCTCTAAAATCACTGAGTTCATTCTGAGAGATGTGATAAGGATGAGAGAAGTAAGAGTTGACTTTACCAACAGCAGATGGTCGAGAGTGGTTGATTTTATAATTTGATGTGCCATAAGGTACACTACACCAATACATGCCTTGTTTACATGCCTGAGGGGTGTATTGGGGTTCAGAGTTGAATAAAGTTAGGATTCCACTTTTCTGTTTTGATCCGCATGAGTATTGAAACCACTATGGGAAAACGCAGATTTTTAACTGCATTGAACTCAAATGCATTTTGTCAAACGTTAAATAACTGTAAAGGTAATTATTCTTTGTTTTGATGTTGAATCGAGAATGAATTGGTTTCATTCATTGGTTTTTGACTGACGCTTTTTCAGAATGGAACATATTCAGGTACAAAATCTTAGTAATGTCTGACAGACTCTAACTCCCATGTATAAGGAGTCAGGTACACACTCCCGGCTGAACATACTGGATCTCTTATGTCAGCATTCATTTAAAAATATGATCCATCATCCGGAATTTCTGAGATCATGGTCTCTATACCCCGGATGGCAGTTGGACAAAGCTTTACATAAAATACAAAAAACTGTATTATTATTGGCACACAGCTTCACATGAATCAGTCAAATCTTTTTATTTCTTTGTCTTTTAGAAGGCTTGTTTTACTTTTAGCTGTGTGATGCAGAATGTACTATTAGAAGGAAGAGGGCAAAGTATTCTCTTCTCAAAAGCCGGGACCTCAAAGCCATAAACAACTCTCCCTGCAGTGTGATGATCAGGCAGACTCACATCAAACACAAACATGGATGAAAGACAAAGCACCTCCAACACGGCTCCTGTATGTGCCATTACTTGCAGCAGAGTTCATTAAGCTGACTATGTGAGGAGAGATAAAGGTCCCTGTGTTGGGGGATTTCCCCCTGCTTGCATACTGTCTGAACATGACTGCAGTATCTTTGAATGCTGCGCAAATGCATGGCTGAGGGCGTATTCTCACCAGGCCTCAGATCCCAGATCCTGCCGTCTCTCCGCACACAGATGGAAGTTCCTTCACTTCACTCTCTTTTTTTTACTTTTTTTTTTTTTTAAACAGCATGCTAGTTAAACGGTACAAACAGCAATGGAAATATGCCTTTGATAGGAATAAAAATTGATTTATGGCTGTACTTTTATCGTTGCTCACTTGTAGCTTGCTGCCCCAAGCACTCTATCCTGTGGAGAGTTTTTTTTATATTTTTTTGTGGGGGGAGTGAGGAAACCATCTGCTTTGATTTATGACCCCGTGATTTAAAAGTTTAAGTCTGGTGATGTGTGTAAAATCCCTGAAATCTCTTGTAGGTTAAGTTATGGCTCGGTAGTCCATATCCGATGGTCTAAAAACTATAGCTTTGACTTTAACCATGATGTGGCTAATAAATAATAAAAAAAGAGTAAGATGGCAAATGTCAGAGAACTTCAATAACTACAATATTGTAATGCAAATAAATGTGCCTTTTGCCCTTGTAAAGTCATCAGTTTGCAGCATGGGGCTACATGGGACATCCTGCACTCAATCAGGCTCACAAGGATCTGCGCAGGGCTTCCGATCCTCTGAGATCCGCACTGGAAACGCTGTTTGTCTCCTACGGCAAGAGGCCCTCCTCCATTGTTTCACGGCTATCTTGACACCCACTCACCAGAATGAAGGCATGCCGCAATGAACCCTGGGATCTGTGATCCTGCCACCGATAGGCACAGCAGTGCCACAGATTCCATTAAGCTCCAAATTAAAGCAGGCACATCAAAGGGCCTGCGAGGAGGCAGCATGGAGATGTGACAGGGAGAGGGGGAACAAAATGAGTGAGGGGAGAAAAGAGGAAAAAAAAAAGAAGCCTCATTTACGCGGTCCCCGAACGTGACAGAGCCTAATCCAAATCAATATCTGTGAGTGGTGGGGTGTTGTTACAATGCTAGTGTGGAACATATTAGTGGAAGATGAAAGCATTGAAGTGGTTAGCTAGATGAAATTATGTCTTTTATATCATGAGGCATAATTGGAAAAATCTGGGAGTGCTGGCATACGTTTTTCTCCGCAAATGTTCTTATATAGAAACTAGTAACAGTAGTGTTCTTTAGTCTAAGGTACATTTTACAATCTGTTACCTGACTAGGCTTTCTACATGTACAGTTTTCGTCTTTTTGATGATAATAAAAGGTGGCAGTGCTACTTACGAGTTGTTTCATGAGGTCCACCCCTGACATGTACTGTATTTAGGAAGGGGTTGAGAGGACGTATAAATGTGGTAAATTTCAGTAGATTAAAGAATTAGGTTAGCCGTAAAATATATACTGAAAATGCCCTTTATTATATCTTTTATATTTAGAACATTCTGTGGTAGTCATTATTTCATACATGATTAAATTACTTCTATATATCACTCAAAACTATAATTTCTACAAAAAGAAATCATATAATATAATAATAAATGTTATTGAAAGGCAAAACAATATTAAAAACTATATTCAACTGTAATAAATTCAGCCAAAAGAAACAAAACCTGTATAAATGTTTAACCAAAGAAAATGAAGTGCAAAGTCTTTTTACAGAGTTTCTAGAAGTGAATTGGCGTGGAATGACCCACAAATCATTAAATGCAGGAACGCCAGTGAAACTATTAAAATGGAAGAAACACAAACAGTTTCATAAAACAGCTGGTTGAAACATTTGTTCAATGGTATTAGCATTATGTGAGGCACATAACTTGCACTCAGTAACATTTACTGTACTCACTTTCCTTCGCTGAAGCCTTCTTTTTTTTTTTTAAGTCAATATCTGAGAGGCTTCATCTGTGTCATGCAGAGGATAGCGCAACAGGGAACCACTGGGATCACATTGTCTCCTTAGATAATCTCTATTTATTTTTCTGTCCAGGGTGGAAAATTTTGCAACTAATCCCTTGGGGTTTTTTTTTTTTTTCAAGTGTTTTATCACTTAGAGAGTCTTCTCAAGATGTTACTTGTGATTAAGGAAAGGGAAGAACTCTACGTGATATTGTCCGCATAATTCCCAAGGTCTGTCCAGGAACCTCCGCAGCTCAGGCGAGCCCAAGAAGCCTTGCAGCTCGCTGTGAGCGTCTCTCCCTCTCTCTCTCTCTCTCTTTATGGTTTCCTAGAGCAGAACAAGTGCAACGAGAGGTACGGCGCAGCAGCAGTGAGGGTGGTGTTTGCGGCCCTACAGCAGTCTGGCTGATTACATCGCCACACAAGCGTACCTTCAAAGCCTTCCCCTCCCCACCACCCAGTTTGACCAGATAAGGCCCCCCTCATGCTGTGGTTCAGCTAGGGGACAGGAAGACACATGAAGGGGTCAACGGTAGTGCCATCTGCTCCTCAAGTACAACAAATACTTGCACGTCTATATCAACAAACTGTCTTACTGTCCAAACACATACCCTGCCCCTGCATGTGGACCGTCTCCTCACACCATAGCTTTTTCAATAAGCTTTATATTGAAGCGTTTACTGTCCAATACATTCAGGATGTTTATACGTTATATGTTCCATGAGGACAATGTTGATTAAGTCAATATTTTTTCTTTTTTACTGAGTCTCGGCAGATGACATACTGCTCTGTTCCAGCAGCTATGGCCGTTGCCAGCGGTCTTCATGAAATCCCATTCCTGCACATCGCTAACTGCTAGAGTTGCCACACTGATTGACAGGAGGCAAAACACATGAGTCCCCACAAGATCCGCAAGTAACAATTCTAAACATGGAGAATGGGAAATGGTTTGCCCGGTGGCACTTTTGGATGAGCACGCCGACCGCCACGACACTGACACTACGCTGCCAGAACTCCTGACTGGTCCCACAACCTCTGAGCCAACGCGTGAAGCAGTATCAGCAGCTGTCGCCGAGGCCGGATCGTGTTGCACGCAGGCAACAACGACACCGCCTCCAGGTTTACAGCTCACTAAGGCGACTTTCACAACAGCTTCTCATCTTTTTTTTTTCATTTTTGGCTCGTCGATGTGTCTATTTGTCTTGTGCTTGGATTTTTTTCTGTGATGTTGATCGCTGCACCAGCAAACACATTACCAAACCAAGAAGGAGGTAATGACTATCATCTGGGTCTATGTTTAATTAAGTAGTTTCCAGAATGTGCTAACAACCCTCTACTTCCCCTGTCCTTAGTCCTTCACCTTAAAAATTGCTCTTTTATGACCTTATTTGAAAAGGTGTTTTCCAGTGTTTGGTAGGTAAGACCTGAGGGAGTCTGCCTCTCCGCAGCCAGGGCCCCCCACAATCAGAGGATGGATCTAAAGAGTTCAATTACATACTTGGTTCCAAGCATTTGATCAATGAATCGTAAACTTGCCAATACAACAAAGGAGCTGGATCCAGTCACCATGCTGAGTAATAAAACTGCGAACTATCAAAGTCAGTTTAGAGACAAGTATGAACTTCAGCGTATAGTGTGAGCTGTTCTCCAAGCATGTGCTGGTGTGTAGTCAGTGAAACTGCCATGTGGGAACTTGAAAAGGAGCCAGTGAAAACAGAAACAGCTTTGCATAAGGAGAAAAGTTGCACAACAGAGCCTATAATACCTGCTCAAACAAACTTGTGACTGATGCATTACAGACAGTTGAAAAGTTCAAGACTGAATAGGATCAGGGGGACTGTGACCAAATAGTCTTAAGGTAATTTCTCTGGGAGAGGCCTGGAGTTCCTTACCAAGTACTAATCACGCTGTGCTTGGAAAATCATGATTTGTATTTGAACTAATGGAAAACGAATTGCCTGAGCATGTTGTCGACCCAAACCCAGGGATTCCCTAATCCAAAGGTACAGACAGTTCAGGATCTGAGACAATTTCTCCTGTTTGGTTTGTCAAATACGGACAAAATACAAAGAAGACCGAGAGTCCTGGGTCCGTTATCTGGCATGGGGTTGGGAACCCAACCCCAAATATTGCATGATATCGCAAGGAGATGAGGAAGAAGCAACACTAAACACGGACAAGCACATGGATTGAAGAGACCACATAGACTGACGGCATAAAACACTGACACTCGTAAACTGAGGCTGGATGATGAAGAGAAGAGGGGAGAGAGGAGAAGATACAAACAATCAAACCTGCGTAGGGCTCAAATGTTAGGCCAATATTAGGATGTGGTGAACATACTGCAGGTCCTAAGATGGCTACAGAAACAAGTAACTGTGTGTGTGTGTGTGCCTTTGTATGACCATACACATCATGAGCGTGTTTGCCTGAGAGGGAGTGTGACTGTCTGCGCGTACGGTGAAAGGGTGGGGCATTGAACAGAGGCCCCTCTGGCCCAGACTTGAAAAGGCATTCTTTCATCATTGCTAATCTCCCAAACATAAACATGAGAGCATCCACACAGTCTCTCTCAGGGCCAAGGGGGTGACCCTCCCATTACTGGAGATGAGGTACTGCACAAGCACAGGGCTGTGCGTGCTGTTTGTGTTATGCCGAATTGCACCAACGGCATCAATCAGCAAATCAGTTTCATAACAGATTTTCAGAGCATTGGTCCGGATCCGTGTTTATGATGGCGAGCCTCGTGTGTGTTCTTGTGTTGCTGGTTCAACCGTACTTCAAACTAGGGTACGATAACTTCATCGTCAACAAGTGACGATCTATTTTTTTTCCGTAACAACCACCTGAAATATGACTGCATCTGATTTCCACAGAAAATGAAGTGAAATGCACGTAATTTTGCACACATGATAACAAAAATCTGATATCTGTATCCAGAAGCTGAGAAACCATTTTCAGACAGAAAAATAAAAAGCTGTTACTGAGCTTACTCAAAAAAGGAGAAGCAAACTGGAAAATGGAATAACTGGGAACTATAATCAAGCTTTTATTGAACTGGAAAAGTTGCAGCCCATTTGATTGTTGTTGCTCAACCAACAGCAGTCAAACCAACACTTTTACTGCCGCCTTGTCCCATCATCACGCTCTGAGGCAAACACAGGTCGTTTCTTATGCCAACAAAAGATCCTTTCCTAACCCTAACCAAGTAGCTTTGTCGTCCAAACCCAGAAACCTGGAGCATGGAAACATTGGTGGTGTTCAACAGGTAATTTGCTGGGACAAACTGATAGCATACTTGTTCCAGTTTCAAGAAAGTTTGGTTTATGCTCGTAGTTTATGGTGTACTTGACTGTGACCTGAGGGCGAGAAGGTTCCTGGGTTGAATCCCAGCTCGGCTCATTATATGTGCAAATAAAGCCTGGATTATGGTTCTGCACTACACCAACGCAGAGCACACGCCTCTGCCGTGACGGCGTCGTGAACCCTTCGGACTTCTCTGTCACTCCATTTCGCCGCGGTGCAGCACCCCCCGCGACCGCTAGGGGGGTGCAATCTTTTTCTGAATGGTTTATCCGACTTTTCCGGTCACAGTAAATCAAAGACATAAGGACAACTATTGTGCAAAAAAACAAAACAAGAAAAATCACACACACACGGACAAAAGAGCACGACTGCTTCACGAACCGGAACCGGAAATGCGTTGCTACCAAGCAAACCAATCACAGCCCTCCCGGTCTGCGTTGGGTCTGCGACCTCTTACAATTTGTAGGAAGTGTGTGTCAGGCACGGCGTGGTGTGCGCCGTGGGGTGCTCATTGCGGCGCAACCTGCGGCGCACGCTCGGCGTCAATTGAACGCAGAACCATAATCCAGCCTTTAAAAGGACTGTAGCTTTCTGAAGAAGAATAGTCTACTTTTCTCTTTCTTAAACATCATTAGAATTGTATTTCCAATCCCCTCTTCTGTGCAAGTGAACTCCTTGCATCTCTAGTCATTAGGATGAGCTGATTGTTACCACACTATCTCAAAGTGGGGCCCGTTTCACAAAGCAGGTTTAGTGAAAACTCTGAGTCTGTTAACCCTGAAATGAGGGAAACTCTGAGTTTTCCGTTTCACAAAGGGAGGTAACTCAAACCAGAGAAAGAGAGGTAACTCTAGCCTGTTTCACAAAGAGAGGTAACTTAAGCTCTCGGTCAGTTACAGTAGTAACAGACTCTCTGAAACTAACCTGGTCGGGACCAGGTTTATTTCAGCGAACCTGGAGTTTCTCTCCGTCTCCACCCTCAGTGGCGTCAATTCAGCCAATGGGTCTTTACGCAATACACATCCGTTTTCTGCACCACGGACAGCAAGTGGCAGAGTTAGAGAGCGGAAAAGGCGTATCTGACAAACGCAACGTATTTTATTCACTATGTCAGTGCAACAATATCACAGGGACATCCCAGTTTAACTTCAAACAGTTAAAGTCCAAATGCAAAAAGGAGAGGGAGAGTAAAAAAAAGTCAAATATTTCCCTTAAACAGATGTATAAGAGGATTTATATCTTACTTTGAGATGAACTTGCATAATTAATCCATCAGTGGCTAACAGCCTCGTTAATATCTTCTGGACCCATCACTTGCCTTCTTTCTTTTTTTTTATTGCGTGGTTGTCTGCTTCCTTTTCATTTTTGTAAATTAGTAACACTGCAGAGCGCACTTTTTTTTAACTTTATTTAAAACTTTATTTAAAAGTTCCAATTACAGTCAGAACATTGACCGTGGACAGTCAGGCATCAAGGAATTAAATAAACAAATACAGTATGAGACATAAAGTGGATGAAGTGCATAAGTCATTACATAAGTAACATAAATATAATAAAATAAATCAATTTAAATAAAAAGAAAGAAAATGGCAGGACATATATTATGTCTGCAGAGCGCACTAAAAACGAGATTGATAGCGACCACTGTCGTCAGGGACGCTGGGACATTTCAAGATATGAGGGGGGGGGGGGGGGGGGGGGGGGGGGGTACAAGTGTTGGGATAGATAATACCTACTGAAATCCATCATGTTGTTCTGATATGCATTTGTAGTTATTTTATATGTATGAAGTAATAGAATACATCAATACAAATAGATACAGAGTAATTCCATAAATGTATTTAAAAAAAAACATTTACATTCTCCCCTGAAGCCGAGGTGTGGCAGCTGCCGTACCCAATTGACGGCCCTGATCTAATTGACAATAAAATTTCATATTTTTTTTTTCAAAATATGCTCTCATACTCGCCATATGCACGTATTAACGCTTCTAACTCCAGTGGCGTGAAGTATGTGGATCTTCAGATGCAAACTAACGTTTCCTCAAAGGGATTTTGTAAATTGAAAAGATAAATCAAGTTAAAAAGAAAAAAAAGAAAATGTATGTCGCTCTTTTGTGTCGCCGGTTGCCATGGTGAATCCTTGTATCAGCGATCTACTGATGATGGCTTTTTATTTCCCTCACGCTCGCGCTTAATTCCCGGTGAAACTACTTACAGTTGAGTAAATTACCTCAAATCCGCTGTTCTGGAACCGAAAACTCAGAGTTTCCGATCTCAGAGTAGATCAACTAAGAGTTCAGGATTAGACTCAGTGTTTGTTGAACCTGCTTTGTGAAACGGACCCCTGGTCTATTAGTTTTCTGCATTCTGCTTCCTGTCCACCACAGATATGCCACACAAGTGCAGAGTCATCCGAGCATTTATGGAGACAACAGGACTCCTAAAAATAAACTCCACTCTGTTCCCTTCCTACAAAAGAAAAATAAAAGTAACATGATCCTGACAGAGTGTGCTTTGCTTTGTCCAGATCAGTGTGTTTGCTTAAGCGAGTAGGTGGATGCCATCCTCAACTCCAACTTAAGAGTTATACACAAACTCTGGGTCCTGAAAAGAGATTTGTTTCTTTTACTTATGTGGACCGATGACGGCCTTTCCGAGGCTTTAATGGTGTGGGACGTTTAAACAACTGGTCTGCAGTTGTTGAGGGCGGAGAAAAGAAGTTTTGTTGGGTACTGATTAAAGCACGATGCCTTTCAGACAGGTCTTGCCTCATGGTAAGGTGGATGAAATATCACAGAATCATACACCGGTGGTCCGTGAAGGCTCTCGGGACCCTGATGCTTACACCTTGTGGGACTACACCCTTGTTGTAGCTCAGACCCTCCAGCTGCCTCTTCACCTGACCACTGGAGGGGTCTCGACGTGTCCTAATGTTGGGGGAGATGATGGTGAGGTGGTGTTAAGGTCTATGACTGAGGTGCAGAATGACACTTTGGAGGCGTGAGACCTGTATGGCTGAGGCAGAAGAATACTGACCCATGCCTGAGCTTGTTTCACATGTGTAAATTTCATCTGCTCTGTCCAGGTTTCCAGCAGTCTGGTCATCTTTCTTCTTTAATCATGTCAATTTGTTCATCACTGACCGGCTATTGGGCACATTGTTGCTGTTGTGGATTTTGATTCTGCAGTTCATAGTTATCCAGGGCTTGTTAGTAGAACTGCACCCCAATGTCTTGGGGGATGTATGTTCTTTATATAAAGGTCCATGTAGTCTACTACACGGAAAGTTATTACTGATGTTGTTGATGTTAATCTCATCTCTGCGTGGTGGACAGTTTGCGTCCCTGGCTGAGTTTCTTCAGCTTCCAGCGACAATTTCTGCACACATCCTTCGGTCATAGCTTGCTGCTGAGCATTAGATGTGTTGGTGGCAAACACCAGATTGTAATCTGCCTGCTCATAAGAGAAAGTTCAGTGTTTACAAATTGCAAAGAACAAATCAAACGTGTTATTTTTTTCTGGTTGAGCATTTTCCAAAATGTTGGGAAGTTGGAAGTTCAGTAGAGAGAGATGCATGGTTGAACTTCCCATCGACCGCCGGAGCTGAATGCTGTGACATGCAGTTTCAGTCACAGGTGAAGGACAGTTCAGTGTCTGAGATGCAGGGAAGCTCAGTCACAGCAACACGTCCAGGATTACACCATCTGTTGCTAAACAAGCACTGAACTTCCTCCTCCTTTTAACTCTTGCCGTTTTGTCTGCTGTCTCGGAAAGCCAGGCAGAGAAGTCTGGAATATATTCCCGCAGCCATGTCTCTGTAAAACAACACAATACTGCATCCCTGATCATCTCACCGTGAGCTCATCAGTCCACCCAACTTATTCTCTGTTTTATTTGCAAGGAACCTCAGATTTAGCATGATATTACACAGTTTGGCATCAGCTGGGCCAAAGCACGACTGCCCCATAAAAACCACTCAGTCACTGGTGTGGTTAGTCGTTGTAATAAATGTTAAGAGGTGCCAGAAATACCAGCCGAAATAGAAAATACTAAAACTATTTAAAAATACTTTAGAATATCTTACGAAGAGAGGCTTTGTTTTGTCTAAATAAGGTTGAAATATTTCCAAATGTGAAGAAATTAAGGTTGTAACTTGAGATCAATCTCATTCAATTACTGTAATCAATCAATCAATCACCGTAACAGGTAAGACATACGTTTTCCATCTCTGTTCCATGTTGCCCACAATGGGTTGTTGATTTTGACACGTTGACTAACAAATATTTTCCTTGGGAGAGGCTTTCCTGATATTTACCTCCAAGGTTAGAAAAAAATAATAAAAAACCAATCACTCATCGAAACTCGATGATTTGAACGACTAAAGTGGGGTTGTAGCTGCAGATGAGACGTTTGTGTTGCACAGCTGGTGTGCATGCTTTAATCTGTTAACACGGGGCCCGAAATGGAAATCATGACGTTGCACACATGCGACACACTCCAAGCAGCTGGCGTGAAGGCGACCAAAGTCATATTCTACATGTGCAGCAGTAGCTACAGTCCATGCATAGAACTGGCGTGACACGATATAGACATGCACTTACTTTATTTATCTCCCCTGACTGTTCATCTCTGTTTTCTGCTGTCTCCTCATCTTTATCTGATCTTGGTATCTTTATTCTTCTTACTTGTCTGCTTCTGTTTGCTGGTATATTCCTTCTATGTGTGAAGACCTTGGCAATAAAGATAAACCTGATTCTGATTTAGTTTTTTAGTCACCACTGTTTCAATAAACCATTACAAATTATTACGTTAGTAACACTGCTCGCAATTTTTCTGGGGATGCTTTAGGCTCTACTTAAATCTTACGTGAAAGCATGAATCAAGACCAAAATGGTTAGGTGGAAAGCGTTCAAAGGACTTGTTCGTATGTAGAAACATGAAATGTCAGTGTTTTTGCAGCAGGGATTGATGCTGGCATGTGAGCCAGGAAGGTGGCAGAGGGTATCCTCCTCTTCATAATAGGGTCAGCTATTTCCCAGGCCCGTATGGCTAGCATGAAATAAATTCAGATCATATGATTCACGCCTCTTCACACACACTCACTCACACACACACACATCTGAGCCAGTATGCGGCACCATTCGCTGCATACATGCTAAAGCCGTTTTTGCAGAGCCTTTAAGAGATAAGGCCAGTGAGTTAATGCAGACGTAGTGCCATAATCCAGTTTCCCCCCCCTCCCCTCTTCTGACTCTCATCCCCCTCTCTGCTCTCCTCTAACAGCTTCTTTGCGCTACAGCTGCATATCTGTGACAGATTAGGGCAGATCACCGAGGATTACCTCGACCAGACACAGCATCTACACGCTGACCATAGTCACCCTCACAATCCCCCACAGGGCGAGCGTAAGAAGCACGGGGTCCGGGATGAGCTTTAATATTAAGTTGCTTAATTTATTGATTGTGTGTGAGGAGGAGTCGCTTCTCATTATTTATTATTCATTCTCAGAAATTAGCATCTCTGAGGATGATCATATTTGTTTTAGTTGCTGGTCTAAACACTTTTTTCGGCATCCTGTTAGGGATTAATTTATTGCAAGAAGGTTGCATGATGCACCGATACCTGTTGTTCCTTTGGGATTTTCCTCCAGAGTAAATATAGGTCAGACTTGAATTTTGTTATTTGCCTTTGATTGTTGGATGAAAGGGTGAATGTAGTGCATTGTACTAGAAATTATCACTCCATAGAAACAGCACGCACAGAATAAGGATCTAAAGGGCGGTGGGAGAAAACAAAAAGCAACAAAAAACATTATTTTATTTTCTTTGTTTCTGACTCAACTTCATTTTCGTGCGGTGTGCGTCTCAGCAACATCTAGTGGTCAGCTCAGGTACTGCACCCTGGGAGGGGAGCGGCGGAAACATGCAGTGAAGCGCGTATCGCATGGATTTGATGTGAGTGTGAGATAAAATGAAGCTGATTTCTTAACACTTTTAAATGTTATGCTTATGGGGATTTTAAAGGAAACTTTTAAATATAAAATGCATTTGAAGTGAAGGAAACTTTCTGCCCAACTTTCCAAAGTTTACTGTTCTAGTCCAGAGAGAATATTTTGCCCGTTTTCCATTAGAAGAGAGTCTCAGTAAATTAGTATCCCCCTTTATCCTTCCTCATCCAGCAGCACCACTTCAATGACATCACTGATGTTGTTTATATTCAATAAAATATGATTTGATTAATATGCATATATTATATCTATAGAATACAGATTGATTTTAATATAATCAGGAATTTATTCATGTCCTTTGGACAAAAAAAAAGACTTGCTTTTTATCCTCAAAATACTGCCTCATGTGTCACTGAGCTAAAGCAAACAGATCAAAGGGAATATTTCAGTTCCATAGTGCTATGGACGAGCAAACTATTTTATGTGAAAAATTTGATTTGGATAATATGAAACACTAACTCTGAGAGATTCATATTTAACAACTAGTTATGGCAACAAAAAAAGTGCTTGAAGTGCAGAATAGTACATAAAGATAATTCAACAGCAAAGCATCTCTCCGTGAGTCAAGAGCACTGATTTGCATGTGTGGAAACATAAAGGTGTGTGTGTGTGTGTGTGTGTGTGTGTGTGTGTGTGTGTGTGTGTGTGTGTGTGTGTGTGTGTGTGTGTGTGTGTGTGTGTGTGTGTGTGTGTGTGTGTGTGTGTGTGTGTGTGTGTGTGTGTGTGAGATACGCAGATATGGGAGAGGGACCATGGGGGGGGCGACGAGACTCCACCTGGACTCAGAACAAGCAGGAGACCAACTGGGAACATGGACGCCACACAACACACACTACAAAGGGCTGGCGGGGCAAGGTGCACGGACGCCATAACACAGCCAAAGTCCCATTGTTCTAGCCCTGTTTCATCTCTCCTCCTTCTCTCCAAATATTTGGACGAACACTCTGAATAACATACTGGTACTGAGAATATTGCACTCTGTATATTGTTGAAAGGAACTCAGGCAGTCTGAGTTTTTCGCTCTTCAAAGACGTCGGCCGTGTTTTGTTTGGGTTTTGTTTGCTGCCATTTGAATTGTGTACTGTGATTTCGTGGATATCTCATTGTTCCAGGATTTGAGATTGTTGGACAGAGAAGCACCCACTGGCTCATTTATTTTCATTGCATCATGTGACTCATTGTAATTGCGACACACTGGGAGAAGCGGGGCTGAAATGATGCAAAAAATAACTGCTGGCTCCCGTTTCCCCACTACGGCTGCTGGGGAGATGTTTGTGAGAGAAGTTTCGTGCTCCTTCATCATTAGAGTTTCAACAAGACTGCTACCATATAGACATCCCGGGTGCTCATTTCCATACCCGAGCCAATGGGAAGTCGGTGATTAAAAATACAAGACCGCAGCTTTGCTACAGAGTTCAAAAACACAACGCTGAAAGTGTGGAGCTCAACTATTAATCATGTGATCAATGGGGGATGAGGCTGAGTCTCAAGCAACGCAGGGTTACAGCATCATCTCGCAGCGTTGTTTGATGGCCCTTTCCTTGGGACCCCAACATTGATTGGGCCCTGAGGGCACCCCGCGGCGCTGCCCTGTCACTTGGGCCTGACTGACAGCTCTAATGAAGCCTGCCATCATCAGGCAAGGGACCACTCAAGAGGAGGCACCGAAACTTCAATCGGCCCGTGTGACGTCCAAAGAGTTTTGATTCCTCAGCAGTGGTGAGGGGGTAAAAAGAAGACCCCTGTGGGAGATGCACTGCACTCGGCGCTGCCTTTGAATATTCCTCCGTTTACCGCTTGTCAGTTCTTGGTGTTGGAAATGCACAGAAGTGATGGGGGGCGGGGATGGGGGGCTGCTGTGGTGAATTTTTTATATGCAAAATGAAAAAAAGAAGAAGGGAGCCACTGTCCCAGGAGACAAAGTCTGGATGTTGTCATGTGAATGCAGACTTTCTGTACGGATGTCATTGCCATAGAGTTGACAATTATAAGTTTTACTGATGTGTTTTTCTTTGTAGGACAAAAACATGTCAGGTAAGTTTAGTTTTCTTCGGAGGATGGAGGGAAAAGTTGCAGCTGCTCGCTTTCTTCCCGCCTCACACGCAAACACATCCCTTCTCTGCGCAATGGAGGGATGCTGAAGAGCAGTCGAACCTCAGAAGACTCATCCTCACTTTGTTCTATTATTCACCATCTCTGGCTTCAGAACTCTCTAGGATCTCCATGGGGTTACATTCTATCCTGATGGAAAGACTCCTGCGCCGCTGAGAGCCTGTTTACTCTTTTGGCCCCGCGCTTCACTGGAGTGTACAACCAGTCCCTTCACTTGCTTGCGTGCTCACATCAGAGCCTTCGAATGTAACTAAAAAAAAAGAACCCTTGCAAACCATTTGTTAATTTCATGTTCTTGAACCACTAGCTGAATCAAAAAGCACCACTTTTTGATGCTCGCGACCGACTTGTATATGCAATCTTGGCAAATGTCGTGAAACTGAAAAATTCACTCGTCTGAACTCCATCTTCCTTTTGTTGTTTTCAATCAACACAGAGCTTTACATCATCACTCAGTATGATTCAATACGCTCTCAGAATGCTCATTTGTACCAGCATAAATAGCTATTTTAAAGATAAAAGCAGGCATGTTTGTTTTTGTTTGTATTTTTTTTTCCTCACTTTTCAACTCCCCAAAGGCATTTATGAGTACTTTGGTAATAAGGACCAGAGAAGGATTTTGCTAAAGAAGAAGAGCCGAGGATGCTTTGATGTACTTTTAGATTAAATGAAGTCTGCCGTGATGTCTACAAAAATACATGGAGTACATACACACAGAGCTCATCGAGACAGATTGCTCTCTGCTGGCCCTTCCTCTCTGGTCCCACGGCACCCCGGCATAAAAAGACGTTCTGTGTGTTTGGTGGTAACAGGAGACTTGTGTGGACCCTTTCGAGAGCTTCAGATGATGCGTTCCTCAAAGAAACACAAATCACAAGATATTTTTTTTTCTCGTTTCCCAAGCCAGAAATCTGCCCCCCTCCCCACTGAAAACGAAAAAAGAATTTAAAAAAAAGAAAAACTTTTAAAAGCCAGGCTTGACAGTTGCTTTGATTTTATTTTTTTTAAATTTAATTAAATATTTTTTATATAAAAAGAGATTCAGCAAGTAGTCAATTTTCTGATTCTCAAAGGACAAGCGTTGCCTGACCAGCGAGACACAGTGCCAACATTTGAGTCAAAGACGAGAGAGGAACTCAAGAAAAGAAAAGAAAAAAAGAGACAGACGGTCTAGTTTTGTAACCTGTTATGAAACATTTTTAGATAACATCTTGAAATTTAATCATTGGATTCAGTGTCATGAACTAGTCCGCTAGTGGCAACAGTCTAAATTCTGACCTTTTCACACTGCATCTGTTATGATCACTTGCAGGCTAGTTAGTAACGTTAGAGAAAATGTTGGATTGTCAAGAAACAAATCAGCAAGGAGACGTTATCTTTATCAGACATCGCTGGACATGGTGAGACTGCTGATCCCCTCTTCTGTACAGTTGCTGCTCAGTTAGGCTGTTCATGAATGGTTGTATGAATAATTTAACTTCAAAACAGGATGTCATTTCAATATAACTGCAGGTCTGCAAACCTGTGAAGCTGTGGGTGGTGATATTACATCGATGTGATGCTGACCTCTGCTGGCCAGCTTTCAATTTCTCTGCAGAACTGTTAGCGGACAAACTTAATAAATGTATTTGGGTCTTTGATATTGGTGAAGGAATGATTTTACAGAAGTAGTTTTACCATAAATATGTAAGCATTAAGGGAAGATTGTTTATTCTCCAGACTCATCACTACCTTAGAGGCGGAAGACAATACAATAGATAAAAGAAGAAAGATAGAAGACATACATTTTATTTCAAATAAAAATAGTGTTGATACAAATTCTTCACATATGTTCCGGTCCAGTATCAGTGCTTTTGTGTAGATCCACTTTCAACCATCAATTTCTACATCACTGCTTCATAAAACAATAATGTTAAAGTGTGACAGTGAAATTCAGCATGCAACAACAAATACCAGTTACAGCACTGCAGAGCCAAAGTCATCAAGTTGTGTGTTTGTGTGTGTGCGTGCGTGTGCATAGTTTCTGTTCATTCCCTTAACAGTATCTGTTTCCATTATTAGTTTTAAAAAGTATAAAAAGCTTCAAACCTGAGAGTCTGGAGTAACTGCAAGTTTTACAGCACATAATGCAGAAGTGTTATATTAAAGTCCAGGGACGTCTCTAGAATTTGGGGGGTTTTGGGGTGCGGTATGGGTATGTGCTTAGCCTCTATGTGTTTGGTGGGGACATACATAAATACATATGTGTTTATGTAGGCTTGACTGCCAAGTTAAAGTCAAAACAGCTTTGTGGGACAGACTCTTGATAAACGTCCGTAGATAAACATTGTAATTTAAATATATTCAAACATTGTTTATTGTAAAGCCATTTTTTGGATCAGGCTGATTTGTCTCATATACAGGTGGATAAATATGTTGCTAACATTTCATTTAGGAAATAAAATCCCACTGTTTTCACTGAAATAACTTTACACTGACAAAAGTAATGATAAATAATAATTTACTTAAAACAATACTTTTGATCATTAAAAAAACAAAACAATCAAAACTGGCCTGTGTTGGTACTGTAATTGTTGGTTAACTAATGAATTCTCTATACGCGCTTTGTCTTATGCAGGGTCTATCCTAGTTCATTACAGGCAGAAGGCAGGTACACCCTGGACAGGTCGCCAGTCCATCACAGGGCCACACATAGGCCCAGTCCCAAAACAGCCCCTACCCCTACTTTTCAGCCCTACCCCTAAATTTTGCGCGTTCCCGTGAGGGTAGTGGTGCCCCATATTCCTCTTTACATCTAGGGCTAGTGGGGATATCGAGGGGTAGTGTGTATGAATCTAGCCCTTCACAGCTAGGGATTTCAGATGCTGACTTCGCGACTGAGGGCCAGAAAAAAAAATTCCCAGAATGCTTTACGTCATCATTTGCAGACTGAATCAAACAAACAAACATGGACATTTCTAATTTTTTGTGAATAAAATCAATATTTTGAGTTAGTTTCTACATAAAAATGTGTTTTGATTACATTTCTAGCGAGAAATATATATTTTACTTTCATAATATTCACTCAGTGAATGTACATAATCACTGTGTTTCGGCCTTTTAACACTTATTAACCCTTATCAAAGGCGGCCAGCTTCAGGGTGATCAATCCTGAGCTTGTGTCCCAGGCTGTAAACGTTTTTTAAATATATTTTGTGTGTGCCGCCGGGCCGTTCTCGTATCATCTTCGCACAGGGTGTGTCGATGATTTGCAATCACAGGCTGAGCCTACCGTTAGCTTTTAAACTGTAAAGTGGGGGGGACAAATAAATTATTTTGAAAAGGGGGGGGGGACATGTCCCCCCTGTCCCCAGTGGTAATTGCGTCGTGGCACTAACGGGCAGCAACGGCGTGCTGCCACTCACTCGCTTTATTTTATTGTATACTATTTATATACTTATTCTAACTTTTACTGTGACCACCAAATAATGTGGTTTTCCTGCCCTCCACATCATCTACAACATCTAGATCTAAGTCTCCGTGAAAGTCAGTGTCACGGTGGCTGGACACCCTCTCATTCATTCTGACGCCAAACAGGCTGCAGGAAGCCACTGCGCATGCTCAGTAGGCTCATCCATATGCATTTATGGTAAAAAAGTGGGCGTGTAGGGGGCGGGATATGAGGCGGATTCAGCTGCGCAGCCTTCCAGCTGGATTGTGATTCATAAAGGAACATTGCGTGCAAGTCTGCGTGCACATGGTTTTATTGATCCGGATTTTTTTTTGCGCCCGGCATTTTCGGCTTTTGAGTGTACGTGCACTTTAGTATGACTCCTACGCAGTCCATTTTAAATGAGGCCCCAGGACTGTGTGCATGTTTTTGTGAGGGTAGCTCACAATGCTACCAAGGGAACACGGGGAGAACATGCAAACTCCACACAGAAAGGCCCTTTCACCAACCCCACCCAGGGTGTGGGTACTGAAGTCATGGGGAAACTTAACACGCATTCAGTGGATTCCCCATCTTGATGTTCTCAGCCCAGCAAGGGTCCTTCCGTTTGAGTCCTACTCACTGGCTGCTTCTTTCGGCTGCTTCAGATAGTGATTTAACTGCCTGCCGCAAGGCCTGTCCATGACTTCTAAGGTCTTTCAGCATCCTGATGGTTGAAGAAGCCAGGACTCCTCTGCATCCCACTTCAACGGGATAGATTTTTGTGATCCATCCTTGTTGTGCGTCTGCTGCCAGCTCTATATAGCGCAGTTTCTTGCGCTCATAGGCCTCTTCAACTGAATTCTCCCACGGGATGGTGAGCTCTACGATGTAGACCGACTTCAGTGAAGGAGACCAGAATACCAGGTCTGGCCTAACAGTGGTGGGCGCAATCTCAGGTGGAAAAACGAGTTGTTGGCCGATATCCACTAGCATCTTCCAGTCACGGGCCATTGCCAGCTGTCCTGTTCTCTAAAAAACAGAATGACTAAGAATTAAACACTAGACTACTCTGAAGTGTCCTTCTATAAGTCCTGACCTAAATCCTACTGGGCGTCTGTGGAAAGAGCTGAAACATTTTCATTAGTTATTGTACAGGTAATTATTACATATTTTTACTTTTATCACTTTCAAATTATTTATGTGACCACAGTGGGCACTAACTGAAAGATGCCAACATGTCTGTCCACGCTGTGCAGCTCTAGATTCCTCCCCCTTTCTATACTTACTTTTTTCATCCGTGAAATGTATCAATAAATCCTTAAATTATATAATTTGACTGGTATGTTTTCATTGTATTATACCTATTAATTTCCATAAAATCATGACAAGATTACATTATATAAAACAGTAAAATCCTGATCCACCTCAGCAGCAGCAGTCACTCTTTGTCTGTGTGTAGACGTCAACAAAGTGGACTGATTACTATTAAGGGTATTACTCATTTCCATTTATTATATTAGACATATTAGATAATGAACAGGTCTGAGTTTTCTGTTATTCTCAGAGTAAACGCACAGGTCATAAATCTGTCAAAATAGGGGGTCTGACTTCATAAATTACAAAACATTCTCCTGTTTGTTAGCCAGAGTTGATACTAGCAGTGAAGAAAAAGTTTTAGGCAGGTGCAAACAAATGCTTTAAATGCTTAGTTCTGTTTAAGCAATTTTAAAAATGAAACGATGTGAGCGAACAGAAGGTACTTCAAAGACATGTCAGTGTTTGCTTTCGAAACAACTGTTTGAACAACTGTTTCGAAACAACCAATTGTTCTGAATACACTTTCACAAAGTCATTGATTTTAGAGAATCATAAGCATTTATGGTAAACAGATTGGTGCTAATGACCATTTGTTTCATACATAGGTTGAAACGCAGCTGACTCCCTGACTGAAACAGAAACAGCTGTGTAGGATGCTTGAGGAACAGCCAAACTGTGCGACCACAGTGACATTGTGGCACCGTTTCATGCCACAGGTCCATGACAAGACTGAGCGCAGCAATGAAACACAAGGTAGTTTTGGTGCAGCAAAGTCTCTCCCACGCAAAAATGTCAAAACAGATGTGGTTCTTAATATGTGCAAACTCTTTTGAAAAAGCACAAAGAAACAGGAAACATTTGCAGACTGTGCACACAGTGGTTAGCCAAGGAAACAGCAGGTGAAAGACACATTATGCTAACCTACTTTAGGAATCAGAAGACGTCCTGCAGTGACAGCAGCAGCAGAAATCAGTGGGATCCTGGTATAACCATCTACTTTCTGTAGAAGTCTGGCCAGAAGTGGTCATCACGTTGGAATTACCACCAAAAAGCCTGACCTCCAGCATGGAAACAAGGCTGAGTGACTCAGTTTTGCATATAAATCTTACAGAGAAACTGAGGTATAGAAAAATGGCAGCTAGTGCTCCGGACTGATGAGGGAGAATCTCAAATATCTGGCTGCAGTGGAGGGCAGCCTGCAGTCTTTGAAAGGCGGGAGAGCGGTACAGTACAATTGTGAAGCGTCTGCAGGTAACTTTGAGGCATGGTGGGTGTTCCTTATAAGTTCTGGGCCCCAATTCTACAAATGGAGTTGGGGATGGGGTCAGGATCATCGGTTTCCTCAATTCTGAGAAATTCAGGCAGATACACATCTATCAATACCAGTAGGGAGACATTGGCTCTAAATATATTCTGCAGCAGGACAATGACTCCAGACATACAGACAATGCCAGTATGTCAATAACTCACCTGCAGAAAAACTGAGACTTCTAGAAGCTATTATGTGGGCCCCTACATCATCAAGTGTGTAGAAAAAATCTGATACAGAGAAAACCTGCCCTCAATTCTCAAAAAGATGTTTGGAACAACCCACTGAGCTCCACACGTACCTAGGAGACTGATACTGTTTTAGGGGAAAGGATTTTCCTTCTGTTCGCTCACTTTGCATTTTGTTCATTGATAAAAATAAACATTGACATTTTGGCCAGATCGACAGAGTGGTGCATTGTTCCGAGAAACCAAAAAGAGAGATGAAGATAGTTACAGAGATTACAGGTTTGCAATATATGTCAGTCGTTACTAATTTAGACATTATAACACTCCATCTTATCCTATAAAGCCACTGCATAAATAAATGGGGAGAGCTGCACCACATATGAAGGGGTTTCGTCGTATTTTGGCTAAAACACTGGGCAACATACAATGACAATCACTCCTTTATACGATTAAGAATCACAAAACAACATGACATACACGTTTTTGGACTGTAGGAGGAAACCAGAGAAAAAAATCATGCAAGCATGGAGAAGACGAGCAAACTCACAAACGCCACCTTGCTTAGATTTTCAACATTGTCAAAATCTAAAATCAAGATGTTCCTTCGTGAATGCAAATACAGAGCGTTTACAACAAGGTGCAAACCACTGGTAACATTCAAGGAAAGTGAGATAAACTTTTATCAGAATGAAGGGAAGTCAAAAGAACAGCAACATGTCTCAAACACAGTGGAGGCAGTGTTATAGTACAGGCAGGGAGCAGTTTCACCAGTTTTTGTTGATGATGTGACTGCTGACAGAAGGGGAAAGTTGTAAAGGGCCACACTCTCCCTCTCTCGCTCTCTACCATTTCAGCATATTCCCATGAATCGGAGGAGTCTCCACAGCGGAGCATTGCAGGCTGCAAACAGATATGGCCCAGGATTTACACAGGAAGCATCTAGGGCCATCCTCTCTACTCACCCAAATCGTTCAAAATGGATAGTGCAGTTATTCAGTGTGAAAGCAACCCAAAACTTTATGAAGGCAAATGGAAAACCCAACCCTGCTCAATAAAAGGCCAAGCCAGACCCTCGTTCTCGACACGGACTTAGTTACTGGAGACGAAACTGAAGCCAGGAAGAGCCATAAACAAGCCATAAACAAAACAAAAGAAAACTCCATGAGGTCCATGGGGTCCTGGCTTCACGCAGACATTGACTTCAAATTATATTCATCCAAGCTTTAAGATTGTGGTTATATCAACAGTTATGTAATTTTGCCCAAATAGCTTTGAGCCCTTTAAAATTGAGATATTTTGAATGAAATGACTGTAATTCCTCACTCACTTCGTCACTTTCATAGACATCTCTGGCACAAACACACACCCACACTTGCAGCTCTAGTGTTTCAACTCTCAATCCCTGGACCCTTTTTCTTTTCTTTGCCTTGCAAAATTAAAATCGGCCTGCTCCACATTTTTTCCCTACTTTTTGAGCCCCCACTCCCCCAACCCATCTTCTCTTCACCCACACCTACACACCCAGCCAGACACACATTTGCACACCCGCTACCACTGCCACCCCACCCAGGTCAATTAACACTGTGGTTGCACGGGTGTGAATTATTTAACAATGAATTTTTTATAAATAATAACAAAGGGGCCAGAGAGAGATGCAGCCCAGTCAATTAGGAGAAGGGAAAGTGAAAGAAAGCAGTATGGGGTTGAGAAGAAGAAGATCAGTGACTGATCTGATCTGTGTCTCGTCATTATCGCTGCCCGTCTGGCACAATTACCTCACTTCCATACGGCCTGGCACTTCAAACAACAGCCCAAGCCTCTGAGTCCAACAGTCCTTCATTTTCAATGTTTAGCCAACACACAGGCCTAGACTTACGTAAACCATATGTAGTAACACGATAAATAAATACATTGGAAAAACAAATGTTACAAATACTTAATCGATGGCTGGACCAGTGAACATGAAAGTGATTATCATTGTTTTGAAAGTTTGTCTTTTGATTGGCTTGAAAAGACAATCTGGCAAATATTTTAGCTACACAAAGTCATTTTTTAAAACAGATACTGTATGTGTGCAGGAAGACAACCTTTTTAATAACACAACTTATTATGGGGTTTTAAGTTTTCAGGGTTCACAAGGTCACAGAATCTACGACATGAAGCCATAATTCAATGAACAGACACATTAATCAATAAATAATTGAATGAATAAACTGACTTGAAATGAGCATATTGTGTCATATATCATACAGGATGTTACTGCACATTGTAAAAGTTTAATCTCATTTGTGTAAAAAAATAATAATAATTGTGGAACACTGTGTAATATGTATAAATAAAAGGTAGACTCAAATGAGTTCAAAGTGTAAAACCTACTTAAAACTGGTACAAAAACCACAAACCAAATGTTTTAACTTGGAAATGTTATTAATGTGTTGTTAATGTAATGTTGTTAATGTCCTCATTTAAAATTTGGTCCTTGCAAATTAGGATAGTAGCAAAACATGAACAGAAGTTGATTATGTAGTTGATTATGTAGTTGTAAATCAGGTTAACTGGCAAATAATTGTTCACAAATAACATATCTCATTACAGTGCATGATAAAATTACAAGGTTTTGTGAATCCTTTATTACTTTTTTGTTTGTTTGTTTGATTGTTTTGTTTTTTGGGTGAGTACACTGCAAGTAACTGGGCGATGCCTTCAAGGTTTTACAATAATTGTTTCACTATATTCACCACAAGATGGTGCTAAAACACCAGAAGATAATCCGTCAATTACATGGGGGGAAATGCAGAACTTTAATCATGTCTTCAATATGTATCTACATAGAGAACGGTTGTGGGGGGGAAAAAGAAGTTAAAAAAAGAAAAGAAATCGGTTGAGTACTGTTCTGTCTTATATGTGAAAATATTTGTTTTTATATATATATATATTTAAGTTGTCCATCATAGTCAAATGCTTTCATTTAAAGTGACCCTTTCCCATAGAAATATGAAGTGTAGTTTTATATGTGCTATGACCTTTTTTTTTAATAAGTCATTGCAAATGTAGAATACTGATACATTGTCTTCTTATTCAACAACTGTCAGACAAATCTCTGTGCAAGCAGATTTTGTGATTAAAGTGCTTCTTTTCTCTACTGCCCTAAAGCACTCTTGCCAGCTCATTAGAGAAAAAAACTTGGCAGCCTTCCCATAAATAACCTCGTTCAGCAGGAGAGTTCAATTCAATCCAACTCCAGCTAGTGGCCAGAATAAGAGGATCAATCAAGGGACAGGTGATGGAATACGGACCGGCCAGGAAAAAAAAGAATAGAAAACACACAAGCAATTTGGTCCTGTGCTGCCATCTGCCAACTGTACTATGAGGCAACATTTCCATGCTGTAGTGTCTATGAGAAGATGAACACATGTACATTTAATATAAAAAAGAATTCCTCAGTTTCAGAAGACAAACAACCTCACTGCCACAGGCAGCAGCATATTGATTGCATCCAGTCTTTGCTGTTCTCTCGGGGTGTATTGATGCCTTTCACCAGTTAACAGGACTCCCTGCACTGGTCTGTGGGGAGTGGCATGAGGTCTGTTGAAAGAAGACTTTTGTTTTTTAATGAATAACATCTCTCTCTCTTTTTCAAATGTGTTCTTGTATACCAGGTACGTTTTATGTGGGGATCTTAAGGAAATGAGTCACAGTGTGGCTTAGTGTATGTTCAAAGAAAAGCTGCAGAAATCTTCTCCACGCAGGCACACCTATGTGCAGAATGAGGTAGATAATAATGATACAGAACATATAACACATTGTCTGCTGCACTCAGTTGCAACAGACTCAGCTTCCTTTTCTGTTTGATGCTTAATAAACAGACCAGAATCAACCAATTTATTTCCAAGTTCAGCATTTTATTCACTGTATGATTATATTGGCTCTGCAAATCATTTCTATATTGACCACAAAGCAGGGAGTTCATTGACTTATATCAATAAGAATATGTTCACAGTTGTGCAGTATAATTAACACGGGTTGTATGTTATGTTATACTTAAATAAAAACTAAAAAAAACATTGAACTGTTGCTGAAAAAAAGTAAATATACAGTTGAAATGTTGAAAAAAGTAGTGAGGCAACAGTGCAACCATCTCAAGTGTAGTTATTACAACTGTTCTATGTAGCAATACTACCTCTGGCCACATGGGGCAGCATAGCACAAGAAGATTCATGTGTGGTCCTACAGGATTTTACAGACTGTCCCTACTCTTTAGCACAGTACTACCAGTGGTTCTTGTCAGCACAGCAAATCTATGTGCCTTCATGCGGTCACAAGTGTTATTGATCCATAGAGTGACTTTAAAATGAATAAAGCTTCTCCTTTTTCGTTCCACTGTTCTCTTCAGGGGTGGCCTCAGTGAATCATCCGTCTCCATCTAACCCCATCCTCTCCATCCTCTTCTGTCAGACCAACTAACTTTAATGTCCTTTTTCACTGCAACCATAAATCTCCTTCCTCTGGGTTTCCTTCCTGGCAGTTCTAACCTCATCGTCCTTCTAACAATATATTTATATCCCTCCTCTGTACTCTGTACATCTAACATGTGCTGTCCCTCTAATGTACAATTTTTTTCTGGTCCTAGCCATCCTTGACATTCCCAGAGAGAACCTTAACATTTTAACCCCTGCGACTTCTAACTCCTGTCTTTTCTTCAGTGCCACAGTCTCTAAACTATGCAGCATAGCAGGTCTCACCAACATCTTGTACACTTTTCCTTTCATTCTTCCTGATACTCTATTATCACACATCACTGCTGACACTTTTTTTCCACCTGTTCCAACCTGGTTGCAAACACTTCTACACTTCATTTCCACACTTTCTGTTGCTCTGGACTGTTGACCCTAAGTACAATAAGTCCTCCACCATCTTTATCTCTCCTCACTGTAACCTTACGCTTTCACCTGGGTCCCTCTCACTCACACACATGTATTCTGTGTTGCTGTGGCTAACTGTCATTCCTCTCCTTTCCAGGGTGTACTTCCACCTTTCCAGATTTCCCTCCACCTGTTTCCCGCTTTCACTACAGATCACAATGTTCGCACACATCCTAGTCCGTGGAGATTCCTGTCCAACCTCATCCGTCAGCCTCCCATCACCATACAAGAAGAGACTCAGAGCTGATCATTAATGCAGTCCCTCCCCTTAAAGTCTTCTCTGGCAGCTACAGCACACCAGTATTTTATAGCTCCCGCCCATGTCCATGCCCCACTCTAACATACTTATCTGCTATTCCAGGCTCCCTTATACAATACATAGATCCGCTCTTAGCACCCTGTCATATGCTTTCTCAAGGTCGACAAAGGCGCAATGCAGCTCCCGTTGACCTTCCCTGTACTTCTCTATCAACACCCTTAGAGCAAATACTGCATTTATGCTGCTGTTCACAAATGTTTACTTCTGCCCATCTGGCTTCCACGATTCTCTCCCATAACTTCATTGCATGGCTCAACAACTTTATTCCTTTGTGGCTGCCACAGCTCTGCACGTCTCATTTGTTCCTAAAAATAAGCACCAGCAAACTTCTCATCCCTTCCCTAGGAACCCTCTCCCTCTAAGACAGGTGGTTAATCCTGGCCCTCGAGGGCTGCAGCTGTTTAAAATGAATTGTCGTCCTCAGCTTTTCATCAAGATAATTTGTATTAGTGTGTGCTGAAAGCAGGGAAACATCTAAAGAATGCAGCATACCCTCAAGGAAAAGGATTGACCACCCCTACTCTAAGATGTTAAATGTCCTTTTCTAAAACTCTACTGCATCTTATCCGAGACACATCCGTACCTCTAGAGCTATATCATCAGGACCTTTACTCTCTTCATCCTCTTCAATTCCCTCCTCACTTTAGCTTTACTAATCTTTTATACCTCATAGTCAACAACGGCCACCTCTTCAGCTCTTTGTTTTCTTTCATTTTCCGCATCATCACACCCTTAGGCATCTGTCAATACATTTCCATCTCCATCCTTAATCACCCTAGCCTGCAGTACATCGTTCCCATCTCTATCACTCTGCCTCCCCCAGCCAGTATAAATCATGGTATGCCCTTTGCTTGGCCTTTGCCATCTCTACTTTCATCTTACGCAGCATCTCCCATCCTCCTGTCTACTCCCTTCAGCCCTATCAGTGTCCCACTTCTTAGCTAGCCTCTTTCTCTGTGTTTTCTCCTGCACTTCCTTGTTCTACTCTTGTGTCATGGATAAAGATTCAAATCCTTTACCAAAATCTGAATTTAAATTTTTGTTGCACTTTGGACATTTTTCTGGATTTGGGGTTTGCTTGACTTTGTGCCTTCTGACAATATGATTGTGTGTAAGTACAGATCAGAAAATAAAACATGTCGAAACAAACCTGTTTGAAGCCAAATCATGTGCATGCGTAATGTGTGTTGCTGTGTGTTTCCCAGGTCAGAAATGGGAGTGACACACTCACATCCTACGGACAGTGACGGACTCTTTAACCTACACTTATCAACCAAAACACTATGACCAACCGCTTCATTCTGAGTTGGTCATCATTGTGCTCCCAAAAGAGTTCTGACCAGTCAGGGTCTGGGGAAAGAACATTTGAGGTTGTTCTGAAGTGTCTGCTGTGGGATGTGGTGTCGGGTTTCTGTGGATTAATATTGCTTCCCACAGATCCCATAAGGTCCCATCAGATTGGTCTCTGGGGAGTTTAGAGACCAAATGAACACCTCAGACTCTTTGCTGCATTCTCCTGGGACTTTTTAAATGATTACTGAGGGCTCTGCTGCTGACCTGGGGGAGGCAGCTACTGTGGGGGAATTATGTTGCGATGGTGGAAGGTGCAAACATTTTCCAAGTGCCAAAATAACATTCATGTGAATGCTAGGATGCAGGTTTTCTCAGAAGAACTTTGTCTTGTAACAAAAATAGCAGTTTCCCGCTGTTATCCATCAGCATTCATAATTTTACGGCTCATGAGAGGATTAGCCTTCTTGTGTTTTTCCTTTTTGTATTTTAGAAAAATACAATGGCACAGCACTCCCCACATTTCCACATTAAGATAAAACAAGAAAGGGGGAAACAATGTATCATGCTTAGTTTGTTTTGGGGGTTAGCACTGTTGCCTCACAGCGAGAAGGTTCCCGGTTCGACTCCCTGGCCCGGCAGGGTCTCTCTGTGTGGAGTTTGCATGTTCTCCCTGTGCTTGCGTGGGTTCCCTCCGGGTACTCCGGCTTCCTCCCACAGTCCAAAAACATGCGTAGTAGGTTAATTGATGATTATACATTGCCCATAAGTGTGAGTGGGAGTATGTCTGGTTGTTTGTCTGTGTATGTGGCCCTGCGATGGACTGGCGACCTCTAGAGTGAACCCCTGCCTCTCGCCTGAAATTAGCTGGTATTGAAAATGGATGGATTTTGTTTTTGTCCTTTTTGTTTTCACACAAACTGCTTTAGCATGCAGTCCTTCAAAAGAAACAAAAAGATGACATGATGTAACACAAATAAGCAAAAACTTGCAAACATCCAGAATCTTGTGTAAAAATGCATACCGGTATGTGAAAAAGTGTTGAAGAAAAAAAGTTGTCCATTTTAATGTGATAGTCATATTATAACTTCAGAGTGAGGCTTAGGCCATTCTTGCCCAGGAAATGTTTTGTTCTTTCTTTTCTTTTTTCTCACTTATTGTCCTTAGGTAACCTGCTTAGTCATGTGTTTAACGGATTAGTCTCGTATTTATAAACTAAAGTACGTGTACCGTATTGACCTGAAAAGGGACGCACTTTGTCCGGTATTACTGTGAGAGTCAAAAAATAGTCATAAAATGCCAATGGAAAATGGCATTGAGCTGTTGAGTTCATAAGTTATTTTTTTCTGTTTTACTATAACTGTAGCCTACTGTCATGGCCTTTGAGGCACAAATATGTTTACAGGTTTTCTACAGACTTTCTGTTTGCACTTTCGTTATTGCACTAAAAACGTGCACTATTACAGAATGGATGTTCTGCTTTATTTCTATTGTTTTATATTAATTTATACAATTTTAAGTTAAGCAGGACAGGTTCTCTGTTTAAGAAAGATACTTATTTTATTCCGTTCATTTTTGTTATTTTGTGTTAAAATGAATTGCTGGATAATAAATTGTTTTCCATGTGTTCATGGCATTGAAAAATATGCATGTTGACATTTGGGCAGCAGTTGTCAGGTGTATTAACAATATATTGGGAACAGAACTCACAGAGGATCCAGCACGTATATTATATATCCGGCACTTTAAAACCTCATATTGTACATTTCTGTTTATACATTTTATTTTATTGTTTATACATTTTATTTTATCTCTTATATATTTGATTTTATATTCGTATTGTATTGCACCAATAACCACAACAAATTCCTTGTGTGTGTTAACAAACTTGGCAATAAACCCTTTTCTGATTCTGATTCTGATTCTGATTAGGCATCATACCAACAGAAGCTAACTTGTCTGCACATAAGTGTTCTTGGGTGAAACTAGCCCTTCTAACAGGAAGCAGGATAGTACTTAGGCATTGGAAGTCAGGAAAGAAGGTCAGTTTTAAGGAATGGAGAGATGAGTTGGCTAAAATAGCTTCATTTGAGCAGCTTATTCACAGAGTTAACAGTCTAAGTGTGTTCAGAAAAGTCTGGGACCCCTGTCTGGAAATGATGATTGGAGAGGTTAGCCATGCCCATGATAATTGAAATCTGTGTGTCATATCCCTGATGTATGTGTATTATCATATAATGCGAAGTAGATGAATGTGAAGTGAATTGTTGAATGAGGAAATGCGGTGTTGTTGCATAGGTGTCAAGAGGAATGTGCATGTTCTCTATGTTTTCTGTTGGTTTTCTGTTTTGTATGGTTTCTTTGTCTTTTCTTTTCTCGTTGTGTTCACAGCTTGGTTTTGTATTGCTCTAAACGGTCATATTATGGACATGTGAATTGCTTGATCAAGTGATGGAAAATCAATAAAAAAAAGTTTAATCAGAAAAAAAAGAAAAATATGCATGTAACTCAATTCAGGTTCGAGTCAAATCGTTCAAAAATCGTTTCGCTCACAAAAAAAGGGGCCAAAAAAAATTGTGTCCCTTATTTATTTTTCTGGAATATTTCTAAAACAAAAGACATGATCATTGACTTTCGCAAAAACAGTGCTCCCAACCAAGAGGTTACAGTTTTAAAAGGTCAGACAGTGGAGTGTGTCAGCACATATAAATATCTGGGAACTGTCATCAACAACAAACTGAACTTTGAGGCAAACTGTCAAGCTGTGTATAAAAAGGGACGCCAGCGCCTGTTTTGTCTGAGAAAACTGTCTACTTTTAACATTGCCAGGACCATGCTGATCTTGTTTTATCATGCTTTTATAGAATCAGTTTTATCTTTCTGTCTTGCTTCATGGTTTGGAAATTTGTCCCTTAAAAACAAAAATTGTTTAAACCAAATCGTGAAATGGGGGAGCAAGCTGATTGGTGAGTCTCAGCTTCAGCCAGAATCCCTGTATTCTAAACAGTTACAGAGGATAGCTGGCTCTATTTTAAAAGACAATTCCCACCCTCTTAAATGTGAGTTTCAGCTGCTCCATCAGATCGGAGGTTCATGGTACCTGCTTGTAAAACTAAACGTTACAAAAACAGCTTTGTACCAGCAGCCATCAATGCTATTAATAAGTGAGGGAACTGCAACATAACTTTGTATTAATGTTTTGTATTGTTTCCTTTATCTTGTTTTTAACGAAAAGGCACATTTTTGTATCCTTTTGCTTGGTTTTAATATTTTAGTGTTTTTATCTACTGATGCTTTAACTTATCTAGATTCTTATCTTGGGGTTCTTGTTCTTTGTTCTTTTAGCCAAAGCACTGTTGTCACTTTATATTATCCTGTGTTGTTGGGTGTATGGTTTTAGACAGTACTCGAGTTGTAAAAAAAAATCAGGGGGGATGGCGGATTTTATCATATGGGGACGGATAATTTATGCTGATTACAAATAATATAATATATTACAAATAATAGCAGTGACCAAAACGCCTGCAGAAATACTGCAGGAATGACATAGCAGCAGTTACATGCAGCCTTCTGTAAGCTTTAAATATCCACTGGGCTTACATCAAATACATCAAAACACAACAATAAAAAACAGTTTTCTGAACTTATCAATATGCCTCTGTCCTTCACAGGATAAGTAAAATGGATCACTGCAAAGACTCAAAATCTTAACAAGAATATTTGTCTTATTTTTAGTTAAAATGTCTCATTTTAGTAAAAAAAATCTCATTACACTTTAAACAAGACTCGTCACTGGAAAAAACCACAATTTTCACCTGTTTCAAGTAGATTTTCACTTAAAATAAGTAGAAAAATCTGCCAGTGGAACAAGATTTTTTTGCTTGTAATAAGAAGATAAATCTTGTCCCACTGGCAGATTTTTCTACTTATTTCAAGTGAAAATTTACTTGAAACAGGTAAAAATAGTCAAATAAGTTATTTTTCTGGTGTAATTTTTCTGGTGATGACTCTAAATGTTGAAATAGCAGTAAAACCACATTCATTGATGAAATAACATAAGGGATGGAAAGGAGGGATGGCAGTTTTACAGGGGGGATGATTTGGACTGTTTTTTATTTCTGGGGGGGATGCCATCCCCCCTCATCCCCCCTCAACTCCAGTACTGGTTTTAGATTGTATGAGGAGGCACTCACTGTGAACCAAATTTACCCAAGGGAAGTTCAAGGGTACAATACATAAATCTATCTATCTAGTGCAGTGCCCCCCTCCGGCCCCGCGGAGGCTGCTTCATCTAAACGGGGAGGGAAGTCGACGGGGACAAAGGAAGCGGAGCTCTGCTCGGACCGCTGGCGCGGATGTAGCAACAAAAAAGGCTGATTTATGGTTCCGCGTCACACCGACGCAGACCCTACGCCGTAGGCTACGCCGTACCCTACGGCGTAGTTGTGCGTCGATTTAACGCGTCCTGGTATGCGGCTCGGGCTGCTCGGTCCCTCCCTCCTCCTCCTCCGCCGCACAGCCGACGTCTCGTCTGTTTGTTGTGACCGTATTTGCAACGAACTATATTCGCATTTCAAGCGGAAACTACGGGGCTTTTTTTGAAGGTCGTATCGTGCAGAAATCGTCTGGTCGGAATGCCTCGAGAAAACACTTGAAGCGGCGGACGAGACGATGGCTTCCTCGGTGCGGATGATCAGCAAAGTTGGGGCGAGACTTTTGGGAAGAGTTCAGCCTCTCCGTTGCGCTTTCAGACACACTCGGCCGGTGACATTCCCTCACCTGCAGGTAAATGCTTTACTGCACACCGAGTCCTCTTTTGTTTTGTTTTGCAGCGAGTCAAGTTGTAGTCTGACATCGGAGGCGAAGCTCGTCAAAACTGTTTGCTGTGCGTGTTCACAAAATACAGAAGGACGTACTTCCCCCAACTGTTGAGGAATGTCTTTTTGGCACGTTTTTCCCTTGTATTATTATATTTATTATATTATTATTATTATTATTATTATTATTATTATTATTATTGTCCTCTTCATTCATGGCTCGTTGAATGTGTTTTAAATGTGTCCATCCTCTTGCCGATAAAATAGTTCCTCTTTAATTATTTTTTATTATTTATTATTTATTGTTTATTGTTGGCTTTGTCTCGAACACAACAAAACCCATCAAATTAAAAAAATCAAAATATAAAAAAAAAAGCAAAAACAATTTAACAGTCTCATCCAAAAATAAAACACACAGCAAAACAATGTGTTCGAGAGCGAACAGGAGGAAGCACAACGCTTATTTAGTCCTGTCCCTTCCTCACAATATCTTATCATATATGCCAGGGGTCTCCAACCCTGGTCCTGGATCCACCTATCCAGCATGTTTTAGGGGTCTCCCTGCATGAACACACCTGATTCTAATCAATGGTCGTCATTAACTTGTCAAGGTCTGGACAGTTCTGTTGTTGACACAGCTCCTTGTATCATGAGCCCCTTTCACACAGCCAGTTCGAGGCGGGAACGTTGCGCCTTTAAGCCGCCTCGCTGTTCTGTGTGAAAGTCACGGAGGCGGAATGGGGGGGCCAAGTGGCCCCACCAATAAGCCGGCAGCGGAGGTAGTCACAGAGCCGAAACGGGGTCTGTGTGAATGACACAGCCGGCATGCCGGCATGCCACTAGACGCTGACGCTGTCGTCACGCCTCTGATTGCGGAACGCCGGCATGCTGTGTGAATTTACAGACGGGAGCGGCGTTATGCCGGCGTTGTATGGTTCTGTGTGAACCAACAAAGGCGGCGTATTGGCAGGACTTCTTTACACCAATATTGCGGAATCTCTAGCCCCTTTCACACAGCCAGTTCGAGGCGGGAACGTTGCGCCTTTAAGCCGCCTCGCTGTTCTGTGTGAAAGTCACGGAGGCGGAATGGGGGGGCCAAGTGGCCCCACCAATAAGCCGGCAGCGGAGGTAGTCACAGAGCCGAAACGGGGTCTGTGTGAATGACACAGCCGGCATGCCGGCATGCCACTAGACGCTGACGCTGTCGTCACGCCTCTGATTGCGGAACGCCGGCATGCTGTGTGAATTTACAGACGGGAGCGGCGTTATGTCGGCGTTGTATGGTTCTGTGTGAACCAACAAAGGCGGCGTATTGGCAGGACTTCTTTACACCAATATTGCGGAATCTCTAGCCCCTTTCACACAGCCAGTTCGAGGCGGGAACGTTGCGCCTTTAAGCCGCCTCGCTGTTCTGTGTGAAAGTCACGGAGGCGGAATGGGGGGGCCAAGTGGCCCCACCAATAAGCCGGCAGCGGAGGTAGTCACAGAGCCGAAACGGGGTCTGTGTGAATGACACAGCCGGCATGCCGGCATGCCACTAGACGCTGACGCTGTCGTCACGCCTCTGATTGCGGAACGCCGGCATGCTGTGTGAATTTACAGACGGGAGCGGCGTTATGCCGGCGTTGTATGGTTCTGTGTGAACCAACAAAGGCGGCGTATTGGCAGGACTTCTTTACACCAATATTGCGGAATCTCTGTGTGAAAGGGGCTTCTGTGTGAAAGGGGCTTCTGTGTGAAAGGGGCTATGGTGTGCTGAAGCAGGGAAAGATCTAAAACATGCTGGATAGGTGCTCTCCAGGACCAGGGTTGGAGACCCCTGATATATGCCATATCAAAATAAAAATAAAAATAAAGAAAAGACAAAATAACAAAAAATAAATACAACACAAACAACCAATAAACAAGATCATGTTATAATTAAAGGGGACCTATTATGAAAAACACGTTTTTTCTTGCTTTAACATATATAAAGTGGTCTCAGCTCCAGAAGGAGGAAAGCAACCAAATTCTGCAGTGCCTGTACCGCCGCGTGGATGAGCCATCCAGTGTGATGTGACTTCTACGAGCCGTTCAGATTCTGCTCCTGTCGTGACGTCACGACAGGAGCAGAGATTGGCCTCTGATGCGTGAAACCACGCCCACATCTATAAAACCGTGTAACTGCATGCGAGCGTCCGACTATCGCGTCGCACTGCGTGACATTGGACGCTCTCTGTCCATCTCCCTCCAGCCAGCTGCCACTTTATTGAGGTTTTTGTAGTGAAATGAGGAGGTATCATAGAGATAACTTCTCATTTCATCTAACTCAGGGGTGTCCAAAGTTGGTCCTCGAGGGCCGCAATCCTGCATGTTTTAGTTGTTTCCCTGCATCAACACACCTGATTCTAATTAACGGTCGTCACCACCTTGTCATCAAAGTCTGGATAGTTCTGTTGATGACCAAGCTCCTTGTATCACAGTTTGATAAAAAAAAGGGAGACATCTAAAACATGCAGGACTGCGGCCCTCGAGGACCAACTTTGGACACCCCTGATCTAACTGGATCAGCCGTTCCCCATCTTTTACCGTTTCCTACAGCGCTTTCAACCGGCCTGCATCCGACAAATGTTCAGCTCAAAACGGCGCGCTGCGTCGCAGCGCTGCAGCCAGTTAGGACAGTCCAATAGAAAATAAACCAATGGAATGGATTTTGTCGCTGACGCTCACTCACATCGCATGCATGACACGGTGTAAAGGCTGATTTATGGTTCCGCGTTACACCAACGCAGAGCCTACGGCGTAGGGTACGCCGTAGGCTACGCTGTACCCTATGCCGTAGGGTCTGCGTCGATTTAACGCAGAACCAATAATTCAGGCTTAACTCCGCCGGCCGGAGCTTCCGCCATTTTTTCATAGCGGTGTATCACGTCATTCAGGCAGCCAATCAGCACAGTGCCTCATTATCATAGCCTCCTTGCCCGCTCAGAATCCCGCATAGAGAAGGAGGTTAGAAACGGTAAAGATAAAGACATGGCCCAGAGGCTGAATTTCTAATTTATATAGAAAAAACAATCAAAAGCTTGTTTTTAAGACATTCAAGGTCTGTTTAAAATAAGCATTAAATGCCATAATAGGTCCCCTTTAAACCGGTCTCCTACAATATCCTAAATTCAAAAATCCAATCTCCCAGTCACCTCTATGATGATCCATGACCAGCTATGAATGCAGACAGTTATATTTGTATCGTATATGATCCATCCCAAAAGGAACAAAATAACAATCAAAGAAATACATATGGAAGGCAAATTGAGTTCTTTAGAGGTCCCCATTTTTATACTTGTCAAGAATTGCTTTCTTGTATGTGTTTTTAATTGAAGCTGCTGTTTGGAGAGTTACACCATGGTGGGGCAGGGAAATAAACTTTCAAGAGATTTGCCTCCAACACCCCCCGTGGGTATCATTAGTAAAAACTTTGCAGCCTCTTTACCAAGAAAATCACACTCTCCATCACCCAAGTGTTCTTGTGGCTGGTCATTAAGCACTCAACCTTATGTAAAGTGTCATTCATCACTGAGCGTCATTTCCATCCCCTCATTAAGGTGCATGACAAATGACTTTATGCACATGCCACTGCATGTGCATGTGGTGCAAGATGAAAATGCTGCTCTACACTTGTCAGCATTCAGGATTGCCAGCAATACAAACAGAACTAGTTTCTCTTAAAAGAGCTTCAGTAACAGTTTGCATGCTTTGGGATGGTGGTTCATTGGTTTACCACGCAGCCACACAAATGACCTTCCAGGAAGAGGCGAGTCGAAGAAACCTTTCCTGCATACACAGCGTTTTGAGGTTTTCAAAGGAACATTTGGATGAGCATTATCTGTTTCAAAATCCAGAGGACTGCAGTTATAATATAACTTTTTAATGAAGTGAGCAAAGGGTTTCCTGAAAATGGTGACTCTTTAACTAATGAAGTCCTACTTTGGGCTTGTGTAGAAACCCTTGACAAGAGCAGGTGGAGGGAAGAATTACTTAAAACCATGCTAGAGATCACTTCAAAAGCTGAATACGGGTGAAAAATGATGCTTTCCGTAATAACCTATCTTCATGTGAGATCAGAATTGACCTAAAGTGGTATGTGCACTGGGCCTGGTGATGTAACGTGGTCGATGAGTGTATATACAGTTGTATGTATGAGCTGCAGCTGCATCAAGCTGAAAATACATCTTTTAATATCAATTTCACAAAACTGCCGTGGTCATCAAAAAGGCAGTCATGCAGATTCCAAGTGTAAGTGCAGGGAAATGCAATGGTAGTCTCCTTATTGAGCGATTACTGACATGCTCTGACGGATTGACTGGAAAACTTTCATGACTCACCCCTCTGTTTGCAAGAATGACTAAGAGTTGTTTCTATTTTTAGACTGAATCCTATACAGAGTTTGAAATGCGTTTTCCTCTTTTGATATTGCACACAAGCTCACAGCCTGGCACCCACCTCTATCAGTGTTGGTGCTGTGGAGGCCAGCAGAGTCCCTGCTGTAGCCTTTCCTCTCAAACACACGGGATTCATGCTGAAAGAGTATTTCTGAAGGTCTAGCTTCACCGCAGTGCATTATTATCATGCTTCAGCTGTAGGTTCAGCCTTTGTAACGAGAGAGCGGTTTACCAACAGGATACACTGGTCAGTTTTCAGAATCCACATAGAAATTAGTTTGTTTTTATGTTTTGTTTACTAGTGGGATGTAGTTTGGGTCTGATTTTAACTGAATCAGGTGTCAGCTCTATTGTCCCTGACAACATTCTTGTCACTTATCCATTTTGTACAATAAATAGCTTATAACCTGGGTTTTAATTAATCCATTGGTTTTTTTTAATGCCTCATGTGAAAGCTAAAACCCTCCCAAAGTATGTTTAATGTACTAAAATAAATTTGCTTCACTGAAAGATTGATAATTTAATGAACACAGACAGGTCAGATTTTGGCGAGACAAAAGTTGTTTCGCCTAGAGAGAGTAATGTGAAAATTGAACAAATAATCAACTTCAAATACAAAAATGTGTCGCATAACATCAGTGAATGAAGCAGTGGTGCTGTGAGATCCATATTTAATATCTTGTTTGACTTCCACGAGTTTCAAGGACTTCATCCATGCGGTTCGACAATGATTCATACAATTATTGATGAAGTCAATAAAGCAGTCTTGCATGTCTCCCAGAGTTGATCAAGATTCTTTGGTTTCGTCTTCCATGCTTCCTCTTCATTCCACCCCAGACATGCTCAATGATATTCATGTCTGGTGACTGGGTTGGCCAGTCTTGGAGCATCTTGATCTTCTCCTTGAGAAACGTTGATGTATAGATGGAAGTATGCGATGGAGCACCATCCTGCTGCAAAATTTGACCTCTTTTTTTAATGCTTGGGAATGTAAGATGTAGCTAATACTTCTTGATATTTTAAGCTATTGATATTGCCTTCCACCCTGAAATCACACACCCTGATTGATGGCACAAGCTGTTTAAAACTCAGATATATTGTTTGGGGCGCCTGGGTAGTTTTTCCGTTTATCCCCTCACTCTTACACAGAACTGCAAGCTGACTTTTAAAGTCCACAGGGGACTAAGTGCGCTAGTTTCTTCTTTAATTGATGCATTCACTTCAGCTGAAGCTTTCCAAGTCATACTCTTCTTAGTTTAAAGAGAAAACATTATCCCCGAACACACTTCTCTCCTTGTCATTGATCTATTAAACCAAAGCTGACGTTTTTGTCACAAAGACCTTTTCTTAGACATCAATGAGTGGCATATTGGCTGCAAACTGTGCAATTATGTACAGCGTTGGGGTTTTCTATTAAAGTGAATTGTCACTTTTATTTATTATCTCTTGAAAACGGCCTTGCTTTCAATAAATCGATAGAGGTGAAAAGTGCACTCAGGGAGTTACCTCTTTTCTTTCATTTGAGCAGTTTCTTGGGGGAGATGCGAATCCCTGTCCTATAAAATAATCAAAGCAAACAGTGTGCATGTTGTTCTTCACTCTACAAGACAAACTATATGTGACACCAACAGAATACATTATGCTTGGCATTTTCAGAAATGTATTTCATAGCGGTTTCACCGCAGAGGGTTTGATTGACATAAAGCAGAATGAGCAAAACACTGTTTGCGGATGGTTTAATAAAGGGGCAAGTCATGGTTATAGGGAGAACAGTAAATATGGGGCTGCTGCTACAATTATAAGACTGTGGCTTGACAGGATATATGACAGCTGACATTGGGTTATTTAAATATATAACTCAGTTGCCCTTGAGCGTGATGCGATAGAATTGTATACAATTGTAAAATGAATACACAGAGATTCAAAAGGAAAGAAAACATCCCCAAAAATCTACGTACAGCTACTCTCACTGCTTTAACAATTTTTTTTAAAGATTTAAAAAAATCTTTTCCAAATCCATATGTTCCAACACCCTGCTCACACAGCAGCAGGTCACAGTTAGTGTTTCTATCCCGAAAGATCATTCTGATGTGTGTTAGTGTACCACTAAACAAGTTACTTCATCGGCTAGCATATCTGTTTAGCCTCAGTTTGATTAGCATCGACTAATAAAAAGGCGAAGTTTCCACAATTCAGACGTCTCTTCATTCAAAGTCAGTGGTGTACATGTGAGCGAGGGGGTAAACGTCTTCAGTCTGCACAACATTTCTCTGTTTGGGCTTTTTTTTCTTCCTTTTTCTCATCAAAGAGAGGATATGGAATCAAAACAGAATAGAGATTGAACTGACGTGATCTCTTGATCACAGGAAATGTATTTGGCTGTCGAGCATGTTGATGCAACGCTCTGTTCTGTTTAGCTGTGTGCCATGATGACTCCAGTGCATCAAAATCTTTTTTAAGAGACCTGAAACATTCGCCTACAGCTAACAGTGTAACATGTTAAGTCTCTGGTCATCCAGTCTTCTAGATTTCATCCAAAACCTTTTTTTTTTTCCTTTTTGAGAAGATTTCGGAGAGAGTTCAGACTCTATGTGTTTTGCCTGTTGTCCACATACTTGTTTACACTGAAGTTGCATCTGAGTGCAAGAGATTTTGTGAGAATTTCAGCATTTGTAATTGAGACTGTGTGTGTGGTGGGGGTGGGGGCACCAGTGTCTGAGTTAAACAAAACTGTAACATTTGAAAATCTGTTAATATTTTAAAATCCCTCCAGTGTGGAGCAGCCTTGAGCTCAACAATCTAAACTATCAACTCCTATTTTGAAATAACAGATTGTTATATACGCATTTCTTATTTTAGACAGCAGTTATGGAGTCCCTTTGATAAATACATGTGTATATAGTGTAATTTAAGTAAATGCATTATTTGTAATTTATTTACCTGCTAATTTGTTAGCATTATAACATTCACTTAATGAAAACTCACATTTAATCATGATAGCCCTTCATAGCTAATTAGTATAGTTCAAGCAACATTATTGCTAATGCTAATATACAGATTTTACCTTCTTTTTTTTAAAGGCATTTCAAATCATTTCATTACTATGACACAACAGGCGCAGTCTTACAATTGCACTGTTAAACAATATATTACTATGCACCCGCTAAATAATTTATGGAGGATGATGTGCAAAAGTTTCTCAGGGAAAGTAGATGTCAGGTGAAAATGGCACCCGTTGGCCTCATCAGAACTGTCCGATGTCCTGACACTCACAAAAGATGCAGTTGGGAACTAAATTACACTTAAGTGTGTACATTCGAGCAAATCTAAACTGTCATAGGCACTTTATGACTGCAAGCATCACAGGTCCAGTCTCAGGCTTTCACCAGGAATTAACAATAGAGAGCAGTAATGCAAAAAAGGAAAATGTTGGCAATTCATTTCTTTTGGAAATGATCAATTGTACAGTTATATAGGAATTGTGAAGATCTGTAAAACTGTCCAGTTCAACCAACCAATTTTCTGCCAGCTACAGTAAATTGTTTGCCACATGTATGTTATGTGATGTAATACATCAACCAGAAAGAGCCCAACTCTGAAAGTGGACACACTATCGTAACTGCATCTGACATAGTTTGGTCAATAGATGGATTTCCTTCCTTAGATTGTATACTGAGACAAAGTTAGTCCAGTTAAATGGCAAAAAGCCAAGCTATTTAGACTTAACTGCGTATGTAAGCTTATTGAGTGTGTGTGTGTGTGTGTGTGTGTGTGTGTGTGTGTGTGTGTGTGTGTGTGTGTGTGTGTGTGTGTGTGTGTGTGTGTGTGTGTGTGTGTGTGTGTGTGTGTGTGTGTGTGTGTGTGTGTGTGTGTGTGTGTGTGTGTGTGTGTGTGTGTGTGTGTGTGTGTGTGTGTGTGTGTGTTTTAAAGGACAATGAAATCCTCCCGTTTAGCAGATAATGTCTTGGGCTGTCTCCTGCCTTTATTTTTTTATACTGTAAGCTTCTTCCTTTCTTTTTAACTATTTGGTGTTACTGACAGCATGTTGCAGTTATCTCTGGCCATGTTTTTCTGCAAACTCTTCAAATTTGTTTTTAAAACAAACTTTTGAAAAATGTCTGCTTTTATTTCTGGCACTTTCTGACATCTGGTATGATGAATAATTATGACAATAGCAGCTTTCTTAAAAGCACGTGCCAGGTCTAGACAGTTGCGAAAGAGGAGACATCGAGATAGTTGAGAAGGAGCTTCAAACAATTTCTTCCCCCCCGATCGTTACTGGAAATTGGAGATCACTGGCACATAAAATTGAAAGCTTGGAGTGCTTATGAAGACAAATCGATGCTGGTGGGATCGAGGACTGTGGCCTCGATTCCACTGCGTGGTTCAGTCTGGGCCAGTACAGTTCAGAAAGATTAGACTGGTACAGCCAATTCACTGGACATGATGGGTTTAGACCAAATGCATAACGTGGCGTTATACTAGTGCAAGGACAACAAATGTGATGCCGCACACAAGGTCATCAAGCAGGTTGTTTTTTTTTCAGTTTGACATTTGGTTCTTTGTATGAATAATACATCCCGCATTGTCTCGGAGAAGGTTGCAGGTGGCGAAGAGAAACACAGCCGAAGAGGGAAGAAAACTTGTGGCTGGGGTCTTGTTCCGGGAGGAGTTGTTTCGCGCTTGCTTTTGTCGTGAGCAGTGACGTTTTTCTCGCCGTCAATCAACAGATTGTATCATGTAGCGCCACCATAACCGTACCGTACCATTTTCCTATGGGGCCCAGAAATGGTGCAGTTTGGTTCAGTTGTTTGGGACCCTTTTATAATGGAAACGCACAAAATGGCGTACCAGCCCGGACCAAACCGAACCGCTCAGTGGAAACGAGGCTTATATGTTCCACCAAGACGTGTTTGTGGGAACATATTTTGCCCCTCTACCCAGCTTTCCTAGAGGCACACAGACTGCAAATGGAGCAGGAAGACTAAATGGAGGAATTGCAGTGGCAGATGGTGTAATGCTGAACATAAAACTGCTGCCTGTGAGTTCCTATCCATGTTTTCCTCCCAGACTTCACTTGGGTTACCTGCTGACGCTGCATGCGATGTCATCAGCTCAGTTGCTGCCAGGCGACAAACACAACCCCTCATTGCATTCGTGCAGATCTCTGCAGTTTTCAATACCACATCTCTCCCTGCTACACTTCTAACTTTCCATTCCTTTGTTTTCTACTTATCCAGTCTTGATTTATATTGCAAGGAGGTAATTTTCTTTTCGAGATTAACGAAGCATAATTCAATTCAGTTCATCAGTTTAGTGCTGGGGTGTGAATCTTAATGAAGAGTCGGAGGCATGCAGCCTGATATAGCCATCATACTTTATGAACAAGAAAGGCTTTGGCAGAAGTTAACAATGGGTGTTATAATTATGACTCCATCACAAGAGGGCTGTAATAAAAAAACTTGCTTAACAGCCCATCACATCTATCATACAGTGTGATAATCAGATAAAGGTCATGTGCTCATAGGCCAAAAGCAGCTGAGAAATGTCACATGTAGTTTCCTTTTCAGTCCCTATTGGTAACTTTTTCTTGGATTTCTGGGAAACTGCAGTTTAATCCTTAGCTAGATTGTTGCCAATAGCTTGATTTAGATGTGCATGTAACCACACTGACTATTTCTTTCTGTTCTCACTTTAGTATTTAGCTCCTTAACTGGTTGTTATACCACCATGTGAAGAGCTCTGTCTTTGTTTTGTTTTTTTCTTGAACAGGGACCGTACATATTAATGTAAATATGCATGGTTGTAGCTAGAGGCTAATTTCCACCATTCGTCCCTGCGGCAAATTAATGCCAGACACAGAACCAGACACCAGCAGACATACGAGACGAGACGATGACATCCATATCAACACAACACAACATTAAAAAAACATGACTGAGCTAGATAAAAAACATTAAGCAATATAAAAAACATTAAGCAATGTTGTCCGGCCAGCTTTACTAAAAGCTTTTCCACCAAGCCTTGGATAAATAAGATTTAGCTTTTCTGCTTTTTATTCTATTTAGTATACTATGAATTGTTCTTCCACTGATAGATGTTGCATATTCCAATTTAAATGTGCAATATTCTTTCATCCATTCATGTGCAATATTCTACACTCATTCATGTGCAATATTCTTTCACTCATTTATGTGCAATATTCTCTCATTCATTAATTTTCATAGTGTATATATATATTTATATTTCCTGTTTCTTATTTTTAATTTTTTTTTGCATAGTCTTTACATGTGTGCACTTTTATGGAGCTGCTGCCTAATCTCATTATATGATTATAATGACAATAAGGGCTTTCTATTCTATTCTATTCTAAATGCAGCACACCATCCTGCAGTGAGATCCCTCCCAGGGCTCTGTCTTTTCCTCATTTTCTAAACTAAATCAGATCACAAACTTTCTAAGAGAATGTATGTGGCTCAATGCAAACCATTTTAACGGTTAAAGGCTGACTTTTCTCAGTTGCATTGGCAACAGGATGGAGTTCAGCGTTTCCTCCAGGCAGCATTTGTTTTCCACTCGTGCAGTAAGTCATGACGGAGTATGAGCTTGTTTGATGGCGAAGAAATTTCCCTCCCTGTGAGTAATGATATGAAGCCCATGGCAGGAGTGGGTGGAGATTCGTTCAGGAGGTCTTGATGCAACAGACCATAGCTCACTTGTGACAGGGTTCATAATGGTCTGACCTGCTGATAGACGGCAGGGAAAATGAGGCTGCTTGTCACAGAGACCCGCTGCTTGAGAGGGAAACTGGCCTGCCCGTGGAGAGAGATTGCAGTTTCTCACATATTTTCAGTCTTTCCTAACTCTTTGCTTTTTTCTCTTTTTTTTTTTCCCTCTGTTGCAATCACTTAAATAAAAAATGTGCAGCTCATGGCGTAAATATGCCCTCAGCTGATTGTTGTTTAAAAGAGCAGTTGGAGGAAATAATTTGATAATGAGGAGCAGATGTTTAGATGTTGATCCCTGCAGTTTCAAGATGGCGGCAGAAATATGTGAAGGACAGAGGGATTAAGAAAACGCCACAAACTCAAGTTTGGCCTTTCCAGCAGAAGGAAAGTGAGTCATAATGTGTCATAGCAGCCCGACCAATAGGCGTGTTTGCATGTCACTTGCGTTCTTGTCATGTTTGAGCTTGTTCAGGCACCATTGTAATCTAGTGTGTTGTATCTGTGTCATGCAGACGATGGGTGTGTCTGCCTCTTGGAAAGGGATTAGGCTCTGTAAACATTATGAATAGTAGCAAAAGTGTAATTTACCTGTTTCTGTTTCTTGAGAAAAGACCAGCATACAGAGTGTTTCCTATTTCAGAGCCCTGATTCAGTCTCAAACCATCAGAATTGTGAGGAAAGAATAAGTTAAAGAGCTATATTGCTCCAAGTAGTGGTGGTTGTTCTTTTAAATCCACCCTTTTTTTCTCAGATCCGGGGAAAACTCAATTTTTCATTTTCAATCTTGGGAAAAAAATGCACAAATTTCACCTATTAGTCACAGATATTGATTTACACAGCCTGACGTTTTTCAGAATTGGAGGGGACATCCCCTTCAACCCTGCTTTGGTTGTACATTTTCCACTTTTCATGTGATTCAGCAGAATTCTATGAAATTACTCAAGTACCCACAATCCTGTGCTGTACAGTCATATGTAAAAGTTTGTTCTGCGCCTCTTTAAATCCTCTTATTTATTTATGTATTTATTTGTGTGCATGTGAAGGAAAAACATGATAGAAATCATCTGATCATAGTGGAGTCATGGGATGAAGCTGATGGAATCTCAGGTCAACAGCAACACCTTTTTCAACATGCTCTTATTCATTTCATAAAATTGTAGCTAAAAGGGGAAAATAAATATGTGGGCAATATAATATGTGGGCAATATAAAGGTATTTCAGACTGTAAGCTGGAGTATAAGGCAAGTTGCTGCTAATCATCAGGCTTTAATGAATGGATCGTCAGCCGGTGTGCAGATTCCTATAGGACCAGACATCTTGGAAGGTTGCTGGTCTGGAGCATTTGGGTGTATGTTGACACAATGCTAAGAGGGAAAGACATATTGAATTGTTTTTACAAAAAAATGAGTTGCGACTGCCCATCCACTTTGACAGCATAATTTAAAAAGTCAAAACAAGTTTCTGTGAAAGGGTTGCTAAGAGAGAGACTGTTTAGTCTGAAAAGAACCTGGAAGCACGATGGAGTTTTGCAAAATAGGATCTGAACATATCACAAGATTTCAGGAACAATGTCCCAGGGGCAAATGAGATCATAGTGAAGTCGGATAGCCTTAATACCCATTGTCATATCTGGTGAAAACCACACTCAGCATTTCAGCAGACAGATGTCAAACGCAGCAGTGGAGGGGTGATGATTTGGGGGTAATTTTGTGGGTACACCTTGCAGCCACAGAAAAGATCTGTGCTTGACTGTTTTAGAGGGAAATTAGTCCATCTGTCCAACAGCTAAAGCTTAGTTGAAAATGGGTCACCCAGCAGGACAATGATCAGCAAATATGCATCAGAATAGCAGAAAAATAAAAGAAAGGTTTTGGAAAGGCAGAGTCAAAATCCAGACCTCAGTAGTGGGCCCTCACGAGAGCTGTGTATAAGTGAATAACCAAAAATCTCACTGAACTGATGCAATGTTGAAAGGAAGAATGGGCCAAAATTTCAGAGAGATATGATTTTTAATGTCTTAACATAGAAATGACTTGAGTTTTCTCTGGCTTACACTTGGTTAGCGTGTCAGCTGAATTAAGCATGTAGTAGATATGTTACAGTTGGGTACAGTTTTGCTTATCGTGTTATTCGTCATTGCAGTATTTCTGGCCACCTTGGCAGCACAGCCTTGGTTTTTGATTCAGACTAAATTAATTCAAATACATTCAAAATATATGCAGCCTTGTGAGGTTTGGGACTCACAGTACTAGTATGTATTCTTTTTCTACAAGATTTACAGTTGCACTCTTCCTATTAGTTTAGTTACTTTACATTTTTATTTTCTGAATTGAAATAACTTCATTGGTTTTTCAGAAAGTTTTTTTTTTGACAGAATGCCAAGAAAATGAGTGAAATCTGAGTAACTGAATGTTTTTCATTTCAGCATGCTGACCCATTTCTATAGTCAGACTTCAACAGTACTTTCACTGTGCTTCCTGCTTTGCATATATTTGCTTGTATTCAAAGTAATAAAGAGGAAAACATGTCGGGGGGTCTACGACTGGAGGGTGTGAGCACAAAAACAGAAATACAGTACAGTCTACCACAAATAACCTTGCCTTACAGGCAAAGCGTTGCTTATTTATTAACTTTTTTGTTATTGTATTATGTAAGGACCTTTGTGGTTGCTGCTCTTTGGTGGGAAAATTGAATGTGTGAGTATTTATTTAAAGCAGTAATGAGAGCAAAGCTTTGGAATGAAAAATGAACTTTTATTTGACACTGAGCTCCCAGGCTGCATTTGTCCCAGTAATTGCTTCCTGTTGAATTAAAATGGGATGGGTAACATCTGAACAGGCCAAACACACTACTCAGAAGCAGCAGACATGCACGCACACAAATACAGAGCTCATTTACTACAGAGAAACCGCAGTCTGATGTGACTTTAAAGCTTAGTTAATGGATCGGCACTTTTAAATAGTAACAGCACATCGATGCACGGGGCCTAAATATTGCTGACATTGCTCTTGTGTTAAACTATTTCTTGACATTAACTGTTTGGCCATAAGAGTAGTAGTCTGTGTAATGTATTTCCAAGCACTAGCTTCACGGTACGTGTAGACACTAAGTGCCCTGATGATCAGTCGGAACAAAATCACTCATATGGCAGTGGGGGTGGAATATAAAAGATCTTTTGTTTAATTTAACATACTGGCAATATATTTGCTCCCCGATGTTATCTCTGAGTAGTCACAAGGCGAATTAATTCTGTGTCTGGTTATGTATTACTGCAGTACAGATTGCAGCAACGTGATGACACAGTAAGAGTGTAACAATTTGCCAACTGTCTGCTTTTCTATCAAAGCAGCTCTTTTTGAATTATTACAGTATGGGTTCAATGTGACTAGGAATTATGATTCAAAGGATTTGTTTTCTTTCCACTTTCTCTATTTGGATACATTTTAGAGCACAGTTCTTTTTTAGAACCAGTGAGATGAAGTAATGGTTTGTAATTCATATTAGCCAGAAAAGTTAGGTTCTACCAGATGTTTTTTACTGGATTTCCTAGAAAATTTAGCGCCACAATAAAGTTGTCACTTAGGCTTTATCATATCTATTATGGCTTAAATGCATGGAGCCCTTAAAAGATTTCTCATATCTTTAGTAGCTACTATTACTATGTTTGAGTACATTTGTTTTGCTGGCATGTTGTTGCATATTCTGCACAGGCTGCAGCTTCGTCTTGGTAGAAAAAGTCCTTTTTATTCATCTTTCTGTACACTTGCAAGGGTACGATGACTTTGGATTGTCTGCGGGACCGTATCCACACGACCAGTGAAGTCCAAAGGCCAATTTTTGAGTCTGGTCACAGGCTTAAAATAGCAATTTATGTTGACACAGGTTGATGCCAAGTCCTAACATTTATTGCCATTTTTCTGCAAAAGCATATTCTGATCAGTCGAAATTGCTCTGGTATACATTGATGAAAGTTTACTCACCTTACAATCTAATAATAGACCTAAGGCTCCTTTTTAATGACTCTTATTATGATCACATTTAGCATAGTTTGACAGTCTTACATATGAGCTGACTCCCCACAGTAAAATCAGGAGTGTGTGATTTGAAGATAAAGTTGCACAATTTTGGCCTCAGCAGGTGCAAACATTTCGTGAGAGAAAAGTATGCATTTAAATTGGAAGGGAAACAGCCAATGCATAACAAGTGCAGACAGGGAAGTGCACTGGCTGACTACAACCTGGAACATTTCCTTTAGATGCTTCATCCATTACCGGGACTACAGGAGGCACTTGTGAATGTGAATTATTATCGATGGACATGATGGGACTCCATTAAGTATTTAACAGACCCCTTTAGAGTAATAAAAGCTTTATGCACCAGTGAGAAGGAGCTAGTTCAGACCTTTTTAATATCAGATTGAGTATGACATTGATAGGAAGAGCAACACATATCAAAGACAGTGAATTGAAATAGAGATTATATAAATCAAAAAGTATATTTGGAGAGATTGAAACAAGAAACTCTGCTGAAGTGGATTGTTGGCAGACTGTAAGTGTGCCAGTTTTCAAGTAATGTTTACTCTCCAATGTATGCTGACAGGACAGTTTACCAAGGGAGGGGTGTGTGTAGTAACGCCAAGAACAAACTGTCTAAGCTCCCTTTCTTCTTTTCTTTTTCTTTCTACTCAGGTTCATCACAGACAGCAACCTCTTGGGAACTACCAAGCTCTTTTCTACAGTACACTTGCTCCCTCCAGTGGTAATATACCGCCATTACATCCACTTCTTTCTTTTTTACAAAACTACAGCATGTCACATCTCTCCACAATTTATTACTTTAAATATATTCCTTTTGGCTATAATGTACTTTTAATTTTGCATTCTGTTAATGCGCACAGTAGCTGTAAAAATGCACATTTTGGTTGTTTTTCTTCTTCTTCAGACTTGTCTTTGAAGTACAAACACAGCCGTCTGGTTCTGGAGGTGCCGCTGCCGTCCAGAGATGAGAAGTGTCTGTTCTTCCTCAGGCCCATGTCGATGAGCGTGGGAGACCTGATCGCCGATCTGCAGAGAGAGGACTCTGGAGCCGCCGTTTCTGTTTTCTCTAAAGGTGTGACTGTGGAAATGCAACTCATGCTTGAGTACTTTGTTTTGTTTGTATGTTTATGCATCGCTGAGCACCATCAGAAAGCAGTTTAGCAGGATGCCTCAGGAGCATTTTGTAAATGGTTCACTCGCTTTCTGCTGTAAGATTACTTAAAAATCTTGAACGTCTTGTTTAAGATTGTGACTGGTTTGAAACTGGTTTGGAAACTTGAGGATGTCTTTCTCTTTAAAAGTCCCGAAGGCTTTAACATCATCGTTAATGGTTTAAAACTGTGCTTTCACTTTCAAACTGTGGAGTACTTACAGTGCCTATTTGTATTACAAAGGCCATTAGTGGTTTCTAAATCTTTTTAAAATGAAGTTAAACCGTTTGACCTGTCGGCACAGGTCATGGCTTTACATCTGAATTCAATAAACGGTACATCTAATTGATTCGGTTGAATGGAAATGTAAGTGGTCTTGTGTAACAGAGCCGTGGAACTGGCTCCTTATCTCCTCAGGAAACGACCTGAGGCTACCTAATTTCCCTGACTGGTTTTTCATCTGGGAATTTTCCAAACGTTCAGCGCTGAGATCACCATGTGTACCGATGCCACGTTATGTTGACCGCTCTGCCGCCAAGCAAGCAAAACCGTGTGTTGCAAATTTTAACAATGTTCTGAACTCTGTCTTCGAGGGGAAGAAAACTGGAATATTTGATTCATTGTGAAAGTGGAGTTTGTTTGTGATTCCAAATTGAAGCAGTTGTGAGGTTCATCTGAGCTGGACTGAGATTAGTCAGTCGACACTTTTGCCAGACTTTTGCAGACGGCTTCTGAAAGCAAAAACAGCTGATCTTTTGCTTCTTAACTTGTATACACCTGGAGATTGTCATTCATGTTCGGCTGAGCTGTGTGCACATGTGTTGTTCCCTGGAGTAAATGAGGCAAAAACTTACTTACCACACCTTCAGAACAGTGATGATATTTTGAGCTGAGATTGTTGATTGAATGCAGCTTTCATTTAGGGAGAAGTTTAACTTGCTCTCATGTGAAGAAACATTTTTATTATTTTGTGTAAATTGTGGTGAATCAGGTTGGCGTAAAGACATATTTGAATGGAAGAAGTCTCTCTTGTTTTCCCTATGAGTACCATTTAAACATAATAAATAAGAATTGTTGGACTTTCCCAATTCTTGTGAATAAGGGGATTTCATTGTGTTTCTGGTTTACCTGGTCTGTCTGTGTGTAAACTTGTGTTTTTAATTTAAGCCTGAAAATGTTAGATGAAATCAATTAAAGCATTAAAACTGTACTTTTGCTCTGCCAGATGGAGAACGTGTTGCCAACAACACACTCATAGATGCCCTGCTGGACAAGGAGTTCCACCTCATCATCAATGATACAGTTTATAACATATCCTGTCCTGAAAAGGGTAAAAGGAAAACATGATTCTCCTTCACAACTCTTAATCCTGCTTATAAATGTTGGCTATTATCTGTAGAGGTATGGCTCCTCCTCTCGTTTATAATGCCTCTCCTCTCGTCCTCAACCTTGCTGTGCCCCAGAGTTTACTACCAGCGAGCATGCCAGAGAACTGGATGACATGAAACATGTTGTACACCTGATGCACACAGCACTCCACCTGCCGGAACACCACCTGCTGCAAGAGAGGCAGCTGCTGGAGAAGCTGGACAACCTCAAACAAGAGTTGTCCCCTCTGGAGACGGTAGGAGACGAGTCTGAACACGTGTATGACATCCAGTGTTGTGCTAGTTACTGAAAAATAGTAACTAGTTACCGTTACTAGTTACTTCATTAAAAAGTAACTCAGTTAGTAACTCAGTTACTTAGACCAAAAAGTAATGCGTTACTATGAAAAGTAACTTTTTAGTTACTTTAGATAAAAACATTATTTGAAATGCTCCCATTTAATGCCCCTCTAGCCTTCATTTCAGCATGGTACTGTATGGATTTGCATTATGCATCGTGTTCTGCATTCTGATTGGCTAAAGACAGTCTCCCCGCTTCTTCACTTCCTGTGTCAATAACGTTGGTTGCTTAGCAACAAGCTGAGAACGGCCAATGAGCTTCAGCAGCAGCTGAAGAACAGGAGCCTTTGATGAATCGTTCATTACAGTCTCAAATATAACCAATGGTGGCATGTCGGTTTATAAGAATCTTTTTGCCCAGAAGAAAAAAGAGCGACAAAACGACCCATAACAATTTTCTTCTCTCGAAAAAACACACCTGCACCGCGGGCTTTAGAAGACAAAGACGCTACAGAGTCGGGATGCAGCAGCTCAGAAGAGCAGTGAAATACGTGTGAGGCGGTGCTGATCTCCGCAATTTGAAGCCTTCTATAATAATTGTAAAAAGAATTTCACTTATCACGGGTTCTTTTTGGAATGTAACCCCTGCGAAAAACCAAAGATTACTGTGATGACAATGTTGCGAAACTGACAGTCATGTTTTTGAATGCACACACACTACGTTTCCTCTGGTCTCCGCGTGTGGGGAAAAAAAGTTTCACTGTAGCCAGAAATAACGGAGTAATGCACCGTATGGTAACGGTAATTGCGTTACTGAATTTAAAAAGTAATGCGTTAGATTATTAGTTACCGCAAAACTAACGGCGTTAATAAATAACGCGTTAGTCCCAACACTGATGACATCAAACAGGTTTTTCTTCTTTGTTCCACCTGCCTCACACTCCTCTGCTGTTTCCCTTCAGATGAAGGCCCAGCTGTCCCAGACAGCAGAATTCCACACGTCCAGGGCCCTCTGGACCGGCATGGCCATGCTGTCCGTGCAAGGTGGAGCCCTGGCCTGGCTCACCTGGTGGGTCTACTCGTGGGACGTCATGGAGCCCGTCACCTACTTCATCACCTACGGGACCAGCATGGGAATATTTGCCTATTATGTCCTAACAAAACAGGCAAGAACCCTTTTGTTTTCTGTTTGTGGACATTGCAGATCAGACAAAGATGCTACTGACTCTTCGGCTCAAATGTACCATTCACAGCATTTTAGTTGTGAGTGAGATTCTTCTCAAGGAGGGTCCTTCTCCAAACCTTTTGGCATTAGAATTCAGGAATGTGTTGAAGTGGAACCAGTTTTACTGGGTAAAAGCCAGTTTCCTGACAGGACAAATCCATAATCAGCCCTAGACTAAAGCTTAAAAACTTAAAAAAAATACATTCATAAGGTTATTAACTGAAAACGTAGAAGCTGTTATAGTAGAAGATACAGTTCCATGATAGAAGCTGTTAATGGTTTGAACTTCTGTGATTACAAGCCGAGACCTTTCTCTGGCCCGTCTACACTTTAAAAACAATTGGACAAAAACCTGTTTTTATTTTCTCTAGCTTGTCTGCCGTTTAGTTTCATAGCTTTCATTATGCAGCATACAGAAATGACTGCAGGGAACAAAGTGAGCGCTTTTTATTTCCTGAATGTTTGATTTTTACCAGGCGGTTGGACCTAAAGTTGATCCATGCAGAATGAACCATATTTCTTGTTTTTTTCCCCGTAGGATTATATATATCCAGAGGCTAAAGACAGACAGTTCCTGCGTTACTTTCACAAAGGGGCCGGGAAGAAGAAATTCAGTGTTGAAAGATACAACGAACTGAGGGATGAACTGGCTCAGGTTCGCCCATCAGTCTGTTTTACCTCACATTACAGTTGTAGAAGTAAACGTGCATTATTATTTATATCTTAACGCACTGCTTTCCTAAAAAATCCTATTTAACGAATGGTTCCTGTCTGTTTCTGATGTGTCAGGTGGAGGACGACCTGAAACGTCTGCGATACCCAACTCAGCTTCAGCTACCGCTTGAACAGATCCACCCAAAGCCATAAACAGAGTGGGGACAAACGCTCAACGTTCACTCAGTCTAACCCTTTCATTTTGATAATGGCACACTTTTAACCTGGAATCCACACCACTGTGTTATTTACAATCTTGGTAATGGTGCCAAATTGAAAATGTGTCAGTTGTTAGACAAAACAAAAATGGAAATACAGTATACGTTTGAATCCCTTGTCTGTGCAATTGAAGGCTGTTATTGGACAACACAGTGTATGGTTAAATAAGTCAGATGCTTGATTTGTAAACAATTTCAGAACAAATAAAGGAAGTAAACACTCTTTGCCATAAAAAGGATGTTTTTTATTTAATTATTTTCATCTAAAATTTGAGAGCAAACCAGTTACCAAAGTATGACACAAACTCCTAAGACTTTGATTACAAAAATACAGGACCTGCATGTACATTGATAGCTTAATTTATCTTGACACAGATGGAAGTGATTTTGGTCCAAACTACAGCTTTTAAGAAGAAAGGAAAAGAAAAAAACCAAGACACCCTGAGGTCCTTTCACACAAATGTTTGTTGTAATTTTAGGTGCAAATGTGCATTTTCAAATGTACTGAACAGCACATACATGAATTCCCTTTTCTTTTAAGGAGCAAGCTACAAGCAAGAGTCACAGTGTCGTTTATGAACTACATGTAATGGATCCCTGGTGTTTACAATGAGAAAGAAGAGAGCAAAACTCTGTAAACATAAATGCTCAAAGCACCCTTTTGTGGTTGTCATGCCACTGCATGCCCTGCAAGATTAGTGTGAATATGATTATCTGGCTCAAAGACGAGCCCGCAACAAAAACCAAAAGAAGAAAAAGGAAAGAAATAAAAATCCCTGTTTCATCAGTGGAAGGCTTCTCTGTACGGCGCCAGTGCAAATGGGAAGTCTGGCTATCCTCTTGGCTCATTAGGAAAAACTAAGATGTGTCGTTTTCTGTTACCATAGTCATTTAAACTGAATAAACAATGTTGTCCCTAATAGTTTTACAGCAAAAGCAATTTCTTAAAAGTGCAAAATGTTTTATGATCCACGGGGGCTAGACAACAACAAGAAAAAGCCACTAAAATAACTGAAGTACAGTAGTTTTGGCTTTTGTGGAGCACAAGTTATACACTACAGTACGTGGTGATGCATGATATAAAGATTTTGTGGAAAGACTGGAGAATTACACAGAATACTGATGTGCAGTTACTGTATCCCGTAGGCAGTTAAGTGGGACCCGTCTGTGTTGGCAGCATCAACAGCGTTACTGCCCCGTTACTTTTAAATCGGGTGATAATGTGTTACATCGCGGTAGCAGCACTGAGGGAAGTTTAAGTTTACCGTTTCAAAGCATGTGACTTCCTTGGGTACCAATCTTTCATTAACATGTACGGCGAAGGCACGTCAGAAACGCCCACTGCTGTGTGAGCGACACGGTGAGGCGTTGGATACCTGCCATTTGTGTAAAAAAAAATATTAGATGTGGAGCCAACCCATTAAAATGATTTGTAGTGAACTTCATTACAGAAAATAAATCTTCATTATTGCTTAAATGTGATTGACTTATCCAAAATCAAAACTAAGTGAATTTTGCCTCTTCAAATGATGCAAGGAATTGAGAGAAAACTAAAAGATTCTGAACAGAAAATGATTGAAGGTTCTTCCAGTAATTTAAAAAACATTTTCTCACTGAAAATGTGATGGATGTCAATGAGAGGATATTTAAGTGCTAATGTAAATCAAAATGTTCATTGCTGGTAGACAGAAAAGAAGAGAGCCATTTGTTCTGCTCAGTTGGTGGTTACTCTTTGGGAGTTGGTATAAAATCATCTCGTGGAACCGCCTGAGGACCGACGGTGTTACTTCTTTGACCGGAAGTAGAGTTTCTTGGTGAGCATTGAAGCGAAACACGGCACCTGCTTCTTCCCAATAGCACGAGGGTCCGAGCAGTTCCCGACGCTCCTCATCGACACCTTTCTGTTGACCAGCGTGAGCAACTCTGTGAACTCGAGGGAATCCCCGTGCTTCTGAAACATCGCACACAAATCCTGGATGTACCAGGAGCCGTTGATGGTCTCGCGGTGGGAATAGTAACCTTTAAAACAAAAAGGACAGATGCTAATGTTTATCTGGCTGTTACGTAAGGGTTCATAGATAATTGTACAGTCAAACTACGAGTGCCATACGTGTTTAAGGCTGCGTCCCAATTGTCCCCCTCGCCCTCATTTTCTTCACTACCCCTAACTTTTGCGCGTTCCCGTTTGGGTAGTGGTGTCCCAATTCCTCTTTTCACCTAGTGGGAGTGGGCATAACGAGGGCGAGGGGCTGAGAATATCCCCTTCAAATCGAGGGTTTTCTCATGCTGACTTCGCGAGCGAGGGGCTATGAAAATTTCCCAGAATGCTACGTAAACTACGCCGTAGGCTCTGCGTCGATTTGACTCGCCGACCGAAGGCAAACAGGCAGACTCGTCTCAGACTGTGACCGAGGGAGCAAGCATTTTTTTGTGAGAAATAGAGAGAAATAATCCTGTGACTCGTCAGATTTGTTTTGGATGTTTCTGATATAATAGTTTTCATAAACAACAAAGTAATCCAGCTGTTATCTGAGTAATTTACACACTTTCAGATAAAGTTGCCGAAGATCACGCCAGAATAAAGGGATTTATGGTTCCGCGTTACACCAACGCAGAGCTTACGGCGTAGGTTACGTAACCTTCGCCGTAAGCCCAGCGTCGATGTACGCGGCGACGCGCGCCGTACGCCGTACCCTACGCCGTACCCTACGCCGTAGGCTCTGCGTCGATTTAACACGGACCCAAACTCCGGAGCCGGCAGACAGAAATTTCGGAGCAAATTTCTTAACAGGCGTAGCTACAACTGTTAGATTTCATCTATTAAACCAACATCTTCCTAAATGAAGGATAAATTCAGCCAGCGTAATTCTCAACAGAGCTGCAGGTTTCTCTCCCGGGACGACGGAGCAGCTTGACCCGGCGATCACGTCTGTTCTCGGGCTGTGAGCTGCTGCTGCTCCCCGGGGCCGGTGGCTCTTCTCATCTCCGAAAACATCGAGTCAAATTTCTTAACAGGCGTTATTTGGATAAACTTAGCCCAGGTTGGGGATCTTAAAGGTTACTTTTGAGCCTGAAAAAATATTAAAACTTAATAAAGTGCCATATAAACAGCGCTACAGATGAAATTAAAACAGCTTTTGGCTCTCAGCTTCCTGATCAGGGTAGGGATGAAAACGAGGGAGAGTAGGAGAAATGGGACAGGCACCTGGGCCAAGTGCCCTAGATCTCAAGTGCCCTGAAATCTCCCCCTTCTTTTTTAGGGGGTAGGGAAGAAAAGAAGGGCGAGTGGAGAAAAGAAGGGCGAGTGAAGGGGAATTGGGATTGGGCCTTAGTTAGTATTCATGGTCCAGTTGTTGGTCTGACTCTACCACCCTTCACAGTAGCCCAAGAAAATGACACCGACGACTCTTAGAAGACCTGAAGAACTCACCCTCAGCCACCGAATAGCACATGATGAAATCAGCTCCTGCAGGGAGGGTGTGCACGGCGCTGGAGTCCACCACCACCTCGTTTGTCTCGCTGTCCACTGCGTCGCAGGCGTACACCGGATCATCGTGTTTGTCCCCACGGCAAGCCTGCAAGCACACGTAGCTACATTCATTTCCTTGTTTTTCTTTTTGTAAACTTTTGGTTTTAACTAAAAACAATTAACGCCGCTTTCATATGGACTTGACTGTATTTTGTATGCGCCTACCTGTATTATAAAGATCTTTGGTTTTCCTGCAAGGCTCTTGCACTTGTCTCCTTTGAACATGGATTGGATATGTTGGATGTCGATCTTGCCGTCGTGGGCGTAAACATGATCTTTCTCGCCATGGCTCAGGAAAACGAGCAGAAAGCAGTCAGCATCCGAATGGTCGTCCTCAGCAGCTGGTGGGATGTCAGATGTTTATTGAGCCACATTACAAGCCAAAGCCAATTAATCATTTGAGACTCATAAGGGATCATGCACACGAGTACCTTCAGAGATTTTATTTAGAACGTCCTCCTGCTTGAGGTTATCGTGACATCGGACATCAAAATTTAGCTCCCGCAGTCTAAACGAAAAGCATGAATAGATTCAGCAAGAGTGGAAATACATGAGGAAGCAGTAAACAACAGATCTTAATGTTACACAAGAGCTGAACAAGTGCAGTCATGTTCTCCAGCAGGCAGTAATTGAGGGTTCCCTCCTCCAGCAGCTGGCAGAAAGGTGATACCTTTTCTCCAAGTTGTAGCGGTCAGCATTGGTTCCACTTCTGATGCCTAACCCCAGGCGCCAGAAGAATTGCTCCTGATTGAAGACGAGGGCAAGGCCTCGCCGCTTGTGGCCCATCCTGTACTCCTCTGCAGGATCCAAAGCTACCGAGCTGATTCAGAACAAAGAAAATTAAGAAAAAAACAAAAGGTCACACAAATGTTGTTATTAAGTGTGTTTTGGACCAAAGGGAAGTAAGAAGTTCCATAAAAAAACTTTTTCTTTACCTTGTGAGGAAATAATCCGTCTCGGTTAAGTTCTGGGTGTAAGCTGCTAGAAGAAAACACAATATTTGTCAGATCTAAAATGTGTCTTTGTGTGACATGCAAATGTGTCAACACTCCACCACCTCAAGAAGCTTGGTCTCAACAACAGGATATAGAGCTTTTTATTATTATTTGTATACACTTAGTGTTCATTTTGAGTGCTGTCATTCTTAAATTTAATGACACAGAAATAACACGGTACTACACATCAATGCATTTCAGGTTCAAATTACAAAGAATCAAAGAGTCAAAGTTTTATCTTGATCTATTGATAGAGATTGATTGAGACTAGAGCAGACTCTAGACCTGACTTTATTGTAGTAGACTGTAATAACGCACCGGGACACATTCAGTACTCGAGTTGAGGGGGGATGAGGGGGGATGGCATCCCCCCCTGAGTAAAAACGGTCCAAATCATCCCCCCTGTAAAACTGCCATTCCCCCTTTCCATCCCTTTCATCAATGAATGTGGTTTTACTGCTATTTCAACATTTAGAGTCATCACCAGAAAAATAACTTATTTGACAATTTTCACCTGTTTCAAGTACATTTTCACTTGAAATAAGTAGGAAAATCTGCCAGTGGGACAAGATTTATCTTCTTATTACAAGCAAAAAAATCAGGTGAAAATTGTTATTTTTTCCAGTGATGAGTCTTGTTTTAAGTGTAATGAGATTTTTTTTTTACTAAAATGAGACATTTTAACCAGAAATTGGACAAATATTCTTGTTAAGATTTTGGGTTTTTGCAGTGATCCATTTTACTTATCCTGTGAAGGACAGAGTCATATTGATAAGTTCAGAAAACTGTTTTTTATTGTTGTATTTTGATGTATTTGATGTAAGCCCAGTGGATATTTAAAGCTTACAGAAGGCTGCATTTAACTGCTATAACTGTCATTCCTGCAGTACTTCTGCAGGTGTTTTGGTCAGTGCTATTATTTGTAATATATTATATTATTTGTAATCAGCACAAATTATCTGTCCCCATGTGATAAAATCCACCATCCCCCTTGATGTTTTTTTACAACTTGAGTACTGGACACATTCATGCAGAAAACGTCAGCTTATATATCTAATCAGGCCACTTTATAACGCCATAAAAACACTAGAGGGTTTGTTTCATTTTTGTTTTAATGCACGCAAACCCTGCACTCGTCTGTGTGAGTTTACTCACCCGCACTGTCGGTGGCTGGGCTGCTGTCTTTGGCAACATTTCCTGTAAAGTTGAGAGAAAAAACAACCCAGTCTGAAATCGTGCCATTATTAAACTTGCCTCAAATAAGGAATGTATTGCGGAATATACTAGTAAAGACGTGACAGCCCAAGTTCACTGACCATAAAAAGCCTACTATGGGAAAGTAACTTCAGGCTGCATTCATTTTTCTAATTTCAAATGCTGTCGAGTTTCAAACGCCTGAGTTTTAAATCCGTTTGAGATTTCGAGAGAATATGTGCAGCTGTTACCTCCACAGGTGTCCTCTTTCTTCTTAGACATGTTCATTTACTGTCCTCGCCCAGTCCTACTCTGAAAAATTAATGTGTTCGTGGAGAAAAAAAAACAAGCAAAAACCCAGCTCATATAGACAGGTTGTAGCCCCGCCCCCTCTGCAACGTCATTGGGTCATTAGATTTTGGAGAGCGCCATTGGTTCACAGACCTGTCAGTCAAACGGTAGGTGGTGCTTGATTGGATCAGGTACTCCCCGGCCCCGCCCACTGTTGTACTAAACACCAATCACCGAAAGACTTCGACCCAAACGCACCAATCACAGCAGGGCGTCCCGCCCTCCTTTGTCCCTCCGGTTGATCCATTCAGGCAGGGAGGGGGCAGTTCAAGATCATTACAGAACCAACACAAACCACTTTCAATGGCCTTTATTCAAAATGAACTGTTACAAGAAACCCGAAAAAGTTAATTTGTGTCACAACCGTAAAGACAAACAAAACCTAAAAAAAAAATCCTATAAATTCTGCGGAAAAATAAATACTTGATCGACGCATCGGTGAACAGGCTGCACTGTATTGTTATATATATATATATATATATATATATATATATATACATATATACATATATATATATATACATACATACATACACAGTGGTGGACAGTAACAGAGTAAATTTACTTGAGTACTGTACTTAAGTACATATCCAGAGGATTTGTACTTTGAGTATTAGATTTCTTTGGTACTTATTACTCTTACTTGAATACATTTCCAAGACAAATATTTTTACTTTTACTCAAGTAAATTTCTAGGAAGGCTGAAAAGTACTCGTTACTTTCAGGTCTACTCTTTTTTTCTTCTTCCCTAAAATCCTATTGGACACAAGCTGTTTTTGTCAAAGGAGGAGACCTATCACAGTGCACGCTCTCCACTGGGATGTACGTAAAGCGGAAATACGTCAAGCCTCCTCAAAACGATACCGCCAAAGTAGCCTGCGTTTGTCAAGACAGGGCCGCAACAAGTCAAGACAGAGCCGCAACAAGTCAAGACATAACTGCAACAATGGCTACGCCTGCGTCAGGAGAAGAAAGACAATCCGCTGAGTCGTCTGAGTCTGATAATGAGCCGGACTCGGAGCAGGGACTTTCACAAAATCCTTGGCCGTTTCTTAACTCAATGTTTGAGTTCGACCGAGTAAAAAACGAGGGCACAGACAAATGTATACAAAAAAATATAGTAATTTACTGATGTGGAAAATAAGAAATTTACTCTTACTCTTACTTAAAGTAAAATTAAAAGCATTTACTTTTGGATACTTAAGTACCTTTAAAAGCAAGTACTTTTCTACTCTTACTCGAGTAATATTTTGACTGAGCTACTTTTACTTGTAACGGAGTAAATTTTGACCAGTAGTATTTGTACTCTTACTCAAGTACTGGGGTCGAGTACTCTGTCCACCTCTGTGTGTGTGTGTGTATATATATATATATATATATATATATATATATATATTAGAAAAACAATTCTTAAAAGTTTTAATTTAAAAGTATTCACTATAGTATACATAAATAATCAACTGTATGGGAAAGGTATTTATTGTCTGCATTACAAACTACAGTGGTTTCACATTCACTATGTGTATACACATGGTGTACAAGGAAGCAATGAGCATAAATTAATGCCGGCTGAAGAAGCTTTATCCCTGAGAAAATCTACACATTTCAAACAAAACATCATTGCTAGTTTTCACCGGTCAGAGTTGCTTTTCATACTGTGTCCATTACAAAGTCTTTGTTCAAGCCGAGGCCTCACAGTTCCTTTTTTACTTCGTACTGACACACACAGGAGTCTCGCTGACTGTCCAGGTACGGTTTACATCCCAGGTGCATGACGGCGTCGAAAAGCAGCGTCACTGCTGACTCGCACGCTGTTAAGATAGAAGCAAAGTGCACAGAGAAGACCGTGAGTATGACACCACAGGGTGGGGGTGGGCAAGCTGTGTCTTTTGCTTTGTGGCTACTGCATGTACTTCTAAGATTTTGAGAATATTTCAATACACTGCAAAACAGAAATCTTAATTTCACAAATTCAAATCCCATTTTATGTTTATTTTTTTAAGAATTATATTTCCATGTAAGTCTAAATAAGCCAAGTCACAAGCAAAACAGGTTTGATTAAACTTTAAGAAGTCCAAGATTAGACCACATTAATATATGCAGGACTGACAGAATGAACTTTGCCCTGTGGGTTAATCCATATTACAGTATCAGGATTTGCAGCATTTAGAGCTCTACTCTTCCCTCTGATGGACATATTGTGTATTACAACAATTTGACCTCTTATTCACACATGCATGAATCAAATCTCATGGGACCTGGCTGAAGACTGTGTACAGGACCAGAACCATGTGACTTGCACCCAGGGGAGCACCTTTCCCAGATACATAACTCCGATCCTAACCACTCGGGAGGTTACAGCTCCTGTTTAGAGTGGAGCTCTGCAGCTCGGTGTTTTCGATTAAATCTGGGCTGCGCTGATCTTTTGGCTCAGGCACCTGTTTACCCGTGTCTTATGTTTGTTTGTTTTATTTGTTCTCGTGGCAGGGCTGTACTGGAATTTTTTGGCCTTCGAGGATAAATAAAGTTTATTGAGTTGAATTGAATCTGTACCTTTAAATGATGTCATCACTTCAAATGCAATAGTTCAAATAGAGGTCTGCTAAAGAACTGATAATACACAGAATAAATCAGACTGAAATGGGGAAAAAAAGCAACACTCACAATAACAATAACTAAGCTGTAGTAAAATGTCCCTGACAGTAAAAAAAAAAAAGAAATGTAAGCAACTGAATGGAACACATTTAATTTTAGTTGGATTGAATATTAGAGATAATGTTTTGCCTCACTGTGACCTACCAAAATGTCACAAAAAGCTAAATTATTTCATTTTTTTAATCATTCTTTTGTTGGATTCAAATACAAATGAATAAAACCCTGACATTTTATACATTTTTCATGTGAAAACTGACAAGCACCGATCAATGAGCAACATCAGAACAAAACAGTTTCATTTCAGCCACCGAATGTAAAAGGCCACACCTTTTGTTATCTTAAGAAATGACCTAATTGCCACATCTACATTGAATATCACGAGGTGGCTTTTTAACCCCATTTATTGTTTATTGCTTGAATATTGTACTGTGTCCTAAGCTGTTTTTTTTGTCTCGCTTTCATTTTTTTGTCTCTGTCATATTTTCTGCTGCCATTAAATGGTATCTATGACCTATTACAATTACATTTCCAAATAAATATTCCATATCCTAATGTAAAATTAAAGCTGATAACCAATTAATGAACAGTTAAAAGTGGGAGGAAAGCTTAAAGTGCTATTTTTAATGTTTACAGCTTTGAAACATCAGATCAGAAAAACTGTCATCTAGTTTAAACACACTGTTTTACCTTCGACAGTCTTGGCCAATCCCAGAGTTTTTTGCACATTCTTACAGATGTTCTCAAGACAGTCCTGAAACTGCTCATCGCAGTCCTGTTTCTCACGGCCACAGGCGTCATAGCAACGGTCATGCTGATTACAACATTTGGTCATGGATGGTATACCTATATCAAACTGAGAATAACAGGACAGTTATTATACAGCAGAGGTGTCAAAAGTATTCACATTCATCACTCAGGTAGAAGTATAGATACTAGAGTTTAAAAATACTCCTGTAGAAGTTGAAGTATCAACTCAAGTAAAAGTATAAAAGTACTGGTTTCAAAACTACTTAAAGTATAAAAGTAAAAGTAATGTAAGGGGGGGGGGGGGGGGGGCATTAAGGACAAAAGCCATTGAAAATGAATGCATCTTAGTATAATGCAAATATATTAAAGAACCATATATGTGTACTATTGAGCATTAACATGTGTTTCAGAGAGCAGAAGATATGATGACTAGTTGCCTATAAGTATTGTAATGGTGCAAAAAGTCAAACTTCAGAGGCATGTTATCATTTATCCTAATGTTTATTGGAATGTACATCCAAGTTTAGTTGCAGGAATCTAAGGGCAACGGATGTAAGAACAAAACTGGACAAGAACATCTGAAACAACCACAACCAAATTCACTCTATCCGGATGGCGCAATTTAACTGGATAGTTTTTATTTAAAGGCCGAAATGAAATAGAGTAACAAGGCTGTTTTTAAAATGTAAGGAGTAAAAAGTACAGATAAATGCATGAAAATGTAAGGAGTAAAAGTAAAAAGTCGTCTGAAAAATAATTACTCCAGTGCAGTATAGATAACCAAAATTTCTACTTAAGTAAGGTAACAAAGTATTTGTACTTCGTTACTTGACACCTCTGTAATACAGTAGAGCATGTGTAAACAAAAACAAACAAACATTAATTTCCATCAAAAAATATTCAGACACTCACATGACACACATTTTATGTAACATATACAATGAAGATGCTTCCAAACTGGGTCAAATTACCTTAAATCCAAAGAGGGGGGAGCCACAGCCGTTTGGTGGAGGGTTTTTGTACCCGGGACGAGGAACAGGCTTGTATCCTTCTAAACAAGAGCAAAGGTGAGGAAGCGTCTTGTCCTTCCACTGATTATTATCTTGCTTTTTTGAGGCAATCATATAAGGAATTTTATGGCTTAAGGCTGATTTATGGTTCCGCGTTACATCAACGCAGAGCCTACGCCGTAGGGTACGCGAAGCGCCGCGTATCCTACGGCGTAGGCTCTGCGTCGAATTAACGCGGAACCATAATTCAGGCTTCAGTGAAACACTCCCTGGGGGGAAAAACAGTATTTTTATAGTTCTCCATCATCATATAACCCCACAATCCATGATTTTCTTCTATGGATATATAGTTTAAGAATATGTAGGTATAGTACTGATATGAAAAGGGCCCTGAAGTGAAGTAAAGACTTACCATCACTGCATGTATAACGACACAGACCGTCATAGCCCCCAAACAAGTCCAGCGCCGCGTTCAAGTACGTGTCAATTTTGTGAATGCCATTCCGAATAGTTTTCAGACTCGCCTTCCAGTCTGGTGTCTCTGGCTCTTGTTTGCAGCTAAACACAAGTGACAAACACCCGCAGCAGAGCAAACTAAGCAGCAGTAGCGCCCAGGCGTTGCTGTGATATGGCATAGTACCCTTCAAACCACAACCGGACAGCAGGGTTTAATTTAATTTAACTTAACTTACTCCCCGACCTGTTGTCTTGGTAGCATCTCAATATTCAAATCCAACACATTTAATTTCACTTCCAACGCAGACATGTCACAGCTGTCACGTTGCTTCCGGGGTTGACGCTGTCACGTGACCACTGATTAAAAACCAATCATGATGTAATATATTGCAATAAAGAAAAACATATCGAAGTTTATAACATGCAAGATATAGGCTACCTCGGCGCGAAAAAAAAGTCCGTCTATATAGTTAAACTTTTGCAAATATGCATTTACTTATCTATTCATCGTCATTGTACAGCTCCTCTGCAATCTACATCACCCATGGGTGATGTTTTTCATTATACGTGCATTTCCGTCAAGAAATGTATATATTTCGTTTTTTTTTTTCCTTAAACATGCATTTTCGTCAAGAAATATATATTTTGTTTTTCTCCTTTCCTTATACATGCATTCCCTCCTGTCTTTTTACTTTACCTAATGCATTTCTGCTTTCTGGTGCAGCTCCTCCACTACTGGTCATTAATGGAAAAGGCCAAAATTAAGACTACTGCGCAACCTAAAGACTCAAACTAATAATAATAATGTCAAGATTTATAGTTAATTTACTCTGGCTTCTTTGTTTGTTTTATAATCAGAGGCGTCAAAAGTATTCACATTCATTACTCAGGTAGAAGTATAGATACTAGAGTTTAAAAATACTCCTGTAGAAGTTGAATTATCAACTCAAGTTTTTTACTCAAGTAAAAGTATAAAAGTACTGGTTTCAAAACTACTTAAAGTATAAAAGTAAAAGTAATGTAAGGGGGGAAAAAGCCAAAAGACAAAAGCCATTGAGAATGAATGCATCTTAGGATAATGCAAATATATTAAAGAACCATATATGTGTACTATTGAGCATTAATATGTGTTTCAGAGAGCAGATATGATGACTAGTTGCCTATAAGTATTGTAATGGTGCAAAAAGTCAAACTTCAGAGGCATGTTATCATTTATCCTAACCTTTATTGGAATGTACATCCAAGTTTAGTTGCAGGAATCTGAGGGAACGGATGTAAGAACAAAACTGGACAAGAACATCTGAAACAACCACAACCAAATTCACTCTATCCGGATGGAGCAATTTAACTGGATAGTTTTTATTTAAAGGCCGAAATGAAATAGAGTAACAAGGCTGTTTTTAAAATGTAAGGAGTAAAAAGTACAGATAATTGTGTGAAAATGTAAGGAGTAAAAGTAAAAAGTCGTCTGAAAAATAATTACTCCAGTGAAGTATAGATAACCAAAATTTCTACTTAAGTAAGGTAACGAAGTATTTGTACTTCGTTACTTGACACCTCTGTTTATAATGTCCCTTTGACCATCCCTACAGCGCAGAACATTAATAGATCATTTTAGAAATTCACCCATTAGACAATATTCAGTCTTCAATGAGGGCTGACTGTGTAAATAAAAAGGTAGTGAGAGCAGCATTATACATACGCTTCAACAAATGTAGGGTTGTATGTTTATCCCAGTGTCACCAACAGTTGTGCAATAGTCTTGCTTCTTCTTACTTATCGATCAGTAGTAGAGGAGCTGGACGAAGAAGGGAAGCCCTCCTCATTTGCATAATAAGGCAGAAATGAACAAGGTAAAGTAATTAGAGACAAGGGATTGTAAAAACAAAGAATGCATGTATGTAAGGAAAAGGAAAAACAAAATATATACATTTCTGCTTTTATTTTTAATTATGTCAGTTTTGGTGCTCCATACTTTAGACAACAAATCTGGGTGGAAAAATCAGCATCCCAAGTTGGAAAAAAACAAACAAAAAAAAACTAGATGCAGACCACAAGTGGTCAAGCGCCAGAAATAATTGTTTTTATTTTAGTCTATGCAGCAGCTTTTTCTCATCTCACTCCCTTTATCTTAATGTCTGATTATGATTAGTAGTTTTAGTAACAGTTCCATCATTTTATATTACAGCCCCTTTTGTTTCCAAGCTTGAAAGTTCTGGTTTTCATTTATCCATGGAGAGTTCCAAATGCCCATTTGAACACAATAAAACTGGTTTGAACATAGTATGTGTCAAAAATCTTAAAACATTGTTTCTAAAATTCCATGCACCTTTACACAAGTTGCATCAGAAATTTACCCCAAAAAAATGTCAAGCAATTCTAATCAAAGCTATGCAACATAAACATGCGTGAGATGTATGTGATTTAAGCAAAGACACAATTTCATCAGTCTATGGTAACAATTAACTTTATTTAAATGATCAGGTGAGCATTTAAGAAGACCACCGGTTCTTCTATAGTTACTTAAATAACTGCATTAAATTTAAACATTCAAAAACGAAAATGTACAACTAGTTATGAACAATAGTTTCACTGTCCTTTCATGTTTAGTCCCAACCAGCTTCACATTTTGTGCTGGAAAACTAAATGTTTTTAGGTAGCAAAATCACTATGATGCATTATTCTTCATCCACACAATGTGAACAGGAAGCTTAACAAGTTCTCTTTGATTTCCATATTTAGTTTTATTTACTATATGGATTTGGCTGAAGGACAACACCTCCAATTGAATCTATAATGTCTCTGATTTTCTGTTTATGACGAGCAGATGCTGCCAAAAGCTGTCACCTCTGCTTGTTCAGAAGGTATTTCTGCATGTACAGAATCCCTGTCAGGTTCTTGCTACTAAAAGCACATGCCTTTACAATCAAGTGTCCTGGTCCTTCCCGTTGATTGAAAAACAAAGTTAAAAAAAAAAGAAAGAAAAAAAGTCTATAACTTTCAACAGTGTGTAGACTGGGTTCATTATGACGTAACAAGGCGATTCCTGGGGTCTCCCGGGGTCAGGCTGGAGTGAGGAAGAAGAGAAGTTGGCGGAAAGGAATACAGGGAGTTGGGTCATTTTAACATTAGAGCTAAACTATTTAAGTAAGTTTTTGCTCCTAGAGTAAAGACTCTCTTAAAAAAAAAAAAAAAAAAAAAAAGGAAAAAAAAAAAAAGACATGGACATACATATCTATCATATATATTTACATTTTCTAAAAGAACCCAACTCATCCGCCTCTGAATAGGTCATTTAGTCTGTCCAGCTCTTTGCAGCTATCCATGGTCATGAGTTCTGCCTTCTTACGCATTCGGTCATCCCTGTAGACTTTTGCAGCATAAAGCAGTTCTGTTTCTGGACGAGACAAGCAGAGAAACAATATGAGAGGGAGACAAAAAAAAAGGCCTGAAAGTGTAATAAAAAATATATTTCTCAGCTATAGGTACTTACTTGTCTGTCTGTCTTTCCAACAGTTATTTCTAACATTAGTTACATAGTCCTCCTCTACACTTTTCTCAATTTGTTGCAGAGCTGCGCCCTTAAACTCAGACTTGAAATCTCTGGTGACATAGTAGTCAACATGCAGGTTTTCAGTCTGTCTTTTTACGGTCTGGCCCGTGGACCTGGAAGAGTTGAGTTAGTGAAAATACAATATGAATTTCTGCAAATAAGACTACAGTGAATCTATTCATGAACAGTGTTAAGAAGTCAACAAAATACTTTGGCAGGTCCATGACATGTCATCAATTAAAAAAAACTATGAAGTGAAAACGTGTGTACAGCCAGCTTCACACCAGAGGTCTGTTATGAGCAGAGGTCATGACTTTCATTTCAGCTGCCATGTCAACAGATTATAGCATGCAGACCAGATGTGACAGACAGATCTCAGGCGGGGGTAAAACAATCCTGGAGATCTAAAAGCAGCAGATTGCGCACTGCAACAAAAAGGCTGCAACTAGTAATACCACACAGGCAGCCATTATTCAAAAATACACACGTAACACACAGCTGGTGTGAAGCCACTGCACCACTTGTGAGATGCTGCATAGTTTTGTCCGACAGTGTGTGTACATACGGTCTAGAATAGAGGCTGTAGGGTGGAGGGGACACCATCATCTGGCTCAGGATTGACAGCAAAATTAGGACCACGATGGGCATCAGTTGGATAAACATTGAAAAGCCACCCTGGATGAACCACAGTACAAGTCTATTACATTATACATTTAGCTTGTATACGTGTCTATTTATTAACAATGCTGCAAATATGAAGAAAAAAAAAATGTACATGTACTTATTCTGGAAAAAAATAATAATTATAAACCCTTCTACATACATCTCCCCTTTCTTCAGTCCGCTCCTGTCGGTGATCCGTCTGATGGCTGTAGCTTCGACTGTTGGTGAAAGTGTGTGCACTTGCTGAAGACACAAAAATATAGTTGAGGTCAGATACAAGGTTATGAAAATCAATGTTACTAAACCAGTCTGGTTATGCAGAACTTTGGAGATGAATCAGCAGTTGTCTCATGTCTCATCTGCTGCTATAGTAACAGGTGAAAAACCTCTCTTCCACCTGCTCATCCAGCCTCACTTTCACATTGCCAACGATGACCAGCACAGTGCATCCTTTCTTAAAACTGTATTTTATTCATTTTAGTCAATAAATGCAGAATTGTAGTTGTAGCTCATGGCTTCACAAGTCACGTTTCCATCACCTGTAGATTTGCGCAAAACCCTAATATTGAAAATGAAAACATGTAATGAAAAAAAAAACAACTCCTCCCAAATATCACAAAAACCTTTCCAGGGTTCCAGGAGGTTTGTTTTCCTGCCTTTCACACTACTACTTGTATTGGCTGAATAATGTTTAACCCTTGTGCTGTATTTGGGTCAAGGGAGGGTGAAGGGAGAAAAGAAGGAATGAATAAAGGGAGAAAAGATGGAAGGAAGGAAAGAAGGAAGTAATGAGAAAAGAAGGAAAGAAGGAAGGAAGTAGGAAAGGGAGTAAGGAAGGGAGAAAAGAAGGAAGGGAGGAAAGAAGGAAGATGGAAGGAAGGGAGAAAGGAGAAAAGAAGGAAAGAAGGGAGGAAGTAGGAAAGGGAGTAAGGAAGCGAGAAAACATGGAAGGGAGGAAAGAAGTAGGAAGAATGGAGGGAGGAAGGAATAGAGAAAAGGAAAGAAAGAAGGGAGGGAAGAAGGAAGGAATGGAGAAAATAAGGAAAGAAGGAAGGAAAAGCAAAGAAGGTAATAAAGGAACGAATGACAAAAGGGAGGTAGGAAGAAAAAGGAGTTAAGGAGGGTAAAAAAGGAGGAAAAGAGGAAAGGAAGAAGGAAGGAGAGAGCATGGCAGGAGGAAAGAAGGATAGAAGAATTGGGTAATTTTGACCCAAAGACAGCACAAGGGTTAAATGATATTGCTGTAAATTGGCATGTACATTTCCTCCAGTTAAAATAATAAATACGATAGATTCCATCAGATCATGCGGAACATACGCACACCTACGCTGAGACTAAAACCCTGATTACTGTTACATAATGTACTGTTAACATAATTAATTAACACCTGATAACCCAAGTGCTCACTCACAGGAAGGGAAGCCGCCTCCAAAGAACATGTTGAAGAGGTCCTCAGGAGTTATGTCCGCCTCGAAGCCCCTGTGGAAGTCGAAGCCTGCCCCTTGTGACTGACTTGGGCTGCTCGGCTCCTCCCCGCCTGTCACGTCATACTGTCGTCTTTTGTCTGGGTTGCTAAGAACTGCATAAGCATTGCCAATCTCTGCAGGGAAAGGAGTCAGATTAGATGGGTCAACAGAGATTTTGCTATCGTTTCTGGTTGTTTTCTTTTGTCTTCTGTTCAGGTTTCAACAGGCTGATCAATCAGCTTCTATACAGACAGAGAAACTTTATCAGGTTCAGGGAAGAAAAAATTGTCAACCGTAATTGTTGGTTTCACATCTAATCAAGAAACTGGAGAAATAAGTTAGAATGGACATGGTGTAGACACATTTTGGATGAGAGTGTTGATTCATACTAGTACAAACGGTAAATACTAAATACCACAATAACAATTTTTGTGCAAGTTGTTTCAACCCATATACAGTAATCATATGAAAATCTGATTGATTGGTAGCTGCATGAGTGAACAAGCTGTCATTTTGAAGCTTTCTTTGAGACATATTTCACCACACACAAACACACACAGACACACACAGACTTTTCACAGGGACCAATTATGTTCTCGTGGGAAACTATCTACATTCAGCGGACACTCAACAGGGGAGGGGCAAAAATAGATAAAAGATTATCTGCATAGGAGTCCTACCAACATTACACTTTGTCAGGCAGACCGTTACAAAATGAGCAGCTGAAGCAAAACGATGACAGTCCAGGAGCCTCTGGAAGTCATCATTGATCATGACAGTGAAATAGAGGAGGATGTGTCTGAAGACGAAGACTATCTTGAGCTAAATTCTGATTCTAATGATTCTTATTTTGAAACATATGAGGGAATTGCTATTCCTATTCCTCCAAGCAAGACATTAATGTCAAAAAATTGTGAAATACAGTATTCTTCATCTCCAAATGTGCGTCAGGCAAAACTGTCTGCAGAAAACATAAAGACCGTGCCAGGGCCAACTAGGATGGAAGTGAGTCGTGTGACTGACCTCAAGTAAACTTTTGAGCTGTTCATGCCAGATTCAATACAGAAAATCCTTCTAGAAAAGGTCTGGCATGTTTTTGGGGAGAAGCGGAAGGAACTGGACAAACACATTTAGATGCGTATTTGGGGCTCCTCATCTTGGCTGGGGTCTATAAGTCAAAGGATGAATCGACAGCCAGTCTGTGGGATGCAGACACAGGCAGGGCTATATTTTGACTTTTCACATTTTCTCCAGAGTTAAGCGATTTGATAATCGAGAGACAAGTGCTGGTAGATGGAGAGAGAAAAGCTGGCAGCTATTAGGATAGTGTGGCACAAGTGGGGAGAGCAACTTCCACTACCCTACAACCCAGGCCCTAATATCACAGCGGCATCGTAGCATTCAGAGGTCGCTGCCCATTTAGACAATACATGCCTTCCAAACTAGCTAAACATGGGATAAAAATCAGCTACGCACTGAACATTAGGGAGTTAGGGTTAGGGGGTGTTTTATATGTTGGTATTTCAAAAGTAAAAAAGTAGTGAAACATTAAAAAAGTTTGAACATGTATTTTTTTTAAATGAAAAACGAGTGAATTATCCTAATTGAACCATTACCTGTTGGAGGTAAGGAACACCATTGCACTAAATATTGATAGAATAATTAGTAATGGAGTTAGTGATGAAATATTCACACTGCTTGTTCGGATTTTATTGGTTTCCGATATCTTTTGGATAATTAAACATACACCATTGCTGTTCCTGACAAATGAACATAACAGGAGGGTTATATGAATTTCAACAAATTAGACTTAAATGAACTGTATTTAACTGGACTGTATTGAACTTGTTTGGTTTCTGTGTAAAGTGCCTTGGGAGTACTTTGGATGTGAATCGGCATGATATAAATATAACTTTTACTGACTTGAAAAATGGTATTAAACAGAGTTAAAATTTTAATAGTATTTATAACTTTTAAACTGATATATTGTTCAAGGAATAGCAGTATTTTATGTACAGTCTTAAGTCAAAGGCGAATGACAAATGCTTTATAAAGCACAGTCAATCACATACATGTAAGATGTCAAACTACTTAGCAAATGAACAAAATACAACTGAGTGAAGTTACTTTTAAAGGCCTCCGTTGCTCCAGGTGCGTGGTTTTTGTCTGGGTGGAACTTCAGCGCTAGTTTCCTGTATGCTTTTTTCAGCTCATCATCATTGGCTTCTTTGTTGACACCAAGTACTTCATAATAGTCCTTACACCGTTTTATTCTGAAAGACAGGGGAAAAAACAAAAAGCATGAAGTAGACAAGCATAAAGTTTTGACAGGTGACAACAACTTGTGTGCTTTAAGTATCATATCCTCTTTCTGTTACCTTCTGGAGAACAGCAGGTGAATAAAATACTTGGACATAGAAAGTGAACAGACTGGCGTTACTCACACACTCACCCACAAAAAAAAAATAACCCTGAAAACTTCAAATGTCACAGTCATATGTACATTTATTGTGGTTATTAGTTTATACTTTCATCTCCTAAAAAAAGTCAAATGCAATTTCTAGGTTATACTGGTTGCGTTTCCGTTTCACTTTTGCGCAAAAGAAAATCAAAATTTGCAATAAAGGTGGCTACAGGGGGCCAGCATTTCCATTGAACTTCATTTTTCAAATAAGCGTACGTGTCGTAACTCTCCGTATCTCATCCTGAGAGAGTTCTCTTCAAAACAAAAAAAAAAGTATTTGACAACTTATTGAGATTGCCTCTACAGCTGTTGAGAAATAAGTCAGATGATGAAGACAAACAGATGATCATTCAAAATGATTATTTAGAGATAAAGCTCTTATGCATATTGATTAAGTAGTGTTACAGCGCAGCTAATTCATATTAATGAGGCCAAAAACAGCTGGGAATTGAATTTTGATGACTTTAGATTGAACAACTGCATCACATCCAGCGCTGCCAGAGGCGCGAAAATTCGCAATTTCACTTTTGCAATAAACTGGAATACCAAATCGCCTGAAAAACCACCTTGTGAAAGCATAGAAAGGTTTTTGTGATATTAGGGAGGTTTCTTTTCTGAATTTAAGCCATTTCCATTACAGGTTTTATTTTCGATATTTGGGTTTTGTGCAAATGAAAATGGAAACAGGACTAATGATGTGTTACTTAAAATTGATTGTGAGCGTAAAGATGGTATTTTCTCTGTTTAAGAGTTTTTTTGTTTGTTTTTTTCCCCAATTATTATGATTTTAAATACTCTGATTTAGTTTCATCTCTCACTGAACAATAACTAGCGAGTGGTGGCAAATACCCTCCTGTATGCAGTAGTGTGGTGGGGGGAGGACCCCGCACGCCTGGACAAACTTGGAACCATTGGAATAGAGTGTGATGGACGATGAACAGGCTCCTGTCATCATAGACCAGGGGTTCTTAACCTTTCTGACCTCGGGGCCCAATTTTTTCAGTACAGAGTGGCCCGGGCCCGTTAAATATTAACACTGTATAGCAGGGGTATTCAACTTTAAGAGGTCCATTTAGAGAAAATGTACTCAAGCGAAGGTCCAGAACATCATAATAAATATATATATATATATATATATATATATATATATATATATATATATATATATTCAAGTAGCCTCATAGTTGTATCAACATCTGCATCTGACTGTTATATTAAAAAAGTACATATTTGCCAATTAACATGTGTAACTTCAATTACACATATTTCTTTCTCTTAAAAATAAAATAGATTTTATTTTATTTTTCAAATGCTATCTTATTTTATTTCTTTACCAGCAGTTTGAATTTTCCCCTTTTCTTTGTTAATTGTCTCAACACATTTGTATAATAAATTAATATAAACACATCTTAACAATTGAACAGTTTTGCAGTTTTTCTTTCTTCCCCTTAATCTTATGCCCCCACTTTCTGTCGTTCAGTGAGAGAACTGAGCTCTAATTTCTCCTGTCAGAACTTTAAATCTGGGCTGGATGGTGTCAGGTTCTCATATGCATGTGGAGGTGCTCATTGATGAGCCTGAAACGATATTTAGTTTTAATTATGTTCACTGTGGAGAAAGCTGCTTCACAGCTGTATCTGGACCCAAACATGTTTTAAGATGGTCAGCTTATTTTCTGTGACTTTAGTTCAGACTTGAGTGGATATGTTTGATGAAAAACTTTGTGTTTTGTTTCAGTGGCGTTTCACTTTCGCACTTTGAACGCCACGGTCTCTGAACGTATGAGACACTGGTTTTGTCCCAGTGGGAAGAACCAGGATGAATCTGTCCATTCCGGGTTGAACTTTCCTTTCCACCTGTTACGTTTCTCATCTCTGTAAGAGTCAAGCTAATTACTTACTAAGTAACTTACTAAGTTTTATTTACATTAATAAGTTGTCAGGACTGCGCGTGTCGGGTTTCATCCGAGCCTGAGCGGGCAGAGCCAGCACCGCAGCTCTCTGGCCGCTGCAGCAGAGTCACTTTCCGATGCTTTTGCGAGCCCGAACAGTCCAGTCCAGCAGACACGACAGCCCACGCATCTACATCTACCATCTTTCACCAGTAACGACGGAGCCCACCGCCCGAGCGGCAGCCTCAGCCGACCTCCCCGGCCGCGGGGACGCGTCAGGATAAATGATCACGCCGCGCTCGCTCGCTCTGGGCGCAGACCCAATTAATCGATCCCTGATCCTGGCGGATCTAAACCTACTCTGTGCAAAATGAAGGATTTTCTCTATAAATACACACCATTTCTCTTACTATTACACCTAGAGCTAGCTGAGTGTCTTCTTCTCCTCATTTGGTCGGAAGACTATGCAGTCCCGCGGCCCTCGCGGCCCACACGTACAAAACTGATTTTTTTTTCGCGGCCCACTAGGTGGCGCTCGCGGCCCAAGTGTGGGCCGCGGCCCTATGGTTAAGAATCACTGTCATAGACAACCCACATCACCCAGTACACAGCACCATCTCCAGGCAGAGGGGCGGTTTCAGGATCAGACTACTGTCACTGTCCTGCTCCACTGACAGACTGAGAAGCTCGTTCCTCCCACACGCCAAGTGGCTCTTAAACACCTCTCAGGGGAAGCGATAACACAAACACAAAGCCTGCCTGGACTTATTATCACTGTCGTTTTGCACAAATGCACAACTTACACACTGTCTTCTTGCACTATAGATCTGGATTTTGGAGTTTTTATTTTGTATTTTTATCTGTCTAGTATTATCTTAGTTTTTGAACCTTGCGTGCCTTGTATGTATATAATCTTAATTAGATTTTTCTTTGTACAGTAACCCTGCATGCCCCCGTTTCCATCTTTACAAAACTGTTGGAAAAGTGATTTTTTTCTTGGATATGAATACATCTATATTTATATATCTATAGTACCTATTAATCCATCCATCCATCCATCCATCCATCCATCCATCCACCAAAATAGAGATGACATCACACCAGAGAATACTTTTCTTAGAAGATATGATGCAATTCCCCACAGGTTTAGAACACCAAGGGAAAAGGTGACTACTACCTAACTTGGTTAACACACTGGTAGGATTGTATTTGTGAAACATATACATCCATTACTAATCCATTACTTTCCTTTCTCTCCTCTAATCCTGTGCCATGGTCTAAATGAAAGCATGTAATTTTCATCAAACTTGCACTACTGAATACCGTAAAACTTCAAATAATGGCCGCGTGCCAATTTGTCACAGGTCCCAACTACCCGCCGGGTGTAGCAAAATATTTTTTATATTAAACATCCATCCCAAATAAAGGCCGGGTCAAACATTGTTTTTCTGGTTGCCCAAAAGATATTCTACCATATGCAAATATAGCTTACCTAAACAAACAAATAACCTTAAACGAATGGAAAAGTGTATGACTATTTATTCAATTTTAGAGGGACCTCACTGTTGACGTGTATGAAGTTCAGCGGCTTGTGTATCAAAGAGAAAGGAACGCATTCCACCATTATGGCCAGCATCACGGCTTCTCACAAGAAATAGCAGATAAGCGCACCAGGGAATTTGGCGTGGACAGCAAAAGAGTGAGATGTGGCACCTGTTTGGCACCTGTACGCATGTCACACAAGGAGTCGTGCCCAAAGTTCAATTTTCCCACCACTCGCGCATCGTTCATCCACCCATTTTTGGATGATGCGACACACAAATAATAAAGGCATGTCCCAAACAAACGCAGGTCCCTGATAAACGCCTGGGCCTTTATTTGGTGTTTTACGGTACCTTTGATTGCATCCTCATGGGGAACATAAAGATGTAAAGATTCCTATAGCAATATTTGTGTTGAGACTTTAGTGACTTCCTTTGGGTACAGAAGCTTTTCTGAAATGTACTGTGTTCTAGTTTTTGCAAAAGCATAAATATTACATACTGAAGTTCAACTGTCCAATCAACTGAATAAAAAGGGACAAAACAAATCTGACATTCTTACCTTTTAACACCTTCAACCTGGTCTTTGGTGAAACTTTTAGACGAATCACCTCCTTCAGGTTTGCAACTTTCCCCCTCTGGCTGGGCACCGTTATTATTTTCAGAGTGTTCTGCTGGTCTCCTGCGATATGCGCCGTTACCTGCTGAGCTTCCATTCTTTGTCAGTGCATCCAAAAAAGCTGAAGGAGAGAAAAAGTGTAATAAGCTAGAGATAAGAATTATCCATCAACTCATAACTTTTTAAGTGGAGATATACGAGAAAATAAATTAATGCCCTATCATTTTAGCACCTAAAAAAAAAGAAAATGTCTCTCTCACATTCTTGCTACTGGAACCATTGCCATGGTTACACAGCCCTATCAAAACTGAAAACAACACAACAGATTATCAACATAAAAGCAACTAAAAAAGACTCAGTTCCCAGAATTTCAATGTTAATAGTCTTGTAAGCCTTTGCATCACTTACTAAAGCGTTCCACGGAGATGTTTAATGTCAACTGATGAAAGAAAGTATTCGACCAGAGTTGTTTGCCAGCCACAAAGCTCTTTGAATTTGTGTTATCAGTAATTACTGCAGTACATTCATCTAGAAAATGTCACATGCAAGCCAAGTATGCATCACACACAGGGTTATTTCTAATGACATAGGACAACAATCTACACCACAGGGTGAAAATTAAGAACATGCCAACTTCCTGTAAATTACCGGTAATAGCAGCTTTCCACAAACCTGACAGCATTAAGTACTGTGATCGTTTCAGAAACTGCAGGTAGTAGGAGATGTAGGAGATTAAATCGTAAATTCATTAAACAAATATGTCACAGATGCAATGAACAATGAGCCTTACTGGTAAGAAATAGGTAGTCTATAAAAGCATATGCACAAAGAGCACACAGAAATTTTTTTTTAATCAAATTTATGTTCTTTCACATGTTCATGAATGTATTATCAATTTTAATTAGATGTCAGACATACACACCCTGCTTTTCCTATTAATCCTATGACTTCTGCATTGCTACTGCCATGTACAGATGGAATTTGAGCCAGAACATGATACTACCCAATCTAGTGGGTTAAAAAAAAATCCAAATTATAACCTTTCATTCCTGTGTCACTGTGCCAGCCAAACTTAAATCCAAGAAATCCTAATGTCACTGAAGTGTTTAAATGGATTTTGTAAAATCTAATAAAAACACAAATTGCTTCAAAGTCAAACCTAAGGGGTTAAAACAAAACAAATAAACAAATACGGTAATATAATGTGCACCGTTTCATTTTCTGAATTACCTATGAAAACCTATGAAACATATCACTTTAATCTGAAATCAAATATTAGACAACACAATTACAAAAGTCAAAAGAAACAAGTCTTATTAAACTGTGCTTTGAAGATCATCCAGCAGTGATACCATAATTACGTTGCATCATAAAAACCTTAATAACTAAAATAAACTGTTTAAAAAAAGAGTTTTTACTACCGGTATTTCTCTTATCAGCGTTGTTACCTTTTTACTTAAACCGACAACACACATGGATTTTGTTTAATGTACAAAAATTACATAGCATATTGTTGATGTATTAAAAACATCTTATAAATCAAGCAGAAACAAACAATATCCTATTGTGAGCATTACTTTTAATTATAATCCTTCTGCCACTATTACAATTTTGTATGCCAATACTACTTGTACTATCACTATGAATGAAAAAACTACTGCAGCTCCTACTGCAACATCCACTGGTGAAAACACTAATGCAAATAGTATACATTTATTGTAAATAATGCATGGTGGTACATGGCAGCACAGAAACACCCATGATAGTTTAGCTCATATCACAAGTGTAGGCTCAGTTTTCACATGAATGAGAATGTTTGTTGTGCCCCCAAACTTAAATTTGACACTAGAGTTTATAGCCAGTTCAATGACACAAGAAATCACAAAGAGGACAATATGGCCGCGTTCAGACTGCCAGCCAATATCCGATTTTTAGCCCATCCAGATTGAAACTGGATGACTCTTTTGAAGTCGGAACAGTCCCAAACCGCATGAGATCCGATTTTTGCAAACCAGATCGAAACCACCTCCGGGAGGTAGTTTCACATCGCATTTGGGCAGATGCATCTCAGTCTGAACAGCTCCAAACACTCAGATCGGTTTTGACTGTCCGTGACGTCACTCTACGCAACACTGTTGTCGCAATTACATGACTTCACACAATACACGCGCTGGGTGACGCCTCCGCTCCGACGTCGTTGCTAAGGCAACCCGTCAGATCAGTCAATGATGTGGCCCAGTCTGAACAGAGCTAGATGCGATTTGGACAGTGTGGACAGTCAGCCCTTAAAATCGGATATGAGAAGGAATCAGATACGAACCAGATTTGCCTGCAGTCTGAACGCGGCCTTTGAACCTGCTGTGTGATATGGACACAACTCCTGTGCAGACTCATACAGTACACACCTTCAGCTAGCAAGGAACTGTCATGAAAACCCTACTGGTGTCTCTTTAGCTGACCTTCTCTCGTCATTATGATATGGTGATATCAAAGAATGTGACAAACCACTTTATAGCTCAGTCTTCATTTGTACTATTCCGGTAAAAGTACATATTCCAAGTGAGACTTTGTTAAAACTCTGCACAAAGGCAAAAAACACTGCACAAGAAAAGATTCAGAGACCATTTCTTTTGAAGTGGCAGTCAACCAATTCTCAAAGAAGAAAAAAGCAAAAAGACAGAGTAACTGCTAAATCATAGCCGCCACGCCTGAAAATTTTTTTTTATTATAATTTTTTTTTTTTTTTTTTTGTCGCAAATGCACCATCGCCGCATTTCTCCACCTTCACAGCACAGCCTGTGTGATGATCAGCGCAACGGCGGGGGGAGGGGAGGGAAGGAGTGGGGTGTTTGGGTCAGAGTCGTTGTAAGAAAAAAAAAAAGGAGAAGTCGCCGTAAGAAATAAGGCAGCTAATTACCGGAGAAAAGGTAGACTTATTAGCCAACTCAGTGACGCTAATGTGGGTAAACGAATTGATAACACCTCACGACGAGCTCCCGATCACAAATCGTGAGGTCGCAAGAAAATCAAGCATGTTTGAAATCCTGGTCGCTCCTCGTGAAGGAATCGCACAGTTGTAGCAGCTACGAACCGATTTGCTTCATCCTTTCGCAGAGAGCATGCGCAATCTCTGATGTCACGTCAAAAAACTATTATTTGTAGTTTAAGTGTGTACATTACAAATCATGTTTTAATAGCAAAAAAAAGAGCGCATTTCCACGTACAGTACGGTGCGTTATATATATATATATATATATATATATATATATATATATATATATATATAACATTTACAATTAACCACTACTTTTCAGGGATAGATTTAAACATCCTTTCTCAACAACACACTGATTTTCCCAATGCATGATTGGTTTATTGTGACTGCAGATTCTTGTACATTACATTACATTCAAGTGCACATTGTGTGGTGTGTGAATGTAATTTCTTTGAAGTGAATACATCATTCCTTACACTAGACAAAAACAAAATAATTCACAAAACTAATATAAAAAATAAAAAACAAATATACATTTTAGTACTGCATATGAAGCAGAAGTAGTGCCTCCTTCAGACACAGAAGGACAGTTTTATTCCCCCAACAGATTTAGCTCTTTTTCCCCTGAACAACTTACTTAAAAGAAAAAAAAAAACCCTACACACAACTCGTGACAGATCTATCAACTTGCAGAACAAACATTTCCAATATTGTCTAACAAGAGCCCGGTCTGTCTCCTGCAACATCTACTCTGCTCCGTCAGCAGCAGCCTCAGTACATTGAAGAGTGGACTGTGTAAGAAAATATTTGTGTCCCTTCATGAGATTTTACTTCATCCACAAGTACATTTGCCCAAAGTTCCATATATCATCCTTTAACTCATGTAAAAAAAAAAAAAAAAAAGAAAAAAAGTATAATCTTGACAGGCCAATATTCAGTCAGAATTTCAAACTCATTGTGGTGTCGGACAAAACAGAAAAACATGTGAATCTGACTGGCTTTTATTAGGATTTTGAGTGTAATAATATAAAGTAGGCTACATATGAGGTCAGCGTGAAAAAAAGAAACTCTTAAAAAAAGAATCAGGCACAAAACAGTAATCAAATATGCTATGAGGAATCCATGAAAATGATAATTACTGAGTGACATCATATTGAGACATTTAAGCTACTTTTTTTTAACATAAAAATGGTTGTCAGCACTGCATGCAAAGCAAATGCTGAGCGTACAGGCATAAGCAGAGTTAATTATACAAACACTGCTGGGCATTAAAATACATTTCATTTCAACTGACACGTTACAGTTTAACAAATTACAAGTTACTCATCTTCAGTGTTTTTTTTCTATGTTAAGCATTATATTTGCTTGCACTCTGGTATCCCCACACACCAACCAGTCAAGGCAGAAGAGCGTCTTCCCTTTTGAATCTGGTTCTGAATAATTCATGGCAATATGTTTGATCATATTTGATCAATACAGCGACCATACACTGGACAATGATAAGTTCAAAGATTGCTGTTGTGATGGGCATTAGAATATAGCCTCGTTGCCTTGGTTACTACAGGTGCAGACTAGTACTCTGCCCAAACAAAGATTAGCAGTGGGAACACCAATGATTTGTCTACTAGAATGTATCATCCTCTACGCTCTAAAATCAGTATGCTCCTCCTGAAATCTGGATCATCTCTCCAGTCTTATTCTTGGTAACTTAGACATTCAGTTTTCAGTCCAGTTATTCACCTAGTTGGAAAGAACGTGTTAAAGACATTTTGCAGGTTTTTCCACGACAGCTGCAGAAACAGTCTTCCAACCAAAGGTAGACACTGACTACGTTTACATGCAGTCAAAATTCGGGTTATTGCTAATATTCCGGTTACTGAAACATTCGGAATATTCCGTTTACATGCCTGAGCAAACAGGGTTATCCCTGTATACATGGTAATTAATCATTCGGGATATCTCGATCAAACCAGCGACTCGCGGAGAACGTGATGACGCAATTAGCGTAATTTCCGCTTCCTCTTCCTGTATCCAAATTCAAAACAAATGCTACTTCGCGCAACTTTTTGCTCACCTTCTCGTAAATCTCGCTATCTCGGTACTTTCTACCGTCTACAAATGCCAAAATGTTCATATCCTTCATTACATTCATGAAGTGATTAGTCTCCTCCTCACTCCAAAAGTGTGGCGTGGTCTTGCGTTTCTCCATGTTTAGAAGTACGTCCTGGACTCAAAAGACCAGGATTCCTTGCGAACAGAGCATGCGCAGAAAACAAATTCATGTTCCTTTTGATCGGGATATTCCGTTTGGTGTTTATATCACTGAATATTCAGGTTTTAAAAGGAGTAACCCAGGGGTCATATTCGGGTTTTTAAAAACCGGAATATGAGCAAATTCGGGTTATTCAAAAGGGGTTATTGGTGTTTACATGGCCGTGCAAATTCGGATTATTGCTAATATTCGGGTTTTAAAAGGGTTATTGACTGCATGTAAACGCAGTCATTGTGATATTGTAATAAGATAAGATATCCTTTATTTTCTCCTTCAGTGGAGAAACTTATTTTTGTTGTCAGCAGTACACTTAGCACACACATGCAGGGGAGGTTGTAAAAAGACTGAAAAGTCAGAATAAAAAATATATAAAAAATACAAAAATTGTCATATTATTGTCCACTGGCTACTGAGAGCAGGCCTGGTTATACAGTCTGATGGCAGCGGGGAGGAAGGACCTGCGATAATCATAACCAATTGGACTAAGTTGGACTTAGGGCTGGGCGATATATCGAGATTTTAATATATATCGATATATTTTCAAACGCGATATGGTACGAGACAATATCGTTTATATCGATTTAAAAAAATATATATTTATTTATTTATTTTTTTATGATTTTGATATAGCTTATTTTGTGACAAATTGACTTGAATGTTTTATTTGAGATTTGCACAAATGTTTTGTTATTTGCACAACTGTCAACTTCAGTGGAAAAGTCTGCCTGTTACTGTCTACATCAGGGGTCCTCAACCCTGGTCCTCGAGGGCCGGTGTCCTGCATGTTTTAGATGTTTCCCTGCTTTAACACACCTGATTCTAATTAATCATCGTCATCAGCTTTTCATCCAGGGCTGCACAATTCTGTTGATGACACAGTCACTTGTATCACGGTGCAATGAAGCAGGGAAACATCTAAAACCTGCAGGGACACCGGCCCTCGAGGACCAGGGTTGAGGACCCCTGGTCTACATAGTATTAATTGCACAGTGTATTTTAATTTAATTGTTATGCAGGAAAGGGATATTTGTTTTATTTTATTCAAGAAGCATTTTTATTCTATATATGCAGGCAGTTTATTTTTATTTCATTTGTTTTATACATGTTGATATTGTGCAGATCTCTGTTAATAAAGGTACCTGTGTGACATTTGGCACGAGGCTTTGTATTAAAACTGACTGTTTTTTTAAGGGTTTGCCTCAGAAGAAATGAAGCTAACAGAGATGCTATGCTATAATGCTTTGGGGGAAACCCCAATTATGGCACAGAAAAAATATCGATATATATCGAGTATCGCCATTCAGGTAGAAAATATCGAGATATGACTTTTGGTCCATATCGCCCAGCCCTAGTTGGACTTATACAGGCGTTGCCTACTTTCTCTTCAAAGCAGACTCAGATTACATTTGCTGTGAAGTGGAACTATATAGAAATCAATGAATTGAAATTGAACCAATGTGCAATTTCCCCCATGCTGATATACATTAACTACCCTTACCAGCATTTAACTCTGATCTAACAGGTTATTGTGTGTCCTGGACTGGTTTATACTTGAGGACTCTCACTGGGCCAATCATTCAATTAAAGGATTGGAAGTTTCTTGAAAGACCCGGATAGAGTGTAGTCCACATGTCGCCCTAAATCTGTCTTTAAATCCCAACTGGCGGCTCTCCCTTCACCAAAGACCCCTTCAAATCCACGTTTAACATCATATTTTACTCTAGGTGCCTGTGAAAATGCAATTAAAGCATAGTTTAAACTAAGATAACCAGTAAGAACACGTCACAATGGACAGCTGCTATAGCGTTGACTGAATGGATGATAGCTGTGAAAGTGTGTTACCGACGTTTACAACACAGCTTCTGGTTTGATTGTGGTATTAAAAGAGGGCAGAAATACTGTTGAGACATTTAGTTAACATATTATGACTACCTTATTTTCAAACTGTGCAATAAACGCCTCGTAGTAAAAGACGTGCTAGCTGTCAGGCCAGCAGCACAGCTAACTAAAGGCTGATTTATGGTCCCGCGTTACAGCAACGCAGAACCTACGGCGTAGGGTACGCGGCGACGCGCTCCGTACGGTGCGCGTGGCCGCGTACCCTACGCCGTAGGCTCTGCGTCGATTTGATGGATGCGTGTTACTACACTTCCTGTCATTAAACCCCTCGTCCTTTTGCATTGATGCAAAGTTATAAAAACCCTCATTTATAGTCATTATACTGTGTCCAGCTGATGGACCTATACTATAAGTGACATTACCAAGCGGCACCTGTAGATATATGAGGCTTCCCTGCTAGATTAGCCCTGGCAGGCTAAACAGACGCGCCGGGGACGAGTAAAGTCTCACCTTTAGCTTTGTCAGTGGGATACAGCTTCTCTGCTTTGTTGAGAAACCTGACAGCCTTTTCTTTATCTCCAGCTTCGAGGGCTTTCGTGGCTATTTTGATACATTTTTCTGCCTCGTCTCTGTTTCCTTCCATCGTTTTCCTCTTCCTCCTCCAGCAGTCAGCTGAGCGGCCCGCGCACCACGTGACCAGTGCTCAGGTGCTGGAGCTACTAATATATATATACTAACACCACACAACACTAACATATATATAATATATATATACTAACACCACACAACACTAACATATATATAATATATATATATATAACACCACACAACACTAACATATATATAATATATATATACTAACACACCACACAACACTAACATATATATAATATATATATACTAACACCACACAACACTAACATATATATAATATATATATATAACACCACACAACACTAACATATATATAATATATATATACTAACACCACACAACACTAACATATATATAATATATATATATATATAACACCACACAACACTAACATATATATAATATAATATACTAACACCACACAACACTAACATATATATAATATATATATATACTAACATATATATAATATATATATACTAACACCACACAACACTAACATATATATAATATATATATATACTAACATATATATAATATATATATACTAACACCACACAACACTAACATATATATAATATATATATATACTAACATATATATAATATATATATACTAACACCACACAACACTAACATATATATAATATATATATATACTAACTAGGCTTGCCACCCGTCCCTTAAAATACGGAATTGTTCCGTAATTGGGAATTAAAAGTTGCATTCCGTATTGAACCAATACAGACACATATTATGCTCTTATTTATTGATGTAATAATATACAGGTGAAGGTCGGAAAATGTGAATATATTGCAAAACTTCATTCTTAGTAAATTCAACTAAAGGTGAAACAAATATATTATTCCCCACTACATTCAAAGTGAGATATTTCAAGCCTTTATTTGTTATAATTTTGGTGAGTATGGCTCACAGTTTGAAAAAATGAAAAAATCTCTATATTATGAAATCAATAAACAATTCAATCATCAAAATAATAACAAAAAAAAGGTTTAACATATCTTGCTTTGCATGTAATGACACTATGTAATATATTAGTTTCACCTTTTAAGTTGAATTATTGAAATAGATTAACTTTTACACCATATTCTAATGTTCCGACCTTCACCTGTAGGTTATATTCTACATCTGGGCTGATGGACACATCATAGGAGGCTATTTCAGTTGCTAGTATGGTTGGATGTCTGTACAGTCATGCAAGTTAAATGCTATTAAAGCACTTTAAACTTTAAATCAAAGCATTTAGTTTTTTCATATAAAATAAATACATTTCTATGCAGTTTAGAAGTTTTGGGGATGTCCCCTTTTTTGGGGTCTGCGTTGCTGAAATCGGAGCGTCCCTTATTTCTATTTCTGAAAGGTGGCAACCCTAATACTAACACCACACAACACTAACATATACATAACCAGTACTCGAGTTGAGGGGGGATGGCATTCCCCCTGAAATAAAAACGGTCCAAATCATCCCCCCTGTAAAACTGCCATCCCTCCTTTCCATCCCTTATGTCATTTCATCAATGAATGTGGTTACTGCTATTTCAACATTTAGAGTCATCACCAGAAAAATAACACCAGAAAAATAACTTATTTGACAATTTTCATCTGTTTCAGGTAAATTTTCACTTGAAATAAGTAGGAAAATCTGCCAGTGGGACAAGATTTATCTTCTTATTACAAGCAAAAAAATCTTGTTCCACTGGCAGATTTTTCTACTTATTTCAAGTGAAAATCTACTTGAAACAGGTGAAAATTGTTGTTTTTTCCAGTGATGAGTCTTGTTTTAAGTGTAATGAGATTGTTTTACTAAAATTAGACATTTTAACTAGAAATAGGACAAATATTCTTATTTTGAGTTTTTGCAGTGATCCATTTTACTTATCCTGTGAAGGACAGAGGCATATTGATAAGTTCAGAAAACTGTTTTTAATTGTTGTGTTTTGAATTATTTGATGTAAGCCCAGTGGATATTTAAAGCTTACAGAAGGCTGCATTTAACTGCTGCTATGTCGTTCCTTCAGTATTTCTGCAGGTGTTTTGGTCAGTGCTATTATTTGTAATATATTATATTATTTGTAATCAGCACAAATTATCTGTCCCCATATGATAAAATCCACCATCCCCCCTGATTTCTTTTTTACAACTCGAGTACTGTATATATATAATATATATACTAACACCACACAACACTAACATCCCCCCGAAATGTTGTGTTTCTGGACACTGGACGCTCCAATTTTTTTGATTGATTGATTGATTGATTTAAATCTTTATTTTGAGCATACATAAAAAAAACACTAAATAAACCAAAAAGAATATAAATAAAAAGTCATTAAACAAAATCAAAGGGAAATAAACCTTCATGCCCGAAAAGGAGTAGGAGGAAGTAAAAAAAGTTATGAGGTCCTACCCCTTGTTTCTATTTAAATTTTGCTTGAAAATAAAAATAAGAAAAAAATATAACAGCAAGCGTTACTTTATCAAAAAAATTATACTTGTTATTACCTTATAAAAATAGTACAGCACAATATTACATTGCAATATTATACCTCAGCATTATAAATATAAATATACTTGAGCATTATAAATATTATACCTGAGCTTTATAAATAAATGATATACCAGAGCAATTATAAATAATATACATATACAACATATATATATATATATATATATATATATATATATATATATATATATATATATATATATATATACATATATATATATACATATATATATATATACATATATGATCATAAACAATATAATCATTATTATATATACCATTTTATATACACATTATGCTGAATCCCCACACAATCAGTACCTCATGTCTCCTCTTCCCTGTATTTGGCAAAAATCTTTTCTTTGTATTTGCTTTTGAACCTGTAGATGGTTGGACATTGTTTCAGCTCCTTACTCAGACTGTTCCATAGCCTCACTCCACTGTTTGAAATGCAACATTTTTTGCTTGTAGTTCTACATGACTGTAATTTAAAATTAATTGGTTCCCTTAATTCATATCTCCCCTGTCTTTCCTGAAACATTTGCTGTACTTTAACCATACATTTTAACCATTTAACCATATAGTGTATCATATTCCTCATAGTTGTAAGCAGATTGGTGTACAGGCAGGCTTTTAGTAAGGGGTCGTAGTGATTTTTCTGACTGTTTCTGTCTGTTGGTATGATCTTGGTTTTTATGCTTTTATGAATTATATTTTCCTTCTGTGTATCTGTTTTGTGGTTTTAACTTGTTATCTTTGGGTTGTTATGTGAAGCACTTTGTGAGCGGTCTTTGTGAAAAGAACTATATAAATAGTTTTTACTCACTATGTTAAATAAGAATAAAAGATGACAGCTGCACGCTGTGGACTTTCTAACTTCCTAAACTGAGACCCCATGATACTTCAACAAAAACAGTATGCAGGTATGCATCAAAAATTCAAACTCTTTAATTGAAATTTGTGAAAAGAAAATAATTTTCATCATAATTTTCATCTTTCATTTTCATCATCAGGGACTGTCCCAAATTAAATGGGACAGAGACTAGGCAGGAGATAGAGCAGTTGGGAAGTTGGTGGTTCGATTCCTCCTGGCTAGATACTAAAGACTAAAGTACCAAGACGGTCTGGTTCATTTTGCCTCTGTTGCATCGTTATCTGTGTGAATTAGTTTGAGATGGAAGGTATAACATTTGTTTTGGCGCTGTTCCACCTTAGGAGGTAGCAACAAAGGTGTACTTAACAGTGGAAAGTTGCATGCTGTGTGGAATGGTGATCTGCAAATCCATAACAGCATTATTCCAAACAGAAAAACGCCCAGCCAAAGAAATTAACATGGCTACAAAAGTCACTAAGTAAAAAAAGTAAAGTAACATTTAATATATATGGCACTTTCAAGATGAAAATCACAAGGTGCTTCACAATAAAATACAGGACAAAATGTAAAATAGAAACAGTAGGTTTAGAAATAAAATATGTTACTAATTAGGCTAAATAAGCTGTTATATATAAAATGTCAGTTTTATGAATAACGACATGGATACTGAACATACTCTAGCCCAGGGGTCGGCAACCTCAGGCACGCGTGCCATGATTGGCACGCGGCGGCATAATCATTGGCACACTGGAAAAGGCCCGCTCGGTTGGTCTCAGCAAAAAATGTCCGCGGTTTCCGCGGAACGGGAAAAAAAAATAAAAAAGTAGGGTTACGGCGTAGGTTCTGCGTCGATATAACGCAGGACCATAAATCAGCCTTCACAGACAGACAGCCTGGACGCGGCAGCAGCAGAAATGAAGAGGAGCGGCAGCTCAGTTTAAAACACATTTTTGCAGCGGGACAAAAAAGCAGCAGCACTGCTGTGTTGCAGGTAGGCTGTGCAGAGATGAGTGTGGGCTTGCCACCCGCCCCTTGAAATACGGAATTGTTACGTAATTGGGAATTAAAAGTTGCGTTCCGTATTGAACCAATACGGAATCCCTTTGCGCTCCGTTGCCTAGTTAAGCCTCATTTATGGTTCCGCGTTAAATCGACGCAGAACCTACGCCGTAGAGTACGCGGCGACCCGCAACGTACAGCGTAGGTTCTGCGTTGGTCTGACGCAGAACCATAAATCAGCCTTTACCTCTCACTGCTGCTAACTGCACCGACACGCGCGGCTTTAAACAAAAAAAAAAGTCAAGTCAAGATGTCTCCAGAGGCTCCAGACACCCCACCTCGTCCTAAAAGAGGAAACAGAGGTCTCCCGGAGGTGTGTCAGACAGCATGCTGCAGGAACCTCCACAAACGTAATATAAAGTCACAGAGGAGCCAGGCATCTGTTGCACAGTTCCTCATACCTGAAACATCCCCTGAGCTTGATATGGTGTGATACGGGACATATATTATGCTCTTATTTATTGGTCATAATATACAGGTGAAGGTCGGAAAATTAGAATATATTGCTAAACTTAATTAGTTTCAGTAAATTCAACTAAAGGTGAAACAAATATATTATTTCCCACTACATGCAAAGTGAGATATTTCAAGCCTTTATTTGTTATAATTTTGATGATTATGGCCCACAGCTAATGAAAACCCCAAATAAAAAATCTCAAAAAATTTGAATATTTTATGAAGTCAATAAAGAATTAAATAATCAAAATTATAACAAATAGTTCAGTGGAGCTCCTCATCACTGAACTTTGAGCAGATCTGTTCGGAGTTCCACACCACAGTTCTGAAAGACAAGGAGCTGCTTGTCTTTTGTAGTTTTGTCAATTAATTTAGGTGTGAAAGGGGGATTCTGGCCATTGTAGAAGTTTAAGATATGATTATCTTGATTTCAAGATTTATTCATGCATGAAGAATTACCCATGATGATGAATGCGTGTTATTATGTTATCAAAATGCATCATTCTTTGCAAAAATTCAGATTTTTTGTGTGTATTCTTGCATTGATAAAAGATGTGATTATGGAGCTTTGAGACCACCAGAATGCACCATTTTGAGTCTATTTTTCAAAATTTTCCGGGGGGGCATGCCCCCGGACCCCCCTAGAGGGTTTGGGCGCTATGCGCCCTCACTCGTCCGCGTCAAGAATTTTCCTCTTTTTTTAGGACAAGCTGTTCTGATGCTTGTAAAATATGCTTGCATGTGGCCTGTATAGAATATAATTACAGGTGTGTTGGAAATGTTTTTGTATTTTGTGTCATACCTTAATGTAACTTTGTTTTAGCCTGCTGTTGATTATGGCACATTCATTCACAAGAAAATTTCACACTGGCACTCCATGTCAAAAAGGTTGCCGACCCCTGCTCTAGCCTATTACATTAGAAAGTGAATGATGCTAAACTGAGGGAAAAGTGACAGAAAGTGGAGGGAGAATAAGAAGGGATCTCCATTGTGTTACAGTGATCGCTGTGTGAAAATGGCTGAGTGAATGAAGGGGTAAGCAAATGTGGTTGGTAGAGTAAAAGTGCTCTGAGTGGTCAACAAGATGAGATAAGTGCTATGTTAATACAGTCCATCTGCAACTCAGCACCTTACATATATATTACTGCTGGAAAATGTCATTTGTTCAACACTTGGGTTTATCCATTTATTTATTAAGATTTTGTGTGCATCTGGAATCTTTTATTCCAGTCATGTTGTTGTAATGTGGCATTCGGCAATGTGTGGTTTTTATCAACCAAGGCCTTCCCTATAAGACATTGTTTTGATGTCAGCATGTGTTGCCTCAAAACCTGCATCTACTGATCAGCATCAATGCTGCCATCACAGCACTACCATACCATCCTTGATGCTTTTAGACTGTGCATGGTTTCCCCATTCTTTATCCCAGAGACAGCCATGTCCATGAATTCTTAGTTTTCCAAACACAAACATTTGAGATAAAAAAGAAAATGAAATTCTCTGAATTCTCACATTTACTTTCAAAATCTATAGGAGGAATCTTTCTGTCTACAAAGTTGACCTTAACACATAAGTGTAAATTGAATGGCATTAAGATAAAGTGGCTTATCTGCATTAAATTGATAAAAAATAATTCTATATAAAAGCACTTTGGATTGTCCTGTACATGAAATGTGCTATACAAAAAAAAAGCCTTGCCTTTACGATTGAAAGTACTCATCTGATAATTCTTTGACTTTCAACCAATTGGAAGATCATTTTGTGTGAAGGATGTGAAGTGTATCTTAAAAAAACATGAGCACAAAGACACTGAGCTGTACCTTAGTAATACCACTGAAAGGTGCTGTGTAATTGCAGACTATTTACTAGGCTGCTTTATTTTAGTACAGGAACATAACTGCTTCCAGCTGAAGCATAAAAACATCGGAAGAATACCTTTGCTATTTACAAGCTTGTTATTGCTCTCACTGACTCAGGTTATTTTCACAAATCTTGGGTAATTCACCATTTGATTCAAATTCATAGATTTGTTTAAAAATTCATAAACAGACACTGAAAATATTAAACAGAACGTTTATTGTGCATTTTGGATTTTCATGATTGGACTTGTTTTCAAGGTGAATCTGTTCACTCCACAATCTAGACCACAATACTGATCCAGCCAACCTTGGCATCTGCACTCCAACATCTCACTACCTGGCTATGTTTCTTTCACCATACAAATATCTTTGTGGATTCCCAAATTTGCTCCGTGGGATAGGAATTACACGAGAAGTCAAAGTCGAAAAGCTCAAATGAGACCTTTAGGGGACTTTACTGAACCTTTAACTTACGGGAGTTAGGTGGCACTCCACTACTGGAGTCACTCACACATTTACTCACAGGCCACCAATAATTGTCATATTACAGTTGTTTCTTGAATTTCATTTTGTACATTTACAAACAAATTTGAAAATTATTACAACCCCAAGCCATACAAGTGAAGTGAGGGACGGGGTTGACAATACGAAGGGCAGTTCAAGTGCAACCGAAAATAAAGGCAGCAAACATATTTGAGATTTGTGTTTCAACTTTGTTCTATCCCGTTTCAGTTTCCAGTCACAGACTTAAGCTGGCGTACGTGCAGGGGGGAGTTTGGCTGCAAATGAGCCCATGGTGTTGAGTGCAGCGTGGATGCGGAAATGTAGCCTCGACTCCATACTGTAGTCTTTGTAGTTCATCCTGCAAATAAGATCGTTTTTGTTAGCCATTTGTGTGATGTAGCAGTATGGTGTATAAAAACAAGATCCAATTGTCACATTACTGACATTTTATGTCATGTTTTGTGTCCTCAGCCTTATTTACATCCATTTTTGTTGTCTGAAGTCTGCATGACTTTCCAAAGAAGATTGTGTGAGTAAAGCTTTTTCCTCTATTATGCCTTTTCCAAGGGTACCGATTCAATATCATGCCATTGCGAACCCTGGCATATGCACTTGATGCTGCATAACAGTCTGGACGGTCTTTTCCCCTCCCTTTGTTTAGGCTTTATACTCTAAAAAAAATGAGTAAATCCGGGTAATGTTTTGTCTGACCACAAATACATTTCCATTGTGCTCATCCCAGATAACTCAGATCCCAGAGAATCTGAATATTTCTTGAAGAGCTTTAAAAAGTTTTGTGAAAATATTCTTTTGCACATGTGGCTGTATCAGGTATTGACGAATAACAGTTCAGTCTTAAAGTTCAGCTTCGGCCTACACCCTTGCCCTGTACATGATGAAATTCCTTCACATTCCTTGAACTGTTTAATGATAACATTGATATTCAAGAGCTAAAAATAAACAAATTATATCCAACTGGCCACTGAAGAACATTTCATTAAACAGCTCAATGATCTTCAAAGAACAGAGAAAATAAGCTTTAAATGAGGATAAAGCAGTGTTAAAGGCAACTGGAAAGAACATTAAATATAATACTCCTACTGTCTGCAATGCAACAGAACCAACAAGTAACTGGATTTGTTTAGTTCTATTTGAGCTCAATGATAACTGTGGAGTGACTTTGAACACTTACTTGGCATTTTCAATAACTTCAATGGCCTTCTCGATGTCCCCTCTCTTCTTGTGCAAAAGGCCCAGCTCATACATGGTGTACGGAACCAGGTAGTTGTAATGCTTGATGTCCTTTTCACTGCAGAATAGATTAAAATCCCTTTAGAGGGTCTAGGGAGTGATGTTCAACAGCCAAAATGATGACGAAAAAAAGTTGTATTCCAACTTCAGGGTTTGATGAAAATGCATTTCTGTATCAATTATTTCACAGCTACCAATAACACGGCAAGACACTGTTAAGAACTGTGAGTATATTTTGTTATGAACTCACCTGGCAATGACATAATTAAAGCAAGCCTCAGCCTGGACTAGGCGCTCAAGCTCTCTTAGACAGAGACCTTTCAGAAGCTGGATAACGCACTGGTCCTCTAAGTGGTAATCGGACGGAGCTGCAAATTAAAGAACAACTGCTCAGATTCATATTTGTATCAAAACTAACCAACGTGTCATTTTTAAAGTTCTGCAGTCATCTCACCTAAATCTTTACTGAGCTGCTCTTCAGCTCTCTCCAGAGTGGACAAGATGGCTTCAGTCAGCTCAGGTCTTTTGCCGACTACTGTGAATCCGTTCCACACGTACATCATTTCCTGTGTGAGAAAAAGATGGTGATTAACGAGGACGCAAAAATGGTCGATTTACAGAAAGGATTGTGTACATATTCTCACCAAAGCAGGGACGACAAGTTTCACAGGATTAGGAGAAGAGTATCTCTGGGCCTTCATGGCAGCAAACTTCTCAGTTGGAATCGATTTCCCAGCTATTCTTAATCTGAAGCTCTCCACCTGCCTGCAAACCACATTTCAGTTACGTACTTTATAATAATAATAATAATAATAATAATAATAATAATAATAAAAAACTTTATTTGTATAGCACCTTTCATAGACAAAATGCAACGCAAGGTGCTTCACATAAAAAGAAATTTAAGGCATAAAACATAACATAGAAATAGAGGGCATAAAACAAAAATCAAAGCAGCATAGTGGAAGCAAAAACAATAGCAGTAAAGCAGCATAGTGAGGACATAACCAACACATAACCCAAGAGATCGATTAAAATAATCAAAATACAGACAGTATTTTAAAATAATTTAAAAGATCAATTAAAAGCAAGTGTGTAAAAGTATGTTATGTACCGGTATATATATGATGATATATATGTTATGTAAGTATATTATGAGTGTATAGCTATAGATCTGTGGTAATGCGTCGCTGTTGCACACCTGAATAACGCCACCACATTTTCTCCCAGTTTTAACACTTCCTCCTCTGGGAGCATGCTCAGGATGGCAGCTTTCTGAAACACGTAAATGGCCTACAAGAAAGGAACAATGGCTTGTTTAAATTAGAAAAAACATACAGTCACAACATTCGGACCACATGGTCAAAGGAGGAAAGATAAATGACATACCTTGGACCATTTATTTTCTTTGCAGAGCAGATCAGCGTGTTGATACGCCTCCATCCAGTTTTGCTCAAAGGAGTACGCCCACATCAGTTCCCAGTGGCAAAGGTGGTGAATCTGGCGCCACTCTTCCTGAGCTGCGATACAAGCCACGAACTTCTCCTGGGCCTGCAGATAAGCCCAGACTCACATGATCACCATTTTTGATCGGAAGATGAGTTACATTGATGTAAATGCAAAAAATTAGACATTGCAAGTACTCACGAATGTGAAGTTCCCTTTGAGTACTGCGATTCTTGCAGTGTAGAAAAGCATGAGGGCTCCCTGTGGATAAAATACTTCATATTATCCAAAAACAATCACGGAGGGGCAAGTAAAATGGCAATATTAAACAGCATCCCAGTCAGTACTGCTCACATTGGGGAATTTCTCAGCGTAGGGCTTTAGCAGAGCTTCGGCTTCAGCGAGGTTTCCTTCTCCGGTACCTGAGGGGAAGAAACCAATATCACTTTCACAGCAATACAACGTCCTGCAATGAATAATGCTGCTTTAGTTCTAATCTAATTGCATAGGAAAAATCCGTTGCTACCCCATGGGTTTGCTCACCAAGAATCACTGTAATGTAGAGATGAAACATCAGCAGAGTCAAGGTGCTGAGGATAGAGCGCAGGCTGTTGCTCGCTGCTCCTTCTCTCAGCTCTGACAAACCCAGCTCCTGCACAATGACGATCAAAATATATATATATTTTTTTTATTTATTTATTAACATACAGTGCAAACAACAACAAAAGACAACATCAGTATGTGTGTGTGTGTGTGTGTGTGTGCGTGCCGTGTGTGAGTGTAAATAAGATGATGAAAATAGATACATAAATTGAGAATATTAATTTGAGAGTAAACAAATAACTAATTATCATATAGAGTGGTGTAGCATGATATCATATAAATATAGCATAATAATATAGTAATATCCTAATATAACATAATTTTTATAAAATATTATAACATATAACCAAATTATATCACCATACTATTATATATAACAATATAATACTATAGTTTAACATCCCATGAGATTTCATAACTTAATATAATAATATGAAACAATATATCATGATAATGCCAGGAATAATTATTAGAGTTAGAATTGGTAATTTATGTTGAGGATCAAACTATTTTTAATATTTCAGACTTCTACTGGAATAAAAGCAGCCCCATTTACAAAGCCAGCTTGCTCCACTCCTGCAGCACCTTTATTCCACCACGCTGTGCTGCGCCAGTTGCCTTCATGGGATCACTGGATGCACAGCTGGAGACTGGAGGTGGAATAAAGAGGGGATCTCCAGCACATCTTTATGTTGTAATCTGTGTATGAAAGTGGCTGCTATCTTATCCTAACAGCGGGGGTCACTGCTACTTCCAAGGTATTATAGGCTTTTAAGCCACTTTTGATAAATGTTTACCAAATTAATGTTATGAACTCACACACACACACACACATTTATATACATAAAAATAAATAGATAAAAGTCATGCTACCTACCCTGTCTCCAGAGAAGCCCAGAAACTCCATCAGTCTGAGGACCCTGGATGGAAGCAGGGACATGATCTGACATAACCACACACACACACACACACACACACACACACACACACACACACACACACACACACACACACACGGTTAGCTGGTTAGACCTAATTTGAGAAAAACTCAAAAATGACTATTGTACATGTCAGTGCATACTTTAAAAATTGTATATTACACTGAAACAATATGTGGGGAAAAAGACAATTTCCTTTGACTTTCCAATATAGTTACATTCACAAATAACTTAAATGTTTACTGTGAAGAAAAGGAACTTTGTTATTCAAAGATTTTTTTGGGAAGAAATTGACACCATATGCTCTGGACCAGAGACTAAAAAGGGCCACCCTGACTGTCATCAAAAACAAATCCAACAGGCAGTCTGTGATGGTACGAGATTCTTGCATCTGGGATGAAGATTGACCTTTGGGAGTAACATACACTGCCATCAACATCTTTTCTCAGTACTCACCAGAAAATATTTTAAATATTGTAAAGATGAATGGAAATATTACACATGGTTTTTGTTTAAAAAAAAAAAACAACCTTTAGTATCAACTTTCTATATTGGTATATGTTGCAGACCTAAAATGCAAAAAATTAAATATATCTTTGGTTTATACCATCTGCATTGAAATATAATTCAAAAGGAAATGCTGAATCGCTGCTTTTATTTAAATCATATTTTTGTATTATCCAACAACACTCGTTGGTACACTTTGTCCTCACCAAATTAAATGATCCAATACCCATGCCGACACCGCCCCGAAAATGAATGTGTGTTGTCTTCTGTTTTTCTGTGTCATTTAAGGCATTTTCCATTTCCTGGCAGTTCCTGGAAACACAAAATCTTAGTGGTCATCCTGATTCACAAGGTAATGCTTTTCCAAAATTATCTGTTGTGGATCATTTACACACACATACACACTCCACACTTCTTACTTGTAAATTTGAAAACTGTTTCGCATTCCCATTCCACCTTTGATGAAGCCAATGATACTCTCATCCAGGAACGTGAGTGCAGCTTTCTGCATCAATACTTCAGCATAACATAACTCTGCGTGCATCTCTTCTGTCAATGAGAAATGATTGGCCAACAAGATTTACTTCATCTTAATTCAGAGATGCACACGTTACATTAGAGAAGAGAGTTGATGCAGGCAAAAAAAAGAGGCTTATCTTGAGACGTCAACGTGACTCATGTGACATGCTTTCTGATCCTTGTAATGTTTGGCTTACTCTATCATCATCATTTATCTTTTGTGGCCTCATAGCTGCTTATTCAGACGATGTATCTGTCCACTCACCTTCTGTCAGGTTCTCAAGTGGCTGTCCATGCCAGAGGTTGGCCAAGCTCTCCATTATTCCAGTTTTCTTCCGAAATCTAAGTTAAGAAATAGGTCATTCAGATAGTCAGCTGGCCTGTTTTTTGAAATCATTACATTGGTGAATTGACTGCAGCAACCCCAGATCATAATACTGACTTCACAGGCTTGCACTGTAGCAACTAGGCATGATGGGAGAATTAATTTATCCACCATCTCTGTACCCCGATGGACCCATCACTCTGGAACAAGGCATATCTGAACTCAGACCACTATCTTTTTCCATGGCTTTACATAAGAAACATGCTTTTTTTTTAGGGGGGGGGGGGGGGGGGGGCAGTGTTTTTATAGATATTGATCACTTGGCCACTCCTTTCACTACAAATGAATATCACATTACATTGTGGTAAAAACGTAAATCCAATAAAAACCCATTCATTTGAACTAAAATGGAAATTGCACACAAAAATAATGGAGATCAGAATACTCATTTGCCTAAATGGTGAAAACAGCTGTTGCGTTGTTGCTCCAGTACCAAACCTACCTCTGGCAGGTGTGCAGAGCTTCTCTGAGTGAAGTCATGGCGGTGTCCATGTCCTTTGGATCAAAGGTCATGCCAGCCTGCATCAACAAGATGCTGCTGTAACCCATTGCATGGTACATGCTGTCATCTTTCCTGAAGGACCAAAAGAAACATTTATCTTAAATAAAAAAACAAATACCTTATATAATCTACATTAAGTACATACAATGCCAATGCCAATGTTAGGTATGAGTGAGTATTTTTGAACACTTGTTCCCTGCTCTTTCACTCTGCAGCCAGAAACATTTAAACCCACCTCAGATGGTCATTTTTGGTCATTTTTGAGGCAATATTTTAAGCATGGTGGTGAGGATTTAGGCTTGCTTTGCAGCTATAGAACCTGGGCCCTTTGCTGAAGCTTTTGCCAGAGTGAGTCATGCAACACGATAATGATTTAAACCACACAAGTAGATCTACAAAAAATGACTGAAATAGAAAATAATCAAGCTTTTTAAAAAGCCCCAAAGTCCAGACATCCAGACATCAACCCAGATATGTAATAAAATGACACACTGTGTGTCTTGTTCTAATATTGTCTTGCAGTAAGGAGAAGACAGATTTAGTTTTTTAGGTCTGATACGTAAAACTTTAAAATTTGTTTAATTTCAAATATATGCATCAACTGTAGAAACATTTGCTTTGTTTGGAAAATAAAATGAATGAGAATCTTTTAGAAAAAACCAATGACTCACCGGGGTTTTAATACTGCCAATGACTTCCCAAATTTGTTGTTCAGAAAGTATTGGAGAGCCACAGTGCACTCCTTCAGAGCAGTCTCCAGATCCACTGTAGTCGATCTAAGAGCAGGGCAAATGTGTTTTAAACATTTAAAAAACAGCCAAATATAACCACAGTACAATGCGGGGATTTAATTCATTTTGGAAGATTGGGCAGTGCATAAATATATTGTTAAGATAACAGGATACTTTTGTGACTGAAGACTCCAAATTCAAGTTTCACAACATCATAGATAATTTGATGACAATGAAAATGAAAATAAAACTCTGTACAGCCAGAAAGGGAGTGTAAATTGCACAGGGGAATAACCCTAAACATGTATTTCTGACTTTGGTCTTTAACCCTATAATGCATGTTTGATACATGAATTTCAGAGAGCTTTGTAGCATCCTTTATCTAAAAAGGAAAAGAAAACGTTTCATACAAACCATAGTTTAAAAAAAATACATACATTTACCTCATGCATTCATAATGATAAAGAAAATAATTATTTAGAAATTATTTTAATACAAAAGTGTTTTGGATTCCAATATATAATTAAAATAAAAAGATGTCATGTCAGTATTTAACGGGTTAACTTTGTCAATGAAAACTCAAAAATTCGGACTTTCCAAATGTACAAATTTGAAAAGTGCACATCTGAGATATTTAAAAAAACGTTTCACAGGGGCCCCGCATCCGTGACAGGCCGCTTCCTCACAAGACCTGTGTTTTGGTCGTCATATCCATTCGGTTATTTCATTATACGTGAACTATTGAAATAACTATAGTCCATTCACCCTCTCATACTCACACATGAAGCCTAATATTGTACTTTAATTTTTACTCACGTGTCATCTTCACTAATACGATCCAAGTCCTCCTGAAAAAGAAGAAGAAGAAGATTTTTATATTTTTCGGGGCGTCTAATGAGAGAAACCCTACCACTGCCGCGTCTCGGTACCGGTTTATGCCCACAGGCCCGCAACTGGTGGATCAGACCTTTACATGAACACAAACGATCGGCATAACTGGTGTCCAAATCGGCCTGATGGCAGAGAGCCGACAAACACGCCTGAAATCAACAGAGAATATCCACGACCAGAGTCATAGAAGAGATTATCCATCCTCCAGCTCTGATTGATGGAGGTTGAGAAAAACAACCCCCCCCAAAAAAAAAAAAAACCAGACAAACTCCGGTTTAATTTGACTTTTTCACACATTTATTTTTCAAACATTTTAATTGACATTCAAATAAAATAAATATTTTTCTAGGTTAAAAGAAATAAAGGACATTTGATTTAATTATTTTTTTTAATAAGTATATAAAAAGTTGCAACAGAACTTACCGGCTGTAATGAATTATCTTTCTTCTCCATTTGATATATCGGACTACAAAGAAGTTAGGACTGTACTGAAGATATACAGAAGATACTGATGTTTCTCCCAGCCGAGCTCAGCTGTGAAGGCGTCCTCTCTGAGCGCAGAGAAAGGAAAAAATATTTCCCTCTTGCTTCTCTTTTAGTATAAAATAATTGGGAGTGGCCGAGGTTTGAAAGCCCAACCCACAGGGCATCTGCATGAGAACAGTTTTTAGGTGTATTTATTTACTCCTCATCTTCAAGTTCCTGCCCTCACTGTGTAAAATGGATAACTAACATTCTATCCTGAATTTAGAGAAGAGCTCACCTGTGACCTGCATTTTTATGAACGTAAAGCTGAATTAAAAAAAAAAGAAGATTCAATCCAGATTTTTTTTCAACAGAGAGAACTATTGATAAAATACTATATGTATATAAAAAAAAGTAAAATACCTACAATTGTGGATATGTGATTATTGGCCCTCTAAAGCTCACGGAATCCCCTGAAAAGTCAACAAATTGAAACAAATTGTCTCCTCTGCGTGCTCTTAGCATAGTGTAAAGTATTAACAGAAATATTTTACAAGGATATAGTTCCATATACTGATACTATAAGTGTGCCGCGCTGTAGCTGTGTGGATATTAATGTGAGGATGTTTGTGATGTGTGTTTTTAATCATGACTCGTGTATGAAAAGTGTTATATAAATAAAGTTTGATTTGATTTGATTTGCACCAACACACCTGATTGTAATTAATGGTCATCATCTGCATGTCATCAGGGTCGACACAACTCTGTTGGTGACACAGCCATGTCTATCAGGGTTGTGTTGAAGCAGGGAAACTGTGACAGTTTCACAGTGTAGGATAGGTTTTTTTTACTGTTTAACTCACTCCCCTGTTTTTCCAGATCCTGCCACCCTAATCAGCCAGAGATCCACTCATTCCCTTCACCTGTGCTTCCCCACCCAGCTCCACACCTGGTTTCCCTCATCAGCAGTTCCCCTCATATACCGGCCCATTTCTACCTTCCAGTTTGCCAGATTGTCGTGTGCTTTTGCCTCGCTTTCCAGCCTTCCGGATTTCTGTCCTATTCCTGCCTGCCTGCCTGTAACCCTGCATGACTCCCGGTTTATGGATTTTTGCCTGCCCGTTTTGGTTTTGTTTGCCTGATCTGCCTGACTACCCGGTTTGACCCCTGCCTGCCTTTTGACAAAGATTAAAGCCTCTTGGACTCTGATCCTGCCTGGTGTTGTGCATTTGGGTTCTCTGTCCTGTCTGAGCTGTGACAGAAACATGTAAAACATGCAGGACAGTAGCTCCTCAGGACCATGGGATTGGAGACCCCTGCTCTGGGCAAAGGAGTTTTTTACAATGTATATCAATTTTTTATAAGCCTGTTATAACTGCTGGGAAGGAAAGTGGATGGCAGACAAAGAACCAAATGAAACATAGGCATTCAGGCGGTGTGTCACTGTCTGGTTTCCTAATTCACCAGGTTTTGAACAAGTGTGATCTCAGAGAATGAAGACACTGGAGGAGTCCACTTTTAAAGAAAACCTTTAAAATACCTTGTGGCAATTTGCTAAAATATATGCTGACAACACAAGTTTGAGTGTGTCTTATGAAATGAGAGAGACAAAAATAAAGGGTTTTAGCAAATCACATCAGCTCTATAATTATAGACAGAAAAATAAAGCTTGACAATAAATACCTGCTAATCTATGCAACAACTGAGGAAGTGGCACAGCTATGTTGTCCTTGAATCTGTGCAGATTATACTTGCGACTATCTGGAAACTGAGATCTCAGGTCCTGGGTCAAAGCAAAAAAGCGCTGAGCTATTTTTAAAAGCCCTCAATGATCCCTGACTTGAAAAACGCAGGGTGGTGGAACCACCCATGTTGGAAATGTGGAATAAATAAAATGTATCCATTGTATTTCATTTGAAAACTTTGGAAAAGGACCCACATTGATTCAAATGGTGTAAGCAGTTTACCTGATAAACACCTAAACTGAATATTTATAGATATTACTTTGCTTTCACTTCATGTACAGACTCCACACTGTATAAAAGAATAATTATTTTATTATCTGAAGAGGAGAACGCAATGAAATAAGAATCAATGAGTTAAATTCTTCAGTTCTGGGACACGGGTGGCCTTCAACATTCTGCTGCCAGTTCCTTCTCAAAACTCATTGAAGTTGATGGCAATGAGCACATGAATGCATTTCAGTTCACAGATGAGGTTAACAAATATATATAATATAATATAATTATTTATCACTACAGCACTGTTCAAACCTGAGGCCAGTTTGCTCAAAAAGAGTGGGCTAAAATACCTGCTTTAGATAGCCTATATGTAAATATAAAAGCAAAGTCTGACCTTTTTACTCTTTAAATCCTAGAATTTAATTGACAAAATTACAACATCATTAGAACTTTGACATGGACCTTAAACCAGTTGAGCTTTTTGTCAAACGTATAAATGATGACAGATAGAAACCATGGACCCAACCTTTATTCCTGCATCAATTTTTATAAGCTCAATTTTGTTTGATATCTCAACTGTAGGCTATATATAAACTGTAACAATTGAGTTTTTGACTGACCTCCCAAAATTGGAAACCTTTTAAATGAATTACAAGTTCCAAAAACCAAAAGCGTACCACACTAGTGGGAAAGGGTGATATCTTATTAGTCATCATGTTTTATGAAGGGACAAATGCCCCCAGCTATCCCATGTTAAGATACTCAGTAACGACACAATGGGTGTGTCACTGAAATTTTACAGCATTTCTGTGTATCTGCATGCATATGACGTCTCGACCTTGGACAATTATTTCTGGTGGTTTAGTAATTTTTTCTGCACTCTACTTTGACAGGATCGCCTTTTGGCTCACGCTCTCTCCTCACCCCAGCAGACTGGCACAGAGTGCGCCAGAAAGTAGATGCTACATTAATCCACCTGTCAATCTCTCACTTCACTTGACCACCCCTTGTGAACAAAACACCGGTGTACATAAAAGTCACCCCTTTAACCGAGTGGAGAATGCCCCCATTTATGTAAAGAAGTGTTAATTTTCATCCCACCAGTGTCACCCTTCCCTATAAAAAGTGCTCCAGTGCAAGCCGAAGATCACTGGTTGACGAAGCCATAACGCTTGGAAATCTTGAGCCCAGCCAAGTGAACACAGTCTACCCGGTGGCAGGGCATAACAATTCTGTTATACTAGTTATGAACTAGTGACAAAGCACAGCCCTAAAGAAGATCAGGAACAAATCTGACTGAAGGCCAATTCATTTTTTCCACATCCACAAACTGAATTGGACTTTGCATGCAAGCAATAAACAATCTTCAGTTTCACATTTCACTCTGAGAGTCATGCAAACTGCTTTACCAAGTCCAAGGCATCATTTTAAGGGGACTGGGGGGTTTGACAGGTGAAAATCAGAAAGTTGATTTTACTAGCCAGCTTTTAAATACAGTTCTCACTCACCGGGGACTCAATGACCTGCTACCCAGTTTACCTACCATGATTAGATCATCAAAGGTTCAGCCGGCCGCACGTTGAACCATAGTGCATTAGTCCAGTGTTCTACAACCCTGGTTCTCAGGACCCACCATGCTGTATGTTTTAAATGTTTTTATAACACATTTGGCTAAAGTAAGTGGGTCATTGACAAACTTGTGTAGACCTTGATTACAAGCTAATGGTAATCCAATCATTTGTCTTCAGTTAGTGGGTCATTGATAGACTTGTGTTGACATTGATTACAAGCTGATGGTGATCAAATCATTTGAATAAGGTGTGTTGGAGCAGAGTCACATTTAAAAGATGCAAGACAGTGGGTCTTGAGAGCCAGAAGAACACTACACTAGACCATCGATCCATCCATCCATCCATCCATCCATCCATCCATCCATCCATCCATCCATCCATCCTACATAGAGTCACAAGGATCACATGGATACATATAGATAAAAAAAAACACTAACATTCACTCCTATTAGGAATTTAGAATCTCCAATTAACCTAACATACATCTTTTTGCACTGATGGATGAGGGTAACGCGGACGTGCCGTGCGCTCCGGCGGACAGCGGAGCTCCTGACACAGCTGCAGCTCGTCAGCTCATCTATGGAGAAGTTAAAGAGCATCTACCGCTAGATTCTCCTTTCATCAAGGCAGGGAAGAGAATCAGGCCAGAATAGATGAATGTTATCAGTGACTAAGTTTGTGGTGTTGAACATGTTACTGGACATTCTTGTGCAATTGCTACAAAATAATTTGTTGTTTTTAGTTAATTTCTACAGAAGAATATTTATTTTATTATTATTATTTTATATTAAATACATATTTTACTGTATATTACAAATCATTTTGTGGGCACCCCCTGGCACCATCGAGGAGCCCAAGGCTGGGGGCCTCTTAAGACCTCACTTATATTTTTTTGTTCAAAGATATAAAAGTTTTATATCTTTGAACAAAAAAGATCAGAGAAAAAAAGAAATTGAAACAAATAAACAATTTTAGTATCAACTTTGTTTTATTAGAACAAAGTTGATACTAAATGTGTTTCTTTTCCTTTTTTCCAAATGAGAATCGATAAGAGAATCGATAAACAATCGAATCGTTAAGCAGAATCGAAAATGGAATCGGAATCGAAAAAATCTTATCAATTCCCATCCCTAGTAAGACCATTATACAGGATTCTTGAAGGGGTGTTTTGAGCAGAAAAACGTTGCCTGTGTGTCCCCTTGCTGCTTTTCTTTATTCTTATTAATAAATTAGTTCGGTCATGCAATACGGCTAGTAGAATGTTTTTCACATGGTCTAGCCTAGCAAGCACCGTTCTAAAAGAGGAGCAAATGATACATTTGTTTATTTATATTGAGACCCGTTATGTTGCCAAATTGCATCAATTAATTTGCTTCAAAGTGAAAATTTCTTTGGGCAGTACCCCCTCCCCGTCCAACCCCCCCGTCCAACCCCTCAAAAATGTTGGCTCCCCCAGGACCCATGGTCCAATTCGAACCCTGGGTATAAATCCCTAAGAGCTCAAACTTCCAGGTTCACCAACAGCAAACACTGTACCTTAAACTCACACACCTCAGCTTCATCATTATATTCTGTATCATGGGATAACAGATACTCTGGTAGGCATCCCATGCATCCCACGCCATAAAAACAGTTTCATGCCATAAAAACAGTTTTTTCCCGACTGCAGCTGGCCTCGTCAACAAGGCCCCGGACCCCCCTCTCCCCGTCCCCCACAGACTGTCCCCCCACCCCACTCTACGTTACATTAAAGTAAAGACTCCAATCCTGACCTTATGCGTCACATTAACGCACATCCCAGGTCACCTCATGTACATGTTTTTTCCTACAGACTCATTACTCCAGCACTTTAGAACCAACTTGTTGTAAATTTTTTCCTTTAATATTATTTGCTCTTTTGTATTGCACCAATCACCACAACAAATTCCTTGTGTGTCTTAAACTACTTGGCGATAAACTTCTTTTTGATTCTGATTCTGATCTACAGGGGCTACAGTCCTTATGCAGCTGAGCCAGGTTTTGGTCTGAGTTATGTGGCTGCATATGTTCCCCTTGTCTCGCTCTGTCCCCACTTTCTATGTGATCACTGCTAATAAAAGCCACCAGAGCCACAAAATCTTAAACAAACAAAATTTAAGATTCTCAAAATGTGCAATTGTATCTGAAAACATGAAGTATTAAGTCACTTTAAGTGTGGGCCAAATATCTATGTCAGACAGTGTGTTGCTACTTTTGATTTATATTGTTTATTATATATTTTCTCCATGTCGTCCCCCTCTTTGTGCCCCCATTTCCTGTTTACCAACTGTTATAAATGCTACTGGAGCTGGAAAAAAAGAAAAGAATATTAAATGTATAATTTTGAGGGACAGCACAAAAATTTTCTTTTCCATTCCGTTTTACTTGTATAGCACCAAGTAATGACAAATGTCATCACAGGGTACTTCATCAATACGCTTCCAAAGTAGTCAACTTATTACGAAGCCAGTAAAATAACAGTAACACTTATTGCCTCCCTACGGATTCCATTTTATCCATTTAGTTGGGTGAACGTAGGGTGACCGTCAGTCATAAAACTACAATACCCATGATTCTCATTGCACATCAAGTTCTTCTTCTTCTTCTTCTTTCTCTTCTTCTTCTTCTTTGGTTTTAACTTTGGAAACAGGGTTTGGGTGGTCAAGGGATGAAAGACTGAGAATATATGGAATGGAGACATTAGAGTTCACTAAGTACACATCACCGATGAGTAATATACCTCCTTGGCTCTTCCCAGAAGCAAAGATAGACATGAACATACTGGAACAGAAAAAATAATGGAGAATGAATGAAGTAGGAGTCAAAGTGAGTGTATACTTGAGAAATAGTTATTACAACTACCTGAAAATATACACAGATGGGTCAAAACATCTAAAGGATTATGTGGGAATAGGTGTGTATATCCCTGAGTTCGGTGTTAATATCTCCAAAAGATTATCTAATCAACTATCAGTATATACAGCAGAAATGGTGTCAGTCTTTATTGGGTTACAGTGGGTGGAAGAGGTCAAACCTGATAAGGTGGTGGTATGCACAGATTCAATAGCTGTATTGAAAAGTATACAATCAGCAACAACTTGCAGAGAAGACTTACTCATAGATATTTATCATAGTTTATTAAGAATACACAGATGTGGCATAGATGTTCAGTTCTGTTGGGTACCAGCACACGAGGGAGTGACAAGGAATGACGGTGCTGATAAATTAGCAAAAATGGCATTGCAAAAGGAAATAACAATAGCAGTTCCACTAGGGAAAGGAGAAGGTAAAGCAGTAATTAAGAAGAAAGGAATGGAAATATGGCAGAAAAGGTGGGAGGAAGATCAGAAAGGACAGGGATATCACAAAATACAAAAGTCTATCATAACAAAGAATTATACAGAAAGGAACAGAAGGGAGGAAATAGTCATAACAAGACTCAGACTGGACAACACAGGATTATATGGCACTTTGTATGTTATGGGAAAAAGGGACAGTGATTTGATTTGATTTGATTTGATTTGATTTGATTTGATTTGATTTGATTTGATTTGATTTGATCTTTATTCATCTTGAACAAAACAATAAAAAAAACCACACCATACATCAACAACATTAATAAAGCACAACCAGTTTTGTTCAAGAAGGGACAGGAAGAAGCAAATGCTTATGTACTCCGGCCCCTTCTTGCAATATAAGAATATCCGATATATAAAAGAATAATAATAGCAATAACAATAATAATAATAATAACAACAATAATACATATATACAGTATATACCCTTCTTCTTGACATATAAAAGTATGTCAATATAAAAGTAATTAAAAGACAAGTGAGTCAATAATAAAAGTAGCTAAAACGAAAGGCATCAAGCACAGTAGAGAAGAAAAAAATTCAATGAAAAAAACAAAAACAATCACCATAATAAAAGTAGCTAAAAAAGAAAGAAAAGCATCATGCACAGAAGAAAAAAAGACAATGAAAAAAAATAAAAAATAAAAAACCATGGTCATCAGTGATAAGTTTGAGAACTGTGGAGTTAAAGAAAACAGTGAACATATTCTAATGTATTGTAACAGATATGAAATGATATTCATTTCTTAAAAGACACTAGGCTGATAAATAGAATTAAAAAACAGGCTAAATGAAATTATGTTACACACTCTTGTACAGTAGGTGGCGGTATGCACCTTAAAGCTGTTTGCGATCCGCCAATAAAACAGAGAAGAAGAAGAAGAACTTTGGAAACATGGCGGCAACCAAGCGGTCTACGGATCGAAACAAAAACATTCCCGAGTACGAGTATGCCGATGTTAACACCAAACCGTTCCACGTCGGCTCTTTTAGAGACGAGTGGCTGGCGAGACTGAAGCCGAGAGACTATTCCTACCAGCAGGAGGACGAGGACACGTTTGACGCCAACTTCTCAGCAGAGATGGGGATCAGTGCGGAGACCATGGCGGACCTGAAGTCCGTCTGCAGGTAGTTAGTTATAACTGTTTATATCTAGGCCTTTACAAATACATATTTACCAGTTAAACAACGCTTAACGATAAAATGAAAATGAGCTGCTTTCATACAGCCTTTAGTTAATTGAATCAGTGGTTTCGGCCGGAACAACCTAGAGCTGTAAAGACAGTGGAGATGATTGTGACTACAGGAGGAACGCAGCCCCATCACCCTGGGGGCAGGACTGGAGTCAGGGGGGGTGGTGGATTTTATCATATGGGGACCAGAGCTGGTAGAGTAGCCAAAAATTGTACTATAGTAAAAGTACTGTTACTTCAGAATAGGGCTGTTCGATTTTGCCCAAAAATAAAATCTCGATTTTTTTTCTCTCAAAATCCGATTTTCGATTACGATTATTTTGTGAATTGACAAAAGGCAAAGACATGATTTCAAATATGCTGTTTTTTTATTGAACATTTGCCCCATTGGGCTTTAAGTGCAAACTTTGCTCTTATTAAACCAAAAATGAATGAATAAAGTGCAAAACTCTGTAAAATAAGTTGGAAAAAAAAGTTTTAAAAAATATAATAAAATATAAAGTTTTATCTCTGGAAAAAAAAAATCAGCACTTGCAAACATACAGTAAGTTATATTTCCAATTAAATAAAACAAGACATTTTCTAATTAAACTAAACTGGGTCTTTGCATGCTAAATAATAATGCAACCCATGAAGGAGGTAGAGGTGTGTAATGTCAGTCATTACATTTGCTATTCACATTTGCAAGTTTTTTGCAAGGACAACGCCCCCTCCTACACTAAAGAGCCTCTCCGATGGGGCACTTGTCGCAGGTATTGAGAGGTATTTCCATCAATCATTAATATGGTATCAATCATTAATATGTGTGCAGACAAGGTAAAAAAAAAAGTGAAAAATCGATTTTACGATTTTCACGTTTTAACATCGTTCTAATTACATAATCGCGATTTAAAATCGATTAATCGAACCGCCCTACTTCAGAATAATATGACTCAAGTAGAAGCAAACAGTAGTCATCCAAATAATTACTTGAGTAAAAGTAAAAAAGTACTTGGTGAAAAAACTACTCAAGTACTGAGTAACTGTTGAGTAACGTCTGATTTATTTTTTTAACACAACCATTCAAACAGACAGAAGTACAAAATAATCATCTTCAGGCAAATTAAATCAATAAAATAATAAAATAAATTATAATGAATAAAAAATAGCTTAAATTAAAATAAGCTTAAAGTAAATTCAAGTACTTTAATAAATAATAAAATAATAACAATACAAAATTAATTAAGCACAAGTAGCACAAAATTTCAAGCCTTTGTACTTTTCTTTTTTAACCAGGCTCCGCAGGCAGAACTAGAACAGGCCCATGAACTCATATAAGCTCTGTGTGTGTTTGAGTCTGTGTATATGTGACAAAACATGCAAAAACAAACATTTTTCCCAAAGAATCACCCATTGATGTCATGAGATTGACACGTACGCGGATAGAAGGGATAAAAGAAAAGTAACGAGCTCAACGTAGCCTAATGTAGCGGAGTAACAGTTTCTTCTTCAAAAATCTACTCAAGTAGAAGTAAAAAGTATAGTGATTCAAAACTACTCCTAAAAGTACAAAACTTACTCAAGTAAATGTAACGGAGTAAATGTAACTCGTTACTACCCACCTCTGCATATGGGGACAGATAATTTGTGCTGATTACAAATAATATAATATATTACAAATAATAGCACTGACCAAAACACCTGCAGAAATACTGCAGGAATGACATAGCATCAGTTAAATGCAGCCTTCTGTAAGCTTTAAATATCCACTGGGCTTACATCAAATACATCAAAACACAACAATAAAAAACAGTTTTCTGAACTTATCAATATGCTTCTGTCCTTCACAGGATAAGTAAAATGGATCACTGCAAAAACTCAAAATCTTAACAAGAATATTTGTCTTATTTCTAGTTAAAATGTCTCATTTTAGTAAAGAAATCTCATTACACTTAAAACAAGACTCATCACTGGCAAAAAAACAAAACAATTTCCACCTGTTTCAAGTAGATTTTCACTTGAAATAAGTAGAAAAATCTGCCAGTGGAACAAGATTATTTTGCTTGTAATAAGAAGATAAATCTTGTCCCACTGGCAGATTTTTCTACTTATTTCAAGTGAAAATATACTTGAAACAGGTGAAAATTGTCAAATAAGTTATATTTCTGGTGTTATTTTTCTGGTGATGACTCTAAATGTTGAAATAGCAGTAAAACCACATTCATTGATGAAATGACAAGGAAAGGGGGGATGGCAGTTTTACAGGGGGGATGATTTTGACCGTTTTTATTTCAGGGGGGGATGCCATCCCCCCTCAACTCGACTACTGCCTGTGTGACTCCCCAGCAGACACCGTGGAGTCTTACCGCTTCCTGGGGAGCATCATATCCCAGGACCTCAAGTGGGAGCTGAACATCATCTCCCTCACCAAAAAAGCTCAGCAGAGGATGTACTTCCTGCGGCAGCTGAAGAAGTTCAACCTGCCAAAGAAAACGATGGTGCAGTTCTACACGGCCATCACTGAGTCCATCCTCACCTCCTCCATCACCATCTGGTACGCTGCTGCCACTGTAAAGGACAGGAGCAGCTGCAGCGTATCATCCGCTCTGCAGAGAAGGTGATTGGCTGAAATCTCCCATCTCTCCAGGACCTGCAGCCTCCAGGACCCTGAAGCGTGCAGGAAAGATGGCGACAGACCCCTCCCACCCCGGACACAAACTGTCTCAGACTCTTCCCTCTGGCAGGAGGCTGCGGTCCATCAGGACCAAAACCTCACGCCATAAAAACTGTTTTTTCCCAACTGCAGGTGGCCTCGTCAACAAGGCCCCGGACCCCCCTCGTCTACCACAGACTGTCCCCCCACCTCACTCTACGTTACATTAACGTAGACTCCATATACATTTTCACAGTTTCAATTCAGTTTTATTTATATAGCGTCTATTACAACACAAGTTGTCTCCAGGCGCTTTCCAAAGACCCAGAACTTGCCAGCAGTTTGTGGATGCTTAATTCAGAAATGGTATAACTCGTATGTAAAACATAAGTTCCTAGCTTAGAGTTTTAATGCTGACTTGGGAAAAGTGTTGCGGAAAGACTGAAAGCAGGAGGAAACTGATTAGAATGGCTAACCAGGCTACTGCATTTTTGTTTATATTATTTGCAAGAATCTGTTTCTCTCTTGTGAATTCTTTTTCTTAATTTCTTTTCCTTTTAAGTGTCGATTCACTTCGTTGCCATCCTAAAGATGAGGAGCCTGACGTGCGTGTTGTGCCTCCAGACTCAACGCTGAAGACGCTTATGTATGATCCCCATTTACTTAATAGAAATCAGAGGTTTTTCAGATTCTCCTGTGATTTGATTCGGTGGTTTTTTTATCTGTTTTTTAACAGACACAGGATAAGGAGGCAGGATTGCAGACCTCCTCAGAAAAACACAAAGAACAGATATGACCTCTATGCTGATGAGCTGGTTAGTGAATTCACGATCTCTGAAGCAGATTAGTTGCTCCTTTTGCTTTTACTCCTTTTCTGTAACTGTTAATCATTTTTTTTTGGATGTCCAACCGAATTTCAGATTAGATAATTAGAGCCACTACCAGATGTTTATGGTCCTACCTGTCCTTTATGTTGATGTCAGACTTGTTTCTGTGTGGCATTTAGGAGCGTTTAGTTCTTGACAGAACACCGGAGGATCAGACTGACATGATCCCTGAAGGAGAAGTCCTTCTAACCATCAACGTCTACCACCCAGCCATTTACGAGAAAGTGAGCTTTTGTTTCCTTTTAAATCAAAAACGCCTCCAGCATTTGGTCTGACAAAAAACTTTTATCTTTGATTTGAATGTTGCGTTTTTAGAGCTGACGTGTGTCCGTCTCATCTCCTCAGTTTAACTACATCCGTCCCCATGTGACTCTGCTGATGACGGGCTCCCACAGCCTGGCAGAGCTCAGAGATGCCATTTGCTGCATCAGCGACTTACAAGTGTGCGGCGAGTTCAGCAAGACTCCAGACATGGCTCCAGAATTCATTTGCAAAGTAAACACACGTACAGTTTCCATCTGTAAATCTGCATTTACCGTCACAATACTGTCATTTAGGAATTGAAAAATCGGATGCATGACTGACATAACCTGAGGGTGATGTTTCTTTATATGTTCTGTTGCAGGATCATTACAAATCAGCGTTCTTTTTCTTGGAATCGATATTCTACAATGACATGCGATTTCCAGAGTGTCAAGACATGAGCATGTAAGTTCTTCATCTAAGAGGTTTTTAAGGATGGTCATGTTCTGTGCATTTTTTTTTTTTTTTTTTTTTTACTTTTGTGGTCAATGACTTTAGTGAAAACATTGAAGTTGGTTGTAAACTAAAGGATATAAAAGCGAAAGAAAGAAAGAAAGAAAGAAAGCAAGCACAAGAAGCAAAACACAACTCTTGGGAGTGATAAATAAAAGCATTATGAAGCCAAAAACACGTATAGTCTACAACACCTTATTCTACAGCAGTTATTGTCTGCCGGCCTGTGAGAACAGGACTTTATTTCTGAATGTAGACTCAGTTGTGGTCAGAAATCTTTAAAATAATTATCTGTGATGTTTCTCCTTGTATTTGTGATCCAGGACAACGATGGAATGGGCAAAGTCCCATAATTTTCCACCGTACAGCCAGGCCCGGATGGAGGACACGCTGCTGGCGGATCTGACCGTTAAAGTGGGGTTCCCGTACCTTTACTGTCACCAGGGAGACTGCGAGCATCTCGTCATCTTTACAGACATCAGGTTTGTGCTCCTACTGCTTGTCTGTGATCTATGTTCTTTTTTAAAAACTCACTCAAAATCCTACTTTACAGAGTTGTAGGGATGAACTAGATTGACGACACATAAAATACAAAAATGAATTTAAATGTGTGTGTAAAGAAACTGAATTCAGTCTGACCAGGTAATTTCAGTTCAGTAACACTTCATTAATCTACAAAGAGAAGTCGTATCTTTGCAGTATTATAGTCACAGTTATAGCAGAGGAGAAGAGCCATCTTCTGATCTGTCAGATGTCGTTCTTGAGGATTAATATTTCGGTGTAGTTTTGGCCTCCACACATCACAAATGGGGAATTTACTTGATTTACAGGGGAAATGTGGGTATCATATAATTTCATTTAGTTTTCATTGTCTTCTCTATTACTTTTTTACATTATTTGTTTATTTTATTATTATTACTCTAATATAAAACTACTACTACTATAAAAAGCAACCCAAATGATGACTGTTTTGGTGAAATTCGTAGGTACGAAAAAAGATGAAAAGCTGAGCAGTAAATGGCTGAAAGGTTAAAAACGTCTTAATATTCAGCCAGATTTCTAAATTATTAATAGTTTAAATACTAATTTTCAGGTTCACAAAAGTACAAGTTTGCCTCCTGGAAAAATCCATTTGCTTAATTATGAATAAAACTCTTGTTTCAAGTGAGCTTCCATGGCGGCCGCTAACGTTCAACCCTGGATCATACTATACACTTTAACAAGCCATAAACTGGTATTACTACTGTATAAGGAGGGATTTCTCAGGACTTCAGTCTTTTAGACCATTTTTCTCGGTATCCGTTTTACTACTAGAAGCTTTTAAAATAACCCCCTTCATTGACCAGATCTGACGAGTTTCACCACTTTTAAATCAACCATGCTGTACTCGCATCACTGGGTGCGTAAAAGCCCAAGAGCTAATGTACCACTGGCGTAAACCGGGTAGCCGCAAAGGAAATAAATTCTCTTCCTAATTCTTTTACAGACTGACCCACAAGAACGACTGCGTGGACAAGAAGCTGTATCCACTTCTCATGCACAAGCACAGGATCGCCACGCAGAAATGTGCCGTCTGCCACGTCTTCATTGGCAGGTTGGTAGAGATCAAGAGTTGTATCACTCACGAAAAATGTAGCTTTGTGAAACTGAATACTTGTCTGGCTTTTCTAGATGGTACACAACCAATGACCAGGTCGCTCCCAGTGATCCGTGTCTCTTCTGCGATAAATGCTTTCGGATGCTGCATTACGACGCTGAAGGCAACAAACTGGGCGAGTTCCTGGCTTTTCCCTACGTAGACCGGGGAGCATTTAACTGATATTTCTATTTAAATTACTTTGACAATGTTATGCTTTGTAAACAGTGAAATGTTCTATATTTCAGAAAGAAATGTTATTTTCCTGATTTTTATTTTTTCCCCCAACATTTTCTTGTTTCAGAGAGAAACAAGTTGAGTGAATTGTGCATCTTCTGTAAACTTCATTCCAGTCTTTCATGACTTTATTGCTTTCAATGTTCATTTCTATTCAGTATTAAATTCAATATATATATTTTTAAACTTTGGATTGTTTTAGGTTGTGTAATCTGGGCTACTTGTGTGTGCAACACAATCAGGATCATTTTTATTTTTAGTCTTTACCAGCAGCTTTAATTCATGTTCATAGCTACAACAAACACTACCACAATTAATAAAAAACATGTTGGAGATTAATATATGATAAGACAGCAGGTGTACTTCAGCTACCACTTTATTATTAGATGCTGGTACAGGTCAGACAGGCACAAAAATACTCTTATTTACATCTACGTTAAAATGAAACAGAAAAACACATGTCAACACGGTTGAAAATAAAGCAACTTCTTATCTAAAGAGACTTTGGCAAACTTTTGTTGTGCAACTGAAGTGAGCATGAAACATCAATTACAGTGTTCATACCCCAAATGGTGACATATTCATAATTCCTTATATTCAAAGCCAAACTAGAACCAGCGACTTAAAATCTACCTAACTGGAAGAGAAATAAGACATTTTAAAAGTATTTACTTCAGTTGGGACGTGTGTGTGTGACGGTAACCCTGTGAGCATGCTCATTAACATCATGTTGAGTGTTGCACATTTGCTAGTTGTTATGAGCCACCAGCTAAACACGTTACAATGCGGATAAACTACAAGGTGCCTGAAAGTAAGCTTACATACAAGAAAGTAAGCTTACATACAAGTACAAAAATAAAAACGCTGTCAGTCATTACGGGGCAGGGTTGGATGCTCCAAACCTTTTGAGCAGCAACATTGACGAAAACGGTCAGTGAACTGGAAGCCAGTTTTACAAAGGTTGCATCAGTACAGCAGCAAATCTGTTGAGGCATGTAGGACATTCAAGTGCACTCCTCCGGAGCTTTTGGAACACTGTTATTGGACAAAGAAACAAAAAAAATTGTTAAAATTCAAATAACTTTAAAAACATATCACAGAAGTCTGTTTTATTTCCCAAATCTCTTAATGTTAGGGAACTCAAAAGACTTAATAAAACATCTTACCCATCAGGCTTGTGGAGCACTGGTCCAATAAACATTACCACTTTATATTACAAACCTCTACTGCAGTTATTTTTATGTTGCTACTGAAAGAGCGTTTAAAACAGGAAGTTGCACTGGAAACGTTCACCAGCAGATCCACAGCTCCTTTGGCGTAGCTCGTCTGAAGGAGCCGGGAGCCACGGGGGGGGATCATGTCACGTAGCACTGCCCGACTGCTGCAGGTCCAACCCTGCAAACGGTGGCCTGAGCGCAAAAGCTAAGCTCTGATAGTCCTCGATTCAGTTCTAAAAATCACTTAGTTCTAGACCAGTGGCCGGCGACCCGCGGCTCTCGAGCCGCATGCGGCTCTTTAGCGTTGCCCTAGTGGCTCCTGGAGCTTTTTCCAAAATGTTTGACCTTTTTTTTATTCTTTTTTTCCCCCTCATTTTCTTTTTTTTCTTCTTTTTTCCCTCGCTTTTTCCTTTTTTAATCTCAAAATTTTGACTTTTTTCTCGACATTTCGACTTTTTTCTCGAGATTGTACCTCAACATTAATCTCAAAATTTCGACTTTTTTCTGAACATTTCAACTTTTTCTCGAAATTTCGACTTTTTTCTCAAAGTGCATAATGAAAAAAAAAAAATGTTCTCCCAGTTCTAACTAATATAGCTACATGCAGCATGTGTTTGCCTTCATTATAAGGCTTATACAAGACTTTTCATTTTTTGCGGCTCCTGACATAGTTGTTTTTTGTGTTTTTGGTCCAACATGGCTCTTTCAACATGTTGGATTGCCGACCCCTGTTCTAGACGTAGTTTCAGTAGCAACACTTGAAATAAGGATGTTTATACAGATTTGATCAAAATGCATATAAAAAATAACAGCATTAGCATCAAAGGTTACCCTAAGTTAAGCAAGCCAAGCTAAAATGGTCAACTGGGCGTGTTCTAGACAGTTTCCAGCTGCCATCTTTCTGCCCATTTCATTTGCAACATCGTGCTACAGTGTAGGGATGACTAGCATTCTTTAGAAACACCATGTGATGTCACGGGGGTTGTCCAGTTCTTATGCAGTATTTAGATGAACCCTGAACTTCATTGTTGGTCCACTTCTATTTTGTGTTCAGCTATTCAGAGACTCGACTTTTCACCAATGTCCATGTTTTTATTTTTTAATGGAAATCCTCAAATCCTCTATGAAAAGTTTACAGTATGCCAAAAACAACTTTTTAATTCGAATACCTACTGAATGGTAATAATGTTACCATGTATCAGCTTTATCGCCATCCTCTTGATCACAATCCTCAACTTTGGACTGTTTGTTTTGCGTTAAATACCTGTTATTTTCCCCCGTTGAGGAGTCTTCACGAATCTTCTCCCTCTCCATCTCCTGCATCTTTTCTTCAGGGTTCATTTCACCATTAGTCACCTTGTCTTAATGGCGATAAGAGAATCAAAGACTCAGTCAGGACATCACTGTACGATTCAAACTCTCACACAGATTAACTTGCAGGATGCATGTGATGACACGTGCAGCACTCCAGACCTTTCCCAAATGAATATAATTTTCCATTCATTTGACATGCTATACTCTTAAAAATAAGATCTTTCACTGACGCACCAGTCTTAGATTAGATTATGTACAAGCAAGGATGTGGGTGGAAATCTAACAGTCGGTGTCTCTGTTGGTATTAAAATTTCAACCACAGAGATCCTGTGACATCTTCCTGCAAACGGAAAGAAAAGTGGCTGCAGAAAAGGGCAGAAAAGCCTCCTCTTTCGTTGGTTTTCAGATGTGACTTGCTGCTCATAATGGATTTATCTGTTTAACTGTAAGGCACTTTTTGATGCAACTTTTCCACCTGACATTTCACAGTACAGATTAAGTTATTCACCTTAATTGACCATCATAAGAAATGATTCCTAGTTTTTTCCGTCATTATAGCAGAACAATGTCACCCTTCAACCCGAACATTGATGAATCGATAATGTTCACTGACAGAGGTCAAACAACTGAAGCCTTCTGTAAATACATGGACATCAAATTTCAGATTTTTATCTAAACTGATTCGTAAAATATTGTTGTGCGAGTTCAAACAGCTTATGGACAAAATTTCACAACAGTAGGCGAGTTTTCAAAGATCAAGTTTGGCTCATTACATCACAAGACAAAAAAGTAACAGCCACACACACAAATTTTGTTTGATTTTGCAATCCAAACTAAGGTGTTGAATGACTTCATTTTATTTTTGCTCTTTTCAGACAAGCAATTTGTTTTTTTTAAAACAGAAATGGATGCCAATAGGTTCCTTTGATCTAGTTTTGCTCTCTCGTCTGAAGTTGCTGATATATGTGATAAAATGTTATCGCTTCCATTCGTCAGCAGGAATGAGCTCACGGCGTTTCATGAAGATGGTTGACCTCTTAAGTCTGACTAGCAGCTGGTTTCCATCTTAACCCGTTCTTATGACGAGGCCCGCCCTCGCCCCTATCCAGTAAAGTATTTAGTCCAAAAAAAAAAAATTATACCAGTAAATATCCACAAACAGCCGCTCTTCATCTCGACCGTCGGCGGAGAAGAACGTTATTTGTTTACACCTGGTAACTCCTCTGTCCTGCATGTTTTCAGACGGGAGACCGCGATGCTAAAATGGAGCGTACACTCTACATTGATTGACAGGTCATCCGGCCATACAAGAGCTTCCTGTCCCCTCATAGCGAATGAACGCCTGTGTTGGGGCGGGACGAGCACGTCCGGCTTTTGTCATGAGAAAAACCTAGGCAATTGCAGCATTCGCCCAGAAGATGGTGTATTGTGTAGCAAATGAAATGCTGAACACAACGATATAGGTCTGTACGTGGTAAATTCAACTGTTCAAAAGTTATGCCCATGGGACATAATTGTTATAATAAAACTCTTTGTAAGACATAGTCTTACAAAAACATGTGTAAAATACAAATTTTTTGTGGTATTATCAAATTTGAACTTGCACTAGATAAGGCTTCAGGCTGTGTCTCAGTGTGTTTTGCAGCTAATAAGTCACAGATTCATCTGCAGACATCTGATTACAAAACTAATTTCCGGCTGAAAAAAAAACCTTCTATTTCAGTGTGTTCAAACTGAGATTACTGAATAATAGTAGTAGTTACAGTGATTATGACAGTTGGGGGACGAACTTCAGAGTGTTACCTTTCAAAAGATACCAGAACCATCCATCTACTTCAAACGGTTCAAGAACAGCTTTCAATTTACTTTGGGTATAACTTGCAAAGGCGTTTTGGGCGACTTTTACAAGTGCGGGAACAGGTGACACAGACTAAATGTTTCGTTTCACATTTGGTGCATCGCTTCCATTCGTCAGCAGGAATGAGCTCATGGCGTTTCATGAAGATGGTTCACCTCTGAAGTCTGACTAGCAGCTGGTTTCCATCTTAAAAGGGTGAATCAGCTGGCTACTTAGAATATAATAAAAATAAATCAAAATGTCAAATTTTGACGAGTAGCAACCACAGTGGCCCTCTTTAGAAATATGCTAAATTTAATGAGCTAAGACATTTCATGGTGACTTAACCATGTTTCATGATGTTTGGACACTGAAGTCAGAGCATATTGTCCTCAACATCATGGCTGGCCAAATACTAAAATGTGATTGGTGTGTAACTTTGAAATGCAGTTACAAATCAAACATTACAAACTACAAGTTTTGTGAGTGTTGGATGAACCGTCCAGGAGATTCTTTGACTTGATTTTTTTTAAATGGAAGGAAATGGGCATGGCGAGGCGAGTTACACCCAGAGGATCAGAGAAAGAAAGAAAAAGTCCAAACAAATATAGTTCTCAAGACAAGAGCCAAAATGTATATTTCCTTAAGTATGACATATGCAACATACGTCATGCCACTTATCCAATAAGGAATTTAGGGACCGTTTTTCATGACTAATGTACTACCAAAACTAAAATAACCTCTGGACCTGCAGTTATTCTAAAAATTACATACCGACATCTGTATTTACTTCGAGGTATTTGCGCTGGATAAGCGAAGTCTGTTTTACTGTAATTTACACACATTGCTTCCCTGAAGTGATGTCAGGCCTTGCATTTTATTTGTCACCTTTTACTGAACATCAACTTTGAATATTGGGTTAAAAGCATCTGATCAGACCCTTGTTACATTTGTGGTGTTCATGTTTCATTTGGACAAGTGAAAAAATGAAACAAAACAGGCAGAAACCCATGAGCCAGAACAACAAAAGCCTAAACCTTGTTTCAAACCTCAAGCATACGCCTTGTGGAAAAAACAAACAAAACCGATTGAGATGTTTGCATGCAGATAACTGATGTTTGCACAAAAAATACATCTTGAGAATCTGTAATAAACAGTACCTGTCACATTTTCTTTGACTTGTTCAACTCTCTTTAGTGCTCCTTTCTTTGCTTCCTCGTGTTGTCGCTGTTCAGCTAAAGACTTGTTGAGCACCTGGCTGAGCACACAATCCCCTTCTCCAACCAGAAACATGCTCTTAAACTTGTTGTACAACATGGTGGCCTTGTCCATGACATCCTGGCTGGCCTTGAATCTGCGGATCTAAAACATCAGTAAAAGCACGCATCAACAAAAGACTCGCCCACTTTAAATATATACCTTTTTCTTCACTTAAAGATTCTGCTTTAAGTCTACCTTCTTGAGGGTCGCAATAAGTTCGCTGTGTTTCTGCAGGTGTTGAGTTGTGACTTGAAGAGCACTTATCTCGTCTAAAGCATCCATGCACTTCTTGACATCCTAGTGGGATAAGGGCAGGGAGGGCCAACGATAAAATATGATCAGTGAAAGAAATACAAAGGTTTTGAAGTAAGCACAGAATTAAAAAACTAAATAAAAAAAATATTCACAAAATCAGTCTTCAAAATCCTAATTTGCTTAATCTACAAACTCCCAAGAGTGCTTTCTGTTAATCTAAAAGTAACTGAAGTCTCTAAAGTGGTTTGAAAGCTGACCCCGGGTGTCAACAGCACAAGTCTAAGCTGCACATCACAGAGTATCGTTGGCTTTTGATTTAGCTTGTGACTTTTTCAGAGGAATTGGACTTATCACTTTAATGTATAGCTAATTATTTATGTTTGTCCTTATGTGGTGTAACACAGTCGGAGTTAAAGAGATGCCGCTCTAACTTCAATAACAACCTGAATAAAAGTTCTATTAATTCACTTTTCATGAAGTAACTACGTACAGACTCACCCGGCACTTTAAAACCTAATTTTGTACATTTCTGGTCTACATTTTATTTTACTGTTTATACTTTTTATTGTTTATACATTTCATTCTATTTTATTTTATCTCTTATATATTTGTTTTTATATTGTATTGTGTTGCACCAATCCCCATAACAAATTCCTCGTGTGAAAACTTGGCAATAAACCCCTTTCTGATTCTGATTCTGATTCTGAGGAAGGAATACATTTAGATTAACTGATTAAACCATAAGCTCAGGCTTTGGTTAGGGTGCAGAAAATCAAAAAACTAAAAAAAATATTCAAATATCCATTTTACTTATCTACTTGCAATTAAATTTTTTTTTTAAAGACACTGTCCAGGAATTATGCAGATTCATATTTAGACACTCTGTTTCAAAGCATTGCATAAACAAAAAAAAAAACAACGGAAACACAGAAAGGCTTCACTACAGATTATTTCACTCCAGGAGGAAACTTATTAAACTGAAATATGACAAACTTAGATAAAACACGCGTTTATGAGCTGAGGTGACCGCTAAAACTTACAGGGTTGTCGATTTTAAGTGAAATTTTGATTTCGCTGTGAAGTCTCTGAAGTTGCAAGTCGGTCGACATTTCTAAGAAAAGGGAGAGAGAAAAGAAAACATATCTGCTCTCTGATTTTTCTTTCAAAAGGGAATTATGTGAAAACATTTGGGTAATTAAGGTAGGGTAAGCAATTCGATGTGACTTCTGACCCAGAAGACTTTTTGGGACATAAGCACACATCTCCTCACTATTGGCCCATCTCGTCAGCACGCTGTAGCACACCGAAAGGAGCTAACTATCGTGTCCTGTTGATGTTTTGTTTCTGATATAAAGAAATGTGACATCATCCAGAAATCCCTTACGCTTCCTTTAGACCAGCGTTTCTCACTTCTGGTCCTCGTGGGCCGCTGTCCTGCACGTTTTAGATGTTTCCCTGCTCTAACACAACTGATTTAAATGAATCCCTCACCATCCGTTTGTCACCTGTTCTGCGACGATCCATTCATTTGAAAAATCATGTGTATTGGGAAACATCTAAAATGTGCAGGAACTGAGAAACACTGCTTTAAGCAAACTTCATCTCGAGAAAAGTTAACACTGAATTCAAAGTACTGATAACAGTTAATGTCGGGCTCACCCTTTTTCTTGGCCCCAACTTCATTTTTCTTCACATCGTCTTTGTTTGGTCTGAAAAACAAGAACCACATCTTTCAGAAATCTATTATATACATAAGCTCTGGTGGGCAGGATGTTGAGACGCCCACAGTGAGAGCTGGGAAGCATTTAAAACATGCAGGACAGCAGATCTCCAGGACCGGACTTGAAAACCTCTGGTGTGTAGTGTTCGGAAAATACCTCAGGCTTTGGAGAATTTTTGAAGAAATAATTTTCTATTTCCTCCTCTTCTCACTTCCCCTCTTCTCTACATCAACTAAAGCCTGGTTTATGGTTTTCCATCAACTCGACGTAAAGGGAGCAAAGATGTACCGTTTGAAGTTCTGCCTTGAGGTCTGTGTCATAAGGTGCCGTGAAGCAATTTACCGCCAAAAATAAAGAGGGTATTGAGTTTTGGTGGGATGTTTGGTGAACTTATGTGACACTACGGGTCTCCTCTTCTATGAGAGAGTGTTGGATTTGGAGCTGATGAATGTGGAACAGCAAAATGCTTTTATTGCAAATATCCTGAAAAGATTAAGTGCTGGACATGATGCAGTACATTGTACCAATCACAGCCCTTGCAGTGTGTGTAGGCAGAAGATTTTGGAGGCGCATGTCAGGGAACACGAGAGGGTCTGCTGAGGGGGCTTTGCGTCAACGGAGAGGCTGTGGGTTGCGAAGCCGCTGAGTTGATGGAGAATATCAATCAGGCTTCAGAAATGAAGGTATGATGTTAACAACACAAACAGTCATGCTTTGAGATGTGTGAAAATCAAATTTTGTTTCCCAAAAAATTATGTAATATGGGCTTCAAGTACAAAGTCAAACATCTGCAGACTGTGTAGTGCACTTCACACTGCTGCATTTAACTGAATCTGAACCGGATGCACCATGTAAACGTCAGAACTCATCATTAATGGAAACAAGAAAGGCGTGCAGCATGCATTTAGACAGACACCCAGGTGGCCGGCCGGCCGGCCGGCAGGACTGTGGTTAGGAAACATTCTCATAAACTGCTAAAAGAACAATTAGGTCAAAAGTCTGCACTTCTTTGTAATTCTTATCTACTCGATTATTCATTTGGATTAACTTAAAAACAAAGTAATGTAAAAGAAATCCATAAACATAGGACTCTGTTGGGTACTGGCTGTAAACTTACTCTTTTAATTCATCTACTTTCCGCCGGCGTGGATCTTTGTCCATTTCTGAGCTCTGTAGCTTCTTTCTGCCTTTGCTTTTCTGTAATCAAAATTAAAAAATAAATAAATCACATGCACAAAACACATCAGTACAGGATCTCTGTATTAGACGATTTAAGAAAACAATGAAAACTATTCAACCTCATCGTCGTCGGAGCCAGAGGAGCCGTCGTCCTTGCTCTGCTTCTTCTTCTTGGCTTCAGGCTCCTTGACCTCTGCATCCCTGCCTTTACTGTCGTCTCTTTTCTTTCCTTTTTCCTCCTCTCCGTTTTGGTTTTTATCTTCTAATGTCCTCTTTCTCTTTTTGTCAGACTCACTAGCATCCCTAACAGCAGAAAAAAAGGGTTATTTTTTCCTCAAATCTCTCGGTGTAAGGCTGCGTTTCTAATGACTGATGAATGGTTCTCGATAGTAAACTATATATTGATCAAATTCTGGCTGTAAGAAATATTCCTACACTACCTCAGTAACAGTGCAAGGATAACATGTCAACATTTGTAATTAGGGTTTCTCATATTTCTGTAGTTACATTTCACTTCCTGAGCCCTGGTGGTCTTGTTGCTGAAGCAAAAGCAACTTCTCACTCTTGGGCTTCCTGCCTCTTCGTTTTACTCCATCTCCACCTGATCAAGTTGAGAGTGAGAGTGAGAGTGAGAGAGAGAGAGAGAGAGAGAGACATGCACGTATTTTTTTAAATGTATGCCCATACTTTTAATTTCATCAAGAAGTAAAAACACAGTCACTTTAATTCTTTCCCTTCATGGATACATATATTTGTATGGCATGTTGTCCGTAAGGAGCCTCGGCGTGTCCTTATTTTGATATAGCACATCCAGCTTACCTGGGGGACTCGCAGGACTCGTCGGTGCCTCGTCTTTTTCATTTTCTTGGTCTGTCTCGATCTGTAAAACAATTAAAAGCACAGCATATTTTAATTCAAAAATATTTCTTAAAGTTTATTGCAACTACTTGCAGCCAAGTTAAGCAGCAAACCTTTTTCTTTCTGCCTCTCTTGGGTTTAGGAACGTCTGTCGACTCTTTCTGAGCAGAGCCCTGAAATTTGATACAGTTCAATGGGTTTATTTCAGTTGATAACAAACCATAGGTGTGTTGTACATTGCATTCATCATTTCATTGCCGGCTGTAGGATTAACAAAACAAGCTGAATATTAATACCATTAATTGAGAAGAAAAAAAAAAAAAAAAAAGTAGCTCAACTCTGATTTTAGATCAAGGGCACCCTCTAGTGGATAACAGCTGTATTACACCCAGTGCTAAATCCAATGTGCTGCACAAGACTAGATGCCGAAGTTAATCAAACATCACAGAAGACAATTCAAGACTTGACACTTTTTTGCAGCTTTTAGATCTGACATTAATAGTACATTAAAAAAAATATATATCAAAAACCTTTTCAGTTCACTCTATTATGAGCATCATAAATAATGACTGAATTAGCATATTCTCTGAACTAAGAACAAGGATGTATCATTACAACTCACACATTAGCAAGAATGTCATAACAAATCACTTACCTTATTCCAAAAGTACACAGAGGAAGCAAAATAACACAAATTGATTGCAAAAGAGCAGAATAATGCAGTATATGGATAGGAAAAGGCAAGAAATGGAAAGTGCCATAAAAAAAAATGTCTGGGTAGCTTCAGAGAGGTCAAACAGAAGAAAATGCACTGTTGTATTTTCTTCCCCCGTATAGTCAGAACTGTGTCACGAGCTTGAATTGATTTGATCTAGAGTCATATTCACTGTCTGAGCCCTTTGTGCTTACCTGACATCATTGGCCTACAAAACAAAAACAGGAAACTTTCTCTCATAGATCAGTCCGTTGGTAGCTGAGTTATAACCCCAGCGGCACTAAAACAGCCAAACCAAACCAGCCACTCTCAACCAATAATAAAAGCACTGACGATACTTTGTAGCCAACAGCAATTATATTGCATTAATCAGAAATAAGCCACCAACTGGAAAAAAACCCAAAACAAACCCCAACAAAAAAGACAAGAGTGTCACATGCTTTCCCACGGAGAGGAGATGACCTGCACCGATTTATGGTATCCCAGCATGCAAAGTACGTACATCCTGGTCCTGAGGACCCTGCTCAGAGATCAGAGACCTTTCCTCCTCTTCCTCCTCCACATTCTCATTCTCCTGCTCAGCCTCACTTCCTGGAACCTGAATGCACCCAAGACAGCATAGGACGCAGTGTGGTGGGGTCAACGAGTCTTGAAAAGGAGAAAAGTTAGCGGGACTTTTGAATCGGAGAGAAATTAGCAGGTTTTCTTCAGTTGCTGCCGTTTCTTTTAATGACTCAAGGGTGACACTTCTAACATGTAAACCGTCACCTGCAGCAAAATGTAGTCAAATTAGACGCAGGCATACAAAGAAAGATTGAGAGACAGCGAAAGACAAAAAAAAAAAAGAAAAAAAAAGGAAGCTAACAAGCAAAACAGAAGAGTCATAGCAGTGAAGTGACTGTACATATGAATGACAAAGATTTGACAGGATGGAGGGGAGAAAAAAATAATCTTACTTTGGATTTGACCCCTTTTTCACCTGCATCCTCTTCAGCTTCTGGACTGCTGTCTGAATCCTTCTCAGTGAAAGTCCCAGGGGGCACCGGCTTTAAGTAAAAAAATATACATATTATTGATTTATTCAATTAAATGACAACTGATCAGAAGCACAATGCACCTATGAATACATCAGATACCAGATGTCCAGTCCCCCTAGAAATTTGTGATCGCAATAACTACTTATGCTGTCTCCATCCGGTTGGCAGACGCACGCTATACCAATCTATCAACGTATGAAAAGAAACCACTGTCCCCTGCCAACAAAAATAACAGCAAAAGACCATGCAAAACAACTTCCAAATGTTTTGCATGACAGTTGAGATAAAATACTCTGTACACCATGCAATGTTGCAGTGGAACACAAACGGAAATCTTCACTTCATTTGGTATTTTTCCACTTTTCTTGTTTCATTATAAAACAGACTAAGGGCCAATCCCAATACACCCCCTACTTTCTACCACTAGCCCTAAAAATGAGTAGGGCCCTTGTAATCTCCCCTAGGGATTGGGACACCACTTGCTACTTCACTGCGTGTTTTACGTTCGGGTGCGTAAGCGACTGCGTAGTTACGTTTGCACATACGCCACACCATATCAGGAAGCCGACAGCTAAAAGCAAGTTTTAATTTCCGCTGTAGCGCTGTTAATATGCCACTTTATTAAGTTTTAATATTTTTTCCAGGCGTAAAAGTAACCGTTAAGATCCCCAACCTGGGCTCAGTTTATCCAAATAACGCCTGTTAAGAAATTTGATCCAATGTTTTCGGGGGAATATCTAGAGCCACCGGCTCGGGAGATGATTTATGGTTCCGCGTTAAATCGACGCAGAGCCTACGGCGTAGGTTACGCGGCGACTCGCACCGTACGCAGCGCGTCGCCGTGTAACCTACGCCGTAGGATCTGTGTTGGTGTAACGCAGAACCATAAATCAGCCTTTATTCTGGCGAGATCTGAAAAAACGAGCAAGCGAGTGATTATATACATTCACTGAGTGAATATTATGAAAGTAAAATATATATTTCTCGCTAGAAATTTAATCGAAATGCATTTTTATGCAGACACCAACTCAAAATATTAATTATATTCACTAAAAAATAAGAAATATCCGCCATGTTTTTTCGTTTGATTCAGTCCGCAAATGACGACGAAAAGCATTCTGGGACATTTTTCTGGCCCTTGGTCGCGAAGTCAGCATCTGAAAACCCTCACTCTGAAGGGCTAGATTCATACTCCCTAGCCCTCGATATGTGCACTACCCCTAGATGAAAAGAAGAATTGGGACACCACTACCCTCACGGGAACGCGCAAAATTTAGGGGTAGTGCTGAAAAGTAGGGGTAGTGGGAGTATTGGGACTGGGCCTAAATACACTTAAGATGCATCCGAGCTTCCTTATGTTACAACTTTAAAATCTAACAAACACAAACCAGACTTTTACTGGAGATAAATACTCCTGCAGCATCTTCAAAATATTCGATTTTCTTTTCTGATACTGCTATGGTTCAAAAGTTAAAATGTACCAAATCTCACAGTAAATGCAGCACAAAGCAATTCATCTGTGCGCTTTCATTTAAATATGCCAAAGAAACTGAACAGCTGTAATTCCTCAGAAACTACAATGTTTGGACACATTTGCATGAACGCTACGATGACTGGACAAACTACAGGAGCGTACAGAATTCACACAAGTCTGTTTTTGTTTTTTTTTGGGCTGTTGGGACCAAAACAACTGTGTAACAACTGAGAAAAACAACATCTGGTCTACCCTCAGTTTCTGGAGGTCTTGAGTGCTGTATGAGGGTGGGGTCTTATGTGCATTGACAGAGTGGCCTGATCTCTTCAGTAAAAGCACTTTTTAGCAGTATATTATGGTTGAATTTTGAATTACTGATTAACTTCATATAAGACCTGTAAAGTCTATGACACAGTTATGTTGTTGTCTGGTCACCTTGTCTATGATGACTTCCACTTTCATCAAAGCCAACAGGTTTCCTTCTTGTCCAAAGTGATAGCGAACACTCAAGAGTTTCTCCTCACGTTCGGCTTAGGCTGAACATTTTTTTTTTGCCAATTCATGGTTTCCTCATCTGTGAGCCCAGATGTTTGGAAATTTGCAGATACAACTCAACTATGAGATAATTAATTTGACACCTTAAATAGAAGGTCTGGCTAAACAATCCAATAGAAAAAGAAAACTGTGTAAGATCTGATTACAATTATTCTAATGATTTATAAATGTGTGGAAGGAAATAGATGTAAAAAAAATTAGGCAAGAAGAATTCAATTAGGAGGAAACTTAATGAAAAATCTTTAGGAGACATGTACCTTCGGTGCAGTTAGCTCAACCTTTGGATTGTTCTCAATTTCCCACAGTCCTTCATTGAAGCCTTTCCGCTTGTTGGGTTTTGCATACTTCTCCTTGTTGAGTTGGTATGGAAAGATATCTTTTGGCCCAAGAAATGCACTGTTGGGAAGAAAATAATTGACAATAATAAGATAGAAACCCCTACAAATGCAGCAGAGCTACTACACCTGAGAACACACTGCCATTACAGGAACTTAACTCTTTTCAGTCACTCAGCGCACATTTTTACATTTAGAGAAACACAATGGGACCTCAGTAGACTAGTACAGGTTTTCTTAAATTGCTAAACAATGTAAACAAACAATGTAAAACAATGTAATTTTTTTCATGTCCTCAGCATCTTTAGTTCATTTTCAGCCCAATTGAAGATCAACTGAAATGGTTGTATGCGACATGGATAGTGATGCACCGAATGTTCGGTAACCGAAATTGTTTGGCCAAAAATAGCAAAAAAAACACTTTCGGTGTTCGGGGGAATAAAAAAAAACGAACAATTAATAGCGGCGTGTGATGACGCAATCAAACAGCGAACAGCGTGGAGTGAGGGGCGTGTGGTGCTAAACGCAGCAAACATGTCAGCATGACAGATCATTACTTGGATGTGAGGAAAAAGCAGAGGACACGAGAAATGATCCAGGCTGAGTTGGAATTGGGAAAGCCACTTGGTGATGGAGACGGTCAAGGGATGCACAGCGTAGGAGATAGGAGAGAGAGCGCAGAGAAAAGGGGAGATCCTCCAAGAAAATAACCCAGATTTTTACAATTATTATACAAGGCTTCAAATTGCGGAGATCAACCCCACCACAACCCGATTAACTAGATTTGAACGGGAGAAAATGAAAAAGGATTATGAGAAAAAATACAATAAGTACAGTAAGACAAATTGTGACTGGCGGGTATTTCACTGCACATTTATTTGATTTATGCAATGGTGAAAAAATTGGCGAAAAAATTGGCGGTATTCGGCCAAGTGTTTATTATTATTTTCGGTTTCGGCCACAAATTTTCATTTCGGTGCATCACTAGACATGGATATGATACATGTATGTTCCAAAAATAAACAGATGTATGCAGGTAAGTATGTATAATTCTTGTACACTTTCTAACGTCGACTCCAAGTTTCAAGTAACATAATACATTAACAACAACATTGAATATGCCTTTTTTAGTGTTTTGTCAGCTTTACTTGAACATGCATCACTAACATCACACATCGTTTTACCCGAGTAGGTGCAACATATGTGAATACATACTGAACTATAAGCAATGACAAACATGTTAGTTGTTTTGTTACTAACGTTTCATGAGTGCCAAAGAAGAAAATAGGGAACTTGATGTTGGAGGGCTTCACAGCTCCATCTGGTACTTCATCAATCTGGTGCACAAAGAGAGGAAGCAGGTGCACATTACGACAGTTAATAAAAACATCCACCTCTGTTTGTCATTTGCACATTCACTTTATATTGTAACCCACTGTACTATGGAGGATTTTTTGTGCCAAAATTAAATAAATAAATACATCATTAATTAATTAAAATTGGAATGAAATATATCATTAATTAATTAAATGTGTCATAAATTAAATGCAGTTTTACATTTCATGATTCATACGCAACACGAAATCATTAATTAAATGTGTCATTAATTAAATGCTGAAACAATTTTTTTTTTTACTTAAAATGAATTGTATTTTAATTAATTTATGACATATTTAATTCTAATTTTAATTAATTAATGATATATTTATTTATTTAATTTTGGCACAAAAAAATCCTCCATACTGTACATGCACAAACAAAATATAATTTTATATGCACGTATTTAAAAAGAAAATCGCTTCAGACTCACTCTTGCAGGCCAGTGAGGATAACCTTTCATCTTGGCAAAAATAAGATCACCTGGTTTCCAATCTCGAGCCATGTTGGACGTAATGACAAGCTGTAAAATGAAGTAAAAACAAAGAAATAAAAGGCTGATTTATGGTTCCGCGCTACACCAACGCAGAGCCTACGGCGTAAGATACGCGGAAACGCGTACCGTATGGTACGAGACGCCGCGTACCCTACGCCGTAGGCTCTGCGTCGATTTAACGCGGAACCATAAATGGCTTCACTGTATTGGGCATCAAACGCCACACCGATGCCCTCCCCCTTCACCACATCATGCATCCATCACAATCCCTTCTTCGGTGAAACGTGACAGTCACATTTTCTGAGACAAATCAATCAGTCCTGTACTCTAGAAGTCACTTCCAAGTACTCAACTTTCACCGTTGCGTGTAAATAAATGAAAGCGAAGCTAAATAAGAGCAAATACAAACGTGACGCCTTTTATAAGCTAGCCAGCACGGGGATGATCATTTCTTATAAAAAACACACTCACTTGACCACTTGAAAGCGTGGAGTCACCAGTCTTTTCGACAAATTGTTTAAAATGTGATTATTAGAGCATGAAAACACACGGCTCCTTTTCCGCACACTCGGACGCACGTTTTCCGCTCCCGCGCAGAGCGTGGCCGGACTGAACCATCTCCCCGCGGGAACGGGGGGGTTTAATCACAGGCCCTTTCTACCATAGACATATATACAGGACTGTCTCAGAAAATTAGAACATTGTGATAAAGTCTTTTTTTTTCTGTAATTCAAAAATGTCATACATTCTGGATTCATTACAAATCAACTGAAATATTGCAAGCCTTTTATTATTTTAATATTGCTGATCATGGTTTACAGTTTAAGAAAACTCAAATATCCTATCTCAAAAAATTTGAATATTCTGAGAATCTTAATCTTAAACTGTAATCCATAATCAGCAATATTAAAATAATAAAAGGCTTGCAATATTTCAGTTGATTTGTAATGAATCCAGAATGTATGACATTTTTGTTTTTTTTAATTGTATTACAGAAAATAAAGAATTTTATCACAATATTCTAATTTTCTGAGACAGTCCTGTATGTCTATGGTTTCTACTGGGAGGTTTTATCGGAATGGATTCAAAATTAAAACAATGTCAAAACATTAACCAAGTTTAAAAACCAATATAAAAACATGATTTTTTTACGAGATACAAAGAGGAAGGGGTTTAGGCAAGGCAAGGCAAGTTTATTTATATAGCACAATTCAACACAAGGTAATTCAAAATGCTTTACATAGACATTAAAAGCAGCAAGACACAATTGGACAGTAAATAACAAATAAAATGAAATAAAATTATGAGAAAAGAAGATACAATAATAAAAAGCACAAGTTGTTGATTTAAGAGTATGCTTAAATGACAAATAAATGAAATAAAATGATAAGAAAAGAGGTAAAATAATAATCACAAGTTGTTAAAAATAAGGGCAGTAGAGTACAGCAGGTAAGTATTTAATTTAGTAGAGTACGCTTGCGTTTAGTGGGGTTTTAGGGGCCTGCAGTTAACACTATTGGGTGAATGGGTAGATTTGTTTATATTTATGTTCAGAAATGGGTATGTATGGGTGTATGCGTATGTATATATATATATATATATATATATATATGTGTGTGTGTGTGTGTGTGTGTGTGTGTGTGTGTGTGTGTGTGTGTGTGTGTGGGTGTGTGTGTGTGTGTGTGTGTGTGGTGTGTGTGTGTGTGTGAGTAGATATATACATAGATATAGAGCAGATGCATTTAATAGAAACAGTATAGTGTAAATAAGTATATTTATATAAATATTTATATGGGCATGTGTGTACAAATATATAGAAATATTCAACTATGTGTATGTATGTATAGGTATGTGTGTGAGTATAATTACATTATATAATAATAATAATAATAATAATAATAATAATAATAATAATAATAATAATAATAATAATAATAATAATAATAATAATAATAATAATAATAATAATACTGTTATTTAGCAGTGTGAGCACAGTGTGTGAGTACTTATAAATACGGGTTAAACTATTAGTGAATGGGGGTAGGATTAAATAAGTGTACACTTCTTCCTACTCCTGTTTTGCACATGTGAATTAGGATATCAAGTGTTAAAGGTTGAAATTCTTTGTGTTGTTGTTTTGTTTTCTTATCTTCTCTTGGATTGTTGTTTTTTACATGTAAAAAAACCAAAAATCAAATCAAATCAAAGAAAGGAGGGGACATCTTCGAGACGTGTCAAATACAAGTAAAAGCACGTGTAAGTGTATTTGGACACGTCGGTTCCGTGGGTTATGAGTGAATACTGCAAGAAGGTCGTACCACTTCAGAGCTCCGCCAGCATAGACGATCTTTGAAGCGGTGCGATGGATAGACGGTCTGTAAAGCAGATGGGTTTAGGACTAGTCGGAGAACTTTATGTACAAACAGTTGTGCTTTCGCACATCAACTTGATAAATCAATCAAACACAAAGTTGATATGGAAAACGTATCGTAAATGTACGTAAGTTAAGCTGAATTCATACACTTTGTAAAAATTAAAGATTGTTTTCTTATTTCTAGTACCCGAGGAGAAGATCAGAGTGGGAGCTCGACACCTCTAAAGTGCATCACTGCTGCTTGGTGCTGATGTTGGTGATGCTGCTTTACATGGCGTATCATCTCCAATTGCTGCATGTTTCCTCTATGTCCATCCATTTCTTTCAGCACCAATTATGATTTGATATTTATTTATTTATTTATTTATTTGCACAATGATAACAGTAATTTTTTTTTTATCATACAAGGGCAAATAATTTGTGCAGGAGAGGAAAAGAAGCCCAAAGGGCTTATAAAAAATCCTCCCCCTCAATACAAAATCACCAAAACAAAATCAATCAATTATGATTTGATATTTCCAGGAAAGTTTATTCTAGTCTTCAACTGGATACTCATTCAACATGGTTCAGACATATATGGATAAGTTATGACCCACACACATCATAAAGACTAGTGTACGTCTTATTCTCTTAAAGTCGGTTATTGTTCTGTATGCAAGTATTTTTTTATTACTCAGAATCATTTATATTATTATTCATTATAATATCTACATTACTCTTCATTACTGGCACATTTGGGGAATGATATAGACGTTTCCTGAACTGCCATTCTGATAATATGGTCAATATTTAACGACCTCTAGTGGCAAAATTGAGCATAACATAAAATAATATTTCTGCTCACATGCTGAATACATTCATGGGTACAAACATTAGAACACGATAAAATCATGTGTGGCTGATTATATTGCAATGATTTGGAGTTTGATCAAAATTACCATACAAATAGCTGATCAAATAACCTTTTTGAGAATCATTTTTACAGCAATGTCAACATGAAAGTTTATACTAGTATTTATTTTATATATCATCTTAGTGTTTGAGTTGATGCTGAACATTACACCAACGTCTTAGAGAGAAGGAAGCTGAACTTCTTCTGCTGGTTCTCTCAGATGTTGCATCTGTTATCTGACTCTGAAGTGCTTTCTAAGGTTTCAGCACAGCAGATGATTTAGGTAAATGAAGGTGACCTTAACATTTGTGGCCACACAGATACACAAGCATTCACATATTGTGTGTGTGTGTGTGTGTTATAAAGACACTGTTAGTTGAAGGACAGCCGCACCATCCGCAGGGTCCCAGAGAAGGGGATAAGTGAGAAGAAGAGGCCAGGCTGGGTGATGGGAGGTTTGGTTGAAACAAAAGGATCAGAGAGAGGTGGAACCCAGGTCCACACCCAGGAATAACTCATAGGAGCTACTGGGCCCCCTACCCAGCCTGTGAGGTGAGAGACCTCCGGGTTGGACCCCAGCCAGGTTGGAGGTGTTTCTGCTCAGACACACAGCTACATTAGAGGCCAGGGACGGAGCTATAGAGAGATGACAGGATGTGCATGGATATGAAAGTAAATCCTTCACCCTGGCAGATGAGGTTATGCCAGAAAATCCCAAGCCACTCCATCTCGGAGGGCCACAAACTCTTGCCATCCTTTCTCACTCATTTGTTAACCTGCCTCTCTTCTTTTCAGAGCCGATGCTCATGCTGAGGGCCTTTATGTATGACCAGTGCCATCGAAATCACCTCCCTGCTTCTGTGTTGTCCTCTGGCCAAAATGACAACGAGAACTCAGAGAGGGAACAGCTGGATTTCATGACGGCAGTCATTTGATTTACGCCTACATCAACATCTATCTATAGAGCTGCTAACATGTACATGATGTTGCAGTAATTTATCCAGCGCAGACTAAAAGGTGAACTCTGATGCATGTATGTTGCCTAATGACAAAGGTAGGTGGTTGTTTTTTTCATTTTTTCTGACTTTCTGACTGACACACAAGTCATAATTACTCAATTTGTTTCACCTGACAATGCACCCTTTGTCATTGAGACGTTAGCCCTGACACTTCTTGAACAGCTACTGTTTCACTGAATCCTTATCAAGATTTCTGGAGCAATGTCCCATTGACAGTGGAATTGTTTGGCCTTAATTTGCAGCATCTTGTTTGTTGAAAATCAAACACGGCATTTCAGCAGAAACACCTTGTGTTCAGTGTAAAGCACGGTGGTGGAGTGGTGATGACTTGGGGGTTCTGTTGCAGCCACAGGACCTGGGCACCTTCCAGTCATTGAGCCGACCATGAACTCCTGTGTATGCTAAAGTATTCTGGAGGTCAATGTTACGCCATCTGTCCAAAAGCTATAGCTTGGTCAAAGTTGGGTCATGCAACTGAACATTTATCTGAAGCAAACCAGTAAACTACACAAAAATCACACAAAAAAGAAGAACATATACAAAGCTGCTGATGTTTTACACCCAAATTATACTGTATGTGGTTCAGGGTGTGTTGTGCTTCTTTCGGAGTTGCAAAAGCACGCAAGATCCCATGATGTTACTCCCATTAGCTGTTTCAGTAGGATGCAGGGAGCTTCTCTTTTCTAAAATAGATTCATCTAAAAAAAAAAAAGAGACAGAGAGGGAAAAAAATCATATTAAAGACATTTGATTCAAGATAGGGGAGGCTTCAACTTTTTTGGCAGCAATAATAAAAAAAGTAATCATATTGAAACTGCACACTCGACAAATAATTGATCTGTCAGCAAGACCTTCCCCTCGAATACAGACGAGCTAATGGCTGTTGAGTATCAGTTGTACGGATCCTTGAGCTTTCAGCTCCATAGGAAAACATTGGAAGTTGCTGCAAACTCTCATTTAGTTTGGGAATTTATGACAAAAAAAAAAAAATACTTGTAATATTGACTCCAGTTAATGAAATCAGTATTTTCCCCCCATCCCACTGGATGTTGTCGTCTGTGATCATGATTTTTTATTTTATTTTATTTTTTAAATTTTATTAACATACAGTACAAACAGCGACAAAAGACAGATCAGTTACAATGATATGTATCTAGGTGTGTGTGTGTGTGTGTGTGTGTGTGTGTGTGTGTGTGTGTGTGTGTGTGTGTGTGTGTGTGTGTGTGTGTGTGTGTGTGTGTGTGTGTGTGTGTGTGTAAATAATATAATTAAAGTAGATAAATAGATTAAGAATATCAATTTGAAAGTAAATAAATAAACAAATACATCATTATCATATAGAGTGATGTAATATAGCACGATATAATATAAATATATGAAATACTATAATAGCATATAATAATATAATAATATCCTAATATAACATAATATTTTTTATAATATTATAACATTTAACAAAATGATATCACCATACTATAATATATAACAATATAATAAAACTATAGTTTAACATCCCATAAGATTTCATAACTTAATATAATAATACACTATGAAACAATATATCATGATAATGCCAAGAATAATTATTAGAATTAGAATTGGTAATTTATATATTGCAATGAGGGGTGAGGTCAGACCGGCGCGTCAGGGAAGCGAGCAGGGGTCCCCCCACCAGACTCCACGTTTCCCGACCGGGGCAACTTTTTGGCAGTAATAAAAAAAAGTAATCATATTGACATTGCACACTCGACAAATAACTGATCTGTCAGCAAGACCTTCCCCTTGAATACAGACGAGCTAATGGCTGTTGAGTATCAGTTGTACGGATCCTTGAGCTTTCAGCTCCATAGGAAAACATTGGAAGATCCTGCAAACTCTCATTTAGTTTGGGAATTTATGACAAAAAAATAAATAAATAAATACTTGTAATATTGACTCCAGTTAATGAAATCAGCATTTCCCCCATTCCACTGGATGTTGTCGTCTGTGATCATGATGACAGTAAGATGAGGATTACCAAGTGATTTTATTTTTAGATTTTGTACATATCCTTACACTGTCTCATATAAGACTAATTACTTCTACTAGATCCCATTTCAATTCTACTTGATGAAAGGTGGTTATTTTGTGTCCAAAATTTGTATAAAAAATGTCAGGACAATTTTTTCATACAGGTGGTTGCCATTGTAAAACTGTTAAAAACACCAGTAGATGGTTTGAGTTAGCAAGAGTAGAGGGGTTGGGTCTGCATGAATCCTGTCCACGCAAACCCCCAAATGAAGTTATGAAACTGTAAAGTACAATTATATTACTTCTTAAGGTCTGAATAATTCCATCACTTTTTCTGTAGTTTGGACGGAGAGGACACAGTATGTCAGGTTTGAAGTTTTTAAATTACTTATACCAGACCACAAAGTCATGTGAATGTGACAAAGTGAATTGCTGTCATTTTAACATGTTTATGTAAATCTCAGATTTAAACTAAACTAATCTAAACCGAAAATACAAGTTGGGTTTGAACAATTTAGAAGCAAGGGATTGTGGGTTTTTACACACACTGATGCACAAAAACTCCCTTTTAAGTCTTTTTATTTGGAATTATACATACTGATCGAATCTACTGATTAGAGAGAGAATGAGAAAGTAAAGAGATCACTTTCTTTGTGTGATTATGAATAATTATGAATTAAAATTCATAATTTTATTATTTCCCCCCCATCCTTTGTGGCATCATCTGAAGGGCACCTTCTGCGACTTGAATGAGCGATGGTGTCCTTGAGCTTGAGTGTGTTTTTTTATGAGCATGTGTGTGTGTTTGTGTCATACACATGGATTGGCATCTTTCCCCTTTCTGCTGGCAACCCTTCAACATGTAGGGGAACGGACGGGGGTGCCACTCCAGAATGATAAAGTGGTCACAAGACAGGTCAGTACATTCATTAACACCACAGCCTTAATTGTTCCGAAACATGGTTTCATTTGGCAAAGTGTAACCTGAATGTGCCTCTGGATAGCGTGGCAGTCAAGAAAATAGAAAATAATAATAAAGTTACAAGCAAAAGTCATATATTCAATTACAATCAGCACGTCAGTGTAATAGAGTCTAAATTTAGACTCTTTAGCAGTAAAAGTGAGAAGATTTAGGCGTGCAGTGTGTGGGATTTCTAAAGGAGGCGTTCAAGAGCTTCACATAATCATCAAGAAAGTGTTGAGAGGGAGGAGGTTGGAGGAAATTGGGAGGGAGTGACGGAGGCGGGCAGACAGAGTCGGGCCCTCGGACAGCAGGTGAGTGTGTGAAGACAGGGCATGACAGATGCTTCTGTCAGCGTTCCAACGGTCGCCGCTTTGTGGGAGCGGCGCAGATGCCTTCTCCCCTCTACCCCCACGACTCCCCTCCCTCTCATCCCTCCCTTCCTCTCGACAGGCTGTGATGTGGGGATAACAAGACAGGAGCAGTCCTCTCAGCAGTAAAGTGACCACACTGGCACAGTGCTTGGAGTGGACAGGGGCGGGGTGAGGTGATGGAGAGGTCCCGGCCTGAACCAAAAGGCTGGAGGAGGTCTCAGTGGCGATGTGGGCCGGGGTTATAAATGTGGGGGTCAGTGTGCGAGGACAGGGGAAGGGCTCTCTCGCTGGGCTTTGGGAACCAGCTGAGACATGGGGTCCACGGCGGTTCTGCCTGTGAGGAAAGCAGATGTTTTCACTCGGGGGTGTGCCAAGTTTGCAGAGCAACCTTCAGCTGCTTGGAGGTCAGGTTTTTAATAAGGGGGCTGGGCGCAGGACATTTTGGAGGCAAATGCTTCAACTTTGATACAGCAACATATTAATTATAATGGTAGACCATAGGGCAGAGGGTTGTAGTGGAACATCCCACCCCACTGGTTTGGAGCCTCCACCAGGCTGACGTTCGCCAAGACTGGCTGGCAAATATACTGCTGTCCCAGCACTAGCCCACTTTTCAACCAGACCTTGCTGATGCAGAGACAGCAGTTTGGATTGGCTTTCCTGCAGCCAACTCTTAGCCTGTGTCTCAGGCCACATCAGACTAACAGTTTTATGCAGATTACAATAAACATCTTAGAATTGACCATTAAAGGTGCTCTAATCAATACTGGTGTGAATGTATTTTATTTTATTAATAATAACGTTTTTTTTTTTTTTTTACATTTATACATCTAAAGAATTTGAAGTATTTTACTTTGAAAAATATCCATTCATCCATCTTCTATTCCCGTTTTATCCTTTGCAGGGTCACGGGGGTCTGCTGGAGCCTATCCCAGCTCATTACAGGCGAGAGGCAGGGGTCTTTGAAAAATATATGTATTAGAAATTTAGTTCTCTCCCACATTTCTCACAATCTCAATCAGCTGTAGCTTCCAAAAAAGGACGTTTTTAAAGATGAGCTAGAGTGAATTAAATTTACACAGATGCCAAGAAAGAGGGCAGGTGAATAATGTTACTATGTGGATGGTGATGTAAATGAGAACTTGCACCAGAACGGTTTTATAAGATGTTAACATGACAACACAGTGTTCACATCTTGTTTCAAAAATAAATGTGAAAATGCTTAGAGGCACATAGATCAAAGAATAAATGAGTTTACCTAACAAACTGGAATGAATAAAAGATTCAGTTAATCTCCACATCTGACTTTTTTATAAAAAATTATACGTTCATATCATTGAATTTAATTTTGTGTGTGTGTGTCTTTTGTAGGAATCATATTTTCCTCAGTGTATCTGTGTGCACTGATGATGTATTCAGTGTGTCTAAGCAGTACAAATACGGAACTGTTGTACATAAAGAGATTCATCATTATTATTTTTTTTAATTATTACACAAGGTAATTCAAAGTGCTTCACATCAACATTAAAAGCGGCAAGACACAATTAAACAGTAAATAACAAATAAAATGATAAGAAAAGAGGTAAAATAATAAAAAGAACAAGTTGTTAAAAAGTAAGGGCAGTACAGCAGGTAAGTATTTAATTTAAGAGTAAACAGTAAAGAGTAATGTTTTTAGGCCTGATTTAAAGGAGCTGACAGTTGGAGCAGACCTCAGGTCTACAGGAAGTTTGTTCCACCGGTGAGGAGCAGAATAACTGAACGCTGCCTCACCTTGCTTGGTTCTGGTTCTTGGGAAACACAACAAACCAGATCCAGATGAACCTCAGGGGTCTGGGAGCTTCATAGGGAACTAACAGGTCCAGCATGTATTTTGGTCCAATTCAGTGCTTTGTAGACCAGCAGTAAGATTTAAAACTCTATCCTTTGACTCACTGGAAGCCAGTGTAGCGATTTCATGACCGGCGGTGTAATATGGTCCAGTTTCCTGGTGTTTGTAAGGACTCTTAAGATATGTGAAACAAAAAAGAAAACAAACAAAAAACCAAACAAACAAAGAAAAAAAAGGTTTTGTGAAACAAGTGCTGGCAGAGCGGTTAGCAAGGACTATCAGAGCTCTGCTGGGGCATGTCATCGCTCGGTCTGGCCCTTGTTGACCTAGGCAAGTTGCCAAGGGTTCAACCAAGGCCCACGAGCAGCGGGCTGAGCAAAAGCAGGCCCCCACAGAGCTTCCCTGGTCGTGGTTTCAACTCTGCAGCACCAGTTTCAAATGTTGTTTCATTAAGGAAAGAACTGATGAGAAACAAGTTAGCATCATAGGTTAGCATTAGCTAAGTCAGCAAAGCTAAATTAGCAAACTCAATTCAATTCAATTCAATTTTATTTATATAGCATCTAATACAATACAATTTGTCTCTAGGCGCTTTTCAGAGACCGAGAACATGACTCTTAAGCAATTATTAAACAAACAATGGCAGGTAAAAACTTCCCCAGTGGGAGAAAAACCGCCAAGCAGTGGCAAGGAAAAAATCCCCTTTAGGAGGGAAGAAACCTTGAGCAGGACCTGGATCATAAGGGGGGGATCTCTTACTGAAGACCAGCAGGAAATGGGAGACAGGAAAGAGAGGATGAAGAACAGAGAGAGGAGAGGCACAGATATGTTATCAATGATACAAAAGATGATGCCATCCTGTTTGTTTATGAGACAGTCCCTGAATCCATCCAAGGACACATTCATACTCAGACTACGAAGAGAATCTGGACACAAGTGTCCCAGACTACCTTCAAATACGTCCTGATTGAGATGATCTGATTCTGCCTTGGATGTTTGCAGATCAGATCAGATTTCCAAAGACAAATTTTAATGCGTAGCCTATATGAATATTTGATCACATTTACATTTATCTTTTCACACTGAGAAAGAGCCTTTACAGACATCATTCAATGAGTATTTAAATACAACCCATTAACACTGCATGGACACAAAAGAAGGAAAAAAGTAACCAGAGTAATTCCATATTAATGTCAGTCATTCAGGTGACTCAGTTAATATGGAAAGGTTTTTTCATATTGTCAATCCAACACAGAGATATTCAGCTCATGGTAGGCTTTAGACAAGTTTACTGATTTACTGCAGTGTATTATTTAATTCCATTGGCTTTCAGAAACCCTAAAAGTGGCTGTGGGAATCAATATCTGGAAAACAAACTGATAAACTGTTTAATATTTCCCATGAATTGAAGAAGGCTAAAATAAATAAATAGTTGGTGAAGGAAAAAAAAGTTTTTTCCCACAAACTAGAAATAAATATGCAAAATAAACCATAAAACACTCAGGTTTGTCACTCCAAATTTCCTTTGGAGTGGTCTTTGTGAATAATTCAATTTCAGAAACAGTTTGTTAATTTAGTACTAATGCCAGCCGCCTCAGTGCTTCTGTTTTTCCAAGTGTTGTGATGAATGACAGTTTGAAAGTGTGTATGAAATAGGACAATTAGTTTCATCATGAAGCCACAACGATTACAAAAAAAGTGAACATAAGACTTCATCACTTCCCAGCATGATGAGTTAAGAAGAGAGTTTCACCTCATCTCAACCTTTGCATTGATTTTTGAGAAAGTGGGAGATCTGGGGATTACTTTGGAGAGCAGCAATGAAGACCCAGCTTATTGGGTCTTTTTTGTATTTGGCAAATGGGCTTGACAAAGATGGAGGAGACAAAATCTAGGGCTTACACATGCGGCACCCAATCGGGGGAACTTGAAAGCAGCGCTGGTATGGGAAGCTGGGAGACAGGGTACCTCATTTAGGAGTGGTGAATGTGGACAGGGGGCATAGGGAGATGCACACAGTAGACCACGGAGGCCCCAACAATCGTCAAGAATTGAGACGTTTTAAACCTTTAACGGGGGACTGTGATCAAAGCAGCAGCGAATCCTCACTTGAGTATGAAAGAGGAATCGGAGGGAACAGAGGGGATTGGGGGGGATCATGGCAGGTTGAAAACAGAAAATCAGCACATTAGCTTTATAAGGGCATCAGAATATAGATGATCTGGGGATCATTGGTCCTAAGGGGAACCAACGAGAATCCAGAATGTACCAAAATGAAACAGACAGAAAAAAAAACCAGGCCACTGCTGACGGAAAAGCCTCCTTTATCAATGTTGCTTCCAAGTGGGAATAATAATTCCAACAGAAAATAACTCCATACAAAAGTTTTATGTGAAAGCTGCAACACCGTTTTCAGGAATAAGCTGCCACTTTAGACTGTATGCCACTTTGTATTTTGCGGAGTTACATTACAAATGAGCAGCTTTCATCATATCAAACTTTTCTGGCAAAGGTTCACTTGAAAAGTCTTTTACAACTCGGACCGTTTCATCTGATCAGAGAGTAAAGCTACGAGAGCAACGCCTATATAATGCCGCACTTTATGATCTAATACCAACAAAGTCCACATATGTACCTCACGTCTCCTTCCCTTTTTTAAACCCACCTTAAATAGAGCAGAAATTAGTGGAGTTCATCCCCACATCTTGCTCCTGCCTCTCCCAGTCGCAGGGCTAATTCAGAGGAGCACTAGCCCAGGGTAGCAGGGATTCTTGCTATGCTGAATTATAAATCAAAGACTACTTGCATAAAACCTTTTGCTAATTACACGTTCGCTTCGGTCTTTTTTCTCTACAGCATGTCACTTTATACTGGCTATGATCACTGGGAGGTAGGGGAAGGTGCAGTGCAGATGTCTGCTACTGGCCTCCAGATAACCACGTGTAAGTGACCGAGCGAAGATGATAGCAATTATTTTCCTGTGATTATAATGTGCTACACCAATGTTAATCCTCCTATGTCCTTGAAGTGTGCTCCCTAGTTAATATGCCCCGAACAGACCTGCATGGCAACAAACGCATCACCACTTTCCCTCTAACTTCTTACCTTCAGATTAAGATATTTTTATCTTCAAAACCTTTCCTCACCCGTGGTGTATTTGTGACTTCCTTATCCTCTTTATGTCCTCTGAGTGTCATACTTTAAACCCCCCACTCTTTTTGCGAGGCAAACCAATTTATCACCGGCCAAAGAAGGTTCTTCACTTTGTCTGTTTTTGAGGCTCCCTCTCCATAAGCCAGTGTCCTAATGAAAGGGAATGGCGTGTCCTGGACAGTCCACAGAGACTGAAGGGGGCAAAAAGTCCAGTTCCAAGCCCAATGTGGAGAGGTAATTACCCCTCTGGTGGACTGCTGAGCAACAAATGCACTCTCTGGACTTTTCACTTAAAGGCCCGTGGCCCAGCCCTTGTTGTTAGAAAAAGGCTCCTGTACTGGATGTTATATGACCCGGACAAGAGCGAGGGAAAGAGGTCAACTCAGTGCGCCTTGGCCTTGGTAGTCGGGTATTGCTGAAAGGACTGGAGGACTGGTGCCAAACTCAGCAGAAGCGAGGAGAAAATGGGGTGATGGAAGAGGAGGGGCTTTGACAGGAAGAGGAATGGACTGTCAAAGAGAGATAAATAACGAGGGAAAAACGGGCAGCAGGTGACCCGCGGCAGGGCTGCCTCGTTGGGACAGTGACCGACTGACCTCTGGGCTGGCTCTCGCGGGGGCCACCCACTGGTCACCTACTTCTGCACTGTCACATCACACAAGAGGCTGGGGATGAATAACTTACAGGATGGAGAGCTGTAGAGCCCAAGATCACAACCATTATCAGGTACATTTTAAACAAATGTGATACTGATTTAGCTCTGACCAGTGGAGGTGCTGCAGGTCAAAGAACTGGAGCACAGATTTATTGTGCATTTAAAAGTACTGCATGAAATTGAAGTATGAAATGACAACATACTTTCAGTATTTATTCTGCAAGTTTACAATTTCCATACAAATGTGGCTCTGGAAAAAAAAAATCTCTTGCAAGGACACAGTGACTGAGGTCTTATGATGGTCTTTATTTTAAATCAGAGTGCAGGTTTCTGTGGCATTTTCTGTCCACGAGTACAAACTATAGCAACCAAACAGTTTCAAGATTTGTCAAAGAATAATGTTCATGTTATGCAAAGTTTTACAGACACTTATATTTAATAGTAGAACATACTCAAGGATGTGGAGGTCTCCGACCTGCGCTACAAACACTTGCTTTCTGCATAATCCAGACAACATCATGACCAAATACTGACGAATAACCGGATAAAAAATAATTATACAAACATTTTTCTGCTGCTTCAACAAATCGTTTTGTGCAATCATCCTCTGCGTATCTCCAGCAAAAACGCAAGCTTAAACAAGAAGAAAGACCAACGTGGTGACAAAAAGGTGACAAAATCTTGGTGGAAACTAACCCACACAACGCCGGCGTTTAGTGAGGAAAGTTTGCAACATCAGAGACAGCTGCAGTGGGCTCATTGAAATGCATGTTCAACGGTACGCTTTACATTATAAAATAAACAATATTGCCCTAGAGGAAGAAATAACAGACCCAAGTTTTACCTATTTGCATACACCTAAACAGACCTAAGTGCGGAAATGCCAGAGCAAATTTACCATGTGGCTACACAGAGAGACCGCATAATTATCTAAGGAAATATAATAATCTCATGCAAGACCCAAACCAGCTGAAACAGGAGCATGCCTTTATTCAAAAATGCATCGGAATGAAGACCCAGTAATAATATCCACATCTGTTACTGAGTATTTTGATTTATTCCACTTTTAATAGCTTAATTTAAGTGACAGCCAGTCTTGCCATGTTTCAGGATGGGTTGTTGTGTTTTACACATCAAGGCGATTATATTTAACATGTCTTTTGCATATTCTTTTACAAAAGCAAATGATGAAAAGGCTTTTCTACAACTTTTTTCCCCTTCAGACATATTCTCTTGAAGTCCACACATGAAAGAAGGGTGAAGTTTTGTTGTATTTCTGCAGATAAGGCTATAAGCTTGTTTTCAGTATTGACAAATTCCATTACATTCTCACAACTTTAAAATCTGAAAAACCTTTAACACTTGCAGCCCTTGATTACACAGACTTTACACAAACAATAAATGTGAGGGCCCAAATTAAAGTACTGACTTCTCCAGAAAAAAAAGCCCCTCTGGCTGTTTTGATCCTTCTCTGTACTTTTTTTCATCATGAATCAGTGTCTGAGTTTGTAATGTAATTTACTTCAGTGAGTTGCCCGGGATACCCATCATTCTCTCCATCTCTTCCTGCTGGTATTGATCTTCCTCTCCGACCAATTTGAGATCTGGCTCCACGAGAGCTGTTGCATTCATATCTGCACCACTGGACCAAACCTAGCGCTCGTTCAGTGACAACAGCGCTTTCTTCAAATATCACACTAGATGAAGCAGACTTTAGATTTCCACTAATGCTGTGGCCCATAAACTGCATTAAATTGCTAGATAAAACTTTTTTTCATTGAAGTATGTTAGCGAAACTTTCCCGGTATGTCTGGGTTTGTTTTGCACAGAGCTACTTGACTATTTGACAGACCGTCCAAAAACCTGAATAAATCATATCTGAAAGTGAGGCCCAAAAATAAAGGAAGATTAAAAATAAAGAGTTATTTTTTTTCGTTACAATCAGCATATGTGTTTAGTGAATCCTACATGTCCCCTTTCTTTTAATTGAAATGCTAAATTACAGAATGTGCATTAACTGCAAACTGTCCCCATTTAAGACACAATTCACTATCACCTGCATAATCTTTACTACAAATACTCTGTATTATTAACAAAAATCACTTTTTGTAACCATTATTTTATTAATCCTAAAGGAAGGAAGAAACAAAATCATAAGTGTTTGTTTTTTTTTTTAAATAAGAAATGAAATACCGGGTAATTGTGAACTTGTGATGGAACAGAGTGATATATAGCTTAGCATCAGATGTTGTCAAAACCTGACCATTTTGTCTCCTAAAATATATGTGATAATATTAAAAATGGTCACTGATGTTAATCTGGTCACAGATATTTTAACATTTGTGGTTCCTCTCTCATGTTAATATAGTGTTTCAAAACCTTTCACAAAAGCTTTGAAAACAGTTTTTTCACATTGTGGGTTTGATCCATAATTAGTAATGTCTTAAAGCAATAATCACAGCCCCACATAAATACTGAAACAGCTTTTTCTTGTTGTAATAAAAGCATCTGGGAACCCTTCTTAATGTTCTCCTGCGATTTTGACCGATTTAATTAACTGTGCTATTACCACCACATGATATTTGGGGTATATTTTTGCACGCAGCACGTTGTTCTCCATCATTAAAGCCTCTCCTCATGCATGGGAAGAGATTCATGTGTCATGTTGCATGCTGTTACAGAACTTTTCTTTAATTTGTTACTTTTTGGCACTCACCTTTTTTGGAGTAGTGTGCTCATATTTTTGGAAATTTGGACGTGATCTCTTTAAAGAAAACAAAAAAAAAAAAAAAACAGGAATCAAAAACTACCCCAAGTTAAATTAGAAAATGTTTTTATAATTTGCTTTTCTTCACATTCGTAACAGAAAATGAATAAACCCTGTTAATATTTCTTAATCATTTGGAACCATTTCTGGTATTTCTTCAAAGAAAGCAGCAAAGAAACATCATGAACTTATTTGATGGGCCACAGTGAGGAGACTGATTTTTCGGTGGATCAATCCAAGGCGATCCAGGAGAAATGCAGCTGTAGTCTGGCTCACAGACATAGTCTTGATTAGTCCACAGTTTGTGGTACAAAAGGGGGCCCAATTTAGAAGTGTATGGTTACGCATGTGTAAACGGGGTTTGCGTGCACTTCTCCAGACACAAGTTGGCCCAAGATGTTCAAACAAACCATATTCCATAATAGTAAAGGCTCGGTCCTGAGAATAGGTGACAGCAGACCAGGCTGGAGTCATCTTGGAGATGGCCTGAGCAGAAAGTCGATACGTGGCGAGCTAGGGAATTGAGGGGAGAGAGCGGAGCAAGGGCTGAAGGAAGAGCAGATCAATTTTGCTGTTTGATCTTGCACAGGCTCTGAATAAATGTATATTTTAAGATGTCTCTTTTTTTCTCTCTGTGAGCAAACATTGACATTTTTCATGTTGATTCTTGACTTCTGTGGATAGAGACTTGATTTTATCCAACATCTTGGACTTCTTATTCCTGCAGTGGTTTTCCTGTTGCTTTGCAGCCAGCTCTGAGGTGGCCGGGCCGCTGAGGATTGCGGCCACAATGCATGCAGCCTCCTCTCTTTTGGCTGCCGTCCACCTCCAACACACACAACCACCCTGAGTCACCTGGAGTCGCACCAGACTTCAATCAAACAGCAGTAACTTTGCTCATCTAAAGGTACTTCAGGGTGCATTGTGTTTGGTCACAACACAATTCTTTCCTCCTTCTTACACACATAAAAGACAAGAGAAACATTTTTATTCAAAGTTCAATGATGCAAGGGTGACGTAAAATGCTCCAATGTTTGGACAGTGGCAAATACCAGTGCACAAATGATAAACAGTGTTGCGCTGGATTGCGTTCAGCTCCAGTGGTGCTGTCAGAAAAATCATATGAATGTTGATGATGGTAAATACAAACATACTATTGCAGTATGAATAGTCTGCAGAAGGACTCTTCTAATTGTATGAGTTGTTGATACTATTCATCAGTAGTGTATTGACTTTAATGGATGACTACAAGCTCACTTACTGCCTTTCTTTTACCATCTGGATAGAGAATAATACGTTTTAGCTCATGAAGACATTCATTGCCTGAATTTTAGTACAACTCCACAGTTTGTCAGGGGCCTTTGAGAATTTGATCCATCTAAAAGGTTTCTTTAAGTCCTTCTACCACACCTCTATCCATGCTACAGTATATACCTAAACCCCTGAAGTCATTCAACCCTTGATCTACTTTGAATAACAAAGTCTGCTGCCATAATTATGACCTGATGGCATTTAACATGCCTGAATTAAAGAGTTTCAAGGATAGAAGGTTTGGAAATAAAGAGGGATTTGAGAGATAGTTAGCAAAATCGTGCTGAATAGACATTTGTCTAAATTATTTATTGTCTGTATGATGTTAAAGCTATGTGGTGATTACCAATTTAAATGTCTTGAGGGGGAGTTTTACTACGTTCCACACAGGCTATCTAAAAGAAAAAATAAAGCAGCGAACTTGTCAGGCCATGCCTCTATAATGTGTTTTCAAAAGGCATATTTATTCCCTTGTTGCTTCAGATGGATAAATTATTTATCTGACTCGGTGTGAAACTCTATTTTTTTTCTTCCTGAAACCCATTAGAAATGCTGCAGTGATCAACGAGAGATCAAATAAAATTAAGTATAAGAGTATGAGATCTAAACCCTGGTAATCAAGACAGCTCATATATAGACTTAATTTGTCTATACTGTACAGATTTTAGTAATAATAAAGTATATCTTTTTACTCTGTGAAGTTTCATCATTTACATTAATGATGGTTTGAGTAATGTGAAGAGTATTTATTTTATCATGACTTTATTGACTTTCACTGCTGGTAAAAACTTTTGGTTTGGTTCCATTTTTGAAGTTGTTCCTGAAATTTATAGAAAGTGATGTCTCAGTGTTGGAAAGTTGATGCACATGGTTAGCAATGGTTCAAATCTCAGCAGGAGTTTTTCTATTTGAGAAGCGTATTCTCCCCTGTGCCTGCATGGTTTTTCTCTCAGTGCTCTGGTTTATCCCCTACAGTCCACAGATTAACATATGGTGATTCTAAATTGTTCAAATTTGTGCGTCCATGCCTCCTTTGCCTCATCTCTGCATGACTTTGTGATGGACTTTCCACCAGTCCAAACCAGCAGGTTTGAAATAAATCTGTTTTTAATAAAGCTTCATTTTCGGGCCTCTGGACAGTGCACAACATTGGCACGAGCTGACCCCACCCAACTCCAGTTGATTCAAAAAGAGGCAAACTGTCAGAACAAACATGCCTAGCAACTGGTTGGAAATCCTCTGCTAACCTGTCACCACAAGCTAGCTGTTTTAGCATGGTTTTAGATCATGCTAAGCTCTGATGCTAATTAGCCTTACCTTAGGTTCGTTCTTCTCAAATCTGTCCATCCATTCTATGAAGAGTTAATTGAATTGATTCAATCAACAGATGTTGGAACAGATATATTGTTGTGACATAATGTGAGTGGACAGATATAGAATGAACTAATTCTGATGCATTAATAAAATATTGTTGTTCTGTAGTTATTTTGGTGCATTATTAGAACTGCTGTAATGGTAAGCTACTAATATTAATTGGTTTGGAGGTTATTTCATGTTTCGTTTTTTGACGCTGTGTTAGTTTCATTTGCAATCACCAACCAAAACTAGAAAACTCACATCTGCATAGAATTTTTACATTTTTAATTTAGCTTTTGTCTTTATTCAAAATGGCTTCCAAGTGAGCCATAAGATTTAAACTTCACATTGCAAGATTTTAAGCCTAATTTTTACGTTGGAAAATTGTAGACGGTTGCCAATATGAGGCAAAGGAGTGTTTTTTTTCGGGGTTAGCACTGTTGCCTCACAGCAAGAAGGCTCCTGGGCCCAGGGGGAGTCTTTCTGTGTGAAGTTTATGCTTCTGTGGGTTTTCTCCGGGTACTCTGGCTCCCACAGTCTAAAAACATCTATGTAAGGTTGATTGATATTTCTAAATTGCCCGTGAGTGTGAGCGTATATGGTTGGATGTCTTTATAGGCTATGTGGCCCTGCAAAACACTAGCTACTTCTGCAGGCTGGGATAGGCTCGAGTAGACTCCTGTGACCTTGTATAAGATTAAGTGGGTATAGAAGGTGAATTGATAGTGTTTGATTATTGGTCACCAATCTTTAAATACAATATAATTGCTTTAACGACATGGTTTTTGAATGTTACCTTTATGCTTTGGAGTTTTATGAGAATGAAATCAAGATACTCAAATAAAACAAGAAAAAATATTTAATTACTATACTTTGAGAAATGCTGTAAATACTTGAAGAAAATGTTATTCGTCCAATAGGATCCCAAAAAATTGAGAAAATGAGGGCAGCTTTAGGGTATGTACAGAAGCAAAACTTCATTAAAATATCTTGAATCCATATCCAGATTGACATCCAAGGTTAATTCTTTTGAATTTTATTTCATATGCAGGACCATTTTTCAGGAACTCTAGAATTTTTTTTCCACTTTCCACTGAAACAATCAGGGGCTAAAAAGAGTTACAGAAGAGATATTTTAATCCAGAAGTAACCTTGGTTGGGTGGAAGGGGTTTTGAGATTCCCCAAAATTTTTGGGATCTAGCTTGGAGTAAAAAAACATTTGTATTTTGTCTAGTACTGCCACTGTTTTATTTCCACCTTTCTATTTCAGTCACCAGGGTACAGCTTGCTCCCTATTATAGCTCATATAATATCCTACCTTTAAACAATGCAGGAACATTCAAACTCAGTCATTCATGTCTGCTTGAATCAGTTAGAGTGAAACAGCAAAATCACTGGTGTTAAATTCAACACTACGAGTGTGTGTGTCCACTCTTTTGAGTGTTATTTAAACACTTTCAAACTAGTTAATTGTTTAACACTGCAGCAAATTGACTCCAACACTGAAGGGGTATGTGAAACAAAAAGGCTCACAATTCGATTCAGGTAGCTAACCGCAAGTTCGATAACAATACAGGCTAAAATGCTACTGGCAATTGTAAATGGAACATTTCCACATAAATCCAATTAAATACTACATTTTTGGCCAAATATCTCTCTAAAACTTGGTATGTAATAAAACAAAACTAGAAAATTAGGAAATTTGGGTGTGGGTGTCAATTTAACAGTGCAGGTTTCAGAAAGCCTGACATACAAAAAATCTACACTAACACATGATGAAATTGACTCTGAAAGTGTTACTTTTAGTCTAGATAATGTTAAAATAACACTGATTACAACCAACACTAACAAAATAACAGTCAGATTTGCTGTGTACCGTCCATACAGTGGAAGGAGGCAGACAATGAATGAGAAGAGAGAGCAGCAATCCCGACAATGAACATAAATAAATTTAAAAAAAATGAAAATTGAAAAAAAGTTGATCTCGGATACTTTGGACATGATTGCATTGCAATGCATAAACAAAAACACATATGATTTTACAGATATGTTTAACATGTTCAAATTAATTTGAAAAAAAATTCAAAAATAATTAACAGCATCACCAGAGAGATTCTCACATCAGTGTCCATAATTTCACGTATCTTGGAAGTCCAAGAGATAAAATAATGTTATATTTAATTGGAAAAAGGCCTTGGACTCAATTAAAGCAGCACAATGTAACTTTCAGCTTTTGTTGAGTTTGGCGGCTCCTTTGGACAAAAGCGGTAGTGCTTTACCAGAAAGAACACTACGTTTCCCATGAGCACCAGCGCGTACTGCCGGAAAACTCCCGTCCCCGTCGCGTGCATTTGTTTTGATAGTGAATGAACGGGACAGACTTTCAAAACTACTTTTCTGTTTTCAGCGGTCGTTTGCAGGATGGATAGCGAAGAGGTAATGTATCTATTTTTGGCTAAACAATATAATATGACGATGTTGAAAATCCCTAAGTTCAACTTGGTTTTATTAGTGAAGTCACCCCCGCCCCCCTGTCCTGTTTCAGCGAGATAATGCCCCCCAAATTAAAATATACGCTCTGGTTACTGCACCTTTTTCCTGTCACGTTTTTTAGAGAGACTTCGTCATAAATTAGTAGTCCAACATACATACTGACAAAATAAAAAAATACTTTATAACCTGTGAATAACTGAATGCCCATTCCTTATATTTTGCAGATCAGCCCTGCACAATTTTACAGTTCTCAGGAAAAATACCAAAACCCAAGACGAATCCCCTGTATGTGAAAACATTCTAATTTTGATTCATATTGAACATAGAACTCTACATTTACATTTGTATCATAACAATTCGGTATCTCTTGTCGGACGTCTCTCCTCGTCTTTCATCTCACGCTAGTGAGTGAACGCCGGGCCAATGTTTATTCTTGTCCAGGCCTTTTTTTTTTTTAATTTTATTTTTTATTCTTTTTTTTTTCTCCAGGTATTTAGCTTGTTACTCTCCCGCTTTCTTTTTTTAGCCTCCTCCGATTAAAATTTTATTTTCTTCGTTTTTTTTCGCTGCTTCGGCCATGACACCAGCTTCTGCGGAGCTCTGCGCTCCACGCCCCGCCCAGCTTTCGTCTCGACTACGAATCGGGAAGGAGGGGGAAGTGACGTATGCCGTAAAGCAGTCAAAGCCGTAAAAATGTGTAGTTTTTTAGTGTAGAAGGGTTCCTACCATGCTCCTCAAAGTTACATAGTGCCAGTGAAGGTGATACAGACCCCCCCAGACCATGACAGAGGTGTCATTAAACCTGTTGGAAGTTGATGTCCCATCACAATGACTCTGGAAATATTATATTAAGGTGGAAAAGTTACATTGTGCTGCTTCAAGTCTTGATCAAAATGTCACACTTTGGGTTAAATATTCATTCATAACTTCTTCATCATCCAACAATCAGGAGTAAAAAAGAACGGCAAAGAAACAAAAGAAACACCTCTGTGAAGATAATTTGATCATTCCTTTTTATCTCTTATAATTGGAGACTTTTTCAATGATACAAAAATAGGTCTGTTTATATTCAAAGTACATTAACACAAAATAAAAGAAGTATTTTTCCTTTTAATCTGTATTTCACTTTGTCAGTGCCTCCAGAGAAAGTTCTGTTAGTCAGAGTGTATGTATGCGTGTACGTGTATGTGTGTGTGTATGTTTTACTCCATCTAAAGACCTAAATCTCCTGTGCAATTGAATTTTAAGACAGGGTAATAAAACTGAATGATCCGCACCTAGAGGAATATTTGACGTACGGAGAGAACCGAGGTGCTTATGGGATTCCACTCTGTCAATATGGATCTTAATACCACACAGCTTCTCCATGTTATGCTGGCTCAATGAGTGTGTGTGCGTGAGAGCAACTTTTTTTTCCCCCATTCTCCTGTTTTGTATTCTGTTGCTCAGATTTTGGTGTGCGTTTATGTTTGTGTAGTTGTGTACGTGTAGGACCCTCGTAGGAGCTGCAGTGGACAACCGTGTGTGAGCTGTACCGACTAATAACACAGCAGCAAAGTCTCCAGGACTCCCCGTGCGTTGGTCCCCGCGCACCGCGTTGCCAGCCTGACGCGTCTTTCCCCTGCCTGACCCCCTTGACCTCGGCCTAAACTAATGAGCAGGTAGGATGGCTGAGCAAGGCCTTCCAGGACTCAGATTTACTCCAGATTCACGATGATGACATTCGTCCTCTGAAAGAATGCTAAGGAGGTGGCTGAGGTTGACTACTTTAGTCTAAAAATCACAAGAGGCTCCAGGTAAACACACACAAATCGCAAGGGCTTACACAGGAACGAGCGCTGCATGCAACCATATTGAGGACAGCAACATTAATAATTCACTAACATTAATTATGACATGCCTGTGTCTCAGTTTGGTGCCATTTCTGAGGGCATGTTAATGCGACTACGTGCCTGTGAGGACTTTCTTTCCTTTCTCTCTCAATCCTTTCCCCCCCTTTGTGGAATGAGCCACTGCTACCAGCCAGCCACAGCCACAGGGACCTAATTAACGTAACATAAATTATGGCATGCTGATAAAGCAGTCAGTGGCGCCTTTGTGGGGCAGCGAGCCCCTGCGCCTGATTTCACCATCCTCACAGCAGACCAATGCGGCCGACTGTGTTTACTTGGTAGAGTGAGTCTGTTTTGCTTGCGTGCAGAGATATGGGAACGAGCTATGTGCATGTGTTGGTAAGTGTGAATCAGTTATCTGGCTGATGCCACCCCAGTGAGGGGGTGATTAATTCCAGACTGGTAGTTCTCAGACTCTCTTATTTCACATATTCTCATACATGCATTCATATAGCATTTATTTATACTCTGCGTTCATGTCATTTTAATCTACAGTTTCTTCTTCCAAAGAAATTGTGTTTTATTTTTTTTCCCTCCTAACTGGTGAGACTGATTGGATCGGAGTACATGTTGGTGGCTCACTGTGAAGATGGGGCTTCAAGAATTCACTACCCTGCAAGAATTGCCAGGTGTGTAACTCATGAATGATAATTTATTACTTTAATGAAATGCCAACATAAAAACCATGAATTAAAATCTTAGATTTATGAAATCATGCTCCATAGTACCCAACAAAAGAGAGGATTAATAGCTAAATTGATTTTGTGGCTGCATTTCACACAAGATGCTCTTAGGTTTTTTTACTTTAAAGAACAGCAAATATTTGTGTCCACAGAGACATTCGCCTACTTCTGGACAATAATCAAAAACGACTTACACAACAGTGACCAAGGATTTTCCACCTGTCCCATATGTTTGCTGGGTTATTAAATAATCACCTCTACACGCTGGCAAGATGGCGACCGTGTTCCTTTGTAGGTTTTATTGCACGCCCACTGAAGCTGTACTTTTGAACCTTGTGATCCTGTGAAGCTTTGTTGAACATGTAATAAAAAAAAGAGAACATCTCCTCTGCTGTGTTTGATCATATACTTTCATCATCAATATTGTCCTTTTTCAAGCCGTATAGCTTGAACATGGCCGTAGAAAAAAAACAAAAAACAATTTCCTCCTCAGAAATATACTATAATGCTGTTGCATGACAAGGCACACTTCCCAGAGAGAGAGAGAGAGAGAGAAAGAGAGACATTCACAGAGAAATGTGAGTAGCAAACACAGTCTGTGTGTCCTCCTAAATCAGCACTGAGCAGTTTAAACTCCAGAGGAAATAGGATACAATATTTAAATTGTACATGTTGGAATTTCCTCTGCAGAAGGAAATTAGGTTTACCGACCGGTGGTTTTTATCTTGTTCTTTTTTTTCCCGTTAAAGCTGTTCCACATACTTTTCATGTCTGTCAGGCTAGTGAAAATTCACCTCAGGATACAATACAGACGGACCAATAATGTACGTAGATGGAACATACTCATTACTGTCTTGTCAGCTGGTAGACAAAGAGGAATCTTTCTTTAATTCGCAAAAGTGAAAGTACTGACTCACTGAATAGCAAATATGACGGTCAGAATTTGCTTAGAACTGTCAAAATAATGCAAATATCACAGGCACATATACATTACCCCGAGCAGATGATTATTATTCAATTTTCCATTGTTTATGTTTGGCAAAATGAGAAGTTCTCATTTTTGTTGAATGTTTTTTATGCTGGGGGAGTGGTTAGCCGTCAACACAGAGATGCAGGCCCAGAAATCCAGGGTACCTGATGCAGACCTGAGATCCCCCATCACTCTTCTCTATAACAAAAAACTGCATTAAAAAATAGTTCCATCACTGACGGAGTTTGGGATGTTTCCGCACCCGGAAAGGGGGAGAAGGAGGAGAAGGAAGATGCCAGCCAGGTTTCATCTTGTGGATTCTCCTCCGGGCTGCTAAGCATGGCAGCAGGGTTTACTGGCTAGCTAGTGCTTTAAATCGTGGGACGAAAGTTAGAAACAGAGCGTGTCTACACCAGCCCCCGGGTCTCGCCCTCAGAAGGCAAGCCGATTTTTTCCAGTGGCCAGCCGCGGTACTGCAACAAAAAATCCCATGGGGCCCAGAAAGCTTTTTTCCCATAGACCGCAATAGTAAAAGAGAAGCCTCTAAAACTGTTCACAGGACACCTCCAGCTGTAATCACCGCCAATTACTAATCTTTGTATTCTATATTTTAAAGTCATGGACTTTATATCCGTCAAAAATGTTTTATAACGGCCAGAAAAGTCAAAGAAAAGTCTCTTTCTGGGCGTGACGTCACGGCTGACGTCACAGCCATGTCCGTGCACTCCACGGATGTTTTATATTAATATATATTATGTAATTATATTATATTAATACATTAATAATATATGTAATAATATACATGAATTAATATATTATATTAATACATATTATATTAATACTCGCGTCATTGCCCCGGGGCATGATGGGAGGCCCCAGAGCATCATGGGAGGTGACTCAACTGCGCATGCTCTATGGGCCGCACAACACGGAAGTAAACCCGGAAGTCAGAGATTTTTTCGGCGTATGCGCCGCTGAGCAAAATGCATTGAAATGAATGGGCGGCCATTTTCAATTTCCCATCCAGTTAATATTATAGATCCATGGTCTACACAGTCTCTCTCTCTCCATCCATTGTAGGGGAAATCCTGTTATTAGGGCCCGAGCACTGACAGTGCGAAGGCCCTATTGTATCTGTAGGAATTTTTGTTGTTTTTATTTTTATTTTTCTCCCAACGAAATGAGGGCCTTTTTGCCCCCCTAAGCGTGCCCAAAAAGTCACCAAAATGTGCACGCAAGCCAGGCCTGGCGAAAAATGTGATATTTAATGGGTTGCATTAATGGGCGTGGCCTAATAGCTCAACAGCGCCCCCTAGAAAACTTCGTGCCTCAAGCCCCACAATACGGTTTGACGTATATGCACGAAAATCGGTACACACCTGTATCATGTCGCAACTTAAAGAAAAGTCTCTTGGCGCCATGGCCGAAACCGAATAGGAAGTCGGCCATTTTGAATTAATTGTGTAATTTTGGCGAAATTTATGCCATTTTCACGTGTCGTACTTTAACAAACTCCTCCTAGCAGGATCGTCCGTTCGACATAAAACTCGCTCAGGAGACACAAAAGACATTAGCGATGAAAAGTTATCAAAATCGTGAGTTTGTGTGAAATGGCGTGGCCATGGCGCCGCATCAAACCTATTTTCTGCCATAACTTTTGAATGGTTTGACATAGAGAGTCGTGGGTGGTGTCATCGGACTTAGTTTTGAGTCCTTGACCATTATTAGTGAAAATTGCACGCACGAGGGCCCGTTCATCGCTGCTTGCAGCTTTAATTTTTGTTGTTTTCTACCTGAATGCCACTGTCAGATCGCCTGCTGGGGCATTTGTTACTGTCCATGTGATAGACAGAACATATTCTTCTCAGGAGTTAGGTGCCATCCTCACGCCCCCGTTATGACGTTCCACCAGTTTACACAACACTCATTTCACTCCCTATATGGCTCTGTCACTACCTCCCAAGACGGTATAGCTCCTGTATCTCCTGTGTAGAAGGATCAAACATCAGGCGCTTGCATACTGGTATTCTGTAACATTTACGTAAAAGTCTGCCACAAGTTTTACTCCATTGGCCCCTCGATACTGGCCCAAGCGAAACAGAAAAACGCATGTCCTTACAAACAAGAAACTGGCATTCCTGAAGCAAAGTGCCACTCAGCGTTGTGTGCGTGAAATCTGATGTAAGGCGTCAAGTTCATTGGACACATATGCAAGTCAAAATCATCAAAAAAAATCAAAATGCAAAATCAAAACATTCTACATAATTATGTCACTTTGTGTAAATTTTGCTTAGTGTTTTCTTACTATGTTAATGTCGTACTGAATAATTGTGAACGATTCTTTGGCCTGAAGACGGGTGACGTCAACCTCTCTTTTTCTGTACTCTTTTAACGTTTTCTTCTGTCGCTATAAAATCAGACCATAATGCTTCGCCTGGTTTCATCTTCTGCTTATTATCTAAGAAGTTTTCTTATTTCTGTATCTTCCCAATTCGCCATTGCTAAATTATTTGGAGCGAGTGAATAGGAATGATAATGCGTGGCGTAGACAAAGTTTTCCTCTGTATTCTTCCGTGTCCCTGTGGAGGTGCCCCACAAGTACAACGTGATCAAAAATTCTTACACGTCTCACTTGGTTACGGAAAGGGGAAATGTTCCTTACATACACAAGTGACCTCTCCTTTTTTTATGCCTTTTTGTTTACACTGGGAGGCAGCAAAAAGAGAGGATCAGATTTTTATGCCTTTACAGAAAGTGGCTCTTGCATACAGACACCGAGACGACAAAAAGGAGGAACTGTTCTGCTGAAACTGGAATGTTTTTACTCTGATGACGTTTCGTGGCACCGCCTATAAAATCAGCAGCTTTGATAACCCGCTCCTCGCCTGCTGGTGGTCTTGTTGTTCCATGTGAAACTCTCTCATCCACTTTGTGTTGATCGTCACTGATGTAATAATTTGTATTTTTTTTTTAAGGGATTTTAATTTGTTAATCACTTTCAGCCTGCGTCTGGAATGTTTAAACAGTTACATAATAGATGACTCAATCAGCATCACTCATCTGCAGAGAAATTAAGCAGTTGATTTGGATTGTGGTGCTCGTTTACGTAAGTCAGTAATATGTTATACAGCAACTATGTCATTATGTTATCATGCATCAACCACCCTCTGTTTGTTTACTGTAGGAGATGAATACTGCAGGTCCTTCAAGATGCTCTGAGTGAACGGCTTCCCGGATGAAAAATGATGAATGCAGCTGTTCATTCTTTGTCTGAAGCGTTCTAAACTCACTTCTCTGAGGCATTATAACAATGTGTTAGGTTACGTGTAATGCCGATGAGTAATGTAAGAAAGCCGGGACTCTAAAGGAAGTGTTTCAGGCCACATATCTGTTTTTTTTATGTGAATCTAGAGCTTAGTTACTTCTCAGAAGCTTCACAAAAAGCTCTGCGCCCTATGTGATTGGGTGGGGATGGGGGGTGCGGGTCGGGGGACATTCAAAGAAAGATAAAACGTTCTTTTTCAGATATTGTACATAAGCTCAACATGCCACTGCACTGGAAAGCAATACCTGATAGTGCATGCTTTCAAAGCCTTGAAAAATATAATAATAAAACAACAACAAAAAAGTACATGACTTCCAGCTAGCTTGGGAGAATAAGTAGAGAATGAACAGAGTGGACAGCAAGACAGAGGTCGATACACGGAGACAAAATGGAAATGGAAGTGTGGATCCATTCGTTAACCTCCAGTTCTTGAAACGAACCCCTGGCATAGTTACCGTAGACAAGTTGGGGACTAGCAAAAAAAAAAAAAAGGCAATAGATTTAAACATCACTAAGGGGATGATAGATGGTAAAGTGAATGGAACAGCAGGCTAATGAGCCATGAAAAGATGGAACCCACCGGCACCATGTTGCTGCCAAAAAAAAGGAGCAAGGAAATAAAGTGGGAAAACTCAAACAAACAAAGACTATTCCAGCAGCTCCTGGCTCTTGAGGAGAATCAGGGAGTGCTCAGGTAGCCTTGTTCTCTGTTTATCCAAGAACAACAGAGAAATGGATCGAGGTTTGTTCCTCCAGGTGCATTGTGGGCATTGCCCATGGATGCGCTGTTTGATTTGCACTCGGCCTTGCTGTTGTGCGTGTCTGTGAGCTCTTGACATGTGCACTGCCGCATGAATAATTGAGGCTTCGCACGCAGTCAGGGTCCAGCAAGCACTGCTTGCTTTCTCTCTTTTGCTCTCCCTCAGTCGTCTATCTGTCTTTCCCCTCTCTCTGTCTTCCCCAAGTCTCTTTGTCTCACTTCTCTCTGCATCGGACTCAACAGCCACCTCTCAACACACTTGCCTCGAAAACATTGTGGCATTAAGTGGAATTAGGATAAATACATCAAACTGTGTGCCATTTACTCGGATCCATTACTCGCCTTATTTCTGATTTTATCAGACTAACGTAGTGTCATAAACTAAAGTTACTTGTATTTATCAGGACTGTGATATTTACTGAGTATGAACAAATAAATTAAACCAAACACATCTCTGAGATCATTCTGAGCTCATTTTATTACTAATATCTGAATATATATATAAATGACATCTATGTGCCCATAAGCTGTGTTTATGGTCGTCTAGTCCCTTTTTTCGGTTGCTTTGATTGACATTCACCCCCAGCGAGTCCAAACCAAGCTGGAGTTGGGAGATAAAGGGTAACAGCCATACCTGGGTCAGACTGTTAATGAAGACATGCTAAATCAATGAAGAAAGACTGGAGGAAATGAGAATATGAGTGGTCTGTCTCTTTATATTGCCGCTCTTACTCTCTTTCACCCTTCCATCACTTTCTGCTCCACACACAGGCCATTTACAGTTATCAGCCTCAGCAGATAAACAACTCAGGTTGCCAGATATATCTTCAATATGTGAAACTCAATCAAAACTTGGTCAAAACAAAAAAAAAACAGAAAAAAAACTGGCAGGGAATATGAAGGAAGCAAAAAGGCAAAATGAAAGCTGCACTACCCATGGGGCGAAGCCTAAGGTCCCTTTTGGCAAAGTAAAGCTACCTCTCCTTCCTCCTTTCAATCGATGACTTATCTCAGAAAGGATAAATAAATAAATAAATAAATGAATAAATAAATAAATAAATCCCAGGCTACAAACCTTTTTTTGCAACCCCCCTTCATTTTGTTGTGAAAGTGCTCTTGCTGTTTTTTATTGAATTTAGTGAAGAAGATATGCCTGGTGTCTTCATTCTTTTGCTCAGGACAATCATAGCTGTAGGGTACAAGCTTCTGAAGTCTTCTTCACTCTCCATCTTTTGCTAGTGGGATGTGTGTGATTTCCACTTGTCAGTGAGGGCCAGTCATGCAGAGGGGATAGGACCTGCGCATCAGAGGGAAAAAAGAAAACTTAAAGGGAGAAAAGAAAAAAAAAACAATTGTGTGTGTGTGTGTGTGTGTGTGTGTGTGTGTGTGTGTGTGTGTGTGTGTGTGTGTGTGTGTGTGTGTGTGTGTGTGTGTGTGTGTGTGTGTGTGTGTGTGTGTGTGTGTGTGTGTGTGTGTGTTGAAGGGGAGTATATGCTTTGACTGGACTCACTCATGCTTTGACATTGACGGCCCTGGGAGAGTAGTATAGGACCAGCTACCCTAGAGGACCGAAAGGAGAGGGAGAAAGGGAGGGAGTAAAAGGAGGGGGTGAACTGCCAGAGGCAGCTTTCGGCTTTGAAGCAGAGACTAGAAAGGGCTGAGGGCACCGTTAGCCGCCTTGAAGTGGTTTCAGCACTTGTCACTCTTCCGGGCATTGCCTAGAGCTGTGGACAGCCCTGCTCTTTCAGGATGAGGTCCCACAATGGACTGTGCAGCACTGATGCTCACCTTGATGTGGTGACTTGGATCAATAGTCAGACCAGTGCGCCACTGGCACAAGCATGTTGTGATGTTAAAAAGCAACTGAATGGGCAAGCGAGAGGAAGTGGTTCCTGTCAAGGCCATCTCAGTTACACACGGCGGGCAACAAAGTAGTGGAAAACCACAGTGGATCCAGCTATAAAAATTTAATTTTGTAAAAATGATGAAAATAATAGAAAAATTGAGGGGGGGGTGATGATATAGCCATATACATTTTTATATCATACACAACACAAAAAAGAACGGAAGCAAACTCCTCCAGGAAATAATTATTTAAATGAATCCAAATTCTGGTGAAAAGCTGCATTGTAGCAACACAAAATGTAATAATGTAATAACTTATTACATTATGAGCCTTACTGGCGCCACTCATAAAGCTCATAATGTAATAATGGCTCATATTTTGAAAAAACACCTGCATTATCATAATTTTTACCTCTTAAAGGTGCAAATAAAGCAAACAGCATGGGTGTCAGCGCATTAGTAAAATGAGTGAAATTAGTGAAATCAAGTATTATTTAATAGTAATTGCATTCTCACATTTTATTATGTAAGATGTATAAAGTTGAGCCACCCATGTTAGTTATTTTGGGCCTTTGCGAATGCCATGCTAACTTCCACTATCTGATTATTGCAGGTAAGCAGTGCTTTTTGTGAACTCCAAAGTTCAATTAATATCTTTGTTAAACCAAGCCATCCACCTTATCTCTTTAAATATTCGGTGTATTAAGATGTTTGTTAGGATAATGTATGTTTTAGCTGCAGCTGAAGTCTCATGTACAAGCCCTGTGGAGAAAAAAAGGAAAGTAGCTAATTCTACCACAGTCCTCAGTAAACCACACAAAAAAATGAATGTTGATTTAATTCTTTATAGTGTTTTCCACTGAGCAAACACTTTATCATCAAGCAAGTTTCCTCTGCTCTACGTTTTCAATTGGTCATCTCTCTATCAACCAGCAAAAGGTAGAGGTTCATCAAGGACCTGTATCATACTGTATAGGTGCATAACACGCTAAAATATAAGCAGATATCCTATTTGTTGAAAATAAATCAATATTTACATTAATCTAGAGATTCTGAAAATTAAAAAAATGAATCAATTAATTTTGTTTCATTCACAGAAAAGGAACAATGAGACTGGGCATAACAATTTTGGTCCTGTTCATACTGGCCGTTTGGGTTAGTAACGTTCAAGGCCATGGAAATCGAGTGATGGATGATGAGACATATGATGTCATTGTTAAAGCACTGAGAGGAGAATTCCACATTCCTGTAAAAAAAAAGAACAAGGGTCCAATAGGGTCCAATAGGCGCCGTTCAGGTCAATCTGCCTGAATGTCAGTGATTGGACAGTCCTCACCTTACTTCCCGCCTCCCATTTCGGGGGGGGGGGGGGGGGGGGGGGGGGGGGGGGGGATATGTGCCTTTAAAAAAAAATAAAAATATCATAGACCCTAGCTTTAAATTGGCAGTAGGACCAACAATAAAAAACAGCAACATTTTGAATAGAAGGACCTCTTCAGGTTATCAGGTTGTATGGAAGGAAATAGTGTTCACTTACTTATTTGAAAAGACCAATCTTAAATGAGTTTTTATTGTAGAAGTTATTGTGTCCTGCATTTATTGTAGCAATAGTAAACAAAGAAAATGCTCTTTTAAACTACATGAACTACAGCCCCCCTCCTTCTTCCCTAATCCACCCTCTTGTCCTGCCAGCTTTTGAGTTGGTTACTGTAGTGCCACCTATGTACATATCATAGTCAAACACAAACACAGACTTCTGCCCATAAATCCATTCTTGTTGTCAGTGTGACGTTTATACCATGGACTTGACCTATAGGGGATGATGCGTTAAACAATTAGGCTTCTCTTCCTGTTATTTTGGCCCGCCGCGTATTGGGGGCGGAGTTATATGGCATCTAAGTTGGCCAATGCGCCACCACGTGTCGCAGAAATTATGTGATCCTGCTGACAGACAGACACACACAGAGGTGAAAGCATTTCCTTCCACCCCTGCAGGAATGGCAGAGGTAAAAATGATGATAATGCAACACTTTTCTCACAATATGAGCCATTATTACATTATGAGCTGTTATTACATTATGAGTGGTGCCAGTAAGGCTCATAATATAGTAAGTTATTACATTATTACATTATGCGCAAAGCCGTTATTACATTATGCGCTCATGATTTTATTACATTATGAGCCAATTATTACATTAACTTTTATTACATTTAAGTTATTACATTATTAGCCATTATTACATTATGAGTTGCTACATAGATCGAGTCAATAGAGTTAAAGTGCTAATTTTGTGTCATTAGAAAAAAAGACTAAACAAAAATAAAATGTAACCACTAAAAACCAAAGGAAGTCCAGCCCTGACAGGAGAAAAACAAAAGAGGTCCCAAATTTTCCAGGTCTGTTTGGATATTGCAATTAACCAATGGCATCAGCCTCTTCTTTTGATTTCTTTTTTTGAATATTTTTATTTTTTTAAAGAGAGTGGTGCCATTGGCTTCTGTCATGATCTTTAGTAATTCTGAGTCTTGAGCCACTTTAGTTATCTTGCTTTTTTAAGATTTAAACTTGGATTACATGATTGTTTTTTTACTTCCCATTTTGCTTTGAAAGTGTTACCTATGAATGTGATTTCTGGCTTAACTTCCTTTGATGGTCTGTTTGGTTCTAATTGTCCAAACCCATTTCATGTTGTTTTCCCTTTACATATTTATAGTCCTGTGTCTTCTTCTTTGGTTGCTTGTCTATTTTTCTACATGGGACCTATTTAAGAAAGCGGCTTATGTGCAAGCTCTACTACATATTGAATGTCAAATGAAGGAAACTCAGAGTTTTATGTTTCAGATAGCGATGGAAGTTGAACATGAAAAAAGGGCTGACTTACGTTTGTTTCAAAAAATTGAAGAAACTTATGCTGGGGAGTCTGTTCCCAAGGGAACTTACACTGTGAACATAGCCGTGTCCAGAGCAGGTTTTGTTTCACAATTCTAAATTCCTCTCTATCTCCTCCTCTGCATAAAGTTAATGAAAAATAAATACCTAAAAAGACAAAGTCGCTGAGTTGGCACCAGTGATGTAACTGAGGAAACTTGTTGCTTGGAGTAAAGGGAGAAAGGCAGGGATGAGGCTTGAGTGATGAGTAGTGCTTTTTGCCACGGTTTTGCAGGGAAAACACAGCATTTCAGTGATAGACAAGAGTGATACGTCTATAAATGGTATTGTCAGATTTTATAACTTGTTTGAACAAATACAAAGTTAAATATTGATTTACTGCACTGGCATTTTACTCATACACTGTTGATATAAAATGCCCAGGTCTACCAAAAACTTGCAAACAGATTTACTGTCTGAACCTGATCTCTGTGTTTGCCTCTACACTTCTGGTTGTTATGTGACCATATGATTTAAAATGAACCTAGCAGACACTGAAGTTCTCCACCGGGCACAAGTTAATCAAGGTTTATGCTCAGGGCAACTTGTGCAGGCTCTGGAAGATGTTATGGACACATTAAAAGATCTTTTCACTAAATGAACACTGACAGAGATCAAATGAAGTCTCAGATACAGCTGCAGCATCCAACCAGCCAACTAGTCCTCCTTCCTTTCTCTGTGAGTTTACCAGCCCCAAAAAGTTACTGCAGTAATATAAGCTCTGACCAGAGATTTTTTAAACCAAATGTTCCCTAGTGTTCAAGAAATCTGAGGAATAAGGTTCGGCCCACATCTGTTATATATTTGGTTATTTGAATGGATCAGTCCTGGCCTGGGCCTCACTGAAGAGGGAGCATCAGTTGGACATCTTCCAGTCATATGTTGCTTTTTCCCATAAAATGTGGACCGGTTTGACCACCCAGTGAATAAAACATGCATATCTTCCTCAGACAAATTGCACCATGTGCCAGAGCTGGAGGGTTTCAAACCCTCACTGCTGAAAATCACTGGGAAGACTCTGGTGACGCCTGTGATTTTGAAGTCATGTACCATCAAGGATGAGTTGGCACCTTGGATTTGATTTTCTCATATCCATTACCTTTCATATGGATGATTGTGTTTCTGAACACAGCGGAGAAGAATTCTACAAATGCTCCCCCACCATTAAGTATTCTCTGTCTCCAATTCCTCAGTCTTGTCTCCTTTGCATAGTGCTACCTTCTTCGCCAAAGAGGACTTAGGTGCTCAGCACCATGTCCATATTTGTGAAGGGGAAGATGGCATTTAATACCTCTCTCAGCCTTTTTGTGTGTTTGGCAATGTCATTGAGTCTAACAGAAACTGTATGTACACTGACAACCCAAAGTTAACCAGGTGTATACTGTATTTCAACAATGTAAAGTGTGAATTGTATGTTTCCATAATTTTGGGTCATGGAAATATTTTTGCAAAGACAAAAATGTGGATAGACATGTGGGAAAAAAAGACAGTCTCAAGCTGTTTGATAAGCTTTCTTCATCTAGCCATTGAACTTGGGGTACTATCCAAGCTAACATTCAATGCGGTTACATGCACATCTACATCAAGCTATTGGCAACAATCTAGCTAAGGATTAAATTGGAGTTTCAGAGAAATCCAAGTATACATGCGCAAGAAGTCAGACAATCGATTATTGAGTGAGGTGCCTTCGACTCCGCGACACTAGGTGACGCCACAGGCACTTTCACGTTGGCATTCTTCTGGTACAATCAGTAAACAAGCGGGAAAGCAGACAACAACATGGTGAAAAAAATGGATGCGAATGATGCAGCAGCTCTGTAAATTTCATATATACAAAGCCTGATCATGTTGCAGGTAAGATGCACACAAAGTATTCCTCTTCTTCTGTTACCGTGTTGTTGTGATGCTGTGACTGTTATTATTCCCGCTCCCAAGACTGGCACTTCCGGGAGGGGGAGTCCCGGGGCAGTCAGTAGCTCGGCTAAGCCTGGGTTGTGTATACATGCCCAAATAACTCGGATTACGACCCACCATTATACATGGCTTTTAAAAATTCGATATCGGTCGGATTAAGGCAACAATTTAGCTTTCTGTTAATACATGTAAACGTACTGAGTGTATAAGGACTGCTTCAGGCAGGACATGCTAAAATAACCATCAAAACCCAACTACCAGCAGCTATCAACAAAAAAGTACTTGTACCAACAGCTTAAGCAATTGAGAGATGCAGAAACAACTTCAATTTGCCACAATTCTCACCACTCTCACCTGTCTTAAGATCTTAAGTTATGCAATCAAAGAACCAAGTCTGTGAACTTTAGGCAAACCGGCTGAGCCTTATTTATTGCAAGATTCAGAGAGTCTGTCTCATCATCAAGGGTCCAGAAAATCATCTATGCAGGCGGACGAGCGCTCCTTTGTCTCTGACTGCTCTGTGAAACCACTGTTCAGTGAATTGGCACTGAACTGCCAATCATTAGTCACCTCCGGTCAAATATTACCTGAGATTTTGGTCTTTTGCCTTTTTTCATCCAACAGTGAAACAGTTATTCTATCTACCGTTGATCTTTTTTTTTGACTCCCCATGTTATTGACCTTTCCAAATGTCTTCTGATCTTCTATGGGATACCCCCCTTTTTGTAGTCAGACTGTAGGCCTCAGTTCACATCACAGGTATTGCTTTGTGTTTGTTTGTGGTTCCTAAAAGGCAAGTGAGAAGTCCTTCACAGGAGGGTTGTCTGTTCTGCATTAGGACCGACGATCCTCCGGATCACTCCCAGGTCAATAGACAGACTGAGCAAGCTAACTAACAACTGAAATTTATTTTTTCTTTCGTAACCTAGTTCAATAAATTGCATGAAATACTTGTGTTCCCAAAGTACCCACTAAGTACTATTAGTATTTACTGCTTGTGGTTCCTCTGCCCCCTCTTTTGGCCTCTCCTCTCCCCAAAGATAGATTACATCCAAGACAGCCTATGACCGATGGATGGGGGGCACAAGCCTGAGTCTTTGGAGAAATATGCGCTTATGAAATCATAAATATTATCTCTAACACTAATTAGCATTAAGAGCACTGGTGATTTTATTTATCACATTTAGCCGCAATTAACAACCAGAGCCTTGAGAAGAACATGAGGCAGATACGCAGGACATGTTTTCCACGTCAAGGCCGTAAACCCATAACACTTTGCTGGTTGAGGCAGCCCCACTGGGGGAATAAGTAATTGTGCCTGAGAAATTTTAATTACTCTGAAATGCAGTATAAAATTATAGTACCTTGTTTTCAGGCAGACGTAACATGGCTGTAGCGCTAGGGTCATGGTAGAGTGTTGTGGGTCCAGTAATAGTTTTTTGAAGACCAGACAACCTAAATTCTCTGGGTTTTTCATTGTTTCTAAAAGGCAAGACAGAACCTTCATTATTCAGACATTGCATTCAAAAGCTAATGTGCAGTGTGTTATTCTCCACACATGATTTGCTTATGTCTGCCTGTGCTTGCTATGTTATGCCAAAGGGCTAATTTATTTAATTTTAAAGCTTAAAGTCATCTTTGTGCTATGCTAACTGGTTGCTATCTTAAAGGTTCAGAGACTTTTTTTGATTTCAAGGTAAAATTCAGACAAATATACCAATTTCTAAACTGAATATAATACATCATAGTGGCAAATCTGTACATATGTATGTGTATATGTATGTGTTTATACATACAGTATGCTGAGTATTGTTATAACTGATGGTTATGGAAAATAAAAAAAAAAAAAAAATATATATATATATAAATATATATATATATTAAAAAATAATAATACATATATATATATATATATATTTATATATATATATATATATATATATATATATATATATATATATATATATACATATATACACATAATAATAATAAATATATATATATATATATATATAAACATATATATTATCACTGCATAGGTCAAATCAACAAGATGTATATAGTATATTATAGTATTGCCTACTGACTAGTGATATATGCGATTGTAGTATGCAGGATGCTACGATAATGATAATATTAATATCTATGACAATAATTACCTTATATTTCCTAATAATTGTATTTTTACGAGGTATTATTGTTATTATTATTATGATTATTATTATTATGAAACTTGTATTACTACTACAGTTACTGTTTTATATTGGTACTACCACTGTTATTATCATCATTGCATTACTCCATAGATCATATATATATCTAGGAAGCATGATGTGTATATATATAAGGATATGGCAAAAGGGTGCATTTAAATAAGCATAGGCTTCTTCCCACTCCTTTTGAACAAGGACATTGTCTTTCTTTTGCATTGTCCTTGGTTTTATTCCTGTATTGTATTTTCTGTATGTTCAAATAAGCTTTCAAACAAAAACAAAATATCTAGTTCAACAAAGGCAAGTAAAAACATGTATAACATGTAGATCTGAAACTCCAGCAGCTGGAAACATTACCACTCTCCATGCATAAGGTACTTTGAGTGGTCTGACGCAAGCAGAACAAAGTGTGGTTGGTTAAAGGAGACGAGATGGAGGGGGTGAATTAAGCACAGTTCAAAAAGGAAGGGGTTGAGATATCCTGGGCACATGGGGCTGATAGCGGTGGTGGGGCCAGTGGTCTCATCGCTAATTATCTTTATTGTGCTTCCCTGGCAGTTTTTCTGTGCGGGGCCTGTCATTGGCTTTTGTGTGAGGAGCTCTCCAGAGTCCTCCTATGTGGCCTCTGGCTAATAACTGCTGAAGGAATCGCTACCAGGCCACACACGCTTGGCTCTGTTGTGTTTCAGTCCCTGTTGGATTACCAAATACCCCAGCCAGGAATATGTGAGTAAGGACTGGTCCAACCACCACACTACGAGCTTGACTAAAAATAATTTGTTGGTTTTAGAATAAAGGCTTTGGGAGATTTTTGTAGATGATCACAATTCATGATGAGTGAACTTTTGCCTGAGATCAGGCCTCAGATGAGAGCCTCTTCCTTACTTGCTTCCCTATAGTTTTTAATGTCACATTAGGGAACAAAGACATTAAAACCTCTGCCTTAGAAATGTCCCGCCTTAAATTAACTTTTTCTCAAATTCTTGCATGCACAATTTGTGTCTGATACTCAGAAGGACTCCACTGTGAGCGTTTCGATGACTTGCATTTCTCTGAGATCTCTTAACCACGTGGTTGTTGCTGGAGTTTGCATCACTTCAGAAAATGTATTTTTTTGTGAAGCTCATGAAGGAAAACCTATCAAATTAAGACTGGCGTGATGTGTTAGCAGAAAATCAGTAAACAACATTAATTTCAAATGAAACAGCAAGAAACTATGAAGTGACTAAAAGTGATACTTCAATCAAGGTGATGCAGTTCTCAAGGGGAGGTCGGATTTGAATTTAATCCTGAGCTGATGACTCATTAATTTGGCATTATTATTTCACCATCTATCATATTTGCAGAAAATCCTTTTTTTTTTTTTTTTTTTTTTTTGAAGTTTATTGATTCTTTAGATTCTGAGTAAATGTACTTGGGCTACGCAGGCTGTGAAATGCTAAGACGGTCTGCGAGGCTGCCAACTCAGTAGAGAAGACCTCTTTTCTGTAGACTTACAAAAAGTTAACACAAATGGCAGTTGATCTTTGTCGCTTCAGGGGAAAACACATGCCATAAGAGAAGCCAGATATAGTTTGAAAGCACCCAGAGATCATACAGTGTCTTTATCATCAAAAAAGTGTCCACATGGATATACTTAATGGGTATAACTTGGATGAATTATTCAAACATTCCCCCTATGCCTCTCTGAAGCAAGTGAATCCACAACACACAAGTGGACACGGCAAAAGGCTATCACGTCTCTATGTCTTTACATGCCAGATTTATCCCTAGTGTTTCCTAGAGGTTGATCAGAATTTTTTAAAGCCAACTGGACTTTTGAGAGGGAGTAGAAATGTAGCTTGTGGCGGACCTTTTCCCTCACCGAACTGAAATATTAAATCAAAGTGTTTTCAAATTAAAGTTAAACATCACTTGGTGATTTTATATGACAGAGGTAATATTTTGACCATCAAAGTTGCTTTAATAACATGTTTACTGTTTGGATTTTACAATTTCTTAAACTCCCAACCATCTTCAAGTTCAGTTGCTCACAGATAAGCACCTACTCTGTGATAGTCTGTTCAAGGTATACTTCCCCAGTCACCCCTCCACCCATTGACCAGCGGCTGTTGCGATGGGCTCCAGCCTCCATGTGACCCTGAACAGATGGATGGATGGATGGATGGAAGGTCAATAACATGAAAAGAAGTGTGTACTATTCTGTGACTTTTAACAGTGTTCAGTTTGACAGTGATTTTACTCCCTATAGAATTGCAAAGAATTTGGAGGTTTCATACATTTACAGCCATTAAATCATTCATCATTTAGAGTCTGACGCATCTATATACACAGTAGATGAGGGATGTCGAACTCCAATCCTTGAGGGCCGTTGTCGTGCATGTTTTAGATGTTTCCTTGCATCAACACATCTGATCGAAATGGAATGATCATCACCAGCTGGTCATCAAGGCCTGCACCTGTCTGTTAATGACACAGCCAATTGAACCAGGTGAGTTGAAGCAGGGAAACATCTAAAACACACAGGACAGCGGCTATTGAGGACTGGAATTCCACACCCCTGCCGTAGACAAAGCCTAATACTAGGTGTGATCTTTGGAGTTACAGGCAGCAATGAATAAACAAATAGACAGAAACAGAAATCAGTGAATGGGTTGTAACGCTTGCAAATCCAAATGAATCATCATGATATAAAAGACCTTGTATGATTCTATATGTATGCATGAACAGGCCTCTTAGTGAGCTGTCAGCTCTACAATTATTTGAAAATTTCCTTTTACAATCACACTATTTATATATTTTTTTTTTCACTTGGACATTTAGTTTAGAGAAGTGGACTTAGCTGGTACAATCAGCTAAGAACTGGCCTCATGTGTAGTTAATCTTCATGGCCCTTTTATTGCTCTTAGAAGAGAAAATATACACACCTGCTGTGAACTTTCAAATCATACCGATTGACCGACTTTTTGAAGATACTGCCACATGTGGCCTGTGTAACATGACCGGTAAAGAGGGAGCTCAGCTAAAGCTCAGTGGGGCTCCCACTTTGATAGCAAACCCAACATGGCTTATTGTGACAACGCGTCACAGGGGGTCTGTGTGAAGATAATCTCTAATAAGGCATGTAACTCTGCTCCTGATGAAGCAGCAGGGTTCTATGTTGATCTTCACAGAATTCCTTGTAGTGACTGATTTTGATGGTGTCTTAAGATGCTTAAACCAGAAACATTTATGAGCTACAAGCATGTTCTCAAGCACTCTCCAGGTAATTGCCGATTCTTCGTCTGTTTAATAAATTATTTCATTTGAGTGCCTTTGCCTTTGGAACCTAAATATAGTCTAATTTCAAATCTGTTGGAAGTCAATAAAAAAAACAATACATGATATGTAGTTAATCATATCCACAGCTTACCAAACTGCATTTTATTAGTTTGTTTAATTGATCCAGCAATCCTGGGAATGTCATTGAGTTAAAAAACCCTTTTCAAACATATGTAGAGAGGAAGGAATAGGAATGGGAAGGTTACTTCTCTGCTTTATTCAAATTAAGTTATTCTGGCAAAATATTATGAGGACTTCCAATGCTCACTTAAGCAGACTGTGGCTATGTTTGTTGTCCCCAGAACTCAGATCAGTCCCTTGAAAACTAACGCCATGTCCCTTTCTCTGAAAAGAACCGCATGCTTCCTTCAGGTGAAGGTGGAGAGTCTGCTTTAAGTGGACAAGTTCAGGTATCTATATGGCGTTGCTCATGGTCATGTGGCCACTTAAAGGGGACCTATTATAAAAAACACGTTTTTTCTTGCTTTAACATATATAAAGTGGTCTCCACTCAGCCTGCCAACTCAGAGAAGGAGGAATGCAGCCAAATCCTGCAGGGTCTGTACACCCCGCCCGGGGAATCCTTCCAGTGTCATGTGACTTTTACGAGCCGTTCAGATTCTGCTCCCGTCGTGAGTCATGACGGGAGCAGATTTCCATAGGTCGCCCTCCGCTGCGTGAAACCACGCCCACAACTAACTCCGCCGGCCGGAGCTTCCGCCATTGTTCAGAAGCGGTGTATCGTGTGGCTGTTTGAACAACGAGGGACAGTAAAAATTAGGTTTTGCATCGACACTTACCCTCATAAAAGGATCAGTACCAACAGTACGGACCCGGCAACTGCACACGAGTCAGCGGTAAGTGACGTTAATTTTTTATGTTATTTATATTGGTCTACAAGTATGATCTTTGCATGGGCTAAGTATTTAGCTTAGCTCTGGAGCACCGGAGCACCGGAGCCACTCACTGGACCGGACCGGTGAGCAGCTCTGGCGGCTCCAGTGTTACCTAACGGAGCCACCCACCCGTTAGGTAACACCGGAGCTCTATTAGTAATACATTTTTCTTCTGTTTATGGTTTCAGATCTTCCAAGCACCTGAAGTTGTTCAACGACACCTTCAGAAGATGCACGGTCCTTCCTTGAGCCAGCAATAATGCATACATGTTATTTATATACAACTTATGTTTTTTTTTTTTTTTTTTAACAATAAAGTTGCCATTTGTGAAAATTCAGTGTTGTGATTTCTTTACAGTTAGCATGATTCATTTGTCTTGTAACATAAGAAATTAAATGATGAGGAATCGAAGTAAATAACTGTGATGTACCTGTTTAGAATTCAATGAAATCTTCCTGTGTGAATTAGTGTGAAGACGAGGTAACTAAAGGCTGATTTATGGTTCTGCGTTACACCAACGCAGAGCCTACGGCGTAGGGTACGCGTCGATTTAACGCAGAACCGTAATTCAGGCTTTAAGATCCCAGGGAGTCATTTACACCGTGTCATAAATGCATGCGAGCGTCCGACTATCGGGTCGAGCTGCGTGACATCGGACGCTCTCTGTCCACACTGAAACCATTAAACTCGCGGCCAGTTAGGACAGTCCAATAGAAAATAAAGCAATGGAATTGATTTTGTCGCTGACGCTCGCTCGCATCGCTTTAATAGTGTATAATAGTGAGCGAGGCTTTGTTCCCTCCCCTGCTACACGTCATTCAGGCAGCCAATCAGCACAGAGCCTCATTATCATAGCCTCCCCTCCCCTCAGAATCCCTAGAGAAGGAGGTTAGAAGCGGTAAAAATAAAGACATGGCTCAGAGGTTGAATTTTTGATTTATGTAGAAAAAACAAGCTTTTGATTGTTTTTAAGACATTCAAGGCCTGTTTAAAATGTACATTAAATGCCATAATAGGTCCCCTTTAACTTAACTCCACTGAAACAGGAGCCATAGCGCTTAGTTTTGCAGCTCATTTGCTTACACAAAGTATGATAAAGATTTGCACACAAGCAGGGATTTATTTAAATATTTAAAGACCAAATGTGGTGGGCTAAAGGTTTTAAGGTCAAGGTAAGGTAAAAATATATTTACCTCAGTTTGGCAACCAGTCCTTTACAACATAAAAACTAAATAAGTTACAGACATCAAAACATTTTCTCAGGGACATATACTGATGATAAATATACTTATATATTATTATATATTATACGTAATTTTTTCATTTGGCGTTGTTGATGCTATCTCAGTAAAATATCTAATAAAGATAACTGGAAGAAATCGAAATTCCCATTGCTTTATTTTTTTTAACATTCTCATTGCTCTTCCAAGTTACATTTCAATATAATTAACCTTTTATCAACTTTAATGCATCCTTCCGTGGATTTGGGGCCTCAAATGTAGCTTGACAAGTGTGATGCTAAACATTAATAATGCTGAATGTTTTACAAAAATGCCTACAACTGAACAATAATATCTTTGAGATTTTCTCTCATCTGGAAGAAGGAGGGGAAGTACTCTTGTCTGAATAACAATATGTTTTATATTGCTGCTGAAACAAGGACCACTTACACAATAAGTGCTGCTGATGATCTTACTGTCAGAGTCTGCAATTTTATGTGTTACAGATCAAATTATGAGAGACCTTGCAGTGCAGTGCTGGGGCTCAGCACGGGATTAGAGGGGAACTATCTCAAGGCTGTACTTCTCAGATAACCGCACCTAAAGCAACCTTTTCTCGAGCACACAATTACCCGTCCGCTCCCTCCCCCAATCCCCTTCACCTCCCCCCTTTTGAATTTCATCAGGGGCTTAATTAGTATACAAATAAAACTTCCCTTATCTCCCTCTCGCCCTAATTGGCCTGTCTTTAGTTATGCCTGGTGAGTGTGTGTGAGAGAGCTGGGCCCCCTGTAATTAGGGTGACCGTGTTCACCTTTCCTCTCAGACGCACGGGTGCTCAGGCACCTCATGGGGATGGAGGGGCTCTGCATTGTACTATATATTCATATGGACGAGTGTGTATTTGTATTTGTGTGTGTGTGTGTGTGTGTGTGTGTGTGTGAAAGAGTGCATTGGGGGTGTGTGTGTGTGTTTGCATGAAGGTGTTAGGTAAGTACGCACAGGATTATTGCGCTGCAATCATTCTTGGACCATACCAGTGGCTCTCTGATTGGCCTAGGAGGGCTTCTGGTGCTGCTGGTTCCCACTGAATGGAAGGGGGCATCTTACTTTTTTCATTCTCTTTTCTCACTCTGCCCCAAATTTCCCCCCTGCGCACTAAAGTGTTTATTGATTACCTCGGCCTGCTCCTCAACAACTTAATATTGGGTGACAGTGCACTGTATTCTCATTGTAATTAGAGTTCAGGTATGAAGTGGAGGTAAGGGGTTGTGGGCGGCAATTAGAACTTCCTCTTATTAAGCTTGATTCATCCTCCTTCTGAATAGTTCTGCCCTCTACCCTGGTTTTCACTGCTCTCCAATACTTTATAAAAGTGTAACAGAGCATTCAGCCTTTTTTTTAACTTTGTAACCTATGAATGATTGTGTTTACTGTCATCCCCGCAAACCCCATCCTATCCCAAACCCAACCTCCCAGATTTGCTCTTATGCAAAATATCACATCAATACCAGTAAACATTTGCTCTGAAAGCCATGCACACACTTAGACTTACAATGATAACAAAAGTGATAACAATACATCCTTTACCTGTGTGCTGGATACTCTACTTTGTCTCTTGTTCGATTGCATTATCTGGCTTTAACTTTGCTTTAAGTCTAACCTTTCAGTGGAATATATTGTAATTATTCCATCTGACATGGTGGTAGTGCTTTATAGTTTGATTTGTTAGCTAGTGGGCTGTAATAGGGAATTCAATTGATATTAATTCGTTTGGGAGGAAAATTGCAATATAAGTGTCTATTAAAGAATGTCAATAGTGGTTTAGGTAAAATTGCAAAAATAAATGTATCATATGGAACATGAACAGGGAAAAATATCCTTGTTTAAACCAGCTACTAATCTGGTTAATTACAAGCCTGAGCAAGGGGACTGTCCAACCCATCAACCCACTGGATCCTCAATCGGCTGGCCTTGGAACTAATGATCTGGAGGGTGGCAGTCCAGTGGATGGGACTGAAGCCACCCTAGGACCATCCCTAAATTTGGTGTCTGCTTGTATTACAGTACAGATGGTAAATGCGTTGAAAAGGCCCAGAAAGAGCACAAAGTTATTTGCGATTTTTATACGATTTTGTTGTATTTTAGTGTGGTCATTATTCAAAAAGGGACATTGTCAAGTGCTCTGACAATATTACTCAACTTCAGTATTCATTTCAATGGCAATATTAACTTTTTACAGTTTTGATTTTAATTTAACATTGAGCAGCCAACCTTACAAAAATAAACTGACAATTGTCAGTGCAATCTTAACCATATAAGCAATAGTAATTTACATCACACTACACAAAATACAGGGAAAGTCAGTACATCTGGTTGCTGTTTGGTTTGTTTCATAATAAGAATCTTAACTCTTAACACGGAATTCAGCTTTTTTAAATGTTTTGTAGAGTGTAGAAATATTACCCTCTGAATATTATGACAAATTGTAGCGTTTACAATGGATTTCAACTCCTGAGCCTTAACACACCCTTGAAAGACTTTGTGGTGTACATCAGCATACTTGCATTTAAAGACACCATTCAAACTTTAAACGAGTAATAAGACTTTGGACTACAACATATTGAGCCGTATTTTGATGCAGGTTATGGTCTTTGAGAAATGGTCATTTAAATTATATGATTTCTTTTTTAATTTTTTCCCCCAAACATATGCTAGCCGATGACGTCATCCACTCTAAGCTATAATAAATAAATAAATAATAAATCATGTTTCAGACGGGTTATAAATCCAGTAAGAGTTTATCGTATGCATGGTTTTAAAATCATTGTGTTAATGATAATTTCAGATTTTGTAAATAATATTCCAGCACAGTGGCTTGGTGGTATAGCACTGTTGCCTCAAAGCGAAAATGTCCCCGGTTTGACTCCCGGGCCCGGCAGGGTCTTTCTGTGTGGAGTTTGCATGTTCTCCCCGTGCTTGCGTGGGTTCCCCTCCGGGTACTCCGGCTTCAGTTTATCTTCTTTCAAACTCTTTTCAGATGATCTGCTCCTTAATGCATCTTCTTCTTTTCAGTCAATCCCCCAGTCTTGAAGTCATATTTCTTTTCTTCAAGTTATCTTCCTGCCTTCAGCTCATATTCCTCTCTCAGCATATATTTTTCTTTTCAGCTAATATTCTTGTCATTAGCTGATTTTCATCTGATAAGGCCAATTTGAAGCCACTTATCCATGCTGTACCCTCCTATTTGATTTCTTGCTTGTATTGTTCTCTCATATGTAAGTCGCTTTGGAAAAAAGCATCTGCTAAATTACTGTAGTAGTAGTAGTAGTAGTAGTAGTAACTGCTTCACTTCAGAACATCTTCCTGTATTCAGGTGTTCTTCCCCTCTTGAGGTCATCTTCTTTTCAGCTGATCAGCTCTTTCCAGTATTTCTTCCTATCATCAACCCGTTTTTCTGTTCTTCCATAATTTAGAGTTTCAAATGTCTGAGCTACATTTTACCATTTCTTCACATTTTCACCAGGTTTCCTGTCTTCAGCTGGTTTTCTTCTCTTTAGCTCATCTTCCTCTCTTGAGGTCTATATCTCCTCTCCCCATCTAATTTCTATGGTATGTTCCTTCTTTTAATGCATTTTCTGATCTTCAACGCCTCTCACTCTTTTAACATATTTAGAAGTTTTCAAATGTCTGAGCTACATTTTACCATCTTCTTCACATTGTCCCCCGACTTAAGAAATTTCTTTCATTTTCAGCAGTTCAGCTGTTTTTTCGGCAATGTTTAACTCTCATTCAGCTCTCAATCAGCCCCTCAGCATTCAACCGTGCATTTTCATATGCTTAAAGTAGCTGGTTCTGAATTGGCCTTGAAGGGTCTGGGGTTAAAGGCTCCCAGCTGTGACTGAGGGCTATACTGAGCAGCCAGAAGCAGCTACTGTACATCTGATCTTGGTCAACGTCTACCTGCGAAGGCTAACCAAAAAATGTCCGGCCCAAAGGCCTCTAGCTGGTTAGCTGCTACATTAGCCTGAGCAGCCAGGTTCTCCCATCAAGCAAACTTTGCCTTGGGCCAATTTATGACCATTCCAGGTTGACTAACTGGACTACTAACATACGGCTAGCAAATCGCGCTCAGTGGTGACTTTTTGGAAGCTAGATAGCCTAGCAACTTCAGGTGCCAGCTCTGCCAATCCTCAATTCAGCTTTGGCAATAAAGGATGAATGTAAAGTGATGAAAGTGATATGGTGGTAATGTTCTAGCCAGCTTCCAGGTGTTATTGTTTCACACATTTGTCTGTTTTATTTTTTGTTGGATTAACTGGGGTTGGGAGAGCCAGCTCTAGAATCTGAAATCTGCTTCAGTCATCAGGATCCAAATTTCTAACTATTTCATGTTTGGTGCTGGAAAACAACTGATGTTTGCAGCCTTAGCGATTTTATTTGATTTTGTTGTTGTTAACGTTGAAATAATGAGGAAGAAAACAGAACTTTTGCCCACTATAGTCAATAAAATTGTCAACTTTATGTTTTTTATCTTTTTGACACTCTAAATAGCCTACTGATATTTTGAAGGGGTAATGTTATCTGAAAATATTCTCTCTTCTCCTCCCTCCATTCCAGCAGCCTTCCTAACCTTTTCTCTTCATCCTCCACTCATTTTTTGCCAGAGTCTCCAGGAGTTGGACATGGAGCTCATGAGTAGAAAGGGGAAGATCAATCCTGGTGTCAGCAGCTCAGAGCGCATCTCTCCCAGTGACGGCAGGACAAGTGTCAGCTGGAGGAGGCAGCCGCCACGCAGAGACGGAGAGAGAAAGTAGAAGTAAGTGAGCACGAGGGCGGTGGTGGTGGTGGTGAGAGGGGCTGGGGGGGCTGGGGGGGAAAAGAGAGCCCGTTGCATAGCAGTGAGCGAGCGAGCGGCACTGCCCAAGGGAGTGCACCTCCAGTAGACAAAAGATCGATTCTCTCCATTTCACTCTCAGCTCCTGATAACAAGCAGAAGTCCAGCAAGCCCAGGAGCTGTCTTGTCTTTGAAATGTGCATTCTGGTGTGCTACACACATGCAGCTGCACCCTCGCAATTTCTTGCGAGTGTGGCAACGGCACTGGCAAACGCATAACAGCATTGTGCATTTCATTTGGTAGGTCCAGCGACTTTCACATGTGCTCCAAATATCTGATACCACTGGTTTTCTAGGCACGGAGGGTATTTTGGAGAAAAGCATATTGTGGAATAAAAACAGATAGTAAAAAAAAAAAAACGTGATTAATAAAGGAAGACAGATAAGTATGTTCCAAGTCTGTCAGCTAAAGCATCTATCATTTTTGGATATGTTACTGGGTTCCCCTCCCGCAAAGAAAATACATATTCTGGATTGCAGCTGGTTCCAAACGATAAAAGAGAAAGGGAAGAAAGAACCAGAGAGGAAGCTGTCACATTTGTTCAGAATCAAAATATAATTTGTGACAGCGAGCCGTGCCAGGGAAGTGTGGTTTGGATCGTGATTGCGGATAACATTGTTATTGGCAAAGGGCTACAGTCAGCCAAACAGAAACATGCATTTTGAGAAGCTTCAATTTGTTTTTCCTGCACACACAAGTGTTACTCATAACAGTCTCATTTAAGAGAGTTTATGGAATATATTGTTTCCTTCCTGTTTGTGCTGGTACTCGAGTCTCAGCGCTTGTTTTTGTTAAGATTTGAAAGAGTTTCCCCCCGAAACCACATGTTTGTGGGTGAGTCCTAACATGTTCCTCATTAAAAGTAACAACGTTTTTAAGCTTTTAACTTATTAAAATAAATTTGTGATGACATGTCACCCATTAGGCCATTCCTTGTCCAACGCTGGCACAATCCCTTTAACTGTATTTTACAGTCTGAGCATCTAAGCACTTTGTAACTTTTCCAGTTCCCATAAAACTTGCATTTATCTAGGTCAAGTGAAGAAGAAAAAAACAAAAAGAAAACCGTCTTGAACATGTGGCCAAGCTTCTGGTGCTTGAAAGTCAACAATCAAATTTCATGCAAAAGTGTCCAAAGTTTATCTCCCTTCCCCGTCTTGGTGATGAGTCCTTGTAGTCTATTTTGATTGTTACTCTGTCTGTGATGGTCTATAAATCTCTACCGAATCCCTACAAGTCTGATGGTGTTTGACAGTTCTGTAGCTGGTTCTGTTTAAGACAACCACAAACAGATAGCAGCTCCGTGAAGGTTAGAACCCTGCCTCTTCTCATCAGAGTGAAACCCAGAGAGAGGGTCACTCTGCGTCAGTATTCAGGAGGGGCACTGACCCCTTGTACTGCAGTAAACCCGTTACACAGAGGCCTGCTGGGCTACTATCCAGCAAAGTTGATTGTTTCGAATTAGTGTCCCCCCCCCCTCCCTTCATAATGTGCCTTCATTTGTATGGAAGAAAATGCCATAACATTGTCTGAGTTATGCAGCCAGTGATTAGGACCCCATGGCCTCCAGCAGATGGATTGTACTTTTTTTTATTATGCATATTCATGCAACTGGTATGTTTACATGTGATTGTCATTTACATGAACACAGATAAAAATAGGCAGTAATTGAAGAAAAAGCTGTCATCTACTCAAGTGTTGCTTTAGTCATGTTCTGGCTGAAAGGAACAACTTGCAAAGAGGGACAGGCGGTATCACACAATTGACCTTTTACATGATTTTCAATTACCGGAGAGAGGAGAGAAACAGAGAGGTCCCTGTAGTGCCGCTGCCTCTGCTGTCTTCTTTCCAGAACATCTGCCCATCGAACATGGCAGCAGCTCCTTTTTCTCCCCATGAGGTCGCCTGCCCTGCCAAGGATGGGCAGGTGTGTGCTAAGCCAGAGCTCTCTGTCATTAAACAGCCCAGCTGTGCTGTCACGTCTAGCGAAGAGGCGGGTGTCATCCATGACCCCGTCTCAGCCCCCTCAGAGGGGCATACGCAGACCTTGACAGGGCAGCTGAGGGTAAAGCCGCGCATGGAATATCTATGAAGGACGACCACACCGTCCCCTGCTCTGCGCCCTGGTGGGGCGCCACCTCTGAATGCTTGCCTACCCACCTGCCAAAGTGCAGGACGGGCCCTCATCAGCCGTGTCAGTCAATAAAACGAGAGGACATCACATATCTCCCCCCTGCTGTGTCCTGTGTGTCTTTTTAAAAGAGTTACACACTTGGAAAAAGGATGGATGGCTGGTAGGCATTTTCAGTGACTCACTCTACAAGCTTTATTATATCCACTTACAAATTTGTATATTTCTAAAACAACTGTGTACACACTGTATTTATTAACTACTTCTCATGCAGGGCCTTAAAGTAAACCTTTGTCTGCGTTACTGACTTCTGATACAAAGGATATTTATAAGTTGAAGAGTTAGGTTTAATGCTCAGTACCACTCTGTGATTGCAGCTAATTAGAAAAACTTTCAAGGTGGCGGTACAAAGACACAAGCAATCCTGCCGGTGCTGCCGCTGCTCCCAATGAGCTAATGCCCGTTGGAGTACTTGTTGTCATGGAAACAGGCTCCTTATTTTGGAAAACAGGGCTTCTTGACAGATCTCAGTCAAACTACAGTAGGACAATAAGATGCAGACAGCAACCCTGTCCCACTTTAACCTCAAGAAGAACGTAGGAAAAAGACAAATACCGAAATTTTCCAAGGCCTTTCGCTCACCCACAAATCTTAAGTTTGGAGTGGCTTGTGAGCTCCAGCTTTGATGCAAATGTTTTCCTTTCTGGTAAAAGATGTTTGAGCATTATTCTTGGCTGCACTGTAAAGAAATGTTGTAAATTTGCGGTACAGTTCTGTACCATATATCAAAACAGTTGTAACTTATTGTTGACCGCCAGCATGTAGATATATTAGCACAAGACAATCGTTTTTGACAAACAACCCCTGCCCACTCTGACTCACTGACATCACGAGTGTAGTGGGTTGCTATGTTGGTACTAATTCCTTTTATAACACACATAAATATTTAGATTGTTTATTCATAGGGAAGTTTGTTATTGTAAAGCAGAAATAACCAGCTGAATAAACTGGATACCTGAAAAACGAGTAAAGTTTTATATTATTATTGATGATTTAAATTGAAACAGATGCTTTAGGTTATTCATTACAATACTACATAGAAGTGTTTAATACCTTGTTAGATTTAAATTTAAATTTAAATAAATACATTTAATAAAGGACTTTTTACTAAAACTCACACATAAAAAGCAACATGTTTTTTTTTTTTTTTTCATTTTACTAAAAAATCCTTTATACTGCATTGGACTTTGCCAGTTTACCTGCCAAAGAGACAAGGATTTGCTCTTGAACCTTGTACTGTATACGCCACAATATATGACCCCATTTTTCAAAACAATTTTCAACAGTCATAAGAAATTTAAGACGCAATTGATAGTTATTCATTCTGGACACTTACAGAGACACATGCAGACAAAGATGGTTTTAGCTGATAATCCAACACTGATTTTATCCAGCTGTATGTGTCTTAAATTAATCTGACAGTTAAGTCAAGTCTTACTTATGAAATGTTTTCCAGTTTGGGGGTAAAAACTCTTCACTTTGCATGTTCCAAAGATTTAATGGATTATGCTGTGGTTTAGTCTCGTCTCTTCACGGCAAGAACGTTGCGAGACATTTACAAGTTGTCCTGCTCGATTTTCAAAACAAGATTTGTGTTAAAAAAAACAAAAACGGGAAAAGCGGTGTGAAAGATTTTGCTGGTGTCCCAACTTGAGGAAACACCCACTCCAGTCTGAAAACTTGTTAGTGTTATTAGTGAGTGATTAAGTGTGCTAGGAAATTCCTGTGTCATATCAGCACCTGCAAGAGAGCTTAAGTGAATGTTTGTAAGATTACGCTCACACACACATATAAGTGAAAAAAAGGGAAACGTCTGGCCTACAAGTCAATTATTATATGCTCCTCCCATCTGCTTCACCATGAGCAGAATTATGCACAGTTTGTAAATGGAAAACTCCTTCTCTACCAGGAGGGGACACAAAAAATTTCAGCTTTGAAAGCCGGGAGTTTTGAAGATCAGAGCCCACATTTAGTAACAGGATTTTCAAAGACGCAGAGAAATGCTTGACATTAGAGTTCTTCTTTCAAGCTTATTAATAAAAATTCTTTTCTTATCTGTCAGGTATTAAAAAAAGAAGAAGTTAACGTTGCCTCAGCCAGAGCACACTGTCCACAGAATATCTTTCAGGCTGGCAAGAAATCAAGAATCTGATGTTTGTTTGGTCATTTTTGGAGTTATTGAATTTTTCTGTGTCAGTAGCTTAATTCCCAGCTTTACCTACAGTGTACACACACACACAGACGTACACATCTGGTGTTATTGGCAGGGAGCCTTCATCCACCGACACCTCCAGCGTCCCTGGTGGCCTTTGTCACAGAAGAAAGAGAATGATCAATATCCCAGTTAAACTAGACTTTCAAAGCTGATCGTATAGGGCCTCGTTCTGGGGCCTTCTTTAATGAATTTTCTTTCATTCCACACAAGTTTTTAAACATCAAACAATAAATCGGCCAGGGCACAGTAAAAAATTTAGATCTATTGACTGTGTTTGAAAAATGTAGAGGGCAAAAACTCTAGTGGTTTGATGCTGATATATTCTGAACACTTTAATCCACCCGAGTGTTTCCTTTTATCTGCCAGGGTTTCTCCAAAAGAGGGGAAAAGGGCCTCAAGAATCTTCTCAAAGATCCAGCAACTCTTTCTTAAAAGCTCCTTATACCTTCAGCTGCTCTTCTCTAACATATTCAGCTACTTGGTACCAAGACCCGCTTAAAAAAAAAAAGAAATATCCAGGGAACATAAGGTCATTAAGTGTGTAAGGAGATCAGACAAATCGTGGAATGAAAATTGATCTTCAATGATATGACTTATTCGCGAAAATATAACTCAAATTGAATTTCAATTTAGAAAGTTCGATACTTCGTTTTATTCCAACTTTCGGCCTGATGGAAAACCATGACCACACCTGAAAGAGAAAGAAAAAGGTGGTAATCTGATCTGATTTGAGAGGCATTATTATCATCATTATTGTCTTTTTTTTTTCTCTCGTAATGGGTTTTGAGTAAGATGAGTGTACTTACAGTGTGTGTTTGCACATATAAATATATCTATATACAGTAGATATATATATATATATATATATATATATATATATATATATATATATATATATATATATATATATATATATATATATATATATATATATACATTTGATAAAAAAAAAACATTTTAGTAACTGTGTTGTGTAAAAACAGTAACTGTCACATCATTTCTTTTTTGCTATTTTTTTTTTCGTTAAACAGTCAGACTGACATGAATATCAGTGACTTAATCTGACTCCCTGTGCAGCCACTCTTCTGGTAATAAACGGTGTGTGCGCGTGTGTATTCCTCTGCGTGGCCGGCATATGCTTATGTGTGTTTTCCCGGAGTGACAGGCCAGCCTTGACGTTAAACATCTGTCTGGTGATTCACTCGTCTGTGGATGTGGAGTGACACCGAGGCACATCTGCCGAGGTGTGGCGATCCCCTGCAAGACCTGCCCCTCGCAAGGCCCCGGGTTCACCACACCAAATCCCTCCTCTGATGAGTGCGTCATTTGCCCTCCTCTCCAAGCGGCCAGTTCACAAAAGTGACATCCTGCCTCTTTCCCCAGTTGTGCGTGCTGAGGAGTAGCAGATGCGTGGCCTTGAGGAAATTTAGAAATGGCAAACACAATGAAACTCAAAAACCTGGCAGAAAAAAAAAAGAAGAGACATCCCAGAAAAGAAACCTCACTGTTTCCATTTTTACCACAGCAGAACAAACATAATGCTAAAGCTTTACTTTTTGCACGTGGCACATCAGATACATCTGGGTCAATAAACTGATAAAAACATGCATTTTTCTAATGTCTGTCAGAATTTAAAAATTAAAAAAAAATCTAGATCAATAAAAAATAATGGGATTAAAAAGGACAGCAAAAGCAATGGCACAAAACTATTTGTTTGAGGTTGTATAGAATGCTGCTTATACGAGAGGGATGTGTCAAGTATTCGGCGAGTATTCAGTCTGTTTTTAAGAAAAGCCATGTTATCGTCTGGGGCCGTGATAAATCTATTCCGCTGAATGGTAGGATTGAGAAATCATTTGAGTCTAAGTGACAGATGCTTCTCTTCACCACTGTGCGGGGCATTGTAATCACTTCAATGAATACAGCTTGACTAATTAAGGTTATGCAGTTGGCTGGGTCTCTCCAAACAAAGCTGGAGTAATGTAGATTGTGCTTCAGCACGGCTCCCGTAGTATGAGAGTTGATCTTAGTCCGACTTGTCGGAGGGAAAAGTGATGAAGTTCCCAAACAATATTGCTCTATGTTTCTATTTTAGCTGAATACATGATTTTGCAGTGGGGTAAGAGTAAACGTTCTCTGCTCTCTGTCCATCTTGTCACTTTGACAACAACAATGAAATATGCTGCAGTAATAGGTAATGACTGATGAACGCAGTCAGTGCAGACGAGGATGACTGTAATGCATCGGACTGCTGCTCATGAGCTCTCTGTGCATGTTTGGCACAGATAGAGTCCAAGGACGCGCAAGGCCTTTGATCCTGTCTCTGGGGCGTCCCAGATGTTCCAGCGCAGGGCAATGTCAAGTCTGGTTTATTTGCAGAGGTAATGCCCTGACGTGATAGTTGCAGCTCATCCATCAAACATAAAGGAAGATTTCGGGAGTCCTTTTTTCTTTGCACAAAAAATAAGTATCTGACGTTAGTCGGTAAAGGAAGTCTTGATAGACCAGAAATTGATATTTTGCTGAAAAGGGCCCAGGAGATGTTATTTAGTCAGGGCACTCGCGGGCCATTGCCTCTCTTTGTTACGTCTCAGGATATCATCCGTCATTTGAAATAAAGTGAAAGCAATACATATACGTTATAACAATTGTCTTAATCACATGTATGCCTAAATTAGAAGTTGTTCTTATGTTCTTCCTGAATTCACTGAATAATTTTTACTTGTGTAAAGTTATTTATGCTCCCTTTGAGTGAGCATTTTGAAAAATGTCCTCCAGTAGGTGGCAGTATGACACCTGACTCTACAAATTTCCAACTCACAACTCCTCAATCATCTGTAGAATGAGCAACTATTTCACAAGGCAGGTTGAAATATACAATATCTGCTCCAGCTGTTATGCACAAAGTCATATATTTATCTGTAATTATGACATGCAATTGCAGATCAAACATTCAAATGTGAAGTCTCATCTGAACAGCGAATCACCACGTTTCAAATAAAGTATGCTTTTTTCACAGGTTTATTTTACTTTCCAGACTTAAATTATAACAACAATTTAGAAAATGAATGGTAGGTATGCTCTATAAAATGATAATTTAAATCTAAAGTTAAAAGTTTAACATCCGAAGTGAACAATGTAAATTAAAGAGGCTTTTCCAGAAGAGTTTATGTTATTTTTGTTAGTGTTTTAACCGACACGCACATATTCTTTTTCAAATGTCAGACCATCATTCGACAACCTTTCATATAAATATTTGTTTCAGGGGCTCAGCTGAGCCACATTTGTGGTTAATGGTTGGAAAGTTGGAAGTATCTGGAAGTGGAAAGTGTATCTGGCAGGTTGATGGGATACAGGGATTATTGTCAACGCAACCGTGACAGTTTTCTAATTCAAATATACTTCTTTTCCACTTTAATCAGTCGAGAGAGAGAGCTGCAACTTCGAGGAGTTAAAGGGTTAATTTCTGGACTTCTTCCTCTGGCAGTCCGTGCAACATCTATTTTTGTTTGGTTATCATTTCACCTCGAGTTGTAGTCTTTATTGACTCCTGTCAAATAGAAGAGAAAAAAAATCATGAAGTTTTGTGGCTTTGCTGAAAAAAAAACATTTCCTGAATCAGATGATTTGGGTGGAGTGTGAATATATTCGAAGCTTATCAATAAGTTTGTTCTCAAAATTATTAAGAAAAGAAAGGCAGTTGCAAAATCTGCTACTTTCACTGCCTACACACTGATTTGGAGATATATTTTCTGAGGAGGGGTGAAAAAAAAAAATCAATTAACGCTAAATTTATTCATGGATTTCTGCAATCAATGCGAGTCCACTCAAAGGGGCTCAGTGGGACCCAGTTCATCCCAGTTAATGTGTTTGAAGGGGAATTACCATTGATGTTGTTTTCTCTTCATCTCAGGTCAAAGAGCATCTTGGAGCTGTCACAGCCTGCCGACCACACAGGAGGAACTTCTGTTGTTACCTATGAAGCACCTGGATCTCGGACAGAACAGAGAGGACGGAGAGGTGGACTAAAGTGTGGAGGGGGGGGGGGCTGGGTAGGACGGTCAGGCTGGTTCAAACACACCTAATGTCAAAGAGTTTCACACTAGAGCTAATTGTGAATCCAATCAAGACTGGGAGAACAGCTTATCGATTGAGGCCACTAAACACACGCAATAAACAAAAGCAGAGAAAGGACATTGCGGGTAAATTCACTCACAAATGACTTCCGCGTCGACAGAATATTCTTAAACGGTACAGTAACTGTCAGTCTCCTGCAGTTTTAGTGATCTGTTAGGTGCAAAAACAACTATTCGTCACACTCTTTTAATTGGCCACAACCTCCGTGCTTTATTTCACGTGACCTCTCGTGACTTGTTGATTGTTTTTCATAATTCGCGCATGCTTTGTAATCCTGCTCCGAGAGACCTCCAGCTCCATCCTCTCCAATGTTCCTTCAAGGATACAATTTTAGCTCTTCGTATTGATTTCAAACAGATCCTGCGCACACAGGCTATATTTCGGGTCAATTAGACATATTTGGACATTTGCAAATCTTTCTTTTTTTTTTTTTTTTCCTTTCAGATCCTGCGGCTCTAAAACTGCACTTTTGGCCCTAACAGCACTGCTTGGATTCTCCGTGGAGCTTGACATTTTGATCCGCAACAGAGAGTAAATGATAACCGTTTCCTTGTAAATATGGTTGCCTGGGGGGGCGGGGGGTGGGGGGGTTTAAATAGACCAAGAAGGACTCACTCTCTCACTTGTTTATATTCACAGCTCATCTAAATATGGACAACCAAAGCATTTAGGATATATTTAAAACATCAGTCCTAAACTGTTGAGTAGGTGCAGCAAGGTGATGTGCGTAGAAGAAACTTAGTGGTTGTAATTTACAAAAAAAACAAAAAATGTAGAAATGAAAATTGCTCGCATGCTTTCATGTGTGCGAGAAATGTCATTCTTTATCCCAGAGATGGCAAATAGGTTGATTGTTCAACTGAATTTCTTTATCAGGACGATGAGATTCCACCATCTTTCCCTGCATCACTCCTCGTGTTTTGTTTTTCTTTAAAGAGAATTTCTTTCCGTTCATGTATGAAAGAACAAGCTGCCTTTGTTTGAAGTGTTTGTACTTGGCTTCTGTGATCACTCTCATTAGGGCTCTCCTCTCACTGAGAGCAAAAGCCCTCCAAATTCATTTATTTTTATTTCAAACATATCATTGACTGCTGTCTGAGCTTGCATCCACATCTAAGAGAAAGTGTTGATTTGAACCCAACCAACACCCCTTTCTTGAACAATTTTAAATATAGAGGAGGAATTGATTGGTCACTCGCCGATTTTTATATAAATATATATATATATATATATATACGTATATATATTTTTTTTTTTTCTCTTTCATTTCTTTTTTTCTTACATCGCTGAAAAAACATAAAACAAGTAAATAAATATTAATTTTACCAATAAGTGTGGAGACTGGATGTAATATTTATTTCTCCCTGACAGAAAGTCGGTGTTAAAGTTCGACCTGGGTGCCTCGTAATGACAACCCTGCAGTGTTTTGTTTGCCACTTCATAGTGATGTATTAGTGGTACAAACCCGCATCAGGTGGCCACTTTCACACAGGGGGGGATCAACATAAACATTTTCTTAATTTTTTTTTTTTATAACTTAGCTTCAGATGTTGTCATAAGACGGAGTATTATTTTAGGATCCCCATGGGAAAAATCTGCCCTGTGAAAGGAATGCATAATGAACCTGTGCAGATATAGTAGGATAATGTTACATTTTTGCAGTGGCGCGCTGAGCCTTTAGCAGATCACTGATAGCGCTGAGTGCTCAGCCGTTGGCTCTGGGGAAAGCTTGCTCTCTGTCACATCCTTATCAAAAGAGCGTTTTGTTCCTTCGTGCAGACTCAGTTCGTATTCCACAAGAAGACCTGTGATCTGCTATATGTGTGTGCAAATCTTTCTTCATCGCCTCACCACCCCCCCACCCCCAGCTCTTCACCCTGACCCCCTCCAGTGCTCTGTTGAAGATCAATTGTGTTTGTACTGTATGTGAATGTGTATCAAAGAGTCCCCACAGTCAATACCTCCACTTATAAGGTAATGTACTGACATGGGAGACTCCGCGGGGACCTTGCAGAGCGCTCCGCGTACAGGAGCTGTGCAGCGGAGGGAGGGGTTCACAGGAGATGTGGGGGGGGGGGACACAGCAGTCATATAGTGTGGGAGGAGGAAGCCGGGCTGATAACGCTCACCGCTTACACAATACTATCTTCAAGTGGGAAGCAAATGCGCAACTCTTGACACACATGCCAACCCATGTGCACACACAGAGATGTCGGTGGTTGGTTTCGACATGAAGGACTCCCGACCGGAGTGTTAGCCATGCTGATTAATCTCTCATTGAACACTTATTCTGTTTTCACTGAGCCATGGGGGGATTTGGCGTCAATGAGAACTTTCATAGCAGCTAAAAACACTCGCTCAGTTGTTTTATTAATCCTTAAGTCTTATGAAGGTACTTGTCCTTGCAGGAGGGGAATAATTCTCATGCATTTCAATATTATATTGACCTTATAACTAGCCAAGTTTAAGTCATAAATCCATACTTGCTCTTGTCTGAGAAGAGCGCAGCCTGGTGCTCGCCGACTCCTCCTTCCCGTGCTCATTCTTTCACAGCCGAGGTGGGAGGCAGGTCAAATACAAGGCTGGGGTTTTGTTGGATTTAACCCAGCCAAAGAAGAGAAGTGGGAGGATGCAAGTGATAGACTGAGCCTGGGTTAGCGTATGGATATTTGATAGTAATAGTGTGTGGGGCACATTATCCCTTTGATGTGCGTCTGCGCTTTTTCTTTCCGTATGTGTGAATGTGCAGACGCACGGGCAGTGACAGAAGTTGACCTCGGTGTCAGCGGTGCATTATGTCCGGTTCGTTTGCGAGGCAGGACTTCATTGGCTGTCAGTTTTACTGCCTGACTGTGTCAGCTGGCCAGTGTTAACTCTGATGGAGTGTTTTTGCCTCTTGAAGCCATCCTGTGCAGAAAGGCAGCGAGAGCTATATAACAACCTCTGTGACAGGTTCTCAAAAACAAGCGGGCCATGAATATGCAAGCTCCTTCACAAACAGCCACGAGAAAAAAAAAAAAAAAAAAAAAAAAAAAAACATGCTTGATGTGGCTGAATCTGAAAATAAGCAACTTTGCCATATCCAGGCAGCAGCACTGGCACTTTCAGCATATTTCTGGGAGAGTTTCACTGTCTCTTCAGTTTTATTTTGCAGCACAAGTGAGAGTTTCCAGCGTGTTTCATCAGTAAATATTAAATAATGTTGCACTCTACTGTCACAACATAATGAAAAGAGGGGAGGCATGTGCTAAAGGATAAAAAGAAATCATAATTGAATATTTTTGAAACGCTGATTTACTGTGCATTTTTTAATTATGTGATTTTGCACAACTAACATGTCTTGATTGATTGAGATAAGGACCTCCTCTTAGCTCCAAATGTGCTCCCACCCTCCCCAGTTTAATGCAAATTAAGTGAACATGTGCCTTTGATATTGAAATGATCTCTCAGCATTCCTTCAAACATTTCAGCAGACAAAATGCAACTGCGTTTGCATTTTTTTAAAACTGTATACTACACTTATGTCTCTATGGCCATAACCTTCAGGAGGAGATCCATTAAAATATTTTGCTGTTTAAATTCAACTGTTGTCATAAAATATATCTTTAAAATACATTATTTTTTATTTTATTTTAGTAAGTTAAATTCAAAGGGAATTGAAATTAACCCACTTTGTGCTCAAATACGCAAATTTCCATTTTTCTCCATATTTCTTCATTCGATTTTGAAAAACAGTAAAAATGCCTCAGATTTTCCCTTTTTTTCCCCTTTTGCCTGCAACTTCATTAAATCTTTTTGTTCAAATTAAGATTGTTTCCTTAAATTTTAGGAAAAAGATGGGAAAAAAGAAGCTTTTTAGTTCATTTGAGAAGCTTGGAGCATCAAATGTTTGGAAGCATGTTTGCTCCACAAATTATTTATCAAAGTACTTGTCTATTTCACATTTATTTTCGGGTGTTTTGACAGAAAATCAATCATTTCAGCATATTTTCCCTTAAAATTCTTTTTTCTTGCTTCAAACAAAAGACTCTGAGATATTAAAATATTTAATTACAAGAAATGGGACAAAGCTGTTATATTATTGTTGTTACAGCCAAGAGGTTGCAGGGATATTTTGGTGGGAAGGTGCTCAAGCCAAGAGTAAAGAAAACTCAGTTAAATGGCATTTGTTTACAGTGTAAAATTAAGTATAAAACACCTACCACATGTTTTATTTACATTGACATCTACTTCTGCTCCCCATACACTGATAGATTTTATATTTGCTCTCGGTTTATTCTTTTACTCATCAACAGTCTCCTGTTAGCAGCCGAGTGCATGCAGGAACCGCCTTCAAACCAGCACATCCACATGACAGGGACATCTGTTTTCACTGATTCAATTCAAAGAAAATTCAAAAATACTTTATTAATCCCTGAAGGGAAATTAATTAGTACATTGAGACATTTAGATCCCAGGTCCAGGATTCAGTGGGCCAGATGTGGGCCACATTAATTTTTGCTACATGTGTGCTCTAAGTATTGATGAAAAGAACATTTAATATGTCAACAAGAATGAAAGGACACCTGTTAAGTCAGAGGGCTGAAGGGCAGGTGCTTGAGCACCACTTGCAGTATATCTGTGCACCTGCCTGGTAAATACGGTTTTGTGTGCGTCTTGGTATCAAGGTTTAATAACCACCCTGGAAAGCCTCCTGCAGGGAGAGGGGGAAATCTTGTACCATTTCTCTGGTAGATGTGCACTAAAACAAGAAAAACACCGATTACACCGTGTATGTAACAGTGTTTGTGCGGGTCCCCGGAGTCACGGGCGTGTTTACTTTTTCATGCTCGGTGTCATTTCACAACCCCGTGTTGTGTAACCGTTGGGCTTTTTCTAAGTCTCAGAGATAACAGGACAGCGCATCTGTGTGTCTTTGTAAAACACAAAAAAGCAGACATTGAAATAAAGCCCAGGTCCAATAGAGTCCCACAGCAACAGACACAGTCTGCTTCTCCTGAACAAACTGACTCACTGATTATGTGCTATTGTTTAAAAAGGTCCTTCCATACCCAACTGTGTAGTTTTTCTGTGTTCTGTGGTTCATTTAAGCAGTCATCAAAGTCATCAAATAAACTGACATGGATTCTTAATGTCTCATTTTTGAATTCCTTTTCGGGGACAAACCATGTAAAAGGTTCAAGACAGAGATCTGAGTGAGTGGCCCACAGTCAAAGTTCTTCTGGTCTGGCCATGGCCATGTGCGAGGGGAAAGGGTGGTGATACTATTAACTGTACTCTTTTCCTGTTTAGAGGAAGGGGCTGTACATTCCAGGACACACAGACATCTCGCTAAAACACTCAGACATTCAGGCATTCGTGATACATTCTTGTACATTAACACAAATGGTTTTATGTGCAGCACCTAAACAAACTTTATACTTAGGGCACTTTTTAGTAACACGTACACATTATGGTCCACTCACACATCTAAATGCATGCGCGTGCATCTCTCCTTTGGCACACTTGCTTGCTCAATGACGATCTTCTTCACCTAACTCCTTTTACTGGAAGGCCACTCTCATAGTATCCCTCATAAGGGAGACACTCCATCCCAGCTGATTCCAGGGGGAGTCCTTCAGAGGCAGCACTTCCAGTGGCTTTAGTGCATTAAAGCTTTTACCTTTTGCTTCTAAAGGCATCGGGACAGAAACAGACCTTGCTCTTTCTCTCCACCAGGGAAAAAGGGAATGCATTGTCTTATGAGGACACTGATTACTTAGGAATCAGTCATCAATTATTCAAACGACAGAATACTGCATTGCCTCCACCTTTTGTGACAAGACGGCCTTTCAAGGCTGGGAAATGGAGAGACACACCCTTACCAGTGCACAAGAATCAATACAGGCCAAGGGAGTTGGCTTCCTTGTTTTCGTTTTGGTCTCTTTTGCTCGTCATAGCGATGTGAATTTCAGGTCCTGGCATTGCCCGTTTGGGAAACCTTGAAGTGCCAGCTGCCGAGCAGGCCACAGGGTAAGGCAGGCCACCATGAAAGCCTGCAGGCTTTGGAAGCAGGCCCCTGGCAGGTCCCAGCCCACTGACTTTTTTGTCAAATTCTGCCCACTCCCTTTTGCACTCGAGTGTCTGTTGTCCTAACGCAGCTGATTAGCTGTAAGTGAGCCTGATGAATGTCCTCCGTTCATCCACAACACCTGGTTCTCTGGAGAGTGGAGGCCGAAGCTGCCCCAAAGATGGAGACAGACGAAGAAAGGGGACTTTCTCCAGAGATGGGACCACCCAGGACTCGCATACTTGAGGTTTTTACTTTGTTTTTCTTGCTTGCCTCCACTCAGTGGCGTTGCCACGTTTTCCCTGGACCAGACTCCTGGCACGACTCGCACTTCTGCTTCTTAGTCACTGTCACTGAAACACAAAGAGCCCAACACATGCACAGTGTCCTGTTCCAGACTGTCTGACCTCCCCTCTCTGGAAGCCTTCACCACCTCGTAATATTTGCTAATAGAATATCCTCTTACTCCGCTGTAGAGCCAGAGACCATATGCTGAACAACTACAGACCACTTGAAAAAAAAGGTCAAGCATCCCTGGCCAAGACAGCTAGTTAAATAAATACAGTTTAATTCACACCTGATAAGCCAAAGTGCATGTTTTCTTTGTTTATTAATGCTATACTCTTTGTAACATCTTTTAATGGGCTGACTTGGTCAGCCTGCAAGCCTCTACTTTTGTTTATTTGTGGACTCTTTGGCTTCTTTGATTATGTCTGCGCCGCAGCTTGTGACACGAAACAAGAAGAGGAGGGGAGAGGTAACATCGCAAGGGCAAGAAAAAGTGAAGGAGGAGCCAGAAGGAGGGAGAGATGGGGAATAGAGGGCGGTGGGACGAGGGGGTGGGGTGTCATTTGCGGGGTTGGGTAACAATGGCTGAACTCCAAGGTTGGCTAATAGTATCTGACACTGTGCAGTTTTGAGGCTTATATCAACATTGTTTTTACAGCTGTAATTAAGCCACCTAATCAGAAGCACATTGGTTAGGACAGTCTGGGGCTGCGAGGGGGCAGACACACAGTGAGCTGTGTTCAGCCCTGCGGCAAGGCAGCAACGCCGCACTGGACTTGGGCTAAGCGGAGGCCAGCCAAGGGAGCTGTGGGTGGGAGAAAATCCTCAGTGTGATGCAGGCATGCACACAAATGTGGACCTGAGTTGTGTGTTGTGAGGCAGAGCCACACCGATTGAGGGTAGATATTGAGTGTGAGGTGATTGTTCTGCTTGTACGTGGAGATATTCGTGTGGATGAGATTGTTTCTCTCTTACTTTCCTTCTTTTTTTTATGTGGTAACAGCTGTCTTAATTGTGTTGTAGTCTAGTGGATTTCCATGTTTGTTCAGTGAATTTTTTATGGCGTGTGCAAAAAAGAAAAAGCATGCAAATGTGTGTATATGAAAGAGAGTGGGAACATGTGCATGTGTGCGGTCACCTCAGCCCCACTGAGGTTCACCCCACCCTTGCCGGGGCACGCTGCCGAGTCACCCAAGTCTCATATGGTTAGAGTGCAAAGGCACGCACACACCCAGAGCAGGACGCGGCGCTCAGCTGGGGCCAAAGTCAACAGATGAGCTGGTCTGAACTGGCTTGCTGTGTGTTCTGATTGTAAATTGCGCTGGTGATGATTAGAGAACTCCAGCACAGGATGTCGACTCTTAAAACTGTCCAGAGAAAATAATTTTCTACTATGTTCAGGAAACTTTTTTTTCTTCTCCCTTTCCCCTCTTTACAGTCAGCGCCACCACCAGCAACCCACCAGCCCCCTTTTTAATTTAAACATCATGGGGTTGTATGTGAGGAGGTGGAAGGAGTCGGTGTGTAAATTAGTTTAAGGCCTCCAGAGTTTAAAAAAAAAAAAAAAGTAGACAATGGAGGCTGTTGAGATTCATTTTATCTATGCAAGTGCACACCCGTACCCATACATCATCCTCTATACACTTCCAACACATACCAAAGCATGCTGTTTCAAGACCCCCTCTAATGTAACAATTTTCTCTTAACATTTAGCATTTAGCTCTGGACCAGTCTGCGTCTGTGTGAACATGAAGAGCGTTGCCTAGTTGTTTATTCCACTATGCCTGTTAGAAAGTAGGAAAAGAGATCAATGAGGGTTTGTGTAACCAAGCCAGAGGTTGATGGGGATGAATGATCATTGTTCTGGTTTTACCTCCTACTCGCTGTGTCATGATGTCATCAGATTGAGACACGCATCGTTGTGTTGTTTTTCCAACATCCCCACAAAAACCCCAGCTCTCTTGACTCATCACTCACTGACATCGCATTGGGCCTGTTGGATGAACCGTGTAGAGTAATAAACATAGTTAGATGAATTCCTTTGAGGAAGCATTACAGGGATCTGTGTCCCTTCTTTGATTTAATGTGCAACAACAATCTTTCATCAATATACACCCTTGAAATGACAAACCACCTGAATAAGCAACCAGTTCCCAGTCCTGACATTTGTCAGGAGCTCATTGGGTCTCTTTTAAACATGCAGATCATCGCTAGAGCATCGTCTGCGGATGTGCAGTTGCAGGATGCCAACAATGCAAATCCTACGTTGATTCCAAACTCTTTAATAACCATTACGGACAATTTTATTGTGCAGCAAAGTTGTATAGGGGTAGATATGAGAAAGCCAGGATAAGGGTCATAACAATGAAAAGGTAAAAGTGAAAAATCTCAGTCCCAAACTTGTTTTTAAGCACAAAGCCCTTCGCCTGGCTGGGTTGGGTGACTATCAAGCGTTTCCTGTCTGCATCTACTGTTGGTGTAGTCTGGTCTGGTGTAGTCTGCATCTACTGTTCACCACCACAGAAGGTTATGTGGCCATTTGCAGCTGTATAAAGTGTTGGTAAACAGGTATTCTGTGCATTGAAAACGTATGCACTTATGCAAAGGGGGTTTTGACAAAGCATCAGAATGTGATAATCTGGGACTAGGAATGTGGTGGAATTAATTAATATTACAGGACTTTTCAGGAGAGTTTCCTGAACATCCTGCTGCATGTAGCCAGCTGGCAGATTTTGTCCTGCATTCTTGCACCCCCGCTGTGGGGCCCTGCTTGGTGACTATGAATGTGTTCACAACTACTGAGTCCTCTCACCACATCCTTGAGCTTAATTTAGATTTATATCCTTTTTAAGAACTTGGACATTCCCTCCCTCTATAGATGACTTTTATGCTTCTCTGAGTCATATAGCTACTACACCGATTCATTTTTCAAACATGCATGCTTGGAAAAAATAGAAGGAAAAAAAATACTGCTGCAGATTAGCTGAGAGACAAGCTTGTGTGACCCGTCTGGAACAGTGTGTCGCTGTTTGCCTGAAGTTTGGCAGTCCTTTCACTCTTCCTCCCTTGACACTTTCCTTCCTACTCCTCCACCTCCACAGAAATGTCCAGCTTGATTTAATCAGGGACACAAAAGGGGAAGTCACACTGGGACTGGGACCAAAAGCCTGCATACAGGGTCAGTCCTGGTCCTGAAAGAGAGGTTTTTCCCTCTCTCTCTCTCTCTCTCTCTCTCTGAGTGTGACTTGAGGACATGAAAAGGGCTGGCAAGGAGCATGGAGGATGTTGACGTGTCCCTCAGGTGGCAACAACAGGACAGCCTCTCACAGACTTGTTTTACATGAAGAAGGTGTGAAGAGTATTTCCTATCCAACGTTTCCTCCACCTCCTTTTCCTCCTGGGAAGTTCAGATATAATGGATGGCATTAAACTCTTGTTGACAAAGGCCAGAATGGGAATACGCCTGGTCTGCCGTCACCATGCCACTGTCTTTCCCCAAGCTACGCTGCTTTTTGTCTTTTGTTCTTGTCATTTTTGTGCCTGCGTACCTGCTTCCTCCCTTTGTATTTCACGTTTGATTATGTACCTTTATGTCGTTTTTTTTTCTGCGCTTCCCTGCTTGTGGTTTACCAAAACAAATAAATAAATTCATGAGGACACACATCCATTCACTGATGCTCTGCACCCACCACAACAAGCACATAGCAAAAATGAAGAGAGGGAGAGATAGAATGTGTAAGCTGTGGGAGGAGAAAGTAAATTAAAAACAAATCATGGCCCGACTATGAAATACAATTGGTGGATGGCAGAGATTAGGAACGGAGCAACAACAAAGGTTTTCTGGCTCGTTCAAGTGTGCTAAACAATCTTCAGAAATAGTTCAGATTCAACGCTAATGGCTAATGTGACGACACACGATCAATAAATTGCCATTGAAACCTGATAAACTGACACTTTAGAGAGGAAAAATCCCTTGTCTTCCTGGGATTATGTCACAATGGCCGAGCAACGTTGTGGTTGTGTGCAGGAGGTATATATATATACATATACATATATATGAATATGTATATATATATATATATATATATATAACACTCCTTCTCATCCCCTTCTCCCACTCGCACCCTTTGGTGCCCACTAGTCTTTGCAGAAAAGATGCAGTGAATATACTAGATCTAAATATTTCTATAAAATGCAAAATAAAATACATAATTCAGCTTGACTGATATAACATTTACCACAATAGATGCACTGAAAAGTGATTCATTGCACAAACTGCATGCTACAGTATGAGATGCCTGTCCTCAGATTGTTCTTAGCCTCATCGCACCCCTGCAAATAATGAGACTTTCCCTCTCTGATATGTTGATATTTCTACTATTACAGCAAGGGCTCGGTTTCAAAGGCGTTTTCCTTGGAGCTAAATACTCATCTTATTCTAATGGTACTCCTGAGATCAGACCGCTTATCCTGATATGAATTGAAAATTCACTAATGGAAGCAGCCATGGCATGAAATTTCAAGCATAATACATAAAAATGGGTGTAACGCTGTGTGAGGCGATGCAGACATGTTTATGTTAAGTTCCCTTTTTTGTTATTTGTACTCAAATGTGCATGATTTGCTCATATTACATGTTTGAGTCTAGGAAACACAAGAAGAAAATGTCAAAGCACAAACTGTGCCAGACACATATTTCATTATGTGGCTACCGTGTGTGGCATTGCATATGTACGCATGTCCTGACGCTCAGCCGGACGAAGGCCAAAATTCTGACTTCTGGTTGCTGTTTCCACTGCACCGTAAAGAAATCGTTAAGGTCAGAGGAAATGATTAAGTGGTGTTAATGTCGTGCCAGGGCTCCGTCTGTGGGTATGGATTTTACAGTGAACTGGAAGACCAAAATGGTCTGTTTGGGTGGTTGACTAGATGTGAAACCGCATGGGTGTCCTTGGGTCTAGCCGGCTTGTGTATGCGTGTGTGTCTCCAGTAGTTCTGGCAGAAACGTGGAAAACCACTAGGACTTACTCTAAAAGTACCTTGTGTGGACTTGTGTTGATTTAGTGATGGTTAGAGGGCCATGTGCTGCCATCTTAACACCAGCCCAGCAGAAAACACACACACACACACACACACACACACACACACACACACACACACACACACACACACACACACACACACACACACACACACACACACACACACACACACTTTGAGCAAACAAGATCAAGTCGTCTTTTTTCTCTTTTTTTTAAGGGTACTGTAGATTAACATCCTTATCAAAAGTCAAAGGTATCATACAATTTACATAACTAAATACACGTAAAGCCAGAGGGCCAAAGGAGGTGCAATTGATTGAGGAGGGAAGACTGGGTTCAGTGCAGGTGTAAAGTAAAAAACCTGGATGAAGCAGCCTCCCTATTCTCTGGGCGCACTCATGGATTGTGGGCCTTGAGAAAGCCCTTTATTTTCCCTGACCTAAAATGGTCTTGGATACAAAACAAAATCTAATTCTTGCGTAGCTGGCTGTGTTATTCTTTAATTCAATGGACAAAGCCTCGGCTGTGTGAGCCATCAGAGAGACTCTAGTGGTTCAGGCGTACTCTTAGGCAGTTCAAACTTAGAATGAATACTTAAAACTCAACAGCACAATCAGAAAACTAGTCCAAACAACACCTAGGCCTCAGTAACAGCCAGGTATCGGATCCCCTTGCTTTGTTCTTTCAGTAATTTTAGTGGATGTCTGCGTTGAATAAGTTGCCTAGAGGCATGGCACTGAATGTGTAAAGTTTCAGGAGCAATAAGGATAATAAAGTCCCAACAAAAAGTGATACTGCATATAATGGTGAAATTCATTCATGTATATAACATGCTTCCATTTAAGTGTTCCAGACAATACACATTAATGTATATTAATGTTAACTTCTTCTTTTCCTTTACTCATTAGGCAGTAATGCATAACACTGGGTGTGGTGGGTGGTGTTATGGAGGCTTATTGTTAAATAGAAAAGGCAGATATACAGTAATTTAAGACAGAGGGAATTGCATCTTGGTGAATGGTCAATATCCTCAATCAATGCTTCAAAATTTGGAATGCCATAGGGCCTGACAGCTATGAATTGTATTATTTTTGACAGAGTGAGAAATGGATTATCTGGAATTGTTATGTTGTGGGAATTTAATCCCAATATTTATTTTCTGTATGTATGCAATTTGGAGTTTTGGGTTTTAGTTAAAACACCCCGGGTGCAGAAAACTTCAGCTCGTAAATTCTATAACAACTCCACGTATAATTCACAAATAGACAACGCCTGCAGCGCGAAGGCTGCATTGATGCTTTTATTGCTGCAGCTTCTAGCAGCGGTACATACCATGTTTTGATTCACATTTTTAATTCCATCTTCTGGGTTAGAACTTCATCTCTTTAAGAAGGGTAATAAGACTACATTTTAAATATGCTCTAAATTGGAAGAGCCAACAATTACGCTGGCTTGTGGCTGTCAGTCAACCCACTGTTGCAAGGTGTTCTATGAGGTGAAATCAAGCAAGGGAACTAAGGGAGAGAGGTGGTGTAGCGAGATGGAGAGGCCAGGCAGTCAGGGGGTTGCACTAGAGCAGCCGAGTGCTGGGGAGGGAAACACCATTGTACTGTTCGTTTGGAGACATTCTGCCAAAGTCGGCACAGGCTGACACCTTGGATCACAGTTTGATAGACGGAAGAGTAGCTCTCGCTGACTAGGTCCTATTAAGGTGGATGTTTTCAAAGTTTGGGCCTGGCACTAGGGAAAAAATAGGAAGGACACAGAGGGGAAGTGGAGCCTGAGTGGAGCTGACATGCTTCAAGACCCTCTTCCCCAAACGCGCAGTCGGGGGTCAAATCGCTTTCCTTCCTTCGCCCACTCTGGCTTGGTGTCCAACTCACTGAATGTCTAATAGAGAGAGCTGGAGATAGTAACACAATGCTTCACAAACACACACATACACACAGTAGCAGCAAGGGAAAACAATATCTTGGACACGCACACACCAAACTGCAAAGAAGCATGCATGGATGCCTGCAAACACATGGTCATAAGCTGTCATATATGTGTATACATAAATATATATACACACACACACACACACATATACACATATACATATATGAAAATTGATAACTGTACATAGGTTTCCATGCAAGACTGTTTGTACCCCAATGCATCCCACTTTTCCTAGATCCATGCTCTGCTGCTGTCACAGCACAGTGAACAGGCAGAGGCAGCCAGGAGCAGCTTGCTGGACCTACAAAGGCACAAAAGCATTAGGAGTCGGTGGTGGCGGTAGTGGGGCGGGTGGAATATATGGGGCACTGCCTGATTGTGTGTGTATGCGCGCTGTTAGTCGTCAGAGAAGGGCGAAAGCAGACACACTCCACCTTGACCACCTATTATGAAGCTCTTTGCCGCGATGTCAAGTGAAAGCAAGTTAATTGGGTGAAGCTGTAGAGCATGTTAGGGCAGTGGTTGAGGGCTCGCCAGCTTGACAGTTGAGTGTCAGCGGGGCCCAGTCAAGTGTGGCTGAGAGACAGAGCCCTGTCACCGGGCCTAAAGCAGGGCCGCTGGGGCTGTTAGGGAAAGAGACCAGCTCCTCCCTCCGCACACACATACCCACGTGCACACAAACACACATGTATATTGATTCGTACACCCAATTACAATCATTCATCCCCTTCTGTTGCACGCCCACACTGTGTCACAAATTATGTTTGAGAAAAATAAAAGATCATCTCTTCTTGAGACAAACAGTATTTTTAGAAATACTTTTTAAACCTATTTTAAGTAAAGTGATTCATAAAGCAATGACTTGTTTTTAGATATGTGACAAAAATCAGTAGCTGATTTTTCCTACTGAAAAGTTATGAGAATAAATTGAACACCTTCTTCCCTTGTGCATATTCCAGGGCATTTAATTTAATTTAAATGTGTATTCATTTTTTTTTTAAATGTTACATACAACACTTTACATTTATTTATATTATTTGCAGAAAAGGTAATATTTGAAAACCTGGAAACACTTACTCAAAAGAATCACATCAGAAATATGTATTTTAGTATGCGGATCATTTGTATCACTCTGGTTGCTATTTAAAACTGTATGATCACAACCAAGAGTAAACTTTTTCACTACAGTTGCGAAACCTTAACTGAATAATAACACTCTTGCCTCCCACAAACATTGTCCCTATTTCCCTTGCTTTGATTGCCTTTTTTCCCCCTCACAATGTATTCACTAATTTAATGGCAATGAGAGGGGGCCCTGACAACTTATTGACAAATCTAAGCAGTACTCAACGAAAAACGCCCCAAATACTCAGCTTTAAGTAATTCCCCGGGGAGAGCTGCAGAGCAGCTTTGCAGATAGTGTCGAGGGTTGCGGGATGCCCATTTATCTTCCTAAAGCTCACATTCAATCTCCATCACATTGTCAGATGGAAATGAGACCCTGTCTTTTGTACCATTCACACCCAGAAGTGCTACTCAGTGCCCTGCTTTCAGTATGACAAAAAGACCCTAATTAGAGAGGATTGAAGGATATAAGAGAGGAGGATGGTCATGGCCCCGAGATCGTTTTGTTATACACCGTGTTATGTCTTTGGCTGTAATATCTGTGCTGAGCAGTGTGGGAGCTGAGCACGGCAGCAGATGATCCCCTGCTATGGGTGTCTCAACATACTCAACGATCCATAATGTAGGCCTTATGAAACTGATGGGCTGGAACACAGTCTCTATTCTGAAAGGCACAAAGCATTTGACAAGGCTGTTAGGACTTTGTCCGGCCACAGCCACCGATTAGGCTAACGCTGTGGATTCCTGTTTGTATCAAGCACGAATGCAAACATCAATTTTGTCGAAAAATGTACTTGTTTTAATAGGTAAGCAGCTGAGTTAATGTAAGGATGTTTGGGATATAAGCGATCGGACCCTGAAGCTAGACACAAGCCCTTTGACACAAAATTAACCTTACGCCTCAGGCAGCTTGGAAATAATTATGTAAATGTAATTATCCTATGCTTACAGCATAATATTTATGAACTAACATACCGCGCTGAACCACACAAGCCAGTTTAAAAGATAAGAGGGATCCTAACAATGTTTTTTGTGACAAAATATTGGGAAAAGCTTCATTTTTGGGATTCTCCAACAGCACTTACTGAGCGCTACGTATAAATATAAGTCAAATGGCTATCCTCACATTCTTAGCCTCATGAGTATTACCTAAAACCTCAGCGTCAGCTTAATGCAATCAGATTCACTTTTATAAATCTAATTCTTTAAACGTTTCTACCATTGTCCAAAGGTTCACCCCCTGTGTGATTTTTTTTTTCGTCATGACCCTGCTCTTCAACTAACAGCTTTGTAAACTGCTTATAGTACCATTACGTCTCCATACTTCCTCCGTCATAATGGGTTAAGCAGTCAACCCAAGGAGTTAAGAGGTTGTATAAGCAGAGAAGCTTTGAACAATGCCACTGTGATAAAATACGGTTTCATTCCTATCTCTGGGTTCTCTTACGGTTTTATAATTCAAATAGGTTAACATCGTAATTAAATATAATAATTCCATTGAATATTTTGATCAACACAAATGAAAACTGTGATAAAAGTTATTGTCAGTTGGGCCATTTATGTTACTTGATAAAGATAATTCTCTCTCTGTATACGATTTCATCTAATTCCCTCGTGGAGGGGTCGCCTCAGTGGATCAGCGTAGTGCACACATTGATTTGTCAAAGGTTTTATGCCACATACCCTTCCTGAAGAAACCCCAAAAGCACAGGGAGACAAATATAACCAATTGGAGAATTTAGCGGGAGTACCCGGGGACAATGCTCGAGCATGATGAGAGGACTCAACACAGAAAAACTCCTGCTGGGAGTCAAACCAGGAACCTTTTTGCCGTGACGCAACAGTGCTGACCAGCAACCCACCACGCTGCGCCTTTCTGAATAAAGATAATTATTGAAACTAAAAAACTAAAATTGTTCTTATCTTGAGATTTTAACCCATCTTTCAGCTTGAATGTAAGCTAAAAAAGTGACATAACTATTATTTCTACTTTACGGATGTTCAAACTGAACCCAGAACTAGACAGTACAACATAGGATGATTAAGTCATAGGCATGTACCTTTTATATGCCTTCACCGTTAATAAACAAGTTTTACAATCTGCTTTTATTCAGTAGTCATCTTTTTTTTTTTCATCCTGTAAGTACACAACAATGTTTTTGCAGAGTTTGGTCTTGATTATGGAACAATTTAAACTTTTCAATTGGGTGTGATTATACAGAGGATGTCTGATCACAAGAGACCACCTTTCTGATTTTTTTTTCCAATCTCATTGTAATTAGAAAAATATCCCAAGTTTGGGGTCTAATTTTCAAAAGTTCCTAACAATGGAAAAAAAAAAAAACGAGTGAGAAAATCAATAAGCCATTTTAGTCTCTATCTATCAAAGCGGATTCCTTCTTGTCTGTTTTAAAGTGGGGATGTGGCACTTTAATAGGATAGCGCAAGGCTGTTTGAAATGTATGCCAATGATTCCTGTCATTTCATGGCAGCCCGGCCATGGTTCACTGAGCGCCCACTTCTCCCCTGTCAGCTCGACTGAAGACAAGCATTTAGTTGCAAACTTTGAGCAGGTTGCGCAAACCAGAAATGATGTGACTGCTACTTCCAATCCCCATCCTTTTCTTTCATGCTGCAATGCCACTGGCGGTCAAAGAAAGGAGACAGAAGTGTGCTTTCCCTCATTTAACTGTAGAACATGCTGATTTGGTAAAAACCTTAAAGGGGAACGGACAAGAGAGGCAGCGAGATGACAAGAAAGGAAAGTTAAGGCATGAGAGGTAAAAGGCAAAAATGAGTTTAGTGTTAGGGTGAGTCAAAGGTTTTCAGGTGACCTTTACTGTTGTAGCTTTTGGTACCTTAACTTTGTTGTTATTTTATTAATTCAGTCATTGTTGCTTGAACCATAGACGATTCAGAGAACACAATAGGCTACTGTAGCTGTCATCATTTACAAGCTATTGATGTATTGTCGGCGCTTCACAAATTTATTTAACAATTTCTGGTTATTAACAAGGGGCCAGTGAGACAGTATCAAGTAGCCCTGCTGGCTAGCTGACAGTTTGGTTGCGTCGAGGCCATGGCCCTATATTTTCTGCCTTGTAGCACACCAAAGTAAAATCGCTTGTCAGACTGAGGTGTCTGTGAGCTGACAAGATGCCCCAGTGACATTTCAGCTCGAAAGAGCAAGTGTCTTGCAACCGAGTGGTCAAATATCAGAGAATAGGTCAAGCAGGGCGGAGCTGAGTGCTATCCGGAAGGCCAGTCTCTACCAAACGCCAAACGCCCCTTTGACTTTGACAAGTGGGACTGCCGGGGGGTCAGTGAGGGCAGCGAAGGGGTGGCTGTGCGACGGAACAAAGTGATGTTCTGTTGGGCATGGCCAGACAGTGTGCACCTTATTGGCTTCAAAGGGGAAAAGACATTGACATTGATTAATCTTCTTAACCCTCTTGAACACGAAGGGGTGGGGAGCTTAGAGTGGAGGGGATTTGGCAGCCCTGTACGAGGGGCCACTCCAGTGGTTTGTACGGAGCATGGCCCCCTGAAATGTACGCTGACATTCATTAGAATATCTTTGACACCTATCACGGGGGAGCCGGAAAGGCTAGGGGAAGAGAGCACTTTCTCCTGTGGTAAAATATTTTTAGATTGGAACTTGTCACTCATTTCAAAGTTTGTCAGGAAAGCCACAAACACAGATAAAGCCACATGTTGGCTTTATATTATTTTTTAATGTCCAAATTAACATACAAGCTTTATTATGCAAACAAAAAAGAAATCTTACGTTGGCTCTTTCAAACAGGTTATTTTTATCCACAGTCATTGGTTTTGCACCAATGTGCACCGCACAACAAAACAAAGAAAGTATTTAAAACATGCATGTATACAGTAACGTGTTACTTCTAACACCTTCAGGTAAAAATCTCTACCTTTTAACTCCCTTTTTTTTAACTGCAGTTTTGTTGAATTTAAATGGAAACAGAGAGAGAGAGAGGGTGAAAGATAAAAAAGAGAATAAGCATGTGTCAAAATTCTGACAGCCATCAAGGCAATCCAGTTGGTGCTGACATAAATATTTAACACTGAGGGGCAACCTACAGCATGTCATGTCACGGCCCTGATTAGGGTGAACGGTGACCCCCCTCTCATACAACATGGTTTTGTGTTAGAGAATGGCGGCAGGGGCATGTGTCAGAGCTTCACAGGCTCCATATCAGAGGATGGACAATGCTCCCCTTAACCCTTATTTACATAAAGCCATTCCTTTGGAACAGCGTTCCCCACAGGCCCTGTGTTATGGCAAAACTATCAATACCTCTGTATTATATGTGTTAACCACCTGGGTGACTATCTGGGCTAAACTGAGTACATTAAGTTAACAAGAATAAAGACATGACAGATGGTCCAAGTTCAGCAAATTTAATACAGAATTTGCATGCAAACAGGTCAAGATGTACATCAGGGGCTTCGACGCGGAAGTGACAGAAAAATTGAATGCATGGCAACTTCAAAAGAACAAGAATGATTGAGACTAAACGCTAAATGATCATCAGAATAGGTCATTGCAACTGTGTGTGACGGTAGAGCCAAAACGTTCAAAGACAAAGTATGAGTCTGCACTAACTGTACTCATGAGGAATGTCATAGAGGGACTGTTTCCACCAAACCCTGTCTCCCTACCTGCTTTTTCTCTTTCACCAGGTGATACAAAAAACCTTTTTAGAGTGTGTCGTCTTTGAGACTACAAGATACGGCGTGTTGGAAATCTCCGCGTGTGTGTGTGAGCATCCATGTCACCCCACTTGGCATTAGACCTCTTAAGAGCCTTGCGGTGTATTTCCAGCAGAGGAGCTGTTTATGATTCAGCCAACATCATTTGGTTGTTTCACATCGATTCGTTTAAAAATGTTTTTCCAATGTTATGTCATTGTTTGCAGACAGTCAAGGGTGAGCCCCCTGTGAATAATTTCAACCTTAATTGGAAAGAAATCCATACATGGAACTTAACGTGTGCACAGGATCACAGCACCTTGAAGAAACAATTACAAAGCAAAGAGAGGTAATCAATTGCTCAGCCTCACCATGAAATGTCACCAGATGAAACTGATATTGCCCTGTAGTATATATTAATGGATTTTTGTCTGAGGAACTACAAAAAAAACAAAACAAATAAAGACAGCACCAAAAGTAGTAAAGAGTTACACAAAGGCATGTATGCAGATAAATGTTCTTATACATTATACCACAGCGTCATTAATCCTCTTGAGCGTCTATTTGCTTTAATTGTTTTCTTTTATCCCCTTGTCTTAAATGTTTCTAAATATCGAAATAATCCATGCAAAACATTATAAAACATTGTAAGAATACATTGTAATCTGAATCCTTCAAATGCAACTGGCTGTTTTATGTTGGAATTTACTCAAGGTTCATTGGGGTCAGGTCTCCCATCCATAAGTTATCGCATTCATTGTACTAACATGTTAACCGCAACCATTGATTTATTGCCATGGTTTCCCCATGAAGCAAATGGATGATGCTAAAAAAAAAGGGGGAAAAAAGTATTTTCATTACCCAATTTTCAACTGATATATAAAAAAAAGGTAAGTAATTGATATACCTAAAGGTGAAACTGCTTTTCAAAATGGAAAGGAAGAAAGAAGATCCAAAAACAGTGGCTTAGATAAAAGTGTTGCAATTTTAGGCTACAACGAAAATGGGGCAGAACCTCTTGACACAGTATAATTTACCTTCAGCACTTTGGAGTTTACTCCTTTTCCAGTAGGCTGAGCTGATAGCTCTTCCGGTAGATGACATATTACACCAGTCCTGTGGTCATGCCCAGGCTCCATCTCTCCAGTTCTTTGTCCAGTCACAAATCATTCTGAGGGCTCCCTTAAGTGCATCTGTGTTTGTTAAGTGCCCCCACCATAGACTGTGGTGTTAATCCAATTTGCCCCTAACATTTCTTTGAAAATTTTTTGGTTGGATTGGTGAAGGAGGACAGCCACACACCTGGGGGAAAGTGAAATAATTTTCTCTAGGTACAAGAAAGAGATGAACTTGGAACAAACAACACAGAAGGAGATAGATATGTGCTGTGAGAGCTGTTACCTGTCCCTGTGGTCGTTTACACTCTCGCACAAACACTTAGACAGACACACTCAAACGCACTTCGTCACACATAGAGAGAGACAAAAGTCTCTGATTAAATTTTAATGTGGAGCCTTTTTAGGCCAGCCCTATTGTCTTTCCCATTAAAGTCTCGGGGATACTGGTTATCTCTCCAGTGAATGGTGACAATAGAAGGCCCTTGTATACTTTCCTCCTCATCTCTCTAGCAGGGAGACGGAAGTGGGATGCTATTATTATTTCATGCCTCAGAAGAGTCCGCTGTCCACTTTAGGGCTTGGTCACAGCAGCGGAGTATCCAGCTTGGGGAATGGTCTGAGAGATGCTCTGAGTGGATATACATTGTTCACTTCAGGTTGTGTGCCATTTTCTCACATGCCCCTTAAGCGTAAGAGAAGCGTCGTTATTTCAGCCTAGTTTGGCGTGGTAAGACAATAAAAGCGTTTAGTGCTCCAGAAGAAGTCAAAGGTGACCAGCAGAGTAATGGACAACAACCCTCCAAAGTCCTGTTCGTGAGGTCTACCTGCAAAATACAAAACACGGCCATCAACTATCAACAGCTATCAACTTCAACCAGGTTTTTGTGAAAGTGTGGCAAATACAAGTTGTGTTCACAAGCTTTTAACAGATTTCAACTCCTTATTTGGAAAAAAAAATACTGCAAGAGACATTTGTAAAAGAATGGCTGGTATTGATAGAATAAACAGAGAGAATGCAATAAATGTCAGGAGTAAATTCAATTGAAAGTCTTAAGTCATTTCTTCCTCCCTTTAAAGATGAGTTGCCTTTATTTTACAGCAAGAGAGAGAGGTGAAATGGGTAGAAATGAAGGGCAAGACATACAGCAAAGGGCCCTGGACATGCTGGACATCTTTCACCCTTTATGAACATATTTGGTGACTTAAACCAGTACTATGTAACTTTTCCACCTTAATCTAATATTTCCAGAGTCATTGTGATGGTACATCAACTTCCAACAGGTTTAATGACACCTCTGTCATGGTCTGGGGGGGTCTGTATCGCCTCCACTGGCACTATGTAACGTTGAAGAGCATGGTAGGAACCCTGCCACACTAAAAAACTACAAATTTTACGGCTTTGACTTCCCCCTCCTTCCCGATTCGTAGTCGAGACGAAAATGGGCGGGGCTTGTAGCGCAGAGCTCAGGAGAACTGGTGGTGAGCTAAACGCGGAGCTGGTATCATGGCCGAAGCAGCGAAAAAAACGAAGAAAATAAAAGTTTTAACGGAGCGGAGGAGGCGAAAAAAAAAAGAAAGCGGGAGAGTAACAAGCTAAATGCCCGGTGGAGAATAAACATTGGCCCGGCGTTCTCTCGCTACAAGCCCTTGTAGCCGTCGTCTTGGACAAGAGATGGTTGAAGGATGTAAAGACGTTCATCACCTCCAGGTATGCACTTTTGTCAACACCTATGTCAGTGTGTTTTACAAAAACAATTATCCTGAAACTACTACAGCGAGTGTAAGTGTTGCTACTGTATCAAATGTCAATATCTATGTAAACCTTTTGACTCTTCAGGTCTGTACAGATATTTATACACTGATGGTAAAAGCAACAAATTTGTAGATACATTAAAATATAGCCAGAAAAATGAAATATATAGGCAAAGTATACACTCACTCCCAGATAAAAAGAATACAATATAAACACCATATAAGCATATAAAATAAATCTACTTTGTTGGAATTATATTAAAATAATAACAAGGGTAGTAAAATAAACCTTATATGGTGTTTATAATGTGTAGTTTCATCTTGTGAGTGTATAAATATATACATTTCTCTAATTTTTCTATACATTACTTGCTTTTACTGTCTGCGTAATTACAGTGACTTCAACAACGAAAAAAATTCAAACTTGTGATCAACAAAATATGTTGATTGATTTATAGGTTATCAGAAAGACATAATGTTTTTGTATCTTTATTCTCACTCTGCAGGACTACATCAGATCTGGAAAACTTCCAGAATCTCATCCTCATGCAGGGAAGGTTCTCCTACACTCCAGCAGTGAATCGCACGCGGACTCTCCCAGCACCAAACAAGGATGGACTTATCAGTTCATTATTTTTAGTTTATTTTTCTACTACTCTATTTACACTTGTTTACTTTATTCACAGTAATTTATCCTGTCATACAGTTGTTCATTACTGCTACTGTGATACAGATTACTTATTGTTTATAATAATGTATGGGATAACTGCTGTCACTATGCAAATGACAAAGTTCAAGAATTTTTCTATTTTCTGAAAGGTGTGTAAATAAAAGTCTGTCTTGTTTTGCACAAATGTCTTTATTTTAAACACACAAAAACAACTGTACAGGAAAAAATGGAACAAAAAAAAAAACAATATCAAATTATTTGCAGTAATCCTCATAAAGGTTCCATTCTACTGAAGACGGCGAGCCCTGAAACCATTGTACTGTCCCATTGGGTCTGGAATGGTGTCTCTTATTTTCCAAACACCATGCTGCCAGAGCAAAAACTGGCGATATGCTGCGTGTCGATTCTGTCTTTGTGGGGGTTCAAACTCTGATGATGCAGGATGAGGTAGAGGTGTTCTCAGGAACAGCAGATTCCTGATAAAACAAGAGACAGAAAAAATGTGCAGTAAAACAAAACCAAAGCGTTTGTAATTTGGGGCGCATTATCTGGCTGAAACAGGACAGGGGGGCTGGGGTGAGGTGCAGAGCGCTGAAACAATTTAATAAAACCAAGTTGAACTTAGTGATTTTCAACATCGTCATATTATATTATTTAGCCAAAAATAGATGCATTACCTCTTCGCTATCCATACTGCCAACGACCGCTGAAAACAGAAACATGGTTTTGAAAGTCTGTCCCGTCTTCTCTCATCAAAACAAATGCACGCGACAGGGACGGGAGTTTGCCGGCAGTACGCGCTGGTGCTCATGGGAAATGGAGTGTTCTTTCTGGTAAAGCACTACCGCTTTGGTCCAAAGGAGTCGCCAAACTCAACAAAGCTGAAAGTTACGTTGTGCTGCTTTAAGTAGACCTTCATACTAAGATATAATTTTTTTTAAGTTACAAAGTAACAATTTAGCAATAGTAACAATATTAAAAGGCAAAGATAACTTATTTATTTTTATTTAAAGGAGACCTATTATGAAAAACACGTTTTTTCTTGCTTTAACATATATAAAGTGGTCTCACCTCACCCTGACAACTCAGAGAAGGAGGAATGCAACTAAATTCTGCAGGGTCTGTGCACCCCGCCCGGAGGATCCTTCCAGTGTCATGTGACTTCTACGAGCCGTTCAGATTTGTGCATTTTCGTTACGTAAGTAAAATGCAAACCACGCCTCGGTATCCTCCGCTGCTGAAACCACGCCCACAACTAACTACGCGGTGACTGTTTCAACAAAAAGGGACAGTAGAAATTATTTTTTGTATCGACATTTACCCGGCAACTGCACACGAGTCAGCGGTAAGTGACTTTAATTTTTTACGTTATTTATATTTGTTTACAAGTATGATCTTTGCATGGGCTAAGTATTTAGCTTAGCTCCAGTGTTACTTCGTGTTACGGAGCTCTATTAGTACCGTAATACATTTTTTTCTGTTTATGATTTCAGATCTTCCAAGCAATGCACCTGAAGTTGTTCAACGACACATTCAGAAGAAATGCACGGCCCTTCCTTGAGCCAGCAATAATGCATACATGTTATTTATATACAACTTATGTTCTTTGATTTTTTTTAACAATAAAGTTGCCATTTGTGAACCTTCAGTGTTGTGATTTCTTAAACATGATTACAGTTACAGTTAACATGATTCATTCGTCTCGTAACATAAGAAATGAAATGATGAGGAATCGGAGTAAATAACTGTGGTGTGCCTGTTTAGAATTCAATTAAATCTTCCTGTGTGAAGACGAGGTGACTAAAGGCTGATTTATGGTTCCGCGTTACACCAACGCAGAGCCTACGGCGTAGGGTACGCGTCGATATAACGCAGAACCGTAAATCAGGCTTTAAGATCCGTTTACACCGTGTAACTGCATGCGAGCGTCCGACTATCGCTTCGAGCTGCGTGACATCAAACGCTCTCTGTCCACACTGAAACTGTTGAACTCGCGGCCAGTTAGGACAGTCCAGTAGAAAAAAAAATAAAGCAATGGAATTGATTTTGTCACTGAAGTTTGATCGCATCGCATGGGGCACGGTTTAATAGTTTATGCAGCCGGCTCTTCTGCCCGGAGCGAGGCTTTGTACCTCCCCTGCTACACGTCATTCAGGCAGCCAATCAGCACAGAGCCTCATTATCATAGCCTCCCCTCCCCTCAGAATCCCTCACAGATAATGAGGTTAGAAGCAGTAAAAATAGAGACATGGCCCACAGGCTGAATTTCTGATTTATGTAGAAAAAACAAGCTTTTGATTGTTTTTAAGACATTCAAGGCCTGTTTAAAATATACATTAAATGCCATAATAGGTCTCCTTTAAAGTAGCTGATTGATTTGATGAAAAAAAACTTTAAGACTAAACATCCATCCATCCTCTATAGCCGTTTAATTCTTTGCAGGGTCACGGGCGTCTGCCAGAGCCTCTGCTCATTACGGGGGAGCGGAAGGGGTTCACCTTTGACACGTCGCAAGTCTATCACAAGGCTAGATATATAGACTGAAGACTAAACATTTAACGTTGTATCCTACTGTCATGCAAAAAAGTTGTAAGAAAAGTGGAACACGCCGTCCTTTACATGAAAAGGATATGTCTTTCAGAAATATTTAAAGGGGACCTATTATGAAAAACACGTTTTTTCTTGCTTTAACATATATAAAGTGGTCTCCCCTCAGCCTGCCAACTCAGAGAAGGAGGAAAGCAACCAAATTCTGCAGTGTCTGTACAGCCGCCCGGATGAGCCATCCAGTGTGATGTGGCTTCTACGAGCTGTTCAGATTCTGCTCCCGTTTTTACGTAACGATGGGAGCGATTTACATAGGTTGGCCTCCGATGAAACCACGCCCACAAATAACGCCGGAACAATAACAACCGCCGGCCGGAGCTTCCGCCATTTTTTACGCGTCATTCAGGCAGCCAATCAGCACAGTGCCTCATTATCATAGCCCACTCAGAATCCCTCATAGAGAATGAGGTTAAAGAATGGGAAGATAAAGACATGGCTCAGAGGCTGAATTTCTAATTTATTTAGCAAAAAAAATCAAAAGCTTGTTTTTAAGAAATTCGAGGCCTGTTTAAAATAGTTATTAGATACCATAATAGGTCCCCTTTAAAGTGTTCTCTCTTCAAGTTAAGTTCAGTTTTTAAATGGTGACTTTATTTATTGAGGGATCTGAAACATGCACGTGTGACAAAAAAAGCAAAAACAGAAGAAATCTATAAGGGGACAAATAGTACTATATCTGTGAGCTATGACTGCTCCAACTAACCTGAGCAACGACAAAAAAGCAATGAAATTGTCATATTTTACATTTTTCTGTGTGTTTTATATATTCTTTTATGCATTTTGGAATTGGACCAGGTCTAAGCCCACATTCCTTTAAAATGCAGGGGAATGGTCCTTTAATCTTTTGGTGAATCAGAAACTAACTTTGTCGTGTTACCCTGCAGAGATCTCTCATTTTGTATTTCAAAGTGGGGAAGTTTAACTCACCAAAGAAAAAGAAATTCAATATACTGTAGATCAGATGCTATCTTTTGGCTCAGGACCTCTTTTCAACATCACATACAATGCCAGTATCTTTTTACAGCTCTATAAACTGACTGAGACTCGACCTGACCTAACTGAGAAGACAAATAAGTGATAACATGTCTGACGTCGTAATTGTATATGTACAATATATATTTGATTATTCAGACCTTAAAATCATGAGGAAAGTTTAGTGTTCAAGATGTGTCCCATGATGCAGTACTGGCCCTTGTGCTGGGGCTCAGCCCTGCCAATAACCATTTAGAGTTGAAATTTTAAGATTTCAAGTTGATCCACTCTCCGCAGGGCACCCACTCACAGTGGAGATACCTGGCACATCATGAAAGGTTTTCTTTTTACATGTTTTACACAGTTACAGCCCTTCTTTGTTGTCCGTGAGCAAATAGATTATCAGTTTTATTACTATCATTTTTTATTTTTTGTAGTCTGGTTGTTATAGTTGTGGAGAAGTTTTTGGCATTTGGATTTTACATTTTTATCTACCCGGTCCCAAAGATGCCAGAAGGAAAACATATTATTGGTCCCAAATACTTTCCAAAGTCAATACATGCAGAACTCTAGCTTCTTTTGGGAAACAGAATAACAAGAAGCACTGCAAAAGTGAAAAGGCCCCTCAAAGCTAACATCTCAATGTCAATGGCAGATGGAAGTTCTTGTCGGTGCAGGGAAATCCATACCTTTATAAAACTTTGAACAAGTGCAGAGAATTTTTCTTTTCTTTGAGTTATCTTGATAAAACATGTTTATTTTCTCTTTACTTTGAATGGATGTAACTGTGGTTCAAAAACTGAAGTGAAAAATCAGCTACAGCTACTACGGGGTATGGCTGCTTTGACATGCATTTATGCCAGCTCTACACCAAGAACAGCACAGTAACGTGACATTGCTTCCTGCTGGTCCGTGCCTTTACTGAAGATTCATCGACCTACAGGTCACGAGGTGCTAAAATTATTTAATTTAATAAATGCATAACCATTAAAGTCACCGGTATATTTCATTGCAGTTTTTCTCCTCCACATGTAATACATGAACTTATTCCTTTTTTCTCACAGGGCATTGGGAATTACTGTTACATAACGAAACATGGAAATATTGTAAAGACTACTATTACCCGTAGCACCCTAAACTATGATTATATGATTATTAAATCCTGAGACAGAAATAAAAGACTGTTATTTGCCTTATTAAAATTCATTTTATACAAAAGCCATGCTGGAGAGCATCTGATAAAAGTTTAATAATGTTTAGATCTGATTACTCTGGATGCTGTTGAAGGGATTCGGTTCAATAAGCCACCTCTATAATTGATTTTTTTTTTAAACTCCTTAAGTCATGCGATATTGATGCTATGAAAAAAGTCTTAAGAATCTTAAAAATTCTGGTTATATAACATTACAAACCAGTATTACATTGTGTGGTATTGGGGGGGGGGATTTTTTTGCTGCTGTTCTCTTTATTCTATCCTCTGGTTTGCTTTACTTCTGGTTTTACTTTGAAAGTTGAATATATTCTGTGTTAAGTTTGAACTTTGTTTTCTTAGCTCTCATCTCTCCTGATTGTTCAGTAAACATTGTCTCGTCTTACCTCCTTTTTCTGCCAGTCTATCTGTTTTATACCGTGCTGTTGTGCCCGTTCCCCAGTTTGGCTGGTTTCGCTTTCTTCGTCCTTGATGTTTTGGTTTAGTTTCGCATCTCATTTCCTTCTCAATGTGGGTCCATAACTCTTTCACTCGTGGCATTAGTTGTGATGAAGATGGCTGGTGGTGTGAAGAACCAGACTCGCTTTCGATCACATTCAATCCATCTTTAATATAATCTTTATCCTGTTCAGGGTCATGTTGGGAAACAAATGAGTCAAACAACCATGCACGTTCACACTCCTTCCACAATCATTTTAGATTCCCAATCAACCTATAAGCTGCATATTTTTGGTCTGGGGGTGGAAGCTGGAATACCTGTAGAAAGCCTACGGAGAAAAGATGCAAACACCTCACCAGCTAGATTCTAACCTGAGACCTCCTTCCCATACCACCAAGTTGCCTGCCCCAATGCATGAACTCTTTTCTTGTTTGTTTGTTCATCTAGTAGCATTATCACATCAAGAAAACAATGTTAATCAACGTTAAGAGCTTGTAATTATTTTATGAGATGAGTTAAAAATGATTGACATTTTTTTTCTTACACTCCCAATGTTGCTTCATAAAGAGCTTTAATTAGTCAATTTCGTATTAATTAAAAATAATTATCATAAAGATTGATTTTCATTCTGAATTTTCAATCCGTGAATTTAGATTAAGTTGAAATGTGAATTTCTACTTTGCTACTTTAATTCAAACCATTCTCATTCCTGTGCATTTGTAGTCTATCTCTTTAAATAAATACTTAAAAAAAAAAAAAAAATAATAATTGTTGAGAAATGTTTGACTTTTTATAAGAAAAATAATTTTCGTTTTTCCAGATAATAAACCTGTCACTTGTTAAATGTGTATTACTTTATAAGCCCCCTCGGCCTGGCCTTGCTTTGACTGTCAGCTTTGCAGCGTTAGTGTTTCCGCTTTGAAGACGAGCCGTGGACGCTCGTATTTGCAGCAATGCCTCTCATTCTGTTACATTGAAAGCTGCAGCACGCACGTTTGAGTGTTTGACACGCCCACTGTGCCAACGGGAAGTGAAAGCAGAGTGCTGTGTAGACATCCAGGCTCAGTGCTGCCCATTCGGGGGCATTTATACCGTATCAGTCAGTACTGACAAAATTGGGTTTTGCAGGATACAATTCAGGTGGGAGCGCCTTCTAATATTGTCCTATAAATGCAAAAATAATGTCTATATACACTATAATGACACTTCTTATGGTGTTTTTTTTTTCTTAATTTCAAGTGCACATCTATAAAGTTAAGGGATTTGACTTTGAAAACTGTACAGCTGTATGTAATGGTTTGTGTTTTGCTGTAAATGTGAAAGCACCCCACAAATCATTGCCAGAAAGCAGAGAAGACCAAACCCGTGGAGTAAAAACGAAATAAATATATGCATGTATTCTTCTGTTACAACCTTTCAGCAGCCATTGTTTGGGGAGTTGGGATTGTTAGCTCCCTGTGTACTCAGAAGACATCTGAGGGTATAATTAATGAAAAATAGACAAGCTGTGACCTTTGAGAAAAATGATTGACACAGATAGACAGTTACAATCTTTTAACCTTCACAAATGTCAGGAAACACCTAAACTAGCCCCACTGACACCTGTCCTCTCTGCTTCCCCAGCCTGCATGGCACAGTATGAGTCGCCATATGTTTACCATCACCGTATTTATTGACATGTTTGTGAAGAGGTTCTGGTTCCTATTAGATATTCCCAGCTTGGTGTTTTCTTTTAAATTTTATTATTCTTGTTTTGCTTGTACATTTTAGAAACATCAAGGCAAATACTTTCCAACATAAATCTTTGTACAACTATTCTTTCCAGTTTCTGCATCCCCTTCTTTTTCTCCAGAGCAGAGCTTCAAATATGAAGACGCTGCCTTACTGTGCCGTCCAGGGATGTTTATAGGAGGGACATTCTGATTGCACCATTGCAAAGGGATCATTTTATAATTTCTATACAGTGAAAATACCACAGCGAAGAATCTCAGTGAGAGTCGGCTACATTCACATTTCCGTCAACCTCAGAGTTTCTCATAAGGCGGGCAAACTTTTTTCTTGTTTTCTGCTCTTTGTTTGTTGTTTTGTTTCAACACAACATTGTTAAAACAGTGGAAAAGTAGCTGAGGCAGATTAAAGCACTCTTTTTTTGTAACTGTTTTTTTCCCCCCCTTTCTTAATTCTGGTATTCCCGGTAGAGCTGAGACTGACATCTTTGCTGCCTTCTGAGTGATTAGCTGTGGCTGCGGAGGCCAGCTCCCTACCCCCGTCTTCAGCAGGTCCTAATTTCAAGTGAGTAGCTGAAAGGATGTGTTTGCGTTTATTTGCGCCTTTTATGTCGAAAAACTTCAAAGGCGCCCCTCTCCTCTTCACCTATCATCAGTGACAGATTGCGCACCCGGGGAGAGGGAGTGAATCGGTGAATCTTTCTTTATTTATTTGCTCTCCATCTTAAGATGAAATGCATCACACGCCGCACCCGCTCTCAAAAAACATAAAGGAGCATGGAAGTGATATTAAGAGGGTGCCAGGTGAGGGGAGTCCGTTAATATGTTAATGTAATCCTCCTGTTAGGTGTCTCCAATCCCCTGAAGATGGGCAGTAATCAGTTTGTTCCTGTCTGCTGGCTTTCTGGGAGGGAAAGGCGGCACTAATCAGAAATGGCGTAGCGCTCTCAGATGCAAGGCAAAGGGGAGGGGAGAGAGATGACACCTCATGGATTTATTACCTCCAAATCTCCAACTCGAGCTGGGTAAATCCTGCAAAATAAATAAAGCTAACTACCATGTTAACCAAACATGGCAAATGTGAGCTTTGGAAATCTGCATAAAGAGATGATCAACCTGCTTTGCTTCTCTGCAGAAAGAGTTTGCACATTGATCCTTTACATTTGTGCATTATCATCATATTTTTTATTGAAACGTTTCAATGTTTCTTTTTTTTTTATTCTTTATTTTATGATATTAAAACATCGAAACCTAGTTGACCAAGTTTTTTTTGGGCATTCTGTATGTACCTACAGTACAGTATGTTCCTTTTTAACAAATCATGAATTTACTCTTTTCATTCAGTGAAATATAGTTTTATTTAAAAAATTCAGACAATTCATCAAACTGAGAAGGTCAATTCATAATTTTCTTGTGTCCACAAGCGTCTGTAAGGATCGCTCTGTGAGCGTCTTTGTACAGCCCAGAAGTTGTGTCTGCATTGACTCTTCTGTACACTCTGCAAACACAGTGAGTGCACATTAGCCAGGAGAGAAAAGGCATGAATAAATAAATCAGTCACTGTATGAGACCAGTACTTTGAGTATGTAACTGTTTTTAGAAGACTATACAGATGATGCCCCTTCCTTTATTAATTATATTCACCCCCCTCCCCCCCATGTAATTAATCAATAGCAACTTCTCAACAACAACTACCTGCACGGACTGTATGAGCCATTAAAGTAGACTAACTTATGATTCCCTTTCAGCTTTTATGAATTGTGGTTGACAGCAAACACAGATGTGGTCTGCTACTCAACTCCATGCTTCATGCATGTACATCTGGGAAAGGGTGACTTTACAACAACAAGAGGAGCACTTCCTTTTGCTTGTTGCTTCCAGACATAAAATAAACTAAAATAAAGGTAAAATGTTGGCTTGGTGGTTTTCACTCGTGCCTCACCACTTGTGGGTTCTGGTTTGAATAGTCCAAGTATTCCAGCTCTCTCCCAAATTCTAAAGACATGCATGTTAGGCCTATTGGAGGCTTTATCGAGTGAACAAAGAAGCAATTTTGAGCATGTGGTTGTTTATCTCTGAACAGCCCAGCAATGTGCTACATGTTCAGTTTTTTGCTGCCTTTTTGCTGCCTTGACCCCCTTCTCACTGAATCGCATGAAGCGTAGCTAAAAACTGTAGAAAAAGACATACTCACATCCAATAAATGCTACTACTGTCATTGCTGTCACTGCACTTGAATTAAATCCACACTGAGGTACATTTTGAGTTACATGTGAATGTCTCGAGACAAAACTAGTTGGATTTGGCTGGATGATGAAATTGACATCTTCACATCTCACCTGGTTTATGCTTTAGACATTTTCAAGTCCAAAACTCTTAGATGTCTTAGACATTTACTTACAATTTAATGAAAAATATGCTATTTGAGAATTTGAAATTGGAGCATCTGTGTTTATAATAAAGGTACATTTATGAAGCGCATAAAAGCATACTGTCTTCTGGATCTGGTTTGTTGTGCTTTTTATTATTTTACTTCTTTTCTTAACATCTTATTCAATCATATTTGTTATTTACTGTCTAATTATGTCGAATTATTTACTGTCTAATTATGTCTTGCCGCTTTTAATGTCAATGTAAAGCACTTTGAATTACCTTGTGTTGAATTGTGCTATACAAATAAATTTGCCTTGCCTTGCCTTGCCTTGCCTTGCCTACTGATATGCAGAAAAGTAATATTTTTGCATGCTGTCAGTTTGTTTACAATGTTAACTTTACCAGGGAACAACCAGAGCCCATCACTCCTGGTCCTTGAGTCATATACCAGAAGAAAAAGACAAAGAAACTCCTTCTTTTGTTTTGATGCTTATCTATAGTTGACATTTTCTGGATTCATATAGCTCTATGTTAAGTAGTATGCTTGTCAGGGCATGCCCCTAATAAGTTTCGCAATTGAGCTTTGAATTAAGGCTATGACCTTTCAATGTAACTAAACTGGCCTTTTCACCTAAAGACACTCACCTTTGACCCGTGTTTTTTTTCAATGCTCAGAACACAAGTTATGAATTTAGTATTGATTGCATCTCGTTTTAAAGATGCTACAATATCGAGCAGTTTTCCCTTTATGGTTGATGCAGTGAAAGATTATACATTCAGCAGAGTGTCTGTTGAATATATTTCTGACCCTGCTTGTTTATTATTACAGATGAATCCGGTCATATGTGACTTGTGACCCATCTATTTGTCAATCACCAGCCTCATCAGTTCTCCTTATACATTGATAAACTGTCTACCAATTGGTAAAATGATCTAAGAACAACAACATTACCTTTTAATGGACTGGTTTATGTTTCTCTTTGTGATAAGTATTGTTTTAAAAAAATGATGTGACGTTAAACTGAGTACAACACGTATCTATATTTTTCCTTCAAGGGTGGTAGCTCCTTGTGAATGTGTCAATCTCACTTTTTTTTCACTTTCTTTGGTCAGTCAGTGAGCAGATGAGTCACTGGAAAAATGTTTGTAGACGTGTGTGTGTGTGTGCGCACATCTATATGTGCACATGCGGTGCAAGACAGGACAGTGCGGTAAAGGTCAGTGTGATGAGTTCAGGAATGACAGGAAACAATGAACCTTCCTAGGTCCAGTAAATTAACCCATGTCAGGGTCTGCTCATTCCTGCTGATCAATACTGAACACTTTGCTTTCAGAAAATGAGGGTCATCCTCCTCGGGCCCCAGCCTCCCGGGGGACGGACAGGAACGCTGATAAAACAATCACCATAAAGAGGTTCCAGACTCGCAGCTAAAGAGCAAGTGCTGAAGTCTGCCTCAGTGTCAATGTGCGTGCTAAGAGACGCTTGCTCTCCTCCAGCCCCCTCAGCCCGCTCCGCTCTGACAGGGCCACGGTCGATAAAGTGAATTTGAGATATAAATGTTTCCCAAAGCCCTCTCCATCACTTTAAGACACCTGCTGGCCAGTACACAGTCACACAAAGGCAGGCTTTATTCAGCTGCCTCCGTCACCCTCATCAGAGGAGACTTTAGAAACTTTGTCCTAAAATGGTGTAAACTACAAGTACAGCGCGCAATCTTTTCCTACTTTGGTGCTTATCTTTGTCCGTCACTGCATTTCTTGAGGTAATTGAAGAACGACAATAATCCTCTGAGAGAAGTGTGCTCGGGAGGTAAGGCAGCAGGTCTATCCAGCAATAACTTCATTTTCCCATTTTAGTGTCATCGCTCTTGAGATGGAAGAGTAGAGCAGAAAATCTGGTCTAATGGCTGGTCTGGTGGCCCAATGGTCCTCTATAAATGGTCTTAATGAGATACCGACATTTATGTTTCACAGAAGATGTATCTCAATAACTTTAATGATCCCTGTCTTGTCATCTTGTGTCGCAAGCAGGACCAAGACCTTTTCCAGTTCACCCCTTTTTTTATTTTCTTTCCTTTATGTTTTAGGAGCATGTTCACTTTTTTTATTTTCTTATGTGCATGTAGTTTAGTTGCTCCCAGTGTAAGTGATCAGGATCATACATTACGTTGACACTTTTCTAGGCAAAATTCAAGCCAATTACCACAATGATTCGTGCATCAAATTCTTTGATTAAACACAAATAAAGCTTTGATTGGGCCACTTTTCAGTAGCTCAAGATACAACTGGAGGAAGTTCCACTGCAGGACTGTCAGCCATTTGTGGTTCATAGAAGTATTTTTCAGGGTCTGTTTTTGTTTCTATCTAAATAAAAGGACATCTCCTATCATGAGGATATTAGCATTAAAACAATAAAGAAAACACAGAGCAATGGGTCCACACTGAAGGCCCGTTTTCCAAAGAAAGCCCTTCTGTAATGCGTGAATAACAACATTTTTTTACTTTATCCCCAATGTGTTACGTCAGCTTTCCCATCTACAGTGTGATTTTGAATTTTAAAAAAAGAACAAATGTATGCTTTTCATCTGGCAGCTCTGCAGTTATCGTAACCCTCAGCAAGCTCCTGTAACTGTTTGTTCAGATCGGCTGCAGATCATTTGTGATATATGGTGATCGACAGAGGCTTTGTCTGGGCCTGCCCATTTCCAAAGAGTTTCAGAGCACTTCCAGGTGGTTTTGTGCAACACACCATATGGGGAAACTTCACATTTGGTTGCAAGGGTAGTATTGCATAGTTTCCCTTTCTCTTTTACTTTATATTGCAGCCTCAGAGGGAATGTGGCACGGTGAGTCTTTGAGAATTTTATTGTTTGACCTTGGTTATTCGTTGCATAAAAACACCTAGTACATATTTTTTCCAGTGAGGTAGTACGTTAGCCATAGCATTTTTCTGCTAGCTCCCAGCCACACAGCGCACGCAGAAATAGATGCACACACATGCATTCAGCCACTGATGCTTCCTGACCTCAGCTTGCGGTCGCTGCCGGCTGCCCAGAGCATATTAAGGGCTTAGATAAAGGGAGCTGGAAGCTGGTTGGGGCTGGCCCATCGGCCCGGAGAAAGTGCTTGGAGCAGCAGATGCAGCGGCGGCTCAGGGAGCCCTTTTTCCATTAAGAGTCATTTCCAGGTCCACCCTCAGCCGGTGACAAAGTAGTCTCTGCGTCTTCATTTTCTGCTGATCCCGTGTGAGCCAGAGGGAGGGAGGGACTGTCATCAGTTACTTCTGCTGCTGCCCCCTAATTGCAGCCAACTGTCGATGTGTGCAATGGACCTTTTTCAGGCCTACATTATTTATTGGGAGAAAAATATCGTATTGATTTTGGACAGCATAGTGAGGTATAAGTGATGTTGCTAAAGAGCTGACAAGACACTCTATAACTTTTATAAGTGTGTCACAACTATACCTTACACACGCAAAATTAACACATTTGGATTTTTTGCAGAATAGAGAAAAAAATACATCGTAGGGAACCACAAATGCGATTCCTCTATACCTCTGCCAGATTTCATTTTTGCCAGTCTATACTATTACTACTTTCACACTAACCAATCCAAATATGATTTATTTTTTTTTTCTGTAGGTTACATAGATTGTATCTAGATAGATTTTTTTTAGACAATCTGAGCTGATCTAAAGCCACATGAAATGCAGTTTATCCCAACTCTGTTCAAACCACATACTGAGGTGGTTTGAAATGCAATTCCAGTTGGGTTTTCACAGATGTGTCTCTATCTGAGCCGCCTGGTCGCTCAAATTGGATTTCAGATGGCCATTTGTGTCATTACCAACATGACCGGACAACAACCACTTCTACCAAAGTGATGCAAGTGGCAGGGGATTCCTCCGTGAGTTAGCCCTAACGGTCTGCTAACGGTTCGCCCCGGCGTCCTGACATAACAGCGGAGGCAGCTGCCAGATATAAAGCAGTAAACTGAATCACAGTCTGTCTCCGGTTTCTTGTTAGTTGTAGAATATTTGCACCACATCCTCAGATGAACGTTTTACAAGCGTAGGCTACGATAGCAACCAGGTGGATTAAGAAACTTCAGCAAGGGCACATATTGGATTTGATCGCTATAGAGAATAAATGGTCAGATCCAACCAAATACGCTACAAATTAGATTTAAGCTGGCAATGTGAACATAGCCAAAGCCCTCAGTCTTTACTATTTTGATGAGCAGATCGCAGGGTTCCTCAAGCATTGATTCTCAACTGGTGGGTCATGACCCAAATATGGGTCGCGGACAGACTTTCAGTGGGTTGGCCTCAAGTAAAAGGCAAAACTCAGATAAAGCGAACTATTTCTGAGTCTTTCTGGAACTTCTTCTCAGTTGCTTTACTTTTATATTTCATGTCTTTGTAACGGCTCAGAACCTAGGAACCCAAAAGCAAGAGATCAGAGACAGCAGTATAGTCCAATGTTCTTTAATTGAGTCTGAGAAAACAAGCAGGGGTCAAAAACCAGGCGAGCAGGAAGAGGGGGCAGACAAATCCAAAGGGGTGAGCCAGCGCTTTAGACCGGGAAAACAGGGAAGGATCAGGATACAGGCAGGCCGACAGGAAGATACGCTTGAAAGCTTAGGCGAAACACAGTAGGACAATCTGGTGAGAGTCAGAGGGTCTGGACCAGTTTATGAAGGGTGACTGATAATGCAGATGGAAACCAGGTGAGGACATGGGCAGGGCACATGCAGGTGAGGTGAATGAAGACAGCAGGAGAAGGGCAAGTGGGTGTGGCAGGATCTGCAAAGACAGGGGAGTTAGTGATCATGTAGGTGAACTCATGAACGTTTTGGCATGAAAGTACTGTTAATTCTGCACAATATGATGTTTAAACTGCACAATTTTTCCCTTAAATAAATTTGACAAGTTAAAAATATTCTTCAAGTTAGGTTTGCGGCTAGTTATTAAGGAGTGATGGTGAATCCCGAAGCTACACAACTTTTCATCCATGTTTTCATCCACGTTACATATGTGAAGGTGCATGTTTGGTTGCATGTTCAGGCATGTTTTGGGTCGTAAACCACATGAACGAGGTGCAAATGGATTTCATGCTGAAATTGAATCCGACCAGGCTTCAGGAAAGCAATACTACAGTGAAGACAAATTCACCTGGATTTGAAGATTTTAGAAGATTTGTTTTGGCTCAATCACTGAGGGGAAAGTAGACTAATGCTCGAGCAGTATAGTGCTTGACTTTTGGTTGGTCTGAAATAGATTTTGTATTAACAGAGAATACATCACTTTTTGTTGCATGTTTTGTTTGGTCTCTCACCGTAGGTTAGAAACTGCTACCACCACATTTCTGTTTCAGAACTACTGGCTCCTGAGAGGAGATTAGCTAAACAAACACTTAATGTCCTGGCGTCATGTCCTCTGCTAGCCCCAGCACCTTATCACAAACTTTGGGTGCCATTTTTATATGTTCTGAGTACCTCATTTCACACCTTTTGTTGTATGTGAGTTTGAGGTTTTCTTGTTTTCACTGTACTGACTGAGCGGCGCATCTAATTCCCTCCAGTTGTGTCACATTACAGAAATGTGTTCATGATCCTTTTCATATGCAGTGACCTCATTACCTGTAAAGACTCCTGGTTGATGTGTGAGCACATTAGAGCTGTTTAGTGCTATAAGGGCATTGCGGTACAAGGCTATATTTTGGCACTCCGTACTTGTAGGCACCCCAGGGGTCCTGGGAATGACGCGAAAAGCCAGAAGGCTGCCCTGCATACTGAAGATCAGTCCAAGGTTCATAATGAAACACATATTTTTGGGGAGTGACACTTATAACCCAACTCTAATCTTTTCAGATGTTTTAACAAGGCTAACAAGTCACATAAAATCAAAGCAACCTCACTATAAAATGCAACAGATGATAGTTAGCAGTAATATTAAAGACGAAAGAGAAAACTCACTTTGTTACCAAAAACACAACTGTTTTTCCAAACTACCATTTACTTTTGTATTACAATAGCTTTCAAATAAAACACGCCTGGCTTTCTGAGGCGAGGGAGGGCAAGGACTTTGTAAACCACTTTCTCCCTCTCTTTCCCTCTTTCAATAAAGACCCTGCGCCTCGCATACCTGCAATGTTTGATTCCATGTAATTGAAACAAGGCAAGAGTGGTTCCTTGCCAGCGCATGGCCTCGCCATTTAAGGTAATGTTTGCGCTGCTAAAGCGGATAATGAATTCAAGTCTTGGGAGCTGGCACAGCGACTCCCATCAGCGGTGCCTGAAAGCGCCCCAGGATGCTGTCCCCTTCCCTTCCACACAGCTGTGAAAAGTTTAAAAAGCCCGACCTCATAACATGAAACAGTGAGGGCGAATACAAGTGCAATTAAAAGGGAGGAAAATATTGCTTTGGCATCCCGAGGTCATTATCCACAGTTTATTGCCATTTGTACAGTGCTTTTATTTTGCTTTATATGAGAAGGATTGGCCTTTAATTGCAGCATTTGCTTGTTTTTCCTTGCTGCGTTTTTAATTCCTGAAAGCCTGTGTATGTCGAGGTAGGAAAAAGCCGATGCACCTCCCATGACCTTTTGATAATGGCACTGCAATGATGTCATTGTCATGAAGCTCAGGAAAGGATTGGTTCCAGAATTTTTTTTCTTCTTCAAAATGTTATAATCATTTTAATAAAGCGACAGGCGGTGAAAACTTGCAGAACCTTTACGTCGAGCCAAGACCCTGCATTGTGTCAGTGTCTTTGCCATTAATTTGCTTAGCGAGCAGGGCTAATTGTTTTTTGATATGAATAAGGTCTGAATCAGAAATGATAACATTCCAGGTTCAAGGGGTCAGACCAAAACTATTTCAGCATTCTGATGCGCACTTGTTTGATTTATAGAGAATAATTGGAATGCCATAAACTGCTTTAATGTGATTATATCCAAAGGCAGGAGGGATCTATTTAAAATACAGCTCATGTCTTCCAGCTTTTCTTTGATGAAATGTAACATTACACAGGTTCTCTCTACTCAGGACGAGACCACATTCAACCAACAGTACAACAATTACATCTGTCTGAGGAATTAAGAACACGTTTGAGACCACAAGCCACAAATGCGTTTCAGAAGAAAAGCAGCTTTTCAGCACTACCTTACACCACCTTCCTCAGCTCAGCCTTTTGAGTGTCTTGATGCACGAGCCAGACGGATATCGTAACTGACCCAATCCAGAGGCTTTCAATGATTGCAGGGGATGGATATTATCTGGCGTAACTGCAGATCCACCGAGGACCACATTGTGAGCAGTACATTGTGCCATGACTAAAATGTAATTCTAAACACTCTCCACGTTCTTCCTTCCGCAGAGACTACAATAATTGTCACGGAAGAGATGGACAAATGCATGACTGATAAGTCAAGTCCTAACTAACTTACATTTTTGGAAATTTGAAAGATTTTTTTTTCAATGTAAAGCAGGATTTTGTTTTTTAATTAGGTAAAGTTTTCAGATCAAGATCAATGGTTGAGTTGAGCACAAGAGTTTCACTGTGTTTACTATGTCTTTTAAGACTATTCTGGTGATGAGAGTGCTCAAGTTATAAGGATGTTAACAAAGGTGATGATCATTTTTGGTTGATTCCAATGGAGATAATAGGATATACTGATGCATTATCTTATTATATATATATATATATATATATATATATATATATATATATATATATATATATATATATATATATATATGGCAGCTGTTCAGATATATAATGAAAAACTCCTGAGTCAATAGGCATATGAATACCACCTGCTACAGGCCAAAAAGAAAAAGGAAAAAAATGAAGTAAGATCTGAGAACATGTTACATGAGAGCTAAACAATTTGTAAATCTGTACCCAAAAAAAATACCAAACTTCGATAACCAGAGTTTTATGGATTGAGGCAACAAATATTCATTACTTTGAGAGTTGGTCCTATTTGCAGGAGGCATTCATGATAGTAAGCACAAAAAGAGACCAAAGCTGGCAGTCTGTGCTCACGCGTACAATCTCTTTGTCCCCTGCTTCACGTAAGTGATTTTTTTAATTTATTTTTTAAATTTAGCTGACACTATAATAATGGCAGGTGCTGGCTTTTTTGTCCTTTGTTCATCACTTCATCAGATTGCCTTTTAATTATGTATTTTTGGATCATTTGAGATGCAGTGTTTGTCTCCAAGTCCCCAAAATCATATTCTTGATATAACTAATTTACCAAAAATGAGACAAAGCCCAAAATAAACAGAGCAAAAGACCTATTTGTCAGTGAGGTATTTCCTTTTTTGTTTCAAATTTTTTTATTCGCATATTTTATATATTATTTATAGATTTTGTAATAATATTTACACTGTTATTATTTATGAACATCGCAGTACATTTTCTGAACGTACACAATTGAACAACAGAATTTTCTCAGTGGCTACCTTTAACCGTATATACAGTTCTCTGTCATGTAATGATCTATAAATGTTTGCAAATCTGTCAATCACAAATCAAACCTGTAAATTCAACCTGATTATCACAAATAGATGTATTTACTTTTGAAATCAGAATTTCACTTAAAAATCAAACCCTTACTATCTTCTTGTATTTATTTATCCTGCAAATATTGCACCGAACTCCCTCTAAATGAGCTATTTAGATTTTTCCAGGTTGTATGTCAAATATAAGATTTTTGCTATTATATCCCAATAAAAAAAATCTTCCCTCTGAGGATGCAGTTCCCTTTAAAAATATGTCTATATTCCTTGCTTGGAACTCATTAGGAGCGTGTGTACCCACTGGAGATTGCGTGCCCTCACGAAGCTCAAGTCTTCAGCACCCCTGATGTAATTAGAAATTATTTCACGTGGAGCATTATGGTGGTCTTTCTTCTGTGAACAAAGCATTCAATACAACTTCACATGACATTACAATCTTTATTATAAGCAAATGTTGCTGCTTTTTATTAAACAACACAGCCTTTGACTGGTCGGAAATAACCATTTATATAATAAAAAGCGCCATAAATTGCCAGGGCATAAGTGAGCAAAGCAATATAGGACGCAAATTAAATTATACACCTCCCCTTTCATAGCTAAATGATAATCATCACAAAGATATGATTCACATGCTAATTTGCTAATAGATATGTTGAAGTTATTAAAGTAATCAGCAGCAAAAGAAATCCATCCAGAATTGATTGTGGAATATGCTGATTGAGGCATGGTATTATTTGGAGGTTGAGTCCAGGGTGGGAGTGATCATTAAGAGAGCTTCCAAATGAATGGGAATTTTCCTTATTCTGAAGAGGAGGCTTACAGGAGTGAGAGCTTCTTACTAAAACAGACCTTAATTAAGAGCTCCAGTGTTATCATACACCAAATCGTCTGTGCTATTGAACTATTTATTTCAAGAGAAGCTACCTGCATAAGAGCTGAGTGTTTAAGCAGGTAAGAAGGAAGTCGTATGATGTTATTATCAATATCAAAGAGAAAGTAAATTAATGCCAAACTTCAAACCTCAAGAGCAGTTTACCCTTCAGATTTTCTGCACACCCTTTCTTTCCATGGTTAAAAGGCCTTTTATTTTATTTGCATGCAACTTTTTCTGTTGCCTTGATCTGTGTAAAAATCAATACTGATTAGCCCGGTAATATGATTATATGCATCTGGAATTGACATTTAACTCTTAAGCCAGTCAATGCCATTTAGGATGGGTCCATACATTCTTTCACACTAAATCACATTAACACCTAATCACCCCGAATGATGGAGAAAACTAAGTAGCATGATGATATGACCCTGCCTGTGACTCTTTCTTTTGTTTAAAAAAAAAAACATATCTATATTTGTTTGCTAAATTTTTCCACACTGGTTCCATTTATACATTACATTTATACTTCAGTTAAATTTTCACCTCCTCTTTCATGCTATAAACTTGCTTATCTTGGTTAGTTGAATCTGAGTTTTCTTAATAATTTAGGGACTTCAGCAGTCTTATTCTACAGCAGTAGTGGACTAGATATTAAATACATTTATGCTTTAATGCAAGGCAATGCATCATTTGAAAATTTGGAAATAACTTGATAGAAGAGAATTATAAAGACTGACAGCTTAAAATGGTTTTGAAACAAAAGTTATGTCCATCCATAATATTGTTTTTCTTAAAAAACAAAAAAAAACTATGTTCATCACATCTCTTAAACCAGTAGAGCAACACTATTACTGTTCTCAGTACAGCAACATCACATTTTGACTGTCTGCGCCTTGTTTTTATTTCATAACAGACCAGCCATGTGGACAAAGTAGAACAAAAGAGAACAATAGCATTTACAGAGCTATCTGTTTTGCATCGCTGTAGCAGCAAGCGCAGATCCCTTTTAAATATTTTTAACCACAGGAAGTCCAGATGAAGAAAATGCTCAAGAAGAAGTAGAAAATAAAAATCTTGAGGGTAAGCATAGAGTCCAGTCTAATCAGATCTGTTATTCTGACCCATTTTATACCCACCTAATCACATGCTCAAATGCATTCAGTGAAACCCCATCTTCCTTTTGAAGACACTCCTACCACTCATGTGATCTGATTAGTATTTTACATGAGATACCGGCCCGGTCCAATTATAAGCTTTGACCAGAATGTTCCTGTCATTTGACGGGTTGGAAATTCACTGAGGTGGAATGATAATACGGGGCATTTAAAGACAGGCTCCTGGATCAGTGGCTCCGGTTGGCAAAAAAAAAAAAAAAGAAAGAAAAAGTGGCCCAATTAGTGCCGACACAGAAGCAATTGCAGTTTAATCTGGCTTTCAGTGCTCTAACAAAATTATTAGTCACCAACTCATATACAGTATGAGTTTTTTTTTTGTTTTTTTCCCTACACTAATCTTTTATGTCGATTTAAAATTATTTCTCATACACTCCGAGTCTAGAAATCCCACACACATTAGATTCAATTTTTTATCAACATATTGAATATCTAATCGTACACATCTCTTGTATGTAGTTAAAATTAACAATCACACTAGAATTATGCATATGTATTGCAGAATAATTTTAGACTGCCTATTATAAAGAAATGTGTTTCCATTTTTTTTCATAAATGTATGTACATATAAGCATCATCACTGGTAAAAGTGTAAGGCGGTATAGGGGGAGTTTTGTTTTGCCAGTAATTGTGGGTCCAGAAGAGGGTGCCATAGATCAGAATCCAAACATGCTCTTCCCTTTCTTTTGCCTTCTTATCAGCTATGGCGCTTTCAGACAACACACATACACTGACATGCAGATCTGATCAACCAGGGGGAGCGCACTTCTTGATAGCTGCCTGTTCTCCAGCAGAGTTCATAACTGTCAGCTCCTAATTCAGTAGAGTTGAACAGTGTTAATTATCACCGAGAAAGGCTGAAGAAATTGAAGCAAGGCAGCTGCAAAAGGAAGAGCCATTGAGAATACAGGAAAGATGTATTTTAGCTGTGAGGGAAGTAATTATGCTTTTATCCACAACAATATATATTTTTTTTCCTTTTTTGCCCTGTTCCATCCTCTCTGTCTCAGTTTCTCTTCCGAACCAGTTCGTTGCACTCTCCCGCAGGACCTAGGTGAGGAGTTATTTCTGCATCTGGCTTGAGGTTCCTCTGAGCTTTTACATAATCAAATCAATATTGCTATGATTCACCCTCTGGCAACAACTGCCTCGTGCAAGTTTTACTGGTGATGTTTGGCAGCTTATGAGATAAAAAAAGACAGAGAGTGAAAGGAATAAAAAAAAAAAACCTTAGTTAAAAATCTCTCGGCTATTGATTTCTTGCCTTGTTGGTCCTCTACCTACCAACCGACTTCTCATCGCCCTGCTTTTCCTCCCTCCTTTGTTGTGTCCTCAGTGCTCCGGGTGCAATTTTTCAGTCAGGTAAATAAAGAAGTGCTCTGACAGTGAGGTGGGGTTCCGGACCAAGGAGGGGCCTGAGGTGTGGCGAGGTGTTTCTGCGAGGAAGCGAGGCAACCCACTGTGTGATCTGTCTTGATAAGATGACGGGCTATAGACAGGAGCGGCTCACCAAACGAAAATCTTCAACACAAGCAAATATGACAGCCAAATACTGAAAATAGAGAGAGAGAGGGAGAGAGGTTAAAAAAATGACACCCACCGATATCGAGAACGCAAAGACAAAGCCCTTGGAAATACTACAATCTAAGGGAGAGCTCAGCTAGTTGCCTTTAGACTCTTTGTTGAACCGGATAGTTGAAAAGAGCTAGATATCGTTGCACAGCCTGAATGATCTGATGAAGACGACCCGCTGTGTTCTTAAGTCAGTGGCATATATATAAGATATCCATGAAACAATATACAACAAGAGCATAATTAAGTATGCCTTACATCTCCCTCAGCAAAAAACATGGGTTACTAAAGCCACATCTGACTGGTGAATTGGAAATATATAATAAAGTGTGTTTTGGTTTAATAGAGTGGAATGAGCACAGTCAGATGTCCTCTAAGATGATGTTCACTTATGTCATAAATCATGCTCAGATATGACTTATTTAAAGGTTTGTTGAAGCTCCTCCAGCCTTTTCATCTTAATACATTTGTGCTGTCTGGACAAGTTCAGCTCAGTCCTATTATTTCCTGCAGCAGAACATAAATCCTTTCCCTTTGATCAGCCCACTCTCCTTTCCTCAAGTGTCCAGGAGGAATGTGAGCGGGTGGGGACAGTCGGTGGAGCATGAGGTGACAGGAGCAGGAGGCAAAAGAGGAGGGTGAGCGTGTGTGTAAGAGAGTGTATATAGCACATATCGCATCGCATTGATTTGGTCCATTTGGTGGACTGAACATGAACCCAATAATCAGATCTTGCTTAAGCACGCGCTTCCTCAGTAATTGACTCTCGCGTATTGATTAAGATGTTGATGTGTCCCAGTCCTGTTCCTGTGCTAATGCAACCGAGAATGAGCCTGACCCCTTTACCCCCCCCCCCCCCCCCCCCCCCACACACACAACTCCCCCCCGGTTGCACACTGATACCAACACTAACACAGAAACAAACACATACACACACACACACACACACACCGCCGGAACAAGACTGTCACTAGGCTCAATCTAATGGATAAAGCTGTCATGCCGATGCTGCAGCATCTCTCCGGGCCTGCAAACCAAGTCATCCAGTCAATAACGTATGTAGAATAAGTAAAGGGAGAAAAACACTGACAGAGAAGAGAACAAAAGGGACAAATGTCAGTGATAATACTGCATATTTGCATTAGTTTTCATTTCTGTTGCTTATTCTTTTTGCACAATTCATTTGGTGTTTTGTTTTGACTTTTAAGCAGATAGGATACACATACTTTTCTATGAATGTTATATATAAGATGCAAACTTGACGCACTGATTTATCTAGTGTGTTGTGACAGTGTCAAGGCTGTACAAGTCCCATGGGATTTGAATAATTCAAATTCAAATGGTTGAGGTTCATTGAGAAAGCGTTGAAAAAATGTTACATTTGTTGCCGTTGCCTGTGCCAAGTCACATTGTTTTATTACTTTTTACAGACTAATAAAATTGCAACATAAAAGGTCTTGTTTTTATGTTTGTTTTAGATTAACAAAAGAGTGAAAAGGGATTCGCTGCTATCATTGGGTCATATTTTATTACATTCAGTTGTCAAAGTTCAAATCAGTGGCAGAGAGAAAATACACTACAGCTAAAAATTGCCTTCCAGATATGAAACACAGACAAAACAAGCTTTTATAAATTCTTACTACATAAACAGTTTAAAACAATTCCTTTTGGTTCAATTGTTTTCCCATAAACATTTTTTTTCTGCACAGAATTATACCCAGCAATTTAGGAACGTGGCAATTTGATTGACGGCCGACTGGATAAAGGATAGCTGTTGCCACATATGCAGAGATTAGCACTCTTTATACTGTAGCTTCAGTATTGGATTTAAATGACATTTCCGTAGAAACATCAGAGATGAGGATGGGTAAGCAAAAGTAATCAGAATGGCTTTAAAGTAATGTTAGTTAGCATCCCAAGGATGTGCTCCATCAGTTAGACAAGCATTTGCCCCTTGTGGGTCTCGGAGGTGCTCAAGCAGAGCACCAAATGTTATTTTGGTAGCACCATCTGAAATAAGGATTGATGGACAGATTTGATCAGAATGTATCTAAGATAACATTACCTAACAACATCATAGGTTAGCATGAGCTAGCCAGCCAAGCTAAAAGAGATGCCTCGTGGAAACTGTGTTAACAGAGCGGAGGTGGGATTATTTAAGGTGTTTTCATGTGCCCATTTGTCCATTCTTGGATTAACAATATGGCACCATACAGTGAAACCAAAAAAATACCTAAAAAGAACCTACAGGTGATGGGGTCTGTCACTTTTTTATATTTGTATATACAGTTGATGAGTGGCATGTGAGCTGTGCCTCCATATATTCAGAGGAAAATGTCAGGAAAACATAATCATTGTACAATTTCTTAGTTTTTACGCCAGGGTTTTGAGCAGTGGACCAGCATCGTAATTATATGTCTATTTCTTGCAATCATATTCTTCTATGATTTGTCAGACAGGTTATATGAACTCAAAGACACTGCATTGATGTTTTTTGTCTCTGAAAAACTGATGATTTTTTTTGATATGGCTGAATTTATAGATTAATTGAATATGGTATCACATTTATATTATTCACCAAATTTGTGTTTTTTAGGTTCCAGTTACTAGTTTAAGTACAGTTATTGAGAGGCAAGTGGCAACCAAATCTGCAGTACTTTGTTGGTGCGCATGCATTTTCAGTTCTTTGTTGTTTTTTCACTAAAGCACCGAAGAATATAATTGTTATCTCTCTCTTGGCTGTTTGGCTGAAGCAGTAGACTGCAGGTTATGCTTATGCAATGTTTAAGGGTACTAAAGTAATACAAATTCAAATGAATTCATGCTGGCATAAACTCCTACAGTATTAGATAATCATATACTTTCTGTTTACTTGTTTTCAGCCATCATATGAAATAATGTTGCACGGACATACAAATGTTAACGCTTCACATCACAGAATGAGCCAAAATTAGTAAAACTTTGACTGAAATGGAAACACAAGCTATTGTCTGTAAGTCGTATTTTCTCCTCGCAATGAAGGTTTTTTTCCAGCAGATAACTGAATATATTACCCTCAACACTAATTTTTGATGCCTTTACATATCTCCCATATGGCCCTTTATATGAGCTGTTGAATGACAGTAGTATTTGTTTTTGCCCTGGTGTTTTCTTGGACAGCGTAAGTGATTCCTGATCTCCAGCACCTTTGAAAAGACCACACACCCACAGCTACCGACTCCTCACACTTAACTATTCAACAATTCAGGGTTATGGTGGCAAAGCACAGAAGCACTCTTGTTAAATATTAACCCTTATCTTGTTGGGACTGCCAGTCCCACGATGGAAAAAGATGTTGCCAAGGATCTGGTGGATGGATCTGTATATTTGTGTCTTTTGAAAAGCAAAAACGCAAGTGTGTGTGTGTGTGTGTGTGTGTGTGTGTGTGTGTGTGTGTGTGTGTGTGTGTGTGTGTGTGTGTGTGTGTGTGTGTGTGTGTGTGTGTGTGTGTGTGTGTGGCCTTCAGGCCTCTCGTAGCCCCCTTCTGCCCCAATGGGATTGCTGCCTGTAGCGAGGTGAACCATCACTCTGAACCACCCACCCCCTCCCATACTCTTCCATCTCTCCCAGGAGTGGACCAGCACCTCTCCGTTGGCCAGAGGGAAGACCAGCGCCTCTCCTGGGCCTCCTTCTGTGTCTCCAATCAGCTTGCGCTACCATGGCCCTAGGGCTGCTGCAATGTGATAATCTCTGCCTTTTGCGTTATGCATTGCCCTGATGAATTCATCTTGTGACCACCTGGCATTCGCTGTTAGGAATTCAAGTGTTGTTTTTGCAGCAGAGGCTGGGGCGAATGCTGTGAGGGACTGTTTTCTGACTGTCAGAGAGACCCTCCCCTCCTTCCTCCCCCCTTCTCCTCGTCTCTCCTCCTCCAACATCAGCAGAATGTTTTAACCTCTCAGAAGACCTTGGCATATCTGCTGTTGTGGTGGCAGGAGTGGGATTCTTCACCTCAGCAGGACCTGTGTGGGAAAAAGCCCTGCTTGGTATTTAAAAACGGAAGGGCTTTTTGCTGTAAGACAAATTGAAACGCAGGAAGCTAGAGAGGAATGTGGCTGTCAGAGTCAACAGCTGCTAGTTTTTTGCTATGAATAATCACTGAGGTTGACCCATGGAAGCTGAGGATTGTGTAACGCACATTTCACGAAATTAAAGGTCAATGCAAACATATGGCAGAGCTTGTGCCCCATAACTTCTGACTTTCTTCAAAGCTGCTTTTGTGACCTCAATTAAATTATGGAAATAGAAACTTGAGGCAGACAGAATCACTGTTGTGTTTCAGTGTTGGGTTTTTATAATACAGGTTCAATCGATATAATGAATTAATAGATGCATTTTTCATAAACCTTCTGCGAACATGTGCTCCCTGATGCTAAAGAGCCCAAATTTGAATATGGTCTCACACATACACAATGTAGTCACACTGCACTTGAAATAGCTTGTGGCTCTAAACATTAGAATTTCACATTTTCTTCTTGGTTGCCTCTGTGTGTGCATGGGAAAACGAGAGAGAAACAAAGAGCGAATATAAGCAAGAGAGCAATGGAGTGTCCTTGGCATCACACCAAATCTATAATTTACACTTTTACATAATTGGACTTTGCCTTTGCTGCTTATTGATTGTGCATTCTCGTCCTCTTCTTTTCTCCAAGTGACAGAGCAGTGTGGGTAACTATTTCAATAAATTTAGGCAAAAAAATGCAAAAGACTTCTCTCATGCTCTTCTCACATCTCAGAATGCAATGTGAAATTACTGTACTGTGATAGTATAAGGCCTTCTAAAGCCAGGGATTTGTTCATATTTTTGATTTCTTATTTAATTGCAGTGCGTTTTAGTCAGATTAGAGGAGTAAAGAAAGATTCGGTCCTTAACTCTGAATTTTTGAATCAGATATACTTTTTCAAACCATCAAAAAATATATTTTTTCACCAGATGAAAAGAAAAAAAATATCAGATCATGGTTTGCCATCTTTTTAATGCATCATTATGTTGTGCTGTAAGTGGATATGATAAATTGAGCTCTATGCCAGGAGTGCTTGCCAGGAAAATCTGATAAGAGATATATTTACTTCCAGAGTTCTGCCAATAAAGCACCGGTGATGGATGAGCACAGGACACACTGCAACATTTGCTTAATTTGCCAGACGCTGCCATTTTGGGCCGAGTAAAAAGACAAAAGAGAATCCCTTTTGGTCTAAATTGCCAGAAAATGTTTGAAAAGGTATATACTATATCATGTTGTTTAGATCTTGTTGTTTTTCTTTTAAATATTTATAACAGAATACAATATTATTGGCAGTAACACATTAAGTTTTGGGTGGAAACAATTGACATGCAGGCAAAAAATGTGAGACAAGACAGATTTAAGACGGTCGCTTATTTTGTACACTCAGCAGTAAGTCATCTAAGACTCAAACAAGTACAGCACATCTTAGGGCCAAAGTTCCCAGATAAAATATTAATCACAGAGGAGTAGCTTGCCAGGCCGCTGTCACTCTCCTATCATCCACAGGACTTTGGACTTGTTAGCCAGGTAGCTACAGGCGAGGCCCCATGGCTGAAACTGTAGCGGTGCTGAATAGGCAGGTGTCTTTGTGTCAAAGCCCTGACTTGTTTTCCTGGACTAAGTGTTTATATTGCTCTGCCTCTGATCGTGAGGGGTAACCTTAATCGTGGAGGTGTGAAGCCAATCTTTGTGAGCTGTCATTAAAACAGCCCCCACAGGCATGGTAGTGCTGGAGTAATTTTTACACTCAGGGCTATTGAAGTCGCCGTCTAAAGAATCACTTCAGCTGCGGCTTCAAACCTCTCCCATTTTAATCCTTGGAACA